>NC_134457.1:92210397-93427897 GCF_047948215.1 Lycorma delicatula
AAAAAATATATAAAAAAACTTTTTAAAAGCCACTCTTACATTAAATGCACTAAAGAAAAAAAAAGTATGTAATTTTTTTTTTAAAAACACCACTTAAATGCACTAAAATATAAGAAATAATTTTAGGACGGTATCTCAGAATGGATTTCACAAGCGTTGTTCGTGATATGTAAGATTATGTGAAAGTCATAGGTTCAAATTAAAAATTTTCTGTTTTTGCCAATTTTTTCTTGTGTGATGAATGGCCTAAAGAGTGGAGGTTTGCACCCCACTCTTTAGGCCAAATCATAGCTTTAGGAAAACTCATAGCTTCAAATTAAAAATTAAATCAAATTTTTAATTTGAAGCTATGACTTTCACATAATCTTACATATCACCATCAAAACATGTTGTCAAATCCATTCTGAGATACCATCCTAAAATTGTTTTTTACCTTTTAATACATTTTATTTAAGAGTGGTGTTTTATTACATATTTTTTATTTATTTATTTATGTGATTGTTTTTCTTCATAAAATAATGAACTATAACCAAAAAGTAGGCACCTGAATGTATCTATCATTAGTCGGGAAAATCCTGATTCGTTAGTATCAATTTCCAGAGTTAAATTTCTAATAACTTCCATTATATCAATTGTCATTCAAAAAAAAAATTTTACACAAGAGGTAATCAATTTTCCATAATCCCAATCCCTAATCCCATTCCTAATAATAATCCCTAATAATCCCATTCCGAGATGCTGCCCTCCAGGGCAACCCACCTGGAGGGCCTAGCTGTGGAGGCATGCTGTAGGCACACCCTGCAGCTAATATAGAAATAAAAATGTCCATTACTAATAACATACACCATAATCTTAGTTGTCTTTCCTACCACATGATGTAGAAGTAGTTTGGTTAAAAACTGCACAGCTAACAGAATTGAAATTCTAAGTGGTAATTTAAATCATGCATTATAAAAAAGATCATTCCACGACATGAGTAAGTGCTTAGAAAACAATGATTTCCAAATTTTTTTCTCTAATTTTTTTAACAATCAATCCTACTCCAATATTTATAATATTATTATATGATGACGTTAAAACTTTTATTATATTATTTTGTGTATGATGAGATAAAATGCAGAAACCATAATATTAACTAGATGTTACTTTCTCTAGTAATTAGTTTGCTTATCCCAAAATAAGATAACTTTTAACAGATATCCTAACATAATTTAGTCTTTTGAGACTTTAATCCAGCTTTTTTATAGATTAGTCAATATTTAATAATAATTAAATATTTATTAATATTTAATAATATTTATTTAATAATTCCTGGAGGATGAATCTAGACTGTCAATTAGAGGTAGAGACTAATGTTTTAATAATAATATTTAATATGTTAATGAAACCAAAAAACTTGTCCAATGTTATTCTACCATCTATCTTCATTAAAATTATTTTCTGCAATTCATACTTTGGTAGTACTTTAGTAATAAATCTTTTTTAAAAAAAGAAGAAATCCTAAGAGAGAATAATAATAAAGCACTTCAATTTTTAAAGAATGCTAAAAATTGATAATTAAATCAAATTTTAAATCTTAACATACCCTAACACAATGTTACAACACAGTAAATATTAAAAATAATATTAAACAATAAAAATATTTATAACATTAACCTAATAACTTAACTGCTGAATGTCCTATTTAAAAACTGTATAATACATATTTTTTTTTTAATGAATACAGTAATTATGCTGATATATCATTAACTAATAAATAATAATAAATCAGCAATAAATTAACATAATATAGAGCTACTAACCTCTCTTGTCCACTAATTAAGTCAACAATTGAATTGTCTTGCTCATTTCCATTCTTGCACTCAAATAATGACAATTCTGATAAAGGAAGACGTTCACACTCCACATCAACAGCTGAATTTGAAGAACCATTATCTTCATTAGCAAAGAGTGCATCCTAAAAGAAAAGCACGCAATTATTGCAACGCCATAAGCATGAGTAATAATTTCATTTTTTATTCAGTTTTTTTCAATTTCACAGATTTTACAAGTTTATATCAAGGTTTTGACTAAAAACTTGTTAAGTGCTTATTATCTAGTTTCTTTTAAATGTAAATTTTAATGATAAAATTATTTTTATTTTAATAAAGAAATTTAATCATAATCAGATCTTTGACATTCTCAACACCAAAAAAGAGTGATACTAAAAGAAGATACAAAGTAAAATGACAGTAAATATATTTTAATTATTAATGGCCACCTTTTTTTAAAGTACTTTTACTAGATAATACAACACACTCGTTTTACTGGATTTTTACACAGGAAACTATTACATTTGTTCTGCAACTTTGTGAGAGCATTATGCAAAAACAAGTAACAAATTTAAAAGTTTAGCTAAAAATAGAGGTTACAGAATCGATCTTTTAATTTAGTTTCAGAGTTAAACAAATTTTTTACCGGCTAAGAATCCAATAAAACATATGTAGCTATAACTAAAAAAATAAAAATAAAAAAAATAGTTTACCTAGAGCAAAGGACTTTTTTAAAAATCATAAACATATCTGTTCTTTTAAATTTATGTCCTTCCGCCCCCCCAAAAAAAATACAATAATGCATTTTACAAAAGACAGTAAATTATCTCTCGTTTCCAAATGCAGTAAATTCTAACTATGATAAATAAAATCCAGAGTGCTAGTTAAAATGATAAACTATGCCTATTCTGGTTCATACAACAACATACTTTCTTAACATATTGTTCTTATTTTTAATCCTTTCTTTCCCATTATTGATCCTGCACAACAGGTCTATGTTCTTACTGAGAATGCCAGGACCTGAAAAGCCACTATACTTAACATTTGCAGTATAGGGAGGATGCCTGCGATCAATTAGGAAATTTTCCTGTCCTACTGATTTGTCTTTTGTTTTTTGGTAAAGAAAGCTAAGCCTCCTAATCCTCCCAAAATCAAATCTAATTCTTTATCTGGACCTGTGTTTTATTTAATGTTTTTTTCACACCAAACAAAATTTATCTGGAAATTAAATTACTAAGGTAATAAATTAAATAACAAAATTAAAAATACGCATACCTCATCACCATCCTTCCGTTTCTTTTCTTCGTTCCATGGTATGTTTTCATCATTCTGTAAAATTATTAAATTAACAATAATAAAAAAGGATAGATAAACAGTATATTCGAGAAATTAAATCAGAAACTAGAAAAAATTAACAAATGAAATTGTAATCATAACGTAAATATACATAAATAGAATTAACCATACAATTTTATTACTAGATTATACTGCAAAACAAGCTGTAACTGTCGCAGTTTTAGAGGTTTTTCTTGCGTACGCTGAAAATTCTAGAGTGGCATTAGTTAAACTTCAGGTAAACAAAATACAACATTAATTCAAGAGTACAAATTAAATTAAAAGAAAACAACTCTTGATTCAAAGATCTAGAGCATAATGAACCATCAATGTTAATCCTATTTGTTATTCATCTAAAGATTGAATTATAAAACAAATTTTTAAATTAGGCAACAAAGTATTAGCATTAAATATGACTGTTGATAATTGGATACTTTCCAAAAAAAAAAGCGCACCTGAAAATTACAAATAGCAACTGCTAGAATTTCAAAATGGAGCCAGATAAAAAATTAAAATAATTATGATAAATCTATATCGCATCTCATATTATAAAATTGGATACTCTCAAAATCAGATGTTTATCCTCAGGAAAAAAGTTAGATGTTTAGCATACAATTTTAATAAACTATATTAAAACATATGTTCCAAAAATCTACCTTTACTTCTGAGTACATAGTTTACTATCAGCTCCTTATAAGAAGATGTTATCAAAAAATGAGAGTTTTAATTTTTATAAAAAAAAACGAATTTATTTATTATTCTACAAGGGCTATCTTTTAAGTAAGGTCTACTTTTTAATACAAACAAAACTAGTAAAGATATTGTCAAAAGCTTTTATTTTACTGTTTACCACTTTACGCTACTTTTCTACAGTTACCTTGTTTGTTTAAACATTTATCACAGCATTTTCTAAATTGTTTATACCCATATCACAAAAATTAGTCACCTGTGAAGACAACCAGTCTTTAACTGTTGTTTTCACTTCTTCATCGGTGTAAACCACAGACCCCCAAGAAACTCTTTCAGGTAGCGGAACAGATGGTAATCACTTGGCACAAGGTCCAGGCTGTACGTGGATGGCCGATTTGCTCCCACCCAAAAGATCTGATTAACCCTAGAGTTCGAGTAGCAGAATGAGGCCGTGCATTATGACAATGCATTTGGAATTTTATTGCTGCATCATGCAGCAATAAAATTCCAGATAACCTCATCACGTCACTTATTTTGTATGGCATGCCAAAGCTTCATCAAGCTTCCAAGCATGGCATGCCAAGCTTCACAGTACACAGGTGAGTTTATTGTTCTCCCTTTCAGCATAATATTGAATAACACAGGACACCATGTCTATCCAAAACACATTTGCCAAACTCTTGCGCACTGACATTGTTTGGTTGGCTTTCACATTGATTGGCGACGTTTGTTGCCATTCCAATGACTGTCGCTTTGATGCTGGAGTGATCCGAGAAACACATGTCCCATCAAATGTAACCATGGGGTCCAGAAGTTCATCTCCTTCCTCACTGTATCAAATCAAAAATGTTAAAACACTAGCCATTCTCCTTTTTTTGTGTTCTTCAGAAAACAGCCTGGGTACCCATCACAGGCACATCTGTTTTGAACTACAAAATTTCAAAACAGATTTTGTATAGTACTGATCTTCAATCTTGTAAGAATGTCAGTAACAATGTAGAAAGCATTAATCGCCAGTCTTCACAAATGTTTGAAGTCACCTTTGCACAACAAATCATCTGTAATTACAGTAGGTCACCCTGATAACAGTTCATGGATGTCATCCCACCCGTCCTTTAAAAGTCTAACCCAATTTACGTACTTTGCTGTCACTCATTGAATTACTCATAAACCTCACATATCTGGCAATGTCTACTACTGACATGTTCTTTGCAGTCAAAAATTGCTTAATCATTTAAAACATTTCAATTTCATAATATAAACCATACACAGTGATACTATGACTGCAAATGATGTTTGCATTTGGGCACGGCACGCCAGGAACCAGGGCACATGCCCGCTTCAACAGCCACAGAAAATTTACATAGCTACAGCCAATTGGACCTTACTTAAAAAATAACCATCATATATTGATATATATTCCCCTTTAAAGTAGTCCCCAAAGAGACTAATAACCTGCCGAGTTAGTCTAAAGGTGAACTCGTCATCGTAAATCAGCTGCTTTCAAAGTTCAGAGTTCTAAGGTTCAAATCCTAGTAAAGGCATCCTAGTTAAAATTAATTTTATATGGATTTGAATACTAGATCATGGATACCAGTGTTCTTTGGTGGTTGGGTTTCAATTAACCGCAAATCTCTGGAATGGTTGACCTGAGACTGTACAAGATTACACTTCATTTACATTCATACATATCATCCTCATAAGTAATACCTTACGGTGGTTCCAGAGGCTGAACATAAAGAGTTCCCCAGAGATACAGCACAATTATACCAATGTTTCTTCCAATCCTCAAAACATTTGTAGAAAGCATTTCTTAATATTGCCTTAAGTTGACTTAGATATTTTCTTTATTTCATATATCATAGTAAATCATTGTCCTTTTAATGTTTTCTTCTTATCAGTGAGAGCAAGAAAAATCAGCAGATGTGATTTCTAGAAAATACTACAGCCGCAACATCAGCATGCTGATATTTTTGGGTAAATAATCTCAAATTAATCATTAGTCAATTATCCCAACAATCCAAATAAAGTTAAATTCTTCTTCAGAATGTACTATGTAATAACTTATACATACAAGTTGTAATGTAATAACTTCTGATACTTTTTATTGTTATTATTGAATAATTATTTATTGTAAAAGTTTTTTATAAACATAGGTTAATAATTACAAATAAATGAATATATTTAATTTGAAAAAAAAAAATAGTTGAGATGAAGTCAGATTTGAACCGATGTGTGCAATCCGAACTCTTTGTGAGATCTTGTGAGATATTTCATTAATTAAAATTTTATTTGACTATAATTCTGGAACCAAGGAAAATAAGTACCACTTATGATATATCGTTGAAAAGCTCCCAATGAGGGCTTATTATTGCAATTAAGAAAAAGTCCAAAATTTCAACATCCTACAGCTAATTGTTTTTGAGTTACGCAAGATACAAATGTATGTACAGACATCAGGCCAAAACTAGTCAAAATGAATTCAGGATGATCAAAATGGATATTTCCATTGAAATCTGTAAACCAAATTTTTCACAACCACAATACTTAATTCCTTTACTTGGTACAAGGAAGTAAAAATAAAAATATGTTAAATTACCTTAAGAAATTACAACAACAGAAATTTTGTAAATAGGTGGGTGAACACAATGCTGGCAATACCAACAATACATATTCAAATTTATAAAAACTTGTAGGATCTAAATCGCTTAAAAAAAAATCATAACTAATATTAGAATATTGAAGTTATTATAATTTTCATCAAATATTAGGCGAGCTGAAAAAAATCCTTACCTTGTAATACATGACAAAAGTAAACATATAAAAAGACCTTATACACATCAGCTATAAAATCTCAAGATGATTTTTCAGCAGATAAAAATTTCAACAGTCACTCGTGTAAGGTAACTATTATCACACATTTCCAATTACTATACAGTGTGATTATTTTATCGTGCACTACATGCATTACTTGAACAGTCTCCAAGGAAAGATTTGCATAAATTATTATATGGGAGTACACAAAAGACCATGAAAAAAATTAGGGATACATACATATCAAACACATTGCGTACAGGAACTGAAACCTCCAGACACTGTTAAAAAATAAGGTACTCCAATAGTTTATTAACCAGGGGGAAAGTAACAGGAAGGGCATACTGGTTAATGTGTTTTTTAGTGATATGGGGCATATTTTCATCTTAGTCAATAGTCAGAACCACAGAAGTTGGTCAACATGAAATCCACATATCTTACATGAATTATCGCTGCACCCACAGAAAGTTTGGTGCATAACTTCTTGATGACAAATAGTGAACCTGATTTTTTTTATGAAATTCTTGAATGTCTGGCATACTAGGATATAATTATACAATTTGTAGCTCTTCTCCAGTCTGATGAATGCTGTTGTTACCTGAAACAAAATGGGGCAACATGCCATACATCCAAAAACACCATGGAATTTTTTGAAAAAATGTTTGGTGATCGCATGTTCTAAAAAGATCTATGGCCTCTCACTCCCCTGATTTATCACCACCAGATTTCTTTTTTCTGGGTTATTTTGAAAGGACATGTATATCGAGCAAATACATATTCGCTATAAAGCCTGGAACGAGCCATTACTGCAAAGATAACTTCCATTAGCCCTGATGTCCTACAAAGAAGTGTCAAAAAATATGGTGCAAAGGATTCAGACTTGCCTTCAAGAAATTTTGGACATTTCAGCACTTGCTGTAAGACATCACCAGTTGTGCATCAACTATATTCCTTGAATTACAGTATCTCAGTATTAGTCCATAGCGGAATTACAGTATCATGATGTGTGCATTAAAATGACAGCACTGTATAACTAAGATAATATAACTTACAATGAGTTACAAATTATTTTTTTAAATATTTAAATTATATAAGTACAACCAGATGTTAGCCATTCATATTTTTATATGCTATGAAACACTAATCGCCGCTCGGCCTTAAGTATTATTAGCATGTTTCTTCTAATTGTAAAATGAAAATTACAAACATTAAATCAATATTAATATTGTAATTCATAACTACTTTTTCCCCAAAATATTATTATATCGACTGTACAAAGGAAATTTTATACTGTTAAAAACAGAACACGCAATGAGCTTAATATTTGTAAATCACAACAAATTTCTTATTAAATATAAAAAAAAATATCCCATTACAGAAATAACTGTATAATTAATTTCCTTACTGATTCTGAAGAATTTGATGATCTCCTCTTCCGTTTCAGCACACTTGATCGAGACAGCTGAGAACTGTAATAATTAATACTATAATTACCATCACAGATATTAAGTAACGAGGCACGAGATTAATGACAAGATTTTTTAATTTTATTATTTCTATTAGAGCAGATAGAATTAATTTTAAGTTAAGTATACAAGAAATAAAAATAATAAAAATACATAAGCATAATGATACAAATGAAATTTACAATAATTAAAAATTGAAAGGAGGAGAGGAAAATATTACATTCAACCATAAGCTGAAAACAGTTTCATCATTGTAAGATGTTTCTTTTTATATATCCTAAGAATTTGAGAGACAGTTAACTAGAGAAGTCTTTCAATAACTAGAATAACTTTATTTAGTTAGTGTGCATAAGCACATCCCTTTTATATTAAGTATGTGCAAAGATGTGGTAAAACCTAGGTTTACCAAGTCAGCCAGATTGTAGTTTGAAAACAGAGTACAAACACTACTACACAAAACTGAGGAACTATTAGTTCTGACTATAAAAAGTAAAACTTCACATGAAAAATATGTTCATCTTCAATAATAATAAAAAAACAAAGTGTTCAATCATTGTCAATAGACAATCATTATCTAACCTACACTTTACTGAAATAATATTAATTTTCTATAGAATGCCTGACAAAATAATCTTTTGTAATTAAACATAAGTCAAAACAAAAACCTTAATGTGTAAAAAAAAAACTGGAATATATTTAGCAGTGATAAAAAGTAAAATTTTCAATGATTCAAATGTAAATCAATGGTAGATAAAGGGCAGTAATCTTTTTTTACTATCCTTTACAATTGCGATGATCTTCAAACCTCATCACTAATAATTTTTTTCATAATGCAATCAGTTTCAATTTTAAAGGCAAATAAATCCTGCATGTACATCAATGCTTTGGCAACAAAAGCAAAGGTAAATGTAGATGAAGTCTAAAATTTTGATGTTTACATTTTTCTGTATTAGTTTATTACAAGACAAAAAGCATAAAGATTTTTAAATTATTATTTACAAAAAAAAGTAAATTCTCTGAATGCTAATAATTATCTCTTTCCAATTTAAATATTAGAAAAGCAGTCGTATAGTTTTAATATATTTAGCTGTTGTTTCCGAATTCAGATCAACATAACTATCAACTTAACTGAAAACAAAGTAAATTTCGAAGGTAATTTTTTTTTTAACTCTAAGAGTTTTATGCTAATACTATTGAGATATCTTTTTGTTACATGTATTTTTTTTTCAGAATTAATTTTTTAAATGAAAAACTACTTCAAGTTTTAGAACGGTTTATAAAATGTTAAAACAGAACTATAAACACAAATATGAAATTAAATTTAAAAACATTTAATTAATGTTTAATTTAATGTACAATCAATTTATTTATGTCACAATGAATACACCCTCATAAATATATGTTGTATTTACAGTACTGTATTGAGCTTGCTACTGCAAATCTTACATCTCTGAAATAATCAGGATCTGAAGTATATCAGTATAATTACAACCATTCATCACTTAATTTATCTGATATCTCTCTGTAAGCTTCCTGTTCTTCCTTCAAAGTGAAGTTTGCTTTATATAATGAGTCAACTTACTCATTGGATTAAGAGGATAGCCTTCAAAATACTTTATTATGAACAAAACTACTTACTTTTCAAAGTAATATATAAAACACTTCTTCCAGTTATATTGTTTCAATTTACAGACACCTCTTTCTGGGCCTTTCAGATTTCTCCTGTCATTTGATATAGAATGATAAATATAATTTAAGTGACTAATACATATCCATTGTTCCTATATTTTCTCAAGAAAAAATATCATTCAACTTACTACTTCAGCTAATACTATTTCAGTATTAATTTTTCACTACCTCTTAGTTATTGATCCTTGTAATCTCCTCATCCCAGCATTTCCTAGTAATCCCAAGCTGCCATATCAGCAATTTGATGAGATTACAAATAATAGTAGTTTCTTTTCCTTTGTGCCTCAGAATTATAATCCAAATGTAAATACTGGTGTGACCACAGCTTTCCTTTTTAAGGTAGGTTAGCATGACATCTATGGAAGAAAAATGTAGCTTTCCATTTTATCTATTATGTCTTCACACTGTCCATTATAACAATACCCATCTCTCCTTTGCTTTAAATGGATGAACAGATCTCAAGCAGGGAAGCAGAAAATGTTCAGATCCCTGAAATTTACCCCAAACACAATTTTTTCAGTCAGAAATTTCCCCAAAACTAAGACAAAGGTTTATTACATTTTACCAACCAATAAAAAGAGAAGTAATAAATTATATGGGTTGCAAATACTAAATTCATTCAAAAAAATATCTTATGAACAAGAAATACATTAATAATCACAACTCGACAAACACAAATGATATTTACAAAATGGTTTCCAACTTTATCACATCTGCCGCACCAGTCACAAAAAGCACAGTCTACATCTTGTTTACTTTTAAATGTCGACATGGTTAATTAATGTACAATTACTATACTTTACACTCACTATACTGTATATTGTATATATCACTTAACATAATTAAAAGTCACTTAACTTCTTCACTATTAAAAGAAAACAATATGCTTGCAGCCGGCCAACTAATAAAAACAAAGAAACACTACTGCTTACCCAAAAGCAACTAAATGAATAGTGCAGTGGAGAGAAGACACTCACCGGTTACCACAATGCATCTTATCAGTAATGCTTTACTTGCCTGTCACGATTTGAGTCTATGAGTCATCGCTCACCATGAATGACGTTGTTACTTTTGTTCTCACTATGCCTAATACTCCATAGGATGAATGTTTCTTTTCAAAACTTATTAAAAGATCAATGATTCTAATTAATAATTGTAAAAAATTATGTGAATACATCATTTGATATTTACGTTGATTTCTATTTTTCATGACTGGTAAAAATTTCCGTGAAATTTACCCCGAACCACATTTGCACATTCAAACATATTCTGCTCCCCTGGTCCCAAGTATTTCGTAGTGTAGTCCTTCGACTTAATTGATCTTTCAATTTTAAAAGTAAACACACAAGCAGCAACACCAAATTATACTAAACTCATACTGTTTGGTAATACCTAAAAGAAAATATTGAAAAAATTCTGAAACTGACAAGTATCTATAAAAAATTATATGTGATACTATTTAGACTACGATAAGTTTTCCAAGAAAACAAAACTATTCTTTTTGAGCTCTATATTAAGGACAGGATTTAAGATTACATGGGTAAAACTTACAGTAAGAAGAGACCAAACATAAACAAGAGAAACTAAATTCAAGTACAAATACAATACATCACAAATTAATAGTTCAAAAAGACCTGAAACATCACAAGTAGCAGCCTAAAAAGTTTAAGGCGGTGAAGCATGAATAACAACCAAAGCCACATTTAACAAATCCTTTCCCATAGATCACAACATTAAATCTTGCAGGCTGTAATTTCCTAGCAGGCTACAGCCATCTATTTATGGCTAATGTAAATTATATACACAACATTTGTAATAGATTTGTTATTCAAACAAATTACAAGGGTCCTTCAATAATTAACCAGGCAAATAGCTACACAGCAAAAATGATTTATTAAATACAATTTTTTTGTCTACTTTTCCTTCTAATCCCCACCAACTTCTTTCCACTTGTCCCATCTTTCTAAGTCTTCATATCCCCTCAGCAAAGAATTCTTTACCTTGATCTTGAAGCCAGTTTTGTACTTTTTTCTTTACCAATTTTTTGCTGTTGAATCTGTTGCCACGTAAAACTTCCTTCATCGGACAGATAAAAAACCAAAGGCACAAAATCATCGGGCTGTAAGAAGGATGAGGCAGGAGCTCCCAACCAACTTTGCCAATAGTTTCCAGCATCAGCTGTGCCATATGAGGTCAAGCATTGTCTTTAAAAAGAAGCACACCTTTCCTCTGCCATCCTGGACACATTTCCTCTTCAATGCAGGCTTGACTTTTTTCTCAATCATGGCTGAGTAGTATAGGCTGTTGATGGTGCATTGTTCCTCTAGATAATCAGACCACAGTCACTCCAAAAGATGGTTAGCATGACCTTACCAGCCAATGGTTGCATTATGAATTTCTTATGGACAGGCGATTCAAGGTGTTTCCACTGCATGACTTGACGCTTGGACTCGGGCTCAAAATGATCCAAGTTTCATCACAGGTTAAAATCCTGTCCAAAAATGTATCACCTTTTGAGTTTGGTGCAAATGCAAAATCTCTCGGCTTTGTGATGAACAGTAAGCTCTCCGGAAACCCACTTTGCATAAGCTTTACAGTAGAGTTCAGTTTGTTTTGAATGATGGAATGAGTTGTGCCAACACTTACTTGACATTTATCAGCAATTTGTTCAACTGCAAAGTTGTCGGTCTTCATGGATAAGTGAATCAATACAAGAATCTAATGTCAAGGTTGACACTGTTACCAGACGCCTGGAGTGGTGCTCATCGGTCACGCTTTTCCAGTCACTTTTACACTTTTAAACTTCGCCACCCACATGTAAAAAATCACACGGTTATGCAACTACTGCTGTATTGGTTGTTCATCCAAGAGAATATTTCTGAAGGTTGTACTTTCTGAAAATTAAAACTGGAACAAAAAACGCTGTTCTTCAAAGGTACGTTCTTTGAGCAGACATGTCATCATAACTAAGACTTTAGAGGTTATGTTTATGTAAATATTAATCAAACAGCTAACACTCTTCACAAGGTTGCCAACTAACACTTACAAAAGTTTTAATTGTCTGCATTAAGCATTTCCTTCACTAAAAACTTTTGTCTGTTTAATTATTGAATGATATTCGTAAAAAAATAAAAAAGCTCTTTAAGATTGCATACTGCTTTAGGTAAACAAATGCTTGTGTTTATTAGATACAAAAAAAAGTTACAGGCACCCTAATATGATATATGTCACTTCTGGCATAGTCAATGTAAGTTAACAAGCATCCTATGTCATGTACAATGAACTGCAGTTATGTTCACCTCTAATAACATATTCACTTTCATCACCACAGAGCCTGACTGTGTAATGAATTTAATTATCAGAAAAACAACTTTGTACTTCTTCTTGTTCTTAACAGCCCTACAAACAGCGAAAATTAATGAATGTACTTCTGTCAAGAATCAACTTATATGCATTGTCTCCAGTTGTTAAGTACTTGGAGGTGATAAACGAATAAGAAAACTGTATATAGTTAACAGATTCTCAAACATTTTGAGAGCTTGAAGATACTCCCTTTAACAAATGAAAATGTAATAAGAAATATATATAAATTACTTTACTGAAATTAATATTTTTAAGATTCATGTTATTCCTCAGTACTGTTAAATTATATTTAAATTCTATTAAATAAATCACCTAGTACAGATTAACATGATATATCTTACCTTAATTTTTCATGAAAGTACTTTCATGGGATCTCACATTCTCAGTCATGATTGAAATAATTCTATTGTTACATAATACAAATTTAAAAATAATACTAAAATAATGAAAATTGTGTATTAATTTACATGAATGCTGCTACTGTTTTAATAAGACCATCTCCATCAAACACTGTCTGATTGTTTATCAAATTGCAATTTTCTTTGTGTTTACATATGTAATATTTTTTCTAATATATTTAATTTTATGTCATATTTATTAATTTCTAATATTTCTGAATTTGTGTTGATATTAGAAATAGCATTTTTATTGTTTATTATATGGTTTTTATTTGTTGATGTAATTGTAGAGTTTTGTACACTGATGATGAGGGATCCATGAAAGTCTACTATTGGTATTTGTTTGCTTCAGGTTTTTCTGTTACTGTGTTTAGTGGTTATGTTGTTTTTTTTAATTTAAAAGTGGTTAGTATGTTGATGAATTATTTGAATTTTCAGAAATATATATATATATATATATATATATATATATATATATATATATATACATACATTCAAGAAATGCATTTAAGGTTTAAAATGAATGTACAAAACAATTTGTAGAGCTCTATACCTTGGTTCAAGCATCATTCACTGGTGATTAGACTGGTTGCCAACCTGGAATCTGTAAAACAAAAATTATGGTTGAATAGACAATAAACATAAATAACTCAAGTATAATAATGAGCATAAATATATAATGAACTGTCATAGATTCAGGAGTTCATAGTCTAATTATGATCCTTACACTAAGTATTAGTTTATAAACGTTAAAAAGCTATGCTTTAAAAGCTGGTTACAAAATAAAACTATGTAAAACAAACAACTGTTGTTTCAAAACATTTCACAAGCAAATAAGCAACAAATATTCTATTTCATTATTAATCACACTAAACTGCCAATATATAGCCAAATTTTACACATCCACAACAAATTATGTATATTTTTAATTGCTATATGCTAGACACTATTCAAAACATGCTATAGCTGAAATATTTCACAATAATATGTCTGTAATTCAAACAATACTGTACGAAGGGTTGCCTGCTATCATTCCTGCAGGTTCAACTATATTATAAGCAAGAACAAATAAAATCAATTCATTTTATACAAAATATTTCCAAACATTTATCAAAAAGGAAGATAAAATTAAAGAGGGTAAGAAATTAAGCATATTGATATCCTAAATTATAATGAATTAGCTCTGGGTCTGTTGGAAAAAAAAACCATTACCACATACTTAAGCAAAAGATTTATGCTAATAATCATCTTTTAACTGAATTAAAATGTTCTAATTGACTTGTACAGAAATCCTGCAAACATCAATCTAAGCCGTGTACTTTCCTGAAGCAGAATACACTGTAATACTACAGAAGAATTTTGGTAAGATCAAAGACATTTAGTTAGTTTAGGTAGATTTATATCCTAGGACAGAACGATAATACTAGTTAGCATTACTTAATCCTGATATTCAATCTGGACAGTCAGAATCAACAACCATAGCATAAATCAGTAATGGTAAACATTTCTAAAAGTGGGTCAAATTTTGTTAATTCTTTTTTTATACTAGCCTATGTCATTAAGTTGGTGACGTCATTTGGAAAGGGTGTGGTATAAAGGATACCAATAATTTGAAAACACCAAAAATTTGTCACAGAAAAACTTGACAGTTGACACTTATTTTGTTTTCTTTTAAAAATCTCTAAAAAGGTTTAAATTTCCTTTTTGTTTTAAACTTTTACATTTGCAAGTGAAAAGCAAAAAATAAACATTGATGTCAAAAAATTTATATCAATGGGGTGATACCATGAATTACCTCATCAAGTGACACCATGCCTAGTGGCACCTCTGCACTTAACAAGGAAGAAAGAAAAGCACGTATATATATAATGAAATATTCTTTATCAATAAACAAAGTTATATATATAATAAAGTATATTTAATGTGAAATCTGTTGTTGCTTATTTTCAGATAGTTTTAATATTAAGTTCATATTTCATATTCATTAGTTAACACATTTCGCAGTCATTTCTTTTCAAAGTTTATTTCTGTCAGTAGATTTTACAAAATTCATTATTGAAAACAATTTTTCATACAAACATGACATTGTTAAAACAGCATTAGCAAGCTTCTTCTTAAATATAAAATTGTTTTGGTAAAGAATCCCAAATGTTAAATGTATTTTCAATTTTTTTTTTTTTTGTCTTCAGTCATTTGACTGGTTTGATGCAGCTCTCCAAGATTCCCTATCTAGTGCTAGTCGTTTCATTGCAGTATACCCTCTACATCCTATATCCCTAACAATTTGTTTTACATATTCCAAACGTGGCCTGCCTACACAATTTTTTCCTTCTACCTGTCCTTCCAATATTAAAGCGACTATTCCAGGATGCCTTAGTATGTGGCCTATAAGTCTTTTAACTATATAACTTATAACTCTTCTTTTAACTATATTTTTCCAAATGCTTCTTTCTAATCTATTTTCCGCAATACCTCTTCATTTGTCACTTTATCCACCCATCTGATTTTTAACATTCTCCTATAGCACCACATTTCAAAAGCTTCTAATCTTTTCTTCTCAGATACTCCGATTGTCCAAGTTTCACTTCCATATAAAGCGACACTCCAAACATAAACTTTCAAAAATCTTTTCCTGACATTTAAATTAATTTTTGATGTAAACAAATTATATTTCTTACTGAAGGCTCGTTTTGCTTGTGCTATTCGGCATTTTATATCGCTCCTGCTTCGTCCATCTTTAGTAATTCTACTTCCCAAATAACAAAATTCTTCTACCTACATAATCTTTTCTCCTCCTATTTTCACATTCAGTGGTCCATCTTTGTTATTTCTACTACATTTCATTACTTTTGTTTTGTTCTTGTTTATTTTCATGCGATAGTTCTTGCGTAGGACTTCATCTATGCCGTTCATTGTTTCTTCTAAATCCTTTTTACTCTCGGCTAGAATTACTATATCATCAGCAAATCGTAGCATCTTTATCTTTTCACCTTGTACTGTTACTTCGAATCTAAATTGTTCTTTAACATCATTAACTGCTAGTTCCATGTAAAGATTAAAAAGTAACGGAGATAGGGAACATCCTTGTCGGACTCGCTTTCTTATGTTCTTCAATTATTACTGTTGCTGTTTGGTTCCTGTACATGTTAGCAATTGTTCTTCTATCTATGTATTTGAACCCTAATTTTTTAAAATGCTAAACATTTTATTCCAGTCTACGTTATCGAATGCCTTTTCTAGGTCTATAAACGCCAAGTATGTTGGTTTGTTTTTCTTTAATCTTCCTTCTAGTATTAATCTAAGGCCTAAAATTGCTTCCCCTGTCCCTATACTTTTCCTGAAACCAAATAATAATTTTCAATTATTAGTGTGGAATCATTATTATCTGCACTAATTTTAGAGATTTTTGCTTCTACTTTGGAAATCTAGCTGACAAATTTATTGTTCCAGATTGCACTGCTTTGATAGTCAGCTAATTCCATTTCTAAATCATGGAACCTAGCCACATAAATTTGGTTATATAGAATATGGATATAGAATTAAGTGAAATGTATTTTCCAATTTTTAATTAAATCTCTTCTGAAAAACTTGTTTAATTTCCTGTATAATGATTAAATATTTTTTGATTGCACTTTCTTGAATGTCAAGTCAACTTTAAAAAATTATTGAGCTTGAAAATGTCTTTGTAATTGCGGAAAATATTTCTTAATTTTTATTTCCAATCTTTAGTCAAGTTTCATCATAAATATCTGAATATTTTCAAACATCATTAATAAAATTTTTTCATTTCCCTAAAGTTTTTTATTTAGTTCATTGAAATGCTGCATGATGTCACATAAAAATATTCAATCATTTACCCAATCTATATTTGAAAATTTATCATAACTATTGTTTTTTTTTCCATTCAAAAAGAGCTTTATTTTTTCTAATAAATTGTTAAACTAATTACGAACTCCCAAAACTAGCAGCTGTAATGTTATGTTTTGGAATCAAAAATGTTTTTAAAACACTGGTTTGTGAATGATTCTGTTTTTCTTTTGTAAAAAATATTCCCTCCTTTCGTCTGTTAAGAAGTAGACTTGAAAAGCAACTTTTCAAAATGCCTTTTTACATTGTATGTACATGAAGTGACTTTTTTGTTACGAATTGCACACACAATTGTATTATTCTTTTCAATCACACCATATTTATCAAACCGTTCTGTATGGTATAGTCTGGAGCTTGAATCGCTTGTATTTATTTTTTTCACCGCCAACGTAGTACAGTACTACAACTAAAAATATTTATTTTTAGAATACAATAATTTTAGAAGAAATTTCTTGTTAACGTACTTGATATACACACCTACATAGATGAGAAAATTTAATAATAAAAAGCTAAATTATTAAACATTGACCAATAAAGTTGAAGTAATAAAACAAATAAGAAATGAGTAATAAAAAAATTATAATAAAGGTGAATTATTAAATACTTCTAGATGTTCAACACTGCAAGTTGGTAGATCCCCGTTCTATGATGGAACGAATATGTGCACAGAGTTTATGAACAATTGTCATGAGTCACACACAGGTGCAGTGATATAGAAAATCAGCTAGTCAATGTCTACTTGAAATTTTTTTTTATAAATTCAACATTACATATTTATACTTTATTAATATTTGCAATTGTCTGTTCTCTCTCCGATATAAAAAATAAGTTTATAAAAATCAACACTTGGGTCATTTAAAAGCCTTTGTGGGTCAGTGTCTGACCCATGGGTGACAGGTTCACCAACACTGGTGTAAATCAAACCACTGAAATGTTATTACTTAGAAGAATTGTTCTTGATAAACTGAATACTACCTCATTAAAGGGAAGTATATGTGAGTTAACCTTCCTAAATGGGGGATAGTGGAAATTCATGTCTGTATTTGCTGGTAATCCATTACAAAAAAAACACATTAAAAAATGACTTTTATAATTGCTACTCATGTCTTCTGACATTAGTAAAATATTCTAATTTTTCTATTTTCAGATTATTTCTATTTCTATTATAAAAGAAATAAACTATTATTGAAGAGTATTTTTATTGCATTTTTATTTCAGACTATTTTTCTATTTAAATTTATGTTAAAATTACTTTTAATACAATTCATTGAAAATACAGAGAATCATTTTACAAAATTAAACCAATGATTCTGAGTTGAGTTAAGGATATGCATAAATCTACCTAGACACCAGACATACAAGGAGCTGATGTAGTTAGAACCAGTTAAAATTATTTTCTATCTATATTTTGTTACTGAGAATATGATTAAGTACCTGACAAATATGATAAGGTGATGTTCATCAAAATTAAAACTGGTTTACATTAGATTCAGACTTTCAGATTCTTACCCAAAATGGGAGGACTAATATACTGATCAGCGACTTTACAATGATCACCTTAAATACTGCAACAAAAAATGCTTTCCCTTAAAAAGTAAAAAGTCATACAAGAACAAGCAAATTTCCTAAATGAACCTTTTACAATTTTCAAGCAACCTTCCCATCAATGAAACTGTATCGTTTGAAACAGTCCCATTAAAGCTATTCAATCCTACCCATTAAAAATACAACTTGCCATATAAAAACCCATAATAATATCAGATACTGGATCACCATACAATTATACTTAGCACCATTCCTGATCTGGCATGTTTCTAAAAAATTAAAGCTGAACAAAAAATTCAGTACTTCAAATTCTAATCAACAAAAGTAATATTTAGACAATAAAAAAATCATGAAATTACAGTTAACTACTAAACTACTAGTTGCACCAATAACTACTAAACTAGATAAGCACTAGCAGGAGTATCAGTAATTTGGAAAATGTTCTTCACTTTTAAATGTACAAATTTAACCATCTATTATCTTTCAAAAATTAAATTGATAAGTTACATATAAAAATAGGTAATATAATCTTCCTTACTTGAAAAAATCGATGCAAAAGAGTGTATAAAAGCATTTTATTCATAATATTTTCTGCTATAAAATAAAATAAAATTCCAATCAAACTGTAAAGACAAACATGTAGCATCTCTAATTTTCATTCAAAATCTTCTAAATTTGAATGACAGTGAAGAATCTGAAATTTGATGTTAGCTTGCAGTTGTCAGTATGAATAAATAAAAATAAAATACCAAAAAATTTAATAGCACAAAAAACAAAATCCAATATCGGATAAAAATAACCCTGCAAGCTCTATCTATGTACAACATCCTAAACCTTGAGAGGAATGTAGTACAACCACTTCAATATAGCATTACTATCAGTATAACAGTAATACTCAATTTAGATTTAAGGTGGATGTCTGGCTTTACCCAAGAGAAAAGATACCTTAGCAACTAGTTTGGTAATTTGGCCTGTTGTACCACCTCTATCCAAGTAATTGTCTCCAGGCAGACAATCTCATGGAGCTCTAATACAGAAGCCAAACTGATACTGAGAAGTGAACAACCTTTAAACAGACAGAAATGTTGGTACACAAATATAAACAATAGCACATAAAAAATATCCTAAACTGGTGTCAGAAGGTTTGTATTAACACTAATTTAATTGGTAACTGACTTGCTAAATATGCTAATTAGAACAAAGCAAAATTAAAACTAAATTCACAAAATCAAGCTTTTTCTGATATTTCATATGTTACAGATCTGGGAAGAAATACATACAAACTTTGATAGAGAATAACTGTTGTGAAAATAAAAAATATTCAACAAAATATTGTGGCAAAAAACCACACAGATCTGAAAGATCCAAGTTTCAATATTCAAAATTTATAAATAGAAAAAACAAGTGATTGAGCATTTTAATTGTTAGTACCTTCAGAAGAATATTTACTTTCATAATACAGACCAAAAAATGGACTTTCTGACAGTACTGTCATGGACTTTTCATAGAGCAACTTCAAAAATGACAAAATCTTTAAAATGGAAACCATCGACCATGCCAAGAAAAGGAATGTATAACAGCTAAAGCAAACTTTCATAATTAGAATGAGAGATATTTATATAATTACTTAAATTAATGAAACTAACAATTTCACTTCATTTTAACCCAAATTGCACAAATTACACAGCACATCGGATAATCATGAGCTAACTAGAAATCTTCCAGTCATATATGTATAACTTCATGCATTTAATACATCTACCTTAACATATGTTAAGGTATTAACCTTAACATATTTCATATGTTAATATTTGAAATAATTAATATGGACATTACTTGTAAAATTCCTGACAGAATATATTCCTCATAGTATGTTGTTTTGATCACAATAAAATATTTATTTCCTACACACACACAGAAACTATAATGTTTAAGTTCAATCTGCATTCAATATTTTTCTCAAAGACCAATAAAAGTTTTAAACATGAAAATATATAACAACAGTAACACTTAAAAACATATAATAAGAATCAAGAATAAATTCAAAATTAATGATACTGGCAATATTTTATATACACTTTTTATGTAAAATTAATATAAACATATAAAGAATATTTTCATGAACACAATCAATAACAAAATATCAAATGCAACCGAACATTTAATAACCAAACATATAACACAATTATACAAATTTAATATCAAAGAAAACAGACAAAAAATGAAGATATCTCATAATAAGCAATGAGAAAATTCCACTAGGGCACATGTACATTATATACTTAAATTAACAGCTTGCCACCCAATTGCAGTTGCAACCAAAACAATGAATTACATGACCAGATCTTCCTACTGGATTATAACAAAGTCAACGATTTTTTTTCCAATTTATAAAAAAAACTAGTCACATTATTGGTAGCTACCAAGCAAATACTACAAAATGTTGGCTTGGTCTATAAATACTACAAAAAGTAACAGAAGTTTTTCTTAGGAACATATCAAATAACCATATATTATATAGCAAAGAATGTCATTAAAGCCCATCAATTAATCCTTAACTAAGGAAAGAATGTAATAAAATTAACATTCTTTGAGTGCATTCATTAACTTAAGTATAATCTGAAACCATCATCAAAACTGCATTCATGTGGCCAATGCAGGTAACAGAATGCCAAATTAGAATAAAAAAAAAGGAAATGAAATCAAATAATTAATTAATACACAAGTCAAAATTAAACAAAACATGAATAATTAATAATTTTTAGTTTTTATAAACTATTTATGAAGATTTAAAAATTAATAGTTTTTGACAAGTTAAGAAAAAAGAAATGCACAAACAATGTATTCACTTCTTAAAAAAAAAATCAATTCTTTTAACAGGGCTTTTTGGCACACCTCAAAACAGGATGAACTTAATATGGTGAACAAGTCTACGCAGGAGATTTATTAACAATTTAGTTTATAAAAAATATTGTTTTGGATCCACTAGATGAAATAAATATCAAATCTCTGGCAAGCAACTTAAAGTTTTATCTAAGATTATTGTCAAAAATCGCTAGTCTCACTAATATAAATAGACAAATGAGTTAATATTCAGAAATCAAACTATTAACTAATCAAAAATATGACAAATTATATTAAATATTAAAACTCACATATTGCTTAATATGGAAGAAATCTATAACAAATACAAAATCTACTAAATATGCATAAATTGCAGTCAAGATCCAACATAATTAGGCAAGAATTATTCTATAGTGATATTAATAAACAAGAACATTTTATGCAGACAAAACAAAACATGTTACAAATGTACATATTGAAAATTATGTCAATCAGAAAAAAATTGGAAAAACGTATAAAACAATAGTAAAGCAAGTAAAAATTGCCTAACCTACATTTAACCTAGATGTCGAGCCACTTCACAACAACGAAATTCTATTGTACGAAGAGCTACCTTGACGGTCTATTTTTACAGTAGGCATACAAATTAAAGATTACTTTTCAGAATTTACGAACTCATTCTAAAACGCAAAAAAACAAAATGCTTATTACAAGCAGAAATAATCCTTGTGAAAATAAAGGCGCCACCAAGCTAATGACTCCCGCCGGAATTCCTAAAATGGTCGACGTGTAATCCGGTCACAAAGTTAAATTTATTACTAAATTCTACCCAAAAGTAGAAGTAAAACATTTTAAGATAAGAATTAAACATAACTACAAATAATAACGCTTACTAACAAATATGACACACACAAATCAAAGTGAACGGAGGTGCGTGCGCGCCAAATCGTCAAAGGCACCACATCGACCTGGACACGTAGGCTTTATTAGAAGGAATTAATTAAAATATATATAAATAATAATTACTCCTTAGAGATGAATACGTCTTCAAAAATAGAACTAACATATATTTTAGATATGTTTAATTCAATATAAACACAAAACAAAGAAAATTCCTTCACACTACTAGTAAAGCTTAACGTACAATACAGCACATACTATATATTTAGAGAACAAATACTGGTTTTGTCATAGTATAAAACAGAAATTCGTTTACAGACTGAAATATGGTATATATACAAATATATAATACGGATATTAAAAAAAAAAGTACTTACCTTTGAACTTCACAAATGTGAAGACAAGTCGAAACCTATTATTCCAACAACAAACAATTAAGTCGTACAACACCAGTAGTTACATGTTTATCAAAAGTAATTTTTCATTAAAATATATTTAAAAACATGAAATAGTAAAATCTATAAGATAATGAACACAAATGGAACCACCATGAGCACAAAACTGAAGCTTCACCTTTCAGTATCTAGCTGCATCTGGCTTGTCGGCCAGGAATTGTCGTACGCGGGAAGAGTGGGGATATTGTTTTGGAATAATCGTCTTCTCATTGGTTACATGCCTTCAGCCAGCTGGTGCTCAGCTGTTTACTGACGTTCCATGTAAAAAAAAACTGTATTGCGCGCACGCGGGAAGTAACAAACTTCACGTTTAAATTCCTAGCATATTTATGAGACACACGAGTGCATCGTTCAGTACGATACATGCCAGCGCAACTTAACCTAAATTAATTAAAAAAATAATGCTTTATAAACATTCTATATGCTTAAGTTAATAACCGAAACAAACCCTGGTAAAACTAATACTTAATAGTCCATGAAATAAATTAAATAAAACCTATCAAAAATTATCAAACTTAATCTAACGTCCTGCCAATAAGTGAAACAGATTTATCAGCTTTTAGAAATTTTTCCCATCTTGACTAAAACTAAATGCCGATAATTAAAATATTGAATCCATTTCTAATTACACAAACCATCACATTGAAGATAATAGTTTGCTTTCACTTATGTTTAAAATTAGCTAAATATAAAGTACAGGGAAAAAATTAAATTCTACATACATGTAATAAAACTTAAATTAACAAAAACCTAATGTACAATAAATAGGCCTCTTCAATAAATGTTTTTCCCGCCTCTTCAAGGATGCCTGTCGTCTCCCGCTAATCGCGGGAACTCGCCGGAATTCCGCTCCATGTCTCTCCAGAAATAATCCTGCCTTGCAGAACATAAGTTCGTTGGCCTTGCCACACAGCAACACACAAACGCTTACATCGCGCATTAATCGACTTACACCTGTAAACGACTTCTTTCACCATACAGTTTTTTTAAAAACAGGTAATTTCATCCCCCGTAAAAAAATAAACGACTTCATTTTCTCATTACAAATTCTCACTGCATTTCATTCACAAATTATTATCGACTGCGGATGGGTGTGTCGCAGTCAACGATGATAATGATACTTTTTTAAATTACGTTAGCTATATTTTTTAGCATTAAAGGTATTAATCAGTAAGCCCTAAGTCAAATTAATAATTAACGATCAGCATACCTTTATTTTCATAATGAAATTAGCGTTTTAACTGCATTTTAAACATCCAGGTAGACCGGAAAAGTATACAATTTCTCAAATCAAACTTTAATAATCAAATTTGTTAACTTAAAAAATAAAGAGAATAAGATCAATCACAAACCCACAGCTAGATTTCGTTTCGTCCACGTTTTAATAATTCATTGATCAAACATTTTCGCCTCTTTAGCCCTGAACCAAATTTTTTTCCGACTTGATTAAATAATTCCTAATATTATTTACGTGAAAATTATTTTTTATTTTCCCGAAATTTATAGCGTGTTACATAAGGAAAATTAACATCAATAAAAAAATTAACACTGTCGATATCATAAACGATATCAATTTGAAATTGGCGCAAAATTACGGCAATTATACATATATAAATGCATATATAAACCTTTGAACTGACGGTGGTTTTGGGATCTGGGGAATGTGAAACGAGAAGATATGTGGAAATTTTCCGGAGGTCGAATCATGGTATCCATTACAATAGGTAGCTTTCTTATGAAATCTACCTAATATATATAGTATTACTAAATCCTTTTTATAAAACCTTTTTCAGTCGGTGATATATTTTTAAATTTATTTTATTCTGGATTTTTATTTAAATTATGCTTACGTCTACAAAAAGAAAATTTCGGTATAAAAAAGGTATTCCTAAAAGTTTTCTTGATCAACGTTAATTTTTTCTAATTTTTATTCAGAAAAAACTCAAAAAGAATTTTTTCTATGAAAAAACATTAATAAAATAAATAAAGAAAAAATATAAGTTTAGTAACAAAGATCTTTTCAGAATTTAATACAATAAATACAACGTATACCATTAATTTTGACCTGAGTTTTATTCAGGTCATTTACCTTTTCTCTAATAATAAATTATATTATTTCCCGAAATCCGTTTCTTTATTCAGACACTAACAAGGTATATTATACATTATTCAATGCATGTACAGTTAGGGTTTAAGAAAATGCTATCTTTTATAACCGGTCAACTTATACAGGTACAAAATAATAGAAAAGTAAATACTGGTTCTTGCTAAAATTGTATAAATACACAGTCGGTCAAGTTACCGGTCAATATTAACTTAAAACAACCACACACAAAATATACACAAGACATAAAGATACAGTTATATCAGAACTCTGAAAAGTGTTTATTAAAAGATCGTTATTACCTGATAAGAGATTAACTTCTCTTCCAGAAGAAATAAACTTCTCTTTATTCGTGGGGCATGAATAATTCTATTTTAATCCTAAACGGCTAACAGAATTCGACCTAAGTCTCAATTAGGATGCTTAGATACGCATAGTCAACGAATACATAGTTGTGGATATCGCATCACTAAGCAGAAGACAAAACGTTTTTTCCACAACTGAACTAGTTTAGCTTATTAGAGAAAAAGTTCCGATATAAAAATAACAGAAAAACATTTTCCGTATCGTTTATCCGACCATTATCTCCGTTCCAGGTCAGGTTTCCTGTTCCTGTACAGCCAGCGGATAACAGAGTCCCTAAATAGGTTGACAGGTAAAACCGTGTTCATCAAACAGTAACATCAAAAATTGTAACTCTAATCCCTTCTTTAATACGGTAACGATTTTTCTAAAAAGCAAAAATTGAATTAAATTAGAACTTTTTACGTCAAAACAAAATCACGATCAGCCTTTTCTACAGTATGTATCCGTCGCTATCCAATTTTGATATCCATCATCGTCAATTATTTTACATCATTTAGTCACTTTCCTTTTAGTACCTTTTCCAAAGCATCCGTTAAAGGATAAACCTTTACGTCTCAACAAACAGCCGACTGTCCTAATTAGTCTCTTTTGCTAAAAATAAATATAGTTTCCTATTTGTCATAAGATTTCTTCATTTCAAAGGCAGAACCGCTTTTCCTTTCTGTTTTTCATATTGTCAATGTTTCGTTACATATCACATAAATTCATTAAAGAATATGTTTTGATTGGTAGATCCATATTTGATAATATGAAAAATTTCTTTATGCATGAAAGCCCTCCTTGCTTTACGTTATTCTGCAAATTTTGATGTCTTTACTTTATTCATCCTTTGTAACTTTAGTACCCAAATAAGAAAATTTTAATATATTATGATCCCTTTCTTACTATTTAATTTCTTATTATTATCCAAATCATACATATATTTATTTATATTTAGCTTTATTAAGATAATACAATCGGCCACGATGTAAACTCTGAAGTAAAAAGAACCTGATAAACGACATAGAACAAAATGAAATCAGTAAAATACACTTACATTTTAATAATACTTTAGAATTTGGTCCAAAAAACCACTTTGAATTAATTCTGTTAATGAAAAACTTCCTTAGAAAAAAACAACAAAATTAATAATAATATACAGAATACAACAAAATTAACGCCTGATTCTGTCCCATTATTGGAGAAAATAAATATTGTAATTTATATAATCCAGACTTTGAGTAAATTGAACAAGATAAACTGCGTATTTTTATAAGACCGATTCAGTAGACGATGTAGAACATGTACAATGGTAATATTGAAAATGTAAATATACTTTACAACTTAAAAGAATAAAGAATGAAAAGGGTGGACCTGTATATTTTTGGTAGGGTCCAAAACTCACCGAAATGTAGATCGTGAAAGGATATCAAACAGTTTGAAAAGAGGATGGGATCGTCGGGGGAGGGGATGGAAAGAAAAGGTGAAGGATCCTAAAGCGCGTGTATGTTTTATGTATCTGCATGTATGTATACGTAGACCTACAAGAAACAACTAAGGATTTGTATGCGATTCCGAAGGGCTGGACTGACCGCACGCGCATTCGTTAAACTCCCACTATTATTACATCAACCCGTAAACCAACGATTTATCACCCTAATATATTTTAATCAAATCGGCAGCTGTTAAGGCTAAATCACTTACTAAAAAATACGAGTTAAGCGGAAAATTTAACGCAGAATTTAACTCAAACGATTAATCTAGTGCGGACTGGGCAGTTCACTATGTTTCTGACATCTCAATACTAAATGTTTTTATTGAAGTACCGATGTTTGCATACGGTTTCATTAATCCAAAGATGTTATACCGTTTAATATAGAAAATTATGCTATTACCACACGAATTTTCCTCACTTTCCCCTTGCATATATCACTTTCTAATAACCAACACAGAATATATAAATTCATAAAGTCAATAAAGAACTATTGATTTGATTCTCAGTAGCGTAATGTCAATTCAAATAATTTACATATAATCGGAATTAAAACTTGTAATTTTTTTTGTATGAACACGAAGTTTTCTTAAAATCGTTTGATCACTTACAAAGTAAACATTTAAAAAAATAATACAATCAAATACAGAAACCTTCCTAATAAATACAAATATAATACGTACACTATTTCAATTTTTCTTTGATTTCATCTTTTGAAAACAAGTTAAAAAACAGTTATCTGCAATGTACTGACTATTCAGGACCGACTTCACAGAATTCAAAATTTAAAGGACTGAAAAAATATTTATATTTATGTTAATTTCAAAGTTTTTTTTACAATTTTTAGTTTTATTTAAAGCAAGGAAATCCCGACGAAAAAATTAAGGTTGACAAAAAAACCGTTGACATCTTAAAAAATAATCCAATCGCAAAAAAGGCCAAAAATCTATATTTTGTTAAAAATGAGAAAAGAGTACAAAAGAACGACATTAATGACGACTACTAGCTACCGAGCGTGTACTAAGAACGATTATAACGCAAGAATAATCATATACAGAGAGTATCACGAAGTTCTCCCGGGTCTTTCATAACCGAAGATTGCGAAAAGTTGCGGTAATTGTTTTGAGATATGGAATCCTGCGATTCAGAAAACGTATTTTATACACTACTGCAGCTGTAGCATTGCCATTACGCGTGCGCGCGCGCGCCCACACACACACACACACACACACAAAATGATTACCACATCAGCGTATTCCTTGTTGTAAATAAATACGGCTTTACTTCAATGGCAAACCGATCACGTTCAAAAACTAAGATTCACAGAAAACCTTCGCTAACGACAGCACAGTTCACACTTCTAAACATCACCTAACCTAAAATTGAAATGAAAATGGGGAAAAAAGATTAAAAAATAAGCATGAAAACATTATATTTCAGTTCAGTTAGATTTGTAATAGAGAATACTTTCAAAAAATACCTCGAATTTCGTTAGACTTTTTTTTTTCATTTGATGAACCGCGGGACTGGAATATGTCACTTTTCCTCAAAAATGGGTTCACGAATAGCGCCGCTAGGTAACAGTACTTAACCCACCGGATTGGTCTAGTGGAGAAAGCGTCTTCCCAAATCAGCTGATTTGGAATTCGAGAGTTCCAGCGTTCAAGTCCTAGTAAAGTCAGTTATTTTTACGCGGATTTGAATACTAGATCGTGAATACCGGTGTTCTTTGGTGGTTGGGTTTCAATTAACCACACATCTCAAGAATGGTCGAACTGAGACTATACAAGACTACACTTCATTTACACTTATACATATATCATCCTCCCCCCTCTGAAGTATTATCTAAAAGGGAATTACCGGACGCTAAACCGGAAAAAGAAGGTACCAGTACTTAAACGGCACCTTTCATTTCTTTTATGTCCAAAGGAAAAAACAACAATAGAAAAATAATATAATACAGATACTGAATATTATATCGTGTAAAACTAAGAAAATCGAAAGATGAATATTAAATACTGAAAATATCGTTAAAATATGATTTATAAAAGCTACTACTTACAATATTGTAATTAAAGTAAATCAATTAGATTAAAAAAGTCCATTGCTTTGATAAAATTTTTTTACATTTACTTCTCATATTTACAATATTGTAATTTAGTAAATCAATTGGATTAAAAAAGTCCATTGCTTTGATAAATTTTTTTTACATTTATTTCTCATATTTTCAATCAATTTTTCAATGTATGTCACTATTTTACAATATTTTATTCGTTAAATTGATGCTTCATTATAGATTTTATCATGTATGTAACTTATTGTAATAGCAAAAATCATATGATTTATGTTACTGTATGTGATAACTTCATTTATAATAATAATATATATATGTATGATTTTTGGCAGGCAGTTACGTTAAGACGCAGGATTTTTTAAATGAATGTTGACATCCCAGCTAAATTCTCACTTTTTTCTTACTCTTTTTAAATGAAGAACTTTAAATTTTTAAAGTTCTTCGGGCAGCTGTACTCGGCTCCGTACGGTCACACATCTTCTGGTGGCTCACTCGCTTCCATACACGCTATAGAAACTGGCTTCGCGCTAGAATTGGAGTCTAGTTCCTTCACCCAGACTCAACATGTGTTTGTTATGAATGTTAAATATATAATTTACAAGTTCAAGATTAAAATAAAAACAATTTATATTATAGACGAAGTCAAGACTTTTATTTATTTGTATGGACAACTATTTAGAATTACAACAAATTATTACATTAGACAACAACAAATTATTACATTTAGAATTACAACAAATATTTAAAATAATTTAAACTCAACCGAGGTATTAAACCAAGGCGGCAAATTCGACAATTTTGTTCCTCCGGCCGCGGATGTTATTTGAAATTCTACCGTCGGTACTAATTTATTTCGATTTTCACAATTGAACAAATTCGAGGTATTTATACAAACTTTCTTACTTAAATAAATAATTTTTATCTTTCAGTAATTTGATCATATTGAAAATTGACTCAGAAAACGTGTTGCATGATAAGGTTTTGCTTGATTAAGATTATCAGATGATAAGTAATAACGAATAATTAAAACAATTAATTATTGTTGCTGCATTCAATTCGATACTTGAAATATAATAAAATTTAAAAGAAAATATACTTACAACTTGTTTTAATAGTAAATGCTCTAACGTAAATGAAAGTACTGAAGATGAAACAGTTTTTTTAATTCCAATCATTTCATTAACAAAAAATAAAAGTATTAGTTTACACGAGATTACTACTGCTAATAAAACTCGAACAGTAGGAAAGTGTTGCAAATGTAGCAACAAAGATTTGTTACATAAAACAGAAATAAATTCGATCGGTAAAGTTTTTATTCTACAATTAGAACTAATTGAACTAATTAATGAAAAATAAAATAGTTAATTTAATAGTAATAATAATAATACAAAAAGTGTGTCCACGGATGCGATAAAAATCGAGGGTTACACTTACAAAGTAATAAGTTCAATATTACATCACGAATCTTCGATTTGTGAAGGCCATTATACCAGTTTTATTAAAAAAGGAAAAATGGTATGAAGTGAATGATATGACACATCAACAAAAAAAAAAATTGGCCAAGAAATTTAAAAAATGCATATTTGTTTGTTCTAGAAAGGCAATAAATTTTAATAATGAATCCATAAGGATAACAATCCGTAATTCTTAAAAAAAATAAATAAAATAATAATCTAACAAAACGCAGTTATATCCAAAAAAATTACAATGAAATTATAAACCGTACGGTAAGAGTCTCGCAGATAGCATTTCTTCCACTCAAAAAACAAAAATTTCTGTAATATAAATAAAACTGTTTTAACAAAATGATACAGATATCAAAAAAGGTAAAACACAACATTTCTATTATCAAAATCTGTTATTAATTTAGAATTTTGTTTAAAAAAAATACACGTTAAATATTTATAATAGACAATAGATATACAATAATAGATAATAAACAATGTTTAAGCGTTCCATATATACGCAAAAATAGAAAATTTTGTTAAAAGCTCTTATCGGCCCGATTTCATTTATTAAACAGCGAATAATCACAAGAATTGTATTATTTCTGTAAATCTGATATGTATTACATATAAATAAAATCGGGCCGATAAGAGTTTTGATTTCTTAAAACTTCTGCAGATACGGTCCTGGGACCCATTTAATTCAACTTCTCAGGTCAAAAACCATAAGAAATCACTAATTCTGCCCGTTAACTAACATCCTAAAAATTTCAATACGACCTCGTTTACCGCGGAAGTTGAAATCCGAGTGAAATCTTTCACTAACCGTAACTCGCAAACGAAGCATTTTAGCCCATACATTGATTGAAGTTTTTTTCATTATTTTCACGAGTGGAATAGCTTATGAAAGTCCACAGAGAACTTCGTGATACATACTGAATATATTTTTTTTAATTTTAAGTAAAGCTTTCCTTACCTTTTTCTGTGAGAATACTTTGAATATCAAACTGTATAACATTACAATACGATAATCCAATAATTTTAAGCTATGACTATGACAAAATAATAAAAAATGTCTTCAAATTGTCAATGTAAATAAATATATATTTGAAAAAATTACCAAAGGGACACCAGAGGGATTTCCTCAACAAATACGAAAAAAGAGCAATGACTCGGTCTGTTCAATGTCGAGTAAAGATTAAAAAAAGAAAATTAAAAATGTTAAAAACGTACAGGTGAAATTAAGATCCTCTCATTTAAATCGGTTAAATAACTTTTTGAAAATTTTAAAACAAGTATTATATAAAATAATTTAAATTAGAGGCGATTACGGATAAAACTCATTCTATACTCTAATAAATAGAAAAAACAAATACATCTACCTGAATTGTGATTATTTCAACAAAATTTTATTACTATTGTAATTAATAACATGAACCCGGGCTTGACGTAAAATTGCGTCCCTCTAAACTTGGTGATTGTGAAAAGATCTGAAACATCCTAGAAGATAGTAAAGTAATAAAGTTGTAAACAGAGTAAGCAGGCATCTAGGTAGTCCCTTCAACCTTTTGAGATACCTGTTGAGATGACCTCTTGCACGGAGAAATTTGAGCGATTAAATGTGGTACAAGAAACCGCGCAGTTAGAGATAGATACAGGATTTCCTGAAGGAGTGATGGTATAAGGTAAGAAAAAAAAAGAAGACTAATGTTGTTTCATAATGTTGTTATGAAACCGCTTAATAATCTAAATTAAAAATAATAATGGTAATAAAATACGTTTTTCAGTTGGAAGATCACTTATATCTATCGCAAACAATTTTTTTCCCCTCTCAAATCATCATGCAACAAGTATCACTAGCACAATTAAGATGAACGGTTTGATTCCCATTCAATCAAAATCAGTACAATCTTTCTAAAGTTATATCACTACAAGGTAACAAATAAATATAACAAAGGCAATTTAATATCTTTATAGTATCACTAAGATCGATTTATTTGACGTAGGCGGCTTGAAATAAGTACTGTATTATACAGAATCTATCTTGAGTACGTACTCAACGGAAAATCTATACATTTGTGCTAGCTACTACTTCATACTATAGCGTAGAAAAATAACTTAATACTAGACTAAGCTTTTATACTATACTTTTACTATACTATAATAACTTCATACTATAGTAGTCTACTAATTCAATCGTATAGCAATTTTGTAGCCGATTTTGTTAAATTTATGAAGTAAAAATATGGACATAGCATCTTAATTAAGTTCGATTGACTTTATAAAATGGCAATCGATAATATTAAGCGATTTAAACCGAAAAAGTGATTACTTTTTTTAATAATGTGAAAATGATTGACAGACGCTAAAATAGTTCAAAAATAAATTATTTACAATAATAAAAAATTAAAATTTTATCAAAACTATTTCATAATGTTATTTTTATTTTTTTATTTTATTACTACTACTATTTTTCTCAAAGCAACAGTGGTTTCTGCACGCACAAGTAGTGATTTTTGCGCCGGCTAAAAACATAAATTCTATAGTTAACACTTAAAAAACCCTAAATAAATTTATTAAAATTTTCATTAATGCAATGACATCTTCATATATTGCAAATTAAAATTCGTATAAGCTTTCTAAAACCTAAATAACTAAAATTAATAATTCGATTTCTTTATCCGAGATACATTCCGTCATAAATAATAGTATTTAAACACGTTATAAGAATTAATAAGAAAAAAGTATACACATTTATTCAGAAACCGAATTTTTAATTAATACATACGGTCAAAAACGGGTAATAGATTATTAGTACCCTTGTTAAGCCTTTTTTTGAAAGAACGTAAGTTTTTAAGGGGAATCTAGTAAAACTTGTTTCAAACAATTGTTAGGCGAAGTAGAAAGAAAAAAGAGATGGAAACATTAAGAAGGGTGGAATGAGATAAACAATTTTGGACTTATAAATTCTGAGAAAAATTTACTGATGCTAAAACAGGGTTTTAAGAACGTTCGACGATTAAAATATATTGAAAAACAAACAAGGAGATAAAAATAGTTTTTCGTTACAGGGAATTACTAAAGTAGTAACTACGTGAAAGAATAGTCATAATTAAACAATATTAAGAAATAACGTTGCATTTTTACGATTGGAAAAAGATTTGATACGTATACTATTGATCGCATATTAAACCAAACAAAAATAAAAACCTCAAAAAATCGGAAATATGTGTATATTTTATTAAAAAGGATCAAGACATACTTAAAAACTGCCCTTAATATACGCTTTCCTAAATTTCTGGTATTCAACGTTTTTAGAAAATTACCTGCAAAAGAATATTTTACTTCCTTAAGATCGTGAAACAATAAAAAAAATCCTTTCGTAAATACTTTTTGAACTGTTTTAAAAAATAGTATTTTTTTAGTTTACAAAAAAGATTATTATTATTTAACTTCAATTTATCTCCGTCAACTTTAGGCATTCTCGGCCATCCTCGAGCTGTATATAGATCAAAAGTGCTTGTATACCTTATCAAAACTATTCAATCAATTATCAGAAAATAAAAAACAGAACATTCAGTTAAGCCGGCGTTTCTGTCTCCTTCGATTTACCTTAACGTAAATATGTAAAAAAAAAAAAAAAAATACGAGTACAAATTCTTAGTCTAACTATTACTAGAGAAGAATTTTTTTTAGTAAAAAAAAGTTGTAATTTTTTTAGTTTCAATTATATTCCCCTTTAATTTTTTTTATAAATACATCTCGATTAAATCAGAAAAAACCCACAATGACCGGTGCTCAATCCGTTTAAAAAAATCTTTTTTATGAATGTTATTTAAAATATTTATTTTTCGCTTATCTTTTAAAAACGTTTTCAACAAAGAAGGAAGAAAGAAAAGAATCTCCGTCTAACAAAAAAAATACCCAACAAAGATTCTTCCAAATTAATTTTATTATATTATTGTTAATTTTATTATTTTTTATTGTTATTATTGAATTATTATTCGTCGTAAAACGTTTTTACAATCAGAGGTTAATAATTATTAATAAAGCAATATATTTAAATTTAAAAAAAATGCCTTCCCCTCCTAAGACCAAAATATTTCATTAATTAAACTTTCATTTGGCTATAACTCTGAAACCGATGAAAATAAGTTCACTTATGATATATCGTTGAAAAGCTCTCGATGAGGGCTTATTACTGCAGTTAAGAAAAAGTAAAAAATCCAAACGTTTTTGGATTTTGAGCTTTTTTGAACACTTTTGGTTCGGTCAATTGCAATCAAAAGGAGAGATGCACAGTTAGATGTTACAACAGTACTAAATCCAAAATTTCAACATCCTACGACTAATTGTTTTTTAGTTATGGGAGATAAATACGTACAGACGTCACGCCGAAACTAGTCAATGTGTATTCAGGGATGGTCAAAATGGATATTTCCGTTGAAATCTGAAAACCGAAAATTTTCGCGATCACAATACTTCCTTTACCCATACATGGAGGTAAAAAAAGGGACAAAACATCTGTTTTTACAAATATTAAAAAAAAAAATATTGATGCTCAAATAAAAAAAAACAACTACTCAATATAAAATGCTCACGTCTTCCTGTTCTCCCTGTAGTATTTTGATGAACAGAAGACTTTTTTTTCAATAGAATTTTTTAGTCTCAAAGCAGTGCAACATAAATTACATAAACGAAAGCAAAATTAAAATAAAACTATACTCTACAAATTTTATATTTCATTTAATTTTATTACAAAAGAAATAAACTTATAAAAATCGTCAAATCTAATTTTCGTCCCTTTTTTTAATATATGTAATTAAATTCTTTAAACATTTATTAAAACAGCGGATAAATTTTCGATCCAGATTACAAATCAGCACGGACAAAAATCCTTACAGTTGAAAAGTTTTAAAAAAGCCGACAAAAGGTTGAATAATTTTTCTGCCTTGCCCTTGAAAAATACTTAAATATAGCGTAGTTTTTTAAATATTAATAACTTAATTATGCAGTATTTAGAGTACAACTGCGAAAAAGATCAAAATGTCCAATAAATATATTTTGGCCCGAATTGGTCTCCTTGATCAAATAAAAAAGTAGTCTTAAAAGTGTAACTGAGAATGAAAATAAAAATTTGTAGTAAAACAATTTGGGTCCCATTTGATCTTGTTCGACAGCTACCTCATATAACATTTTTAATAACAGCCACAACATGAAAAATGTCAAATTTATGTCGAATATAGTGTCGGAAATTATAAAGCATTCAAAAAAAAAATTTATTTTTTTGTCGGGTCCCACAAAGCCCCTTTTTTAAAAAAATCTCCAATGTAATCTACGTTAATACTAGTTAAGGTGTGATTTTCAATCTTGAAAATTAAAGTTTCAAAAAAAACTGATATTTAAGTACGAATCCCATTCCGTCCCCTTGTTACATGAGGCTTAAAAGTTTAATTATCGCAGCACTTAAATAATTCGACCCGATTTGGTGCAATGTTATTCAACAAGGCTAAAAAAAATTATAGTTTACTAAAAAAATAAAATAAAATATGATTACCGTGATGCCTCCTTGTTCGACGGGTCAAAAATCAGGTAAACAGAAATAAATAAACCCGTTGACTAAAAAAGTTTTAGTCAACGGGTTTTCGAGATGAGGCAAAAACTACTTAGAAATTATATTTAATATTTTGCAACCCCCTAAATCTTCAATCGACTAAAACTCCATTTTCTACGATAAAAATACTCAAAAATTAAAAATTGGGAAAACGAACCCTCTCCCTTTTTCAATTTTGTCCAAAATTTAATCTTATCAATATTTAGAAAATTTCTGAGCGGTTTTTCGAATAACCTATGTTATTCCAGTCCGGAAATATTAATCAAAGTACAGGTCAATATATGCACGTACGAGTACAGACATCTTCCGGACTTATGCAGTCTTAGAACGTCGATATTTACAAAATAATTCCGATATTTAAAATGTTGGCTGATCGCTATACTGCTGCTGCAGCGATAGATTTGTAGTCAGGAAAGTAAAAATACAAATTAATTCAATTATTAATAAAATTTATAAATATAAAAATATTATATAAATATAATTTAAATAATAAATTATTTAACCTAATTAAAATATAAAATTTAAGCAATATATAAAAGAAAATAAACAAAAATTTTCACCATCATAATTAAAAAAAACACAATTAAATACATAATTAATGCAGAAACGAGTTATTTAAACAAAAACATAAATTCCATTATTAAGAAAGATAAAAGAAGGCTATACAAAAAAAAAACATTATCATATAATGATACACTTTAAAATGTATCAACAATTTCATTCATAAAGAAATGGAAAGGTCTTTCCTTAAAGGTTCCGTTAAAACATCTGACGCAGCTGGGCGGAATATAACCGTCTTTCAACCACTGCAACATTACAATGAGGTAATAAGTACAAATCAGAGTTTTTTTTTCTTTTATAATGTTTAATCAAGGTGAAAAAGAAAAAACATTTTTTATACTTACCCGATTCCAAGATTTGTTTTACTCGTTCAAAAAAACTTCAATAATAGCTAATTTCATTAATATTCAATTTTTGTATTACACTTAGTACGTAGTGTGAAAACATATTTCTAAAATCTTAGAAAAACCAATTTTTCAAAATAAAAGTTAAATTTTCTTGATAGCTAACGTTTAGTTGCCGGCTTAATTTATAAAAACAAAAATATCAGAAACTATTTTAAGCTTTATATATATATATATTTATTTATTTATTTATTTATTACGGGCCCGTGTGTGTGTGTGTGTGTGTGCGTGATTTTTTTTCTGTAAGTAAAACCAATTTTACACGTACCATTTATTCAACATCATGTTTTACTTACTAATGAATTAAAGACGTAAACAAATTGGAAATAATATTAAATTAGTCAGTTTATTGTAACTACCGAAAATATTATAGATGAACCATGAAGTAGAGGATGTTATTTTAAAATATAAAAATAATAATAGAAATTTATTAGTATTTGATGAAGAATATTAAACAAGCAAATAACAGGCACAAACAGAATAACAAACAATTTTGTAACATTACAATAATACTGTAATCAATAGAAAATCATATTTACTTTGTCCGATTGTCATCTAGAAGATTAATAATAATAATTAAACATGAAAGTAGTAATTTAAATTTTAAACTACCATAACCTATAGTTTCAAGGGCAGATAACAATGATAAATACACAATACATGGTAGATTGTATGATATCGTTCAATTTCATCCTTACATAAAATTTATCTTTAAACAAAAAATAAGTTTTTAATTATTAAAATTCCATTACAAAATAATATTTCCTTAAATTTAAGAAACGGGATGTATACCATTATCTCTATAATGTGACTGAAATGCGTACTAATGAAAACCTTATCAAAACTAGTTAAATTATTTTTAATCTCCAGCAAATTAATGTTATTTTGGAAGGATTTTATATCATAATAGAAAATTTTTACCTTTTAAAGGCATCGATTTAAAATTTAAAAATCTATTTACGGCTGTAATCTGTTTCACAATAAATAAATATGTTAAAAATTCCCCAATTTACTTCTTACAAGTAAATTATAAAAATTTACAGGTGTATTATAAAAATAAAAGATTCATTTCCAAAAATGTAAATATTTACAAAAATTTCAAAACATTCCAGGAATAAAAATAGTAATATACAAAATAAAACATTACAGTAAGTAACATAATGAAATGAATATCTAGAATTTAAATCTACTATAATTTTTTCCAGCAGGTTAATTATATATTTTTTTTTTTTTAGAAAATAAAATAATTTTATTTATTTTACATAAATATAAACTCACAGTCACTTTGATTGCATATAATGAGGAAACGTTGATTAAATAGTAATAATTTATTTTTTTCTATTTCGCATACAATTAATTTTTATTTGCAATAATTTACCATCTTATAATATAAAAACAAGGTTATAAATAAAAAAATTTTTTTTTCCGATCGGTACACACGTTATAAAGACGTCTTTTTAAGATAAATTACAAACAAAAACAGATTATAAGATAAAAAACATTTGATGTCGACGCCACATGATTTTCTTGTACACCTATTAAATTACAAACACATGGTTTTTTAAAATGAAAATTACATAAACGTCAGGCCGAAACTAGTCAAAATGGATTCAAGGATGGTCAAAATGGATATTTCCGTTGAATTCTGAAAACTGAATTTTTTCGGGATCACAATACTTCCTTTACTTCGTACAAGGAAGTAAAATAGATACGTTCAAAATTCATATTGATTATTTAAATACAAATTTCAATCTCCGTAGCAGAGTGATAGCGTCTCGGCCTTTCATCCGGAGGTCCCGGGTTCGAATCCCGGTCAGGCATGACATTTTTCATACGCTACAAATTGCATATCTTTATATTCCAATGCGCAAGCTTCTTTGGTGAAATTCATCAGTCGAAAAGGAATATATGAAATGCAGTTAACGTAAATAAATTCCGGTAAAGACAGGAAGATGTAAAAGGTAAGAATAAAAATTCAGCGAGGATATGTTCAAAAGCCGACAAGCTTTTGGTAAGTCTTAAGAATAAACTTTTTTTCTAATTTAGCTTAAGTTTATAATTAACTGTTAACCTTTTCATCCTGAATCTCTATTCATTAAAATCGAAGTTAAAAAAGAAAATGTTCAACAAAGTTTTCGTCTATGCGCCAATAAAAGTGTGTTACATGAAGGCAAAGAGTTGTTATCAATAATCCTGTCACATGTAGGACTACATTTTATATAAACCAGTAACTACACGGCAGTAAAATATCCATTCTGACGAGCGCAGAGAATAACTCGTGCAGATAGAAAGAACTGACAATAAAAATTTAAAAGATCGGCTTATGTGTACTTTTAAGGCACCCGCAATGATCACAGAACCGAATAAAATGTTGAAGTTTCAAAAAGGAACACGAGTTTACCGATTAAAACATGAAAAATTAACAGGTATAAACGGCAATAAAACATTTTTTTTTAAAGCAGTCGCAACTGAAATACAAAATTTCACCTGTTAGTTTACTCATAGCAAGATTTTATTTTTTGATGATACATCTGATTTAATACAACACCAAAGCAAATTATTTTGATTTGTGCCTGTTTGTCCGAGAATATTGGAAAACCCAAAGGATTCTTTTAAAAAAATTTTTAGATGAATATTTTATTTAATTTAAGCATTTCACCTGTTTTAACGATACATTTAATTTCTTATTTACTGTAACAAAAAAATTAAACCCAAAAAAATAAATCTGTTACAACTACTTAGCAAAATTTTGAAGGGGTATCTCCGACTTTGATTTGAAGTAAAGTTTAAATTTGTAATTTACTAAACTTGGATGATCATAATAAAATATTTCGCTTTAAAACTATTAATAACAAAAATTAAATATATAACGTTTACACCAAACATTTTTCGTTTATGCTCCAGAATGATACTTTCGAGTAATGTAAAATAAATGGAAACCGAAGGAACACCAGATAAATCGGTGATAAAAAGTAAAACTGTTCCTCTGTTCCCAGTTCTCTGATGAACTTCATCAAACAAAAATTACATCGCAAGAGACTAGAGAAAACAGTTTACAAAATATTATGAGCGACTACGCTTAGATATTTATACGTTATCCAAGTTTATCCCGTTATGCTTAATCAAAGTTAAATCAGGAAAAGAAGAAATAGTATGGAAAGTAAAGTAACTTTAATTATATATAATATTACAGATACAGCCCAATTAAAATATAATTTTGTCACAAATAACAGACCAGTTGTAAGAATACCATTAAGACGGACGACCTAAGTAATTCCATTAACTTATGCATTCCAGTTTAATAAATAGGATTTTTCTGGAAAGGGAACTTCAGTCGTTTGACTGCTTCTTCCAAATTAAAAGTACCTATACCTTAACTGAATTTAAACTTCTATCTTGGAGCACCACAAAAAACTACAAGAGCTCATCGCAACGACGATGCCAAATATTCGTCGAATCAGAAAACTGTGTTTTTATAATAAGGTAAAACATTATTTACGATACAAGCTAATTACACAAAACTATATTTAATAATAAATAATTTACCTTTGTAGTAATTGTTTTTAAATTTAAAAAAATTTAACCGTTTTAAACTAAAAATTAAGCATTATTAGAAGTATTGTGTTCGCAAAAAATCTCGGTTTTCAGATTTTAACAGAAATATCCATTTTGATCATCCCTAATCCATTTTGATTAGTTTTGGCCTGACGTCTGAACGTACGTATTTCGCATAACTCAAAACGATTAGTCGTAGAATGTTGAAATTTTGAATTTAGGACTGCTGTAACATCTAATTGTGCACCTTCCCTTTTGGTTGCAATTTACTGAACCAAAAAAGCCTAAAATCCAAAAAAAAATTGGATTATATCATAAGTGGTACTTATTTTCATTGGTTCTAGAGTTATAACCACAAAAAAATTTTAATTATATATAATTTAATAGGCGTACAAGGAAGTCATGTGGTGACCACATCAGATTTTTACTTTGATGTTCTGTCAAGCCGTACAGAGCAGCCTGAAATAATTTTTGTTAACTCGTATTTTTTATTAGTCCATCTTTATTTGCCTTAATATGTCACAGAATTTTATCCAATCAAATCAGAGCTAAACTGAACGGGGTGGATGATATCTAAAATTAATATTTCTTTGATTTTTTACCATATCAAATGCTAAATGTAAGTATCTAGTAGTCTTATCGGACTGTTAGCACAAACTTTATAAAGAATCTTCTACCCATATGTCTCATATTATGTACTTCCTAAATTCACATATCCAGTTACCGAAATCGATAGGTTATTTTCTTAAACATTTGGCTACGTAATCCATGAATTTACTAACATCTTTATTGGATTGTGCAATGATAAATTTGAAGTAAATAAATAAATGATAGAGGCGGTTTTGCCATTTTACGTGGAATAATAAAGGTGCATACTACTTTTTTCTACAAGAAATATGAAATAAAATCGTCAGAATAATTTAAAGACGTCAGAAGTAACATAGATAAAAAACAACAGCTCAACACCTACATTACACAGGTTTGAAAAAAAATCAGGGTGTTGCATGAAAGGAATTTTCACTGGAATAAATCAATCAAACCGTTTAGTATTTTGAAGAATAAAATGAAATAAGTTTAAGTAAACTCCAACCATATTTTTACCAGGTGTAACAAAAGGTGTGGCAACATTTTTCAATTCGTATTTAGTCTAAGAGAAGTAGTAGGCGTTTAGGTGTGGTAGCAATTTTAACAATTAAAATATTTCATATAGGTTTGGTTACACTATTTTACATTTGCAAAATAATATTCTTGATTTTTTTTTCTTAATGGTAAGTCATCTTTTATTACTTAAAATTATTCATTTATATATGTATAATTAAATACTGACGTATCTATCATATGCGGTAAATGAAAATATTGAACGAATGAAAATGAAAAAGAATATAAAAAATTTATATGAATCGATTATTTGAACGATTAATAAAATTATACGAAGAGTTCGTTTAGTAGTGAAAAAAATTAATTTAAATACAGTACATTAAAAGAAAGAAATAATAGCGAATAAAAATATATAACTCTACTATAAAGAATAAACCGTAAAGCAATATAAGACCAACCCACCTCTTTTTTCTTTTTTTTTTTACTCGAGGAAAAAACACCCCAGGATAAAAATGTTAAATAAGCCATCTGTGAACCAGCAATACTTTTCCCGATAAAAACATTTTTTAAAGATTAAAATATGTTACATCTACGTGAACATACGATTGAATTGAATTATTGTTATAATTTATTGAATAATTAAAAGTTAAAATCCTCAAAAAAAGAATTGTAACTTCTAAATTATCTTCTTAAAAATTAAACTGACGATTTTCATGAAATAAAAAACAAACGAGTCTTCACATCACGATCATGCAATTAACATTTAATCGACTTCTTGAATAAAATGGAGGTCAGTAAACCTATTTTCTTTTCTAAGCTGACAAGCTGAAATTGTTCTAATCTCATAACAACGGGTATTAAGTAAACGAGTTTGAAAGATTTAAAAGGTAGGGAGAAATACAGATGTATACAGTGTCTAAAAAAAGCGAAGAATTTCATTCAGGAAATGTACAACAAGTGAAAACAAAAGAAAAACCTTGATGTAAACTTACTTCATTTTCGAGTTATAGCAAGCGAAAAATGTCATTTCTATTTAAAATGTAAAACGAAACCGTACTGAAATTTTAGGAACTTAAATTTCGGAGTTTTATATGGATTCTGACCTGATAAATTAATAAAACGGGTCCCAGAACTGTACCTCTGGAATAGCTATTTAGAAAATTATTGAAAACAAAATATATAATTACAAAAAACATAAAATTTTTTATCAAAATCTGTGGAGAATCTAATTCTGAGAAAATCTATTTATGTAACGTCAACTGAGCGTGAAGAAGATTTGAAGAAATTTGACTTTCATTAAAAAAAAGAAACAAAACATTTGACTTTTATTAGAAAAATATTGTACACATATTTTTAAAATATACAAAACAATGCTGTATTAAATTTTAAACCAAAAACAACTAACATTTCAATACTGGAAAAATCTAGAAACAAAATCGGTTACTATAAATAAATAAAATGACAGATTAGTATTATTTACATTTTATCTAAAAAAAAATATGTATATATAATATTAAGAAACAAAAATTCATTATTTAGAAATAATTTTGAAAAAATAAAGTTTTTTTTTTAAATTAGCATTATCAATTGATCAACTGAAATTTTTATATTATTCTATTTGAATAGTTTAGTATGCTTTCAAAATTGAAGACAATTACAATGCTTGAGTATCACTTCCTAAAAATGCCTTTTCAGCCTTTCAAATGAAGAATAGGCACGTACTTTTTTTTACGATTATTATAATGGAATATGGTAGCTGCTCATCGTGGGTATCATGTTTATATCAATTTTTTAAATTTATTTTTACTTGCAAAACATGTCCTGAAATTCTTTCCCTTTCTTCGTGCGACATCAAGTGTATGTGTGAACATATATATATATATTACGCGTTTCTTAACCAATAATTGGCATGAAAGGTAACAACATTTATTTTTAAAGCATATGTTGATTATCAGAAATAACCAAGAAAAACTTTATAAAACTGTAATTAAAATAAATTAAAAATTAATTTAATTAATCGTAAGAATTAATTTGGATAGATAATATAAAAATTATAATGAAAAATATAATTTTTTGTCTTCATGTTTTGTAAAAATTTTACCCGAGTATGTTTAACTAGAAACGAAAAATGTCATGTCAGTAACGCGGGGTCCTATGTAGGCGACGCGATCCCACAGGCCATCTGAGCGGTGCGAGCGATTTGTGGTGGCCCTGTCCTACGTACGCGCGACTAGCGACAAAGCGATCCGATGTTAGTCGATTCAAAATAGTGCGCACAATGTCTACTTGCCGTAAGGTCATGTTGTATGAAAGCTGGTATTACAAGTATTTATTTGTAAGTGAATTTAGAAACGCGATCGACGATGTCTATTTGGAGAGGCCATTATATGGAGAGTTCCATCATTTATTTAAAAAACTCACAAATAACTCTAATGGACCAGAGTCCTTTCAGAAATATACAGAAATGCTACCTACTACTTTTTTTTACATAGTTGATGCTGTACGAAACGAATTTCAGCTCAAGGTGACAAACTTCCAACAACCAATTTCAGTCGAGGAGCGTCTTCTAGTAACTCTCAGGTAATGCATCTTTTAAATATATTTTTAGTACTTAATATAGCACTACAGTTCACAAACGCTCCGATGAAAATCTATAACTTCATTCAATATTGAAATAATTACTGTTAAGGACAAATAATACATAATGCGATATAGCAAATCTGAAATATTTATTAAAAGTACAACAAATTAACAACGACAACATTAAACGTGCAATAATGATAACGACTTGGTATTACAAATTGGTAGTGCATAATTCATAACGTAACACGTAATTGGTATTTGCACTGAAGAAAGTCGTGAATTAAACTATAAAAATTAATGAATATTTTATAGCCGGTGTGGTGAGACAATAAACTAATTATTTAATCGTTTACAAAGTAACCAGAACTTTATTTATTTATTTAAATTATAATATTATTTCTTTATTTATTGAAATAATAAAGTTTTATGTAGAAAATTAAATAACTATGTAACTGAATTTTGAAAATAAATGTTAACTATTGCATGTCTTTAGGGTTTGTGAAGTAACAACCTTGCGAATAGTAGTTGACTATTTCCTGGTTAAATTCTTGTTGTGTCAATGTTGCAAGTGCAACGTTTCCCCGTGCATAGTGGTTGTACTAGGGGGAGTTATTGAGTGTGATGAGCTTGAACCAGGTGAAGGTGCAACCAGATGAAACACTGTCGAGCTTTGTTATCTCTTCTACGAGGATGTTTTGAATTTTACTGCGAAACAAACGTTTATTAATAGATGGCAGTTTTTTAACATACGGGATCAATGACTTGAAGAATTGCACATCATCGTCATCCTCGCTATTTGATTCTTTGGCCAACAAAGATAGTTTTTTTGGATTCTAGAGCCAAAAAATCGGCTTTGAATTTATTTGCAGCACCAACCTTTTGCTTCTTCCGCGAAACTAACGAATGTGCTGAATTTTCTGTAGCGCTAGTAGATGACTCCTTAACTGCAGTTTGGCTTACGTCATTTTCATTTTGGAGCTCATCATCAATACAGCGTTCTGTTTCATCATTATCGCTTTCGTCAGAATTCTGTTTTTCTTGATTATTGGCGGCCGTATCTATGATGTAATTTATCGGGATGTTTGAATCCGTAGCCCTGGGAGTCATAATGCTTTTAAGGAACAGTATCAGTTCAAAGAACGGCCATGTACCGGTGTAGTTTGCAGCCCCGTCTCTATCATTTCCCGTTTTGTACTTCGGGATCTTCTTCAACTCCCTACGAAAACTGTCCTTCAAATTTTTCCATTTATTTTTTACGTTATCCTCTGAAACAAAGAAAGAAAACATTTTTCGTTAGTCGCTAATATATTACTACATTTAAATATTTATTCTTAAATAACATGATTTTTAGAAAAATTAAACATTTTTATCTGTTCCAGGTACTTAAAAACAGGTCTGAGATGGCCTTCTCATTTCGAATTTCTAAAAGTTAAGTGGCAGTAATAGTAATTGAGGTGTGCAAAGCGATTTGGAAGAAATTGGTACGTGAACAAATGCCGCCACCCACAACAGAAGACTTGAAGTCATCGCCAAGGAGTTTTGGGAAAAGTTGCAGTTTCCCAATTGTGCAGGTGCTATTGACCTGAAGCGTGTGAGGATAATACGTCCTCGAAAATCAGGTTCTATGTATTATTGCCATCACAGTTTTTATTCTATCGTTCTCCTGACACTTACTGATGCTAACTATAAATTTATCACGGTTAATCTAGGTTCTTTTGGAAAATAAAATGACGCTGGGGTATTTGATTACAGCTCACTACGTCAGTGTATTGAAAATAAGGGTATTAAACTTCCGAAAGCTAAATTGTTACCGGGAAGCTCAACTAAAGCACCTTTCGTCATTCTAGGGGGACATGGGTTTTCCATCGCTTGAGTATTTAATGAGACCGTTCGCATTAGCAAAACTGAGGGAAAGTGCTGGAAACGCGACATTTAATTACAGGTTATCAAAGGCAAGGATGGTTGTGGAGTGCTCTTATGGAGCTATATATTCGAAATTGAACGCGCTGGGGAAAGCGATTGAAACAAATGTTGATAACGCAGTATATTGTTAAGGCAATTACTTTGCTGCATAACGTCATTAAAGATTTGGAAAGAGCTGAAACATTAACAGATGTACAAGAACCACCCAATGTTGATCGCGAGGTTCATAAATATAGAAGTAAAACGAGGAATGCAGTTTCAGAGAGAGCAATCATCCGAACAACTTTCGCAAATTACTTCAAGGAACACTCTATATTATAATAAGCTAATATTACAGTATAGGCTAAAATCTTTATGTGTTTAACAAATTTTATATACATCAATTACTATTTTATTTGTAATTATATTTTATAATATTTTATGATGATTATTTTAAATTCATAAAAAATTACTAAAGATTTACACAAGATATTGTTACATTAATACATTAATTAATCTTTCATAAATTTGTATTTGGAATTTTTAATTTAATTGCCTTTCTCCTCTTCTCATTACTTTCTTTGTATTTCTATTATTTAGATAATGACGTTCAATTCAATGAAATAATAATTATATTTATCTGTCTTGTGATACATTTGCGTACAACAGTATACAATTGTACGCAGCGGTAATTAAAGCCGAACAGCGCGATTCATTTACGTCCTGGTCGTGGTACATTATTGTTTTAACATTTCATGCGCTTGTAGCACGTATAAACAAATTTTAATTTATATAAAGAAAAAATCACCGTACTGCAAACAGGTACACGAATAAAAAATACATTCCGTGTTGCAGGGCATGAAGTCCATATTTTTTTTTATTCTTGAGCGAGAATAAATAGAATTCTTCAAAAAAAGGTCTGTTTTAAAAACAAAACAAAATGCTTCTATCTAGGTTTTATTTAGAATTTCAAAGAAAAGCTCACTTATAGCTTGATTGGAAAAGGGAAAGACACTGGTCCAAAAAGTACTTAAAATATTAATTCAGTAAAAGTTTCATTAAAAAGTTATGTTTTTTTAATAAAATAATATACTCACTTGTTTCGTTTAGAGCAGCGGCAACTTCATTCCAAAGTTTGTCGGTAATTTTCCTGTTATGGTAGTTGTTATCTTTCACGTTCCATAAGATTGATCTTCTTTGCACTTCACAGATAAGAAGCTCAGTGAAATCAGACATAGCGAAAATTTACAATTAAAAATCTAATACACAACTAAATTCACGAAGTCCGTGTACCGATGTATATCGTTCAACTTCTGAAAGCAAACTGTTTAGGCGACTTGAGCGACCGGAACAAAATTTTTGATCGCTTCGCTCTTGGCGCTCCGGTCGCTCACGTAGGACACTTCCATAAAGAAACTAACGTTTGTTCCTATCGCGTCGCTCTTGTCGCTTACGTAGGACGTTGCCTAATTATTTAAATTTTGGAATTAGCAGGTGTAATCCCATATTTGGATGCCATACTTCTTAACTGGTTTAAATATCGACTCATAGGTTGTCAGTTTTCTTAAAATGACAGCTTTATTTATTTCCGAATAGCAGATTGGTTCTTTGTAACTTACAAAGTGTTCAAAAAGTGACACAGCCTTATAGGAAAATGATTAAGTTACAGTAGTTGTTAAAAAAGCAGTTCCATTATGCGATTCACATAATTGAATACTACATTGCATGCTCTAAACGCATGTTTTAACGTTTGTTAAGGAATTGTAGATACACATCGTTCAATTTCGTTCTGTAATTCGGGGACGGTGTGAGGATGAGTTTTTAAGCAGCATAAGTATTCCCATTTAAGGTATTCCCACAAGAAAAAGTCAGAAGGAGATAAATCAGAAAACCGAGGGGGCCACAACCCCTTCGAAATCACTTGTCCATGAAAAAAACGATCCAAGAAAGTCATAGTGTTGTTGGCTGTATAAGCTGTAGCATTGTCCTGCGAAAGCACGTGTACACTAGCCGGTCTGCAGGTATAGTTTTGACAAATTGTTGCACCATCTGTATGTATGTAGCACCCACTGTTCACCGTGCCATGAAAGAATGTCACGAAGATTCGCTTACGCGACATTGCACGCCAAACTCCCGCTTTTTATCCGTGCAACGGATGTGGATTATCAGTACACCAAATGTGTAAATTCTGTGTATTCACGTAACCATCAAGATGGAACCGTGCCTCGTCAGACCGAAACCATCGTCGAGTTCTTCCATGTCTGGCGTTACAGATGACATGAAGCGCTGACAAAAACATACACGTTTTCCAGTGTCTGCATAAAAACTCGTGAACAACACGAATTCTGTTAGGATACATCTTTAAACACTTGCGCGATACCGTGTGGCATCTGCCTTCTGGAAAGACCAGACCGGCTAGGTAGGCGTCGCGCAGACTTCTTGAGACTAACAGAATATGCAGCTCGTACGTCTATCAACTTTTCTGGTGTTAACACTACCGGTTGCTTCTGCCGCATCCCTGTCTCTTGGAACTTGTCGTAAAGCCGCTTGATGGAGGACTTGTTTAGTGCATTCGCACCATACCTTTCTGTAAAGGCATTTTGAGTCAGGACATAACTGGCACGTCTAATATATTGGGAGACAATGAATATTCATGAATAATTGATAAAAGATTCATTTGCCAACTGGAGAATGGGTCTTATGGTTTCCTTTGCCATTTTTTTTATAAATTACCGAAGACCAATTCGATAATTTTATAAAAACTATATCCACCTGTTTATTTAAAACTGAATTAATTAAAATCGTATTCTATTTAACAAAATTAATGCAATTCTTTTGATAAGTTTTCAAATAATACTAATTTTATTTTGTAATAAATTATTCTATTGCATACCTTTACATATTATATCACTTTTTTTTTTTGTTATTTTTATACAATAAAATGACTTAAACAACTTTTTTACTGTTAATTTTTTATTTTGTGGCGCTGCTTTATTTTTCTATAATTTTCTTAAATCCTTCAAAGTGTATACTGAAGAAGTTCCTTTTTATTCTACACCCCTACTCATTCCTGACATTCCTGATCAATATAATGTATAATTATATTATTCTAAAAAAAACCATGATTTGAATAAAACATTTACTTATCTTTTTCGATAAATGTCGACGTAATTTAGTAAAAATCAACGTAGTTTCGCTTTTTAGAGAAGTCGCTTTTTAAAATTTTAACATCCCACTTGTTTTTGTTTTGACAGTAAATTGTAATCCGACTTGTAAAAAGTTGATTTTAATAAAACTATTTTTAACGAACACATTTTTTTTCTTAAAACCTGACTTAAACTTTTTAACTCATGATTATTACCCTTTTGGGCAATAATAAATAAATCTAACAGAAGGGATTTATTTCCAGTAATTACAAAATATCTTAAAAATAAAGTTATAATATAAACTAGTAACTAACTAATATTCAAGGGTTTCATATAAATACACAAGATTAAAAATCGACAGAAAATCTACTTATATTCTTTGAATCACCGTTTCTTTGGACTATGAGAAAAATCTTACCTCGTTACATTTTATGAAAGCATCTTATTAATTTATCTAAAGTTAACTTAAAAAATTTCCTTTTACAAAAAACAATATTACTTTATGTATATATATATATATATATATATATATATATATATATATATATATATATACATATACTGTATGGTGACTTGCTTTTCCCGTCGCGGTCAGGGAATATTTAACAAGTCAGGCCCGTCCTTCCCATTCAGATACTCTGCTCCTGGACCTCATGTATTCATTAAACTCGTGCTTACGAAAATAATGATAAATAAAAAATAAAGTATGTTAATTTTTTTTTTAATTTTTTGGATTTCTTTAGAGCACCAGTACAAGATCAGTACAGTATGGTCAGTACAGAATCAGTTATCCGAAACTTTGAGTGATCCAAAGAATCCGGGTTTCAAAATAGTCGGCCTCCATCTTCTAGTATGGTCACTAGGAGGTGACCGTTCGTTTCTCTTTTTTTTTAGTATTTTTTTTAATTTTATGTTTTTTAAACAGTAACCGGAGGCAGGTGCAGCCAGTCGCCTGCACATACAGTAACGGTGGCAGTGGCTGTGTTGTTGAGCCGCCGTGTCGTACAACTTCGCATCCCTTAAAAATCAAATTCAAACAATCCCGAAAATGGTTTTTTAGATATTTATCTGATGAGTATTCGCTAACCCAGATCTACTGATAACTCGTTTACTAGTCGAAAATGAGAAAAATTTGCAATCACTGTTCAAAATGTTTTTACCATTCTTCACCCCTTTCAAGGTTGAATTTCGAAAAAATCGATTTCGATAGAAATCGATTTTTAGATATTCACAAGCCATGGTGACAGAAATATAATTATGGATTAAAAAGTTGAATTTTTTATTTATTTAATGAATACCTTTAATTCATAATTTCACCTCCGAGGGGGCTAGGGCCTCGATCTATGACTTAAAACCTTCCCTGGGTTAACATTAATATATCCTGAAAATTTGAAAGCAATCGGTCGGTTGGTTCTCGCATGATGTTGTTGCAAACAAACAAACATGTAAACTTTCGCATTTATATAACAGATATATAATTTTGTACTTTTTAATTCTGTTCTGATGAAAGTACTTGATCTTTTCTAGAGCGATCGTTATTATTATCATCTGTAGAATTGTAAACCATAATTCCTGACGTGATCTACAATATAATAAAATATTATATTGCAGAATACAATATATAATTTATGTTTATGATATGAATATAGTATTTATTTATAAAGTGAATTTATAGAAATCTTCTGATTTTTCAAAATGAGTAACAATAAATTTCTAAGTTCAATAATGAGACAAGTCTGTACAAGATATTTGAAATAAGATATAATTTAAAAAATAACATTTGTTAATGATGAATTATATATATATACATAAGACAAGAATACTAGTTCAAATTAATTTTTTATTATATTTAATCTACATTTACAGAAAATCCTTGCAACGCTGAAATAGTGCTATTGTGGTAATCAATCTCACGTATGACTAAACTGATTTTCTAACCAAAAACAAGAAAACATCTCAATGCTTTCATCAGTATAAAATTATGTTTACGGTGATTTAAGAATCTATATTTTCATATAGGCCAGTTAGAAGAAAGCTCTCCCCTTAAGAGTTCGTTATGGAGGGCCAGACTTCCCTAAGGGTGCAGCGTAGAGAAAGAAAAAGAAAGAGAGAGAAAGAATATAAAGAATGAGGAAAGTTGTATCGGTTTCCCTCCTTGTCTTAGTACACTCGTTTCTACGACCACTAACCACTATAAACAACGACATTTTCCAAACAATAATTTTTGACATATACAATTTATTAATATATTTTTTTTCTTTAATATATATTTCCGAATTTAGCATATCTAAGTACTATTTTGTAATAAATTTACTTGCATTTTAAAATTAAGTAGGTGCAATCTTAATGATTTTGATTTAAATCTTTACCTAATGCATATATTTTAATTCTCGATTTATAACAAAATAACTGTTTTCGATTAGTTATATAATTCACGTTTGTTTTATTCCGATAAAAAAAATGGTTAAAATAATTTAAAAGAAAATAAATTAAGTAGTTCTCAATTCGACCCGTATTTTATTTATATTTACGTCTTCAAGGCCAACACGGACGTTCGTGAATTAGAACTTAAAATGTCTAAGTTAGAACCAAAACACATCTTAGCTTACGATAAAGAAAAAGGTCAAAACAAAAAGTATTTAAATCCCACCAAAAAAATTCATGAAAAAATGAGCCAAATTCTCGTCGTAATAGTTAATCAACGATAAAAATATTCGAAACCTAAAACATTGCCGAGTTCATTTTCTGTATCTAACTCAGAATAAAAATCTTATAAGGACAAAATAAAACACTTCTTCAATTCTATTATTATTAAGGTTTAAACTCTGCACGTTTTTTATACTTTGTAGTTGTTCAACAAATCAAGGCCCCCAAGCTTATTCGTAGAAAACATTTACCGAGTTTGAGCATATATTTATATATACGTTGAACGGGATGCAGTTGTTTTTCAGGTTGTTGAGATGCAGTTAATTTAAAAATCAAGGATTCTTTGAAATTAATATCATCATTGTTTGTCATCAAAAGAGTAATATTTTTTCTGTAAAAGAAAAGTTTTTAAGTAAATTTTAGATTGATGGAAAGATTTTTTTTTAATTTTCTATCATTTATTAAAACGGTAATAGAAGCATAAATAACGCCTTTCTCTTAAGCCAAAGAATTGTGCTAAATTATACGAAAAGGGTTCCGTTGTCGGGTTTAATAGAAGCGAACGTGTTATTTTTTAAGAACAAGTGACTAGTCTTTTTAGCAAAGATTGTACATTCATAAATATAAACACAAAGGTAGATTAAAATATTTACTTTTCTAAATTATCTGCAAACTGCAGTCGTAATCTGTAATCAGATAACAGGTTTTACATCAGTCTGCCTATATAATACAAACGATCAGAATCTTTTACTTTTTTGAATTTACGGTCAAAAAATCTGATGTGGGCACCACATGACTACCTTGTACGCCTATTAAAATTACATATACATATTTTTAACAAATTAAAAGTACATAAAATTTTATTTCATTAATAACTTCTGATATTTTTTCATATTTTTTTTTATTGTTATTATTGAATTATTTATTGTAAAAGTTTTTTTTACAGAGTTTAACAATTACTAATAAATCAATATATTTAAATTTAAAAAAAAGTTAAAAAAAAGGAGATGAAGTCTGATTTGAACCGATGTAAAAGTTCCCCTTGATTCAAATGTTTCATTAATTAAAATTTTATCTGGCTATAATTCTGGAACCAATGAAAATAAATACCACTTATGTAAATTGTTGAAAAGTTCTGAATGAGGGCTTATTACTGCAGTTAAGAAAAAGCCCAAAATTCAATTTTTTTTTGGATTTTGGCCATTGTTGGACAATTTTGGTTCAGTCGATTTCTATCAAAAGGGGAGGTGCACAACTAGATGTTACAACAGTTTTAAATTCAAGATTTCAACATGCTACGGATAATTGTTTTTGAGTTACGCGGGATACATACATACGTACGTACGTACAGACGTCATGCAGAAACTAGTCAAAATGCATTCAGGGATGGTCAAAATGGATATTTCTGTTCAAATCTAAAAACTGAAATTTTTCGCGATCACAATAATTCCATTACTTCGTACAAGGAAATAAAAATATCGCATACATTTTAATTTTATAAATGATCCACGTGAAAAAGTTTACAAAATATTGCAAATTAAATCCTACAGAATACACTTTTGTATCAATTAAAATTGATTGAATCCGATATATAAATACGAATAATTTTTTTTAAATTGTCAAACAATTTATTTCCAGTCAATTGCACGCCTAAACTCAATACATTATATATCATTCAATTATTAACTAAAAATTAAAATTATATACAAAGTATAAGCGAAAGTGCAGTACTTGTATATCTGTATACGTGTATTATAAAATATAACTAGAACAATAGATGATTTAATAATAAATCTTATTTAAATAAAAAAGTTTAATCTCCTAAACTGTGAAGAAAACTACTAATTATTAATATGTAATTATGATTAAATTAAGAGTAAACCTCCATAAAACCAAACGCGTATCATACGTACGTAATTTACAAAATGTAACAAATCTTGTAGATAAAAAAAAATAATTTTAATTCATACAAAAATTAGTATTAATTATTAAGCTTATTATATCAAGTTTAAAACGTACATTTTTATGGACAAACATCAACAGAACTTTAGTTATATTTTTTGATGCAGTATAAAATAAATTAGAATATAGATACAGAAAACTATCGTTGAAACTAATATGCCCGTCTGCATTAACTGCTCGACTGGATGAGCTAGAAAAAAATACGTTTTTAATAATTATAATCATATATACTCGTAGTTTTATAATTTTAGTTTTACCTAATAAATAAATAAGAAATTTTGTAGCAGTCCATGAAAAATTTGTCGGTCCATTTGCAACAGCATCACACAAAAGCCAATGGACCGGTGACTTCAAATTTTTAGGATACAGTTGTGTTATCCCAGGAAAGGTTTTAAGCCATAGATCGAGGCCCTAGCCTCCCTTGGGGTGAAGTTGTGATTTTTCCTCGTCAAAAACACACACAAAAGTGTGTGTTTAGTATCTTTTTCCGGTATTTGTAGTCTGTATACTTTAATTGTAATTTATCAGTATTATTTTCACAACCATGAGGATAACGAATACAGAGGAGATCCAGGGGACGGAGCCTCATTTCTAGACGTGAAGACCAAGCGAAACAATCTGATTGGCTAGTATTTTTTAAATAAATAAATAATAAATAAAATAGTATTAGTGTATTGAGATTAACCTATCATTCTTTCGCCAACTCTTCCGTATAATGAATTGGTAATATATATCCACGTTATTAACACTCCAATAAATGATTATCGCATTATGTTTTCCGAACAGTCTTACAATTTTCTCATTACACTTACGTAAATTAGTAAATTAACATCAAAGACTATTATACATAATAATAAAATGGATAATATTTCTGTGAAACGTAAACCTTGCGTACATTCTTTATTTAACAGAATAGATTAATAACTTATAGTAATGGAATAGCAAGAAAAAGTAATAAAATAAAGTTAATAAGAAGAATAATTATTACAACGTCTCCATCCTGTGACCTTTATAATCATCCATTCTACAAAAATACTTGAAGTGTACTAGAAAATTATTTCAATTTATTTATAATTAAGAAAATTTTTAATACGAAGTGAATGGAAAGGAATAAAATGGCGAAAATCTACAAAAAAGCTACACGTTAAATTATAGGAATAATATTACAAATGATAGGAAATCTCGATACGATCAAAAATTTGAAAATTTATTTTCACGATTATATACATTCAACTAAATAATATAATTGCTTCCGTAGAAAATACATTTATTTCATCTACCGTATTTAATTTTAAAAGACTGTACAGTACAATCAAATAGCAGTGCATGCAGAGTTAGTGCGGCATAGCATTTAAGTATTACGGTAAAAGAAAACGAGGGTAAGTGTACTTTTTACAATATAAAAGGGAAAGAATAAGATGAATGAAGTTTAGAAAGAGAAAGAGATATAGTTTACTCGTAAAAAGGGGGTTGGGGTGTCATGAAAATGGGGTGCAATATATTCAATAAGAATATTCCCCTTTCAAGTCATCTGGTTGTGCAAAGAAAAGACTATTTAAATGGCAGAAAAGACACCGTTGGGACTTTTAAAGGGCGGCTAGGCAGCAGCAGCAGCAGAAGCGACGGCTGCAACAAGGTACCTTAAAGGCTCGCCGTCTCGATTGCGATTAGGGGAGACAGTAACCAGACAACGAGCACGAGTTCTTTATTTCATTCTTCCTTCCTTTATATTCGCTTTCGCACATAATTATCAACAACGTACACCAAACAAGTTAAGATTTCCAGTCGCATTCATCAAATTGAAGAATTATGTTTCATCAAAACCGAAGATATCCAGCACCACAAAAAAATTAAAATTGATTAAATCCAAATTAAAATTCTAAAATAAAATAATATAGATTACTTACTTATTTATTTTCTTATTTTGTAGTACAAAATAAAACTTCAGAAAAAAATTTCTTGGTTCGCTTGGGAAAATATAGCGATATAAATACAGAACTTTTTAATTATGTTATTTAAAGATATTATCAGCTACATGATGATTAATTTTTTCTCTGTATTATGCGCTTTCTCAGAGATATTTACTTCTTTTACAACCTACTGAAAGCAAACAATGAATTAAAAACATATTTTATAAATTAAAATATAGAGGAACTTTATATAAATGACAGAACGGGTAAACATATATCTATTTTTTCCATACGTTCTAACGTACCAGAGATTTCTGTGAAAGCGTTTAACTTAGATAAAAGAGAAAAATAATATCATTAAGCAGCAATTAAATAAAACTAATGTAGGATGCAATTTGCTATCTACTGACACTGAGAAGCTTTATCAAGTTATAGAACATGCTTTGACTTTTTAAGAAAAAAAAACCAATATTTTCATCAGTGTTACATACATTTTAAAATACGAATCCGCTTTTCTTCAACCAAAATGTGAATATTCGAATAAAAAATAAATCATTTGATTATTAATCAAAATAATTCACAGAATCCGTGAAAAAAGTTCAACTCGCACACAACGTAAAATTAAATGGATTTCTAATCGTTCCAAAAAAAAAAGGTATTACATGAATAACTTTTAACAATGCATATTCTCCCTCCCCAGCATTTTTTAAATGAAATATTATATAATATCTGAGATTTAATTCTGACAAAAAATATGTTTAAAAATCTGATGTGGACACCACATAACTTCTTTGTACGCATATTAAATTACATATACACATTTTTTGTTGCACTTCATTTTTTGTTGCCAATTCTTTAATAAAGTGGACAGTTACACAATTGCTGAAATTTTAGTTTTTATTAACATCAAATATTTATACAATTATTAATCCAACAATCTTACATGAAATATTAGGACAGAGTAAAAGTCCCTTTATTATTCGTATTACTAGATCAGTATTATTCGTATCTTCGTCAGTTGCTGATTAACAAAAGTTTCAGATTTCTGGTATGTCGTATAAATAAAAGTTAATAATAATTAAACGATTCCGTTGAGTGAACCCTGTGTACTGGTTAGAAATATTAATGTCTACCTTACGGTGTAAAATATTCAGTTTTTATTATTGGATTATTTAGTGAATAATCAAAAAGAAAGACAGAAAAAAGAAAGATTACATGAAGAAATATATCTCAAAAAAACGACAAGAAGATGAATATGAAAAGGAAGAAAATGTTAAGAACATGGTAAGAATAAAAAAAATAAGAGATGATAAATATAAAGAGGAAGATGTTAAAACCAAAGAAAGAATAAAAATATTAAGAGAAGATGATATATATATATATATATATATATATATATAAACATGAAAAGTTAAAACTAAAGAAATAATAAAAAGATTAAGAGAAGATTATAAATACAAAGAGAAAGAAAATGTTAAAACCAAAGAAAGAAAAAAAAGATTAAGAGAGGATGATGAATATAAAAAGAGAAAATTTGAAAACTAGACAACGTGTACACAAATTAAGATCAGAAAAATTATATCAAACCAAAAGAGCGATAAATGATTGGCAACAAAAAACAAATAAACGAAATGATGATGAACTCCGATTTAGGGAGAATATTGTCCGACAATATCAGAGGAATAATGAACTAAAAGATAAGAATTTTTTGCAACTTATTAAAGATCGAGTATTATGCCTCAGTGTATATGTTGTTCTTGTGAGGGTCTATTTTTCAATCACTCTGTAGTTAACTTAAATGTAGATAAAATTAAACTGAAATTCCAGAATAATTAAATAAAATTAAATTAGAAAATCCAAAAATAATACGATTCTAAATTATAAATTTCAATTAATATTAAATAATCAGATGTTTCACCAAATCTATTACATATACACATACGTAATAATGCCTATTAAATTAAATATACACATTTTTAAAAGTACATAAAATTTCATTTCACTAATAACTTCTGATTTTTTTATTATTTTTTTTATTGATATTATTATTGAATTACTAATTTATTTTACAATCACGTTTTTTTTACAATCACGGGTTAATAATTATTAATAAATCAATATATTTAAATTAAAAAAAAACCCGAAATGAAGAACCGATGTGCCTTCCCCATGTAAGATCCAAATATTTCATTAATTAAAATTTCATTTGGCTATAAATCTGGAACCAATGAAAATAAGTACCACTTATGATATATATTGAAACGCTCTCAATAAGGGCTTATTACTGCAGTTAAGAAAAAGTCCAAAAATCCAATTTTTTGAATTTTGGACTTTTCTGGACACTTAGTCCTAAATCCAAAATTTCAACATCATACGGCTAACAATTTTTGAGTTATGCGAGATACGTACGTATGGACAGACGTCACGCCGAAATAGTCAAAATGGAGTCAGGGATGGTCAAAATGGTTATTTTGACCATTGAAATCTGACATCTGAGATTTTTGGCGAACACAATACTTCCTTTACTTCGTACATGGAAGTAAGAAATGACCTTGGCATTGGCATAGAATAAATAAAACACTGCTTGTTAAAACTCAGTAAATCCTAAACGAATTCATATCATTTCTTTTGTAATTAGCGTGAGCCAGTAGTTTTTGAAACGAATAAATAATAAATGAAAAACTAACAATAATACGTAAGTAGTAAATAAAATGTTATGAAAATTGGTTACTCCTTTAAAGAATTATCAAGTAAATGGTTGAACATGTTAACCAATGGATTCTGCATACGCTTACTTTCTGAATACAGAAAACAAAACTAATTATTTTCCCTAGAATACAATCAGTATAGTTCATTTAAATAATGCAGTTACGTGGCAGAATATATAAATAAAAAAGATAAATAGTTTTCTTTCAAAAAAAGAAACGTTCTGTAAAAAAAAAAATCTCCACGTAAAAAGTAAAAAAAATAATTATGTAGTGTTACTAATGACATGCTATTACGGCTTGGCAGAACAATTTAACATATTTTATAAAAATGAATAAATTGCCCAGGCGTTAAAAAAAAATTAAAACAATAAGATAACTGATTTCGTAGTCTTAACATCTATATAATAAGATTGCAGGAACAAACCGTAAAAATAAAAATAATTCTTTACATTAATAAGTGCAAATCCCATCATTTACATAACAAAACACCCACAAATTCTATATTCCAGCACGCCTAATTTTAAATAAGTTTGATATTTAACACCGAAGTACGTCGCTATACATCTTGTTGACGTATTAATTCATCCACGAAATTACATTACCTAAACAAGTCTATAATGTTAGTTAAGTTTCCATATCTAGTTTTCTGCACTTGTTTTATTAAAGGAATGTAAGAAATTGGAGATTGATAAGAGTTTATGACGTAAATGAAAGAAAGTTGTATAGTTTCGTAAATTGTATGAGAGGAACTGAAATTTTTTCCCGAGTATTACTTTAAATACTTTTCCATGACCGGAAGCACAATTCAAAAATTCAAGTTTTATTTACAAAATAAATAAAAAGTTCTCCGTAGCGGAGTGGTAGCGTCTCGGACTTTTTATGCAGACATCGTGGGTTCGAACCCGGTCAGGCAGTGGTATTTTTTTATACGCTACAAAATTCGTTTTTTATTTCCCACGCACAAGCTTCAAGCTTATGTGGCGAGATTAAGCAAAAAAATATATACATAAATAAATACAAAAAAAAGATGCAAATTTATCTGTTTATTGGCAATTTAACAAAGTTATTGCAAATCAAACGTAATAAAGTGCGTTTTTCCGGTTTTCTAAAAACTACACAAGTTACAGTTCTCGGATTCATTTTTATTCAATTTGTCACATTGAATTGAATTTCACATGAGACCATCAAATCAGCTTACATTTTTGAGTCCCAAGAATTTCAGTATGACTTTATTTCACTGAAGAAGATGAAATCTGGACGAAATTTTTCGTCAGCTGTAAATCGTTAACGAAGGTTTATTTCCTTTTTCTTATTTTACATGTAGAATGACCTACCAAAGTATCTGCATAACTTTTCAAATCACTCTGTAAAAAGCGTGGAGATGTAACAGTTGAGAAAGTTAAAAACAGACCTTTGAGAACAACGCACCGGGTTAATCTAGTGGTGAACGCGACTTCGCAAATCGGCTGATTTGGAAGTCGAGAGTTCCAGCGTTCAAGTCCTAGTAGTCAGTTATTTTTACAAGGATTTGAATACTAGATGGATACCGGTGTTCTTTGGTGGTTGGGTTTCAATTAACAACACATCTCAGGAATGGCCAGCTGAGACTGTACAAGACTACACTTCAATTACACTCATACATATCATCCTCTGAAGTAATGCCTGAACGGTAATTACCGGAGGCTAAACAGGAAAAAGACCTTTGAGAACGTTCGACCGACTGAATTGATTTGTTCAATAGCATCACAGACGATTTTAATTATCGTAAAACCACAGTATCGAAATTTAATCACGTGGGAAATAGTTAATCTAACGGAGTGGCACACAAAATATGCAATATATTGTTACCATACGTTCATAGTAAAACTAATATAACCCCTAGTATTATCTGAAATATTCTAAAGTCGTCAGCATAACATATTTTTAATAATTTTTATTTATTTTTAATAATCCCAATGTCTAAGTGTTCCAGCTTGGCTGCTTGTTCACAAACAAGACGGTATTACATTCATTAGGTTTATTTACATCAATTCTAAATTTATTATTATTTTATTAAAAGATTTACTTAAAGTGAATTTTCGACACACTGAACACACATGGATACAGTCTTGTAACTTCTCTATTAATTTTTCGTACTTTTTTTAAGGGATCATTATTTCCTAACCTCCTATAGTAGATGTACTGAATATAGAAATTTATAGGTACATTTTCTCCCAAAAACAAACAAAAAATAAGTCTGTCCTAAAAGAAAATTATATTAAATTTTTCCGGTATAAAAATACCATCGGGTAGAATTTGTCCCCAAAAAATTTTGTTTCGATCGGTTCAGATCAAATAATCATAATAACAACGGAAGATATCGAAACGACAGCTAGTGAAATAAAACTATTAATCACTTCAGCTCCTCATAAAAGGAACTTTAAAAAGGAAAATTATACAAAAAATATTATAAAGGAAAACAAGAAAAAGCTGTAAAATTAATTTTAATGCTTTTTAGTTGGAAACTAATTTTAAGTAATAATATTTTTATTTAAAAAGTATGTTTTGACATTATTAACGCTATTAATTTACGTCAAATTTAAAATAATATTATCTTAAATAGGATACCCACATTCAACGCATTAAGTGACATATTTATTAAATACAGTAATTTGATGTTATGAAGAAAATCCAATTTCAACCTTGAGGCAAAAATAAAACCAGTTATATATTAAATTAGTATACAAAAGTAAATATTGTTTTAAAAAAGCCGACAACGTTATGAAAATACCCACCAAAGTTATTTCTGGCTACCGAGAGCTTAAACCTCGACAGATTACTACTTATACGGAAAATTAAGTGAAACATTCAAGTATGGAAGTAAAGAATTATGTAAAAAAATAATAATCTACTCTTTGAGTAAAATTTTCAGGTTCGGGGTTCATGTTGATCGTAATCTCTCCATCCCCACCACTAATTGTAACCAAAAATAAACGGTATCAATTACCCGTATTTACAAGTCACCGTACAAAATTTCATAGAAATCTGTAAATCCAGTCTCAAGTTATCAAACAAAACGAAACTGACGAAAAAAAATTAGGCTTATTATCCCCACCCTAACCGAAATTTCCAAAGCGACAAATTAACCAAAGCGACATTCTAATGTAATGGAATAATCTAATTATAACAGAAATGGAACTTTGAGTCGCGAAATGAAAAAAAAAGTTTTTTCGTACCTAGCCATTGATGGAGATTTGGATAGGATACTAAACACAATTATATACTATCTTAACTACCTAACTGTCATTAGATTACACGAAAAATTTCACTTTTTTTGGAAGGACGAAAAACGCTTTTTCGTTATCATAGTCCGGAACAAACATAATACATTATTACAAAAAAACTTATTTCAATAATTATTAAATTGTGGCATATAGATGCACAGTCTTAAGAAACAAGATATTCGATAGCGTCATTGTATTGTTTCCTAGAATATCTTGGATATTAGCTCCTAATTTAAATTTACGACGCAATGCCGCGTAGTTTACACAGTCCACAAGGTTGTGGTGTATTGTTATTTGGCAGTCGTAGCCGACAAAAATGGGTACATCTATCTGATTCATTAGGTGTCCGTGTGTAAGATTAGTATGCTCTATTCGTAAACGACAAATAACATGATCTCGACTGTTATTCCCGATTGAAGAGTTCCATGGCAACACAGTATCTTTGATGTGTCTGAGTTTATTATCCACTATAGCAATCCAGTCACCTTGCCACTTCGAAGAGTATGTTTAATAGAATTAATAAAATCGGTAGCAGTAACACGAGTGATAAAAGACGGTTGGTTACATGCGTCTTTAGCAGCGGAATCCGCAGGTTCGTTACCCGGGATTCCCACAACACGGCTAGGGATTCAGCGGAAACTCAATTGTGTGTTGTGACGATTCAACTCAGCCACTGTACTCGTATTATGAATTTCGGTAACGATGTCTAGAATACAAATCTTCTAAAGCTTGGAGTGGACTACACGAATCGCTACAAATAAGGATATGACGATATTTTGACAATGATTTTAAAAACTACATTGATGGCGTACAGGTCAGCAATGTAAACACTTATAATACCAGGTAGACCAAACACATAGACTCTGTCATTTACAACAAAAGAGCACATCCAACGGTATCCTTCTGTTTCGACCCATCTGTGTATACTACTGCGTCTGGGTTTGTCTTGGATAGAAAATGGTAAAACGTTTGCTGAAAAACGATGAGAGTTGTTAACCGATTGGTGCTGTGTTATGTAGATGGTTTTCATATAGTTGGAAATAGGGTTTGCGAAGACTGTTTTACGAACCGGGTGATTTGGTTATCCTTTAAGACGGGAGTAAGATGATAGCAGCATCAACAAGCAATCAACAAGTATGCTTGAGTCAGGGCTTGATCTAACCTACCAGATTGGTCTAGTAGTGAACGCGTCTTCCCAAATCAGCTGATCTGGAAGTCGAGAGTTCCAGCGTACACCCTAGTAAAGTCAGTTATTTTTAAACGGATTTGAATGCTAGATCGTGGATATCATAGTCTTGAACAGTCTCAATTCGACCATTCCTGAGATGTGTGGTTAATTGAAACCCAACCACCAAAGAACACCGGTATCCACGATCTAGTATTCAAATCCGTGTAAAATAACAGACTTTACTAGGACTTGAACGCTGGAACTCTCGACTTCCAAATCAGCTGATGTAGGAAGACGCGTTCACCGCTAGACCAACCCGGTGGGTTTAGAATAGAAACTCTATACCTCATTTACAAAAATTTGCGAATCCGATTTTAAGATGAAAAATTTACATACATCCTTGTGAAACACTGTCAAAGACACCTACCAAATAAAAAATAATTTAAAAAGATATTTAACCTAATCAGCGTGAAATATTTTTACAGTTGTTTAATGAAATACATTCCACAAAACTTGACTAGATATCAAACCGGTACACAGATCAAACCTATTCTTTAAGATATTAGATGGGTAATGTTTTTAATAACAGACATTTAAATAATTAATTTGATACTACCACACACATCGTAGTAGAAACCAAACTTGTTTGTTCGCACTTGTGTTCGCACAAGTTTAGAAACGTGTTTTCTGCAGTATAATAAATTCCTTTTTACCAATACAATGCTTAACGATTACTTAATTTAACAATACACTCCTTTTTGTCATTAAATAGTTCAGTACACTACTTCTACGAGTAAAAGTATAAATTGAACGTTTTTACCAAACTATGGCATAGAAAGTGTAAAGGTTTGTTTAATAATCTATTCACTTAATATTAATGTTTATTGCTCGTAGATTTATTCGGTCCAGCAACTTAATCTAAACGATAAGGACGTAATATGATATTGTAACGTTGTGGAAATAAAAAACGAATTAACTCCTATTACAGGAATACTGATATAATTTAGTACTCATTAATTAATACACTATGAGATTTTTCCGTCGTACTTTTATAATATAAAATTTCTTGTTGTATTACAATATTTTCAACAATTTCTATTTCCGCCAGGAAAATTTTAGTTTAAAGAAATGTGCAATTCTGTTCAACTGTGTTCACTCAGGTTTCATTTTACCTTTTTACAATCACTTTCTTCCAGATCCGCGTTATGTAACTCGTATATAACATAGTATTTGTGTTTTGCAACATTCCCTGAAGTTTTTCTTAGTATCCATTTATAATTTTACTTGGTGCGTTTAGATATTCCTAGAATTAATCACACCATACTGGGTTCTGTTTTGTTTTATTTTGACTCAAGTAATGAAGTCCCGGACTTGCAATTTCGTTTCCATCTTAGAAAGGATTAGGAAGCCCTTTTACCAATTTTTACTTCTGTCATAAAGCTACTGTGTAGCCAGAGAACAGGAACAGACCCCACAGAATATTTACATCATTCTTTCACAACTAAATCAGAGAAGTCCGTACTGTTTTCATGAATCTTAGTATCCTTATTATGGACATAGTTGGTTTTTAAATTTCTAACCTACGTTCATAAAGGAGAGCAAGGAATAAGGGAAAATTATAGAGGGACCTCAGCATGACAAAATTAACTCCAAACAAAGGATAAAGTCAAACCTCACTCCAAGCATTTTGAACAAAGATAAAAGCAATAAATTTCTGAAGAACTTAAAAAATATCCTGCAACTTACATTGTACTTATTCAAGAGATTAAAAAACTTTAGTTAATTTCAAACTTTATAGAGGAACAACCCAGAACTATGAGGTATCTGGAAGCAACCGAATAAATTATAAATAATAATTGTTCCGTTAGACTTCCCATAGTAGGTTTCCTGATTATAAAGCCAATACAGATATTTAAGGCACTGGTAATTTGTTTTAGGATTAAATTTGCACGTCATTAATTTGTATTCCTTGAAAACATTAAATTAAATTTGCCATCCAAATAGACCACGCTTCCTTTATTATAATAGTATTTTACATTTTTTAAACTTCAGATAATTTTCTCAAGTAGCACGTTCAATAAGACAACACCACAAATTAATGTACGAACGATTTCTTTATGTATTTATATAGAAATTAGGTAATTTGATTTTTATTTGTAGTGTTTTTTTTTTTTTTGTATTTGCAAAAAGTAGAAAAGTGAAGAATTTGTCCTATTATCATGTTATGTTATTTACAGTTTAAGTGTTGCTAGTACATAAATTCATCATTTAATTTTACATTTCTTTATCGTGAAACTAACAAAAACCAAGCATTCACTATTCTGCAAATACTAGAGTTTCTTATTCCATTTAACCACCCCCCAAAAATGAACTTCGATTGGACAGGTAATATAACTGTTAACCAGCATTCATAATGTGTAACACCCTTTAATTGTTCACATTCTTGAAATTTTGGTATATTATGTTTTGATACCTGTTTGCAATAATACCGGTGAAACCGAGTAAGCAGGTAAAGGGTGTTAATTTTAATGTATTTGATAAAATGAAAACTGTAGTCAGTGGTTCTTTTTACGTCTTTGATCCTTCACCTTTATGGAAGATAATGTCTAAAGACGATTGATAAAACCGTGTGCGGACAATAGAGAAGCACATACAGATTAAATTTAAAGTAAACTTTACGTGTAAAAATATTAAATAAACCAAAAACTACGGTTTTTTCTTTAAACGGATAGGGACTTCATACCCCCCCCCCCCCACCGTAATACAAAATGGTAAGATTAAACCGAAATGTATTTCGGATCTGGCTTCGTTTCAATCGAGATTATTACAAGTTTTAGCACTGAGATTGTTTCAGAGGGAGGAGGCTTCTAAAAAACAAAGGTTTTCAAGATTTTAAGAAAGACAAAACAAAATAAGACTATAATACAAAAGTCACACTAAACTTTCATTGAAAAGAGATCTATTAAACCCTAGAAATACAGCATCTGAACTTCAATCTTTCATAAGGTTTAAGATCGTTTCATGATGATGGTCACATCTGACCATCAACATAGGTATAAATTCGATGTCTTAAGGGGCCACTCACTTAAAATGCTATACTCATCAATATTTTTCAATAACCTTTTTACCATGAAAGGATATGCTAACAGGATTTAAGAAAATTAGCAATACGAAGAATGGGGTATAAGTGATAAACCGGCTAATTTTTAACAAGGATTTCTAATTACGGAATTAATTATTCAATTAAACCTAGAAATCTGAACTATAGTTCAAATTAAAACTTACTTTTGGTACTTTGGTTGAACAGATATATACGATATACATTAAAAAAATATATATATATATATGTACACACACACACACACACACACACACACACACCTTTCTTTCTCAGTTATTTTTTTTTAAATTAAAAAACTTTTACCCAAAAAAGTTACAATTTTATTTTATTCACAAAAAATCCTTCTTATATTACCTAGATTATGTATCACGGATTAAAAAAAAATTGTTAAGTTTTGATGAGATGCCGGTAGCTATTCATCAGATTGGCCGAGTCAAATAACAACTTATATGTTTACATATTTTAATTATCTTTGCAGATAACCCAATTAAGTGGTACACTGGTGGTGAAAAATCTGCCCCACGTTATAAATAGAAAAAAAAACAAATTTACAGAAAATGATAAAACACAGTTTTACTTATTTATTATTTTATAGTTTTTCTTTGTGTTTGATTTGTTATACTTCTCACCGATTTGATTTATTTAATTTTAAATTATTTTATTTTGTATTTATTGTTATTTTAATTGATAAATTTACTTCATGTAGTACGATGGAAGTGTTTATGTTATGAGAAAAAGAAAAGAAAATTATACGATAAATCTTTTTTACTCACGACGGAACGGAGACGGTGTATGGGTTGGGGTTGGGGTCGTGTATGTGTTTGTGTGTATGTCTGTTACCATTTTCTTCAAAAACTACTGGACCGATCTTGATGCGGTTTTTTGCAGTATATAATTATCATTTCAGAGGAGATTCTTAGATTAGTTTTACGTTTATAAGCCGCCATGGGGCGCTGCAGTAGATATGTTTCTTCAAAACGGCTTCGTGTGCTATAAAAAATGTTTAATTTTATTACAAATAAGCAAACAAGCATAATAACATATAAAGAAGTTTACCAAGTTAGTAAAGTACTAAAATTAGGATTTTTTATTTTTTGCCTAAAACAACTGTCAGCAGATCAATAAGAACCGTATTTATTCGAGTACTCCCGCACTTTTTTTCTTGGAATTGGAGATAAAAAATAAGGGTGCAGGGCTTACTTGAAACATAGTCTTTAGCCAGGATAATTTATGTAAAGTAAACGTTTTCTTAGAAGTACCTAAATTCAATCACATAAATATTAGGCTTTCGTTTATCAATATCGGATGCCGCTTATACAGAATGCATCCTTAATTATTGACATCCTGTTCATATTATCGATAGGAACGAAGTTACGGTATTTTTATAAAACTGATTCGTTCTATATAGGCTGCATCCGATTCTAATGACACTACAGTACAGTATCAGTTACCCATCGTCGTCTAGTCTATTCGCCACAGTCATTGTACTGTTTGCATATGTGGACGGTTATGTACATTTTATCTGTTTAGTTTATCTTGTAAAGTTTAATACGATGATTTATTTTAATAACGACATTAAAATGAGTACAAAAGGACAGCGTCTACGATATTTTACAGTAAATGAAAAACTGCGCGTTACAGAAGAGGCTGAAAAAATGGAGATCGGGCGGAAGGAAGAAAATTTGACGTAGATGAAAGCTGCATTCGAGACTAGCGTAAAAAGAAACAACTTTTGGTGAAAGGCACTGGTAATAAAAGGGCTTTTCGTGGCTTAAAACCAAAATATAAAGACACAGAAAAATATTGTATGACTGTTATGGAAAAAAGTAAATGCGGATATGCTGTCACGACAGAAATGTGTCAATCATATGCTCGTGAAATCGCTAAATCGTTGAATAAAGTTGATTTTAAAGCAAACCGCAGATGGATAACACGATTTTTTGCACGAAATGATTTGTTAATAAGACGAAAGACGACCATTTCTCAACGACTTCCAGACGCTTATGAACAAAAAATATTAAATTTTCACAAATACATAATAAATCTTAGAAAAGATAAAGGCTATTTTGCCTTCCCAAATAGGAAACGCTGAACAAACCCCCGTATATTTTGAAATACCATTTGACAAAACCGTAAACAAAAAAGGTGAAAAAGGTGTTACGATTCGCACTGGAAAAACAAGGGTGTAGTGTTATGCTTTGCATTACTTCTAATGGATTAAATTTACCTCCTATTGTTTTTAAAAGAAAAACTCTTCCTACCGTAAGGTAAATGGAGTTATATCAGAGCACAGGAATCAGGTTGGATGGACGAAACCTTAATTTTAGATTGGATCAGGTGTGTATGGCAAAAGCGATCAGGAGATTTACTTAATAAAAAAATACCGGTATGCTAGTAATGGATAGTTATCGGGGGCATACGACTGATAAAGTGAAAGATATTTTAAAAAACGTTATGACAGACCAAGTAATAATTCCAGACGGATTGACATCTCTATTGCACTAGATGTCTGCATTAATAAACCGTTCAAATCTGCATTAAAACAACTGTACAGTAAATGGATGGCTGATGGAAAATCCTCACGCCTACAGGAAGAATCAAACGCCCAGATTTTAACCGGATTTGTGATTGGATAAAAGATGCTTGGGAAGGTATATCCACGGAATTAGTAAGGAAAACTTTTAAAAAATGCGGAATATCTAATGAACTTGATACTGAAGACGATCACCTTTGGCAGAGCGACGTGGAGACTACCGGTAACTCTTCTACAGACATTGACAGTGATAGTGATTAATTAAAAATAAAATCCTATATTAAAAAGTATATTGAAATGATCCTTTTCAACATGATACTTTCTTTTCGTTTTACTGGCCTACTGATTCTGAACTAAACTAGTACTTACGGTAATTAATTACTAATGTAAAATTAATATTATAATTTAAATGAACGAATTAAATGCTTTACTTTCTGAATATTTTCGTATTTACGTTTTTTTTATCATATCTGTTTCACTTTAAAATACCGGTATATACTCGATTTTTTTTTTAATTTTCGGTCCGGAAAATCGAGGTGCGGGGCTTATTCGGGGGCGAGGGGTACTCGAATAAATACGGTAAGTTTTTTAATTTACTTAAAAACTGCTTACTACTTATTACTTGAAAAATTAATATCCTCTTTTTGCGTCCAAAAAGTGCATTAAGGATGTTCTAGACTGTTAAATCAATATATTAAAATCGCTATATATTTATACAATGTTAATAGTTAGAGCGTATTAATATCAAATACGAGTACATATGTCATCTTTTAAATAACTACGCTGTCAAAAAAAAAACTATAAACTCATATTTTCTAAAAAAAAATTTATTTACGCAATATTTTTCTTCTACTTATTAAGATATATAATAAAAGAAATTTTATTATATCTGTATAGCTACAACAACGAAAAACTGAACCAAGATAAACTTTGTCAATTCATTTTTTTTTCTTTTACAAATAATGGAAAAAAAAGTCCTAAATGATGCAAAGAAATGGTAAGAACGATCACACAGAAGACGACTGTCATGAAATATGTTTTGGGTCTTGTAGGTCAACGAGTAGCAAGGGCACGGTATGGATATACGGGTTCAAGGGCTCGGCTCATTTTAAAAGCAAAGACAACGAACGAGTAGATACTATACCGCAGCGCGTTCCAGTTTTGAAAATGGTGGGGATTATTAGATAAGGTAGTAAAGAGAGGACGTAGAAGGGAGTAGTATGTTCAAACCTAAACTTCCGGTCGTCGGGTTAAACATTGCGCCTAACGTAGTTTTTCTCATATCATTCGTAGTTAAGAAAAATATTTTAAAATATAAAGATAACAAAAATAGCTCGGTAGTATTTCTACTTCTTACGCACGCTCACAAACTTGATTTTAACTTCCAGAAATTACGTACAATAATTAATCATAAGAAATCCAGTTCCAAAATAAATAATTTAATTTTCAATTCGTGTAAACAGCCTATGAAATGCATTATTAATAAACCCATAAAGTGTAACTTACCCCAACTCAGTTGAAAGTTAAACTTATACATTTTTTTTAAAACAGAAAAGGGTAGGTAGATTATGCATGTAAAGCATGAGATAAGCGGCACCATTCAGTTTGTTTCTCTGAGAGTAATAATGTTCATTAAATAACTAGTCCCTGCTGTAAGTAAAGTGAAAGTGTCACTTTTAGGCTACATATCGTATGCATTTCAGTGAGCTAGGCATTCTGCTGTGCAACTTACACATGCACAGTAACTGTACGTATGTTTGAATCAGTCAATATGATAACAGGAAACCACTTCACTCTTTACCTTCCTTAATAAACCTGGCATAGGATTGTTATTATGTTAAAAACAGCAAACAAGTATGGTATCTCATTTTTGGGAGTGACTTGTGACAATGTCAGAGCCTACAACTGTTACCATTATGACACTTAACATGCATATGTATAAACCATAACGTTATATTTTACGGAACAATTTGCTTTAAATTATGAAAATAATTTTCTACCTTTTTTATTAAGCAAACTACAACAAATTTACTTCAAAGTTTGCAAGGTGAAACAAAAATCATAAAAAAAATATCAAACTTTTGTTACACACATCACAATATAATTACTGTTGTTTAATACAAATGAAAATAAAAAATGACCTTGAACATCTACAGAAGTGATTCTCCACCTTTTTAGCTCCACAACCCACAAAAAGTAAAAAAAAATATATATATATTGAATATTTCGCGACCTCCTAACCACAACCCAATGAAACCTAGTTAAAAGCTGCGTTAATAGCGACAGGTATGAACATGCACGTATGAATTGTACAAACATGAGCAATTTACAGGTTCCAACTTGATGTGTACGTGCTTCTTGTAATTTAGTCTGCTTGCATATTATTCACCGTGAGAGAGTCATGTTCAAACATGCATATAATACGTTTGAACACGTCGTGCTCTCAGCAGTATAAAAGAAGCGTAAGAGATTGCAAAACGTCAGTTTATTTTCGAATGCGAAGCGCGCGTTTGGTGCCTTTATTTAAATTTTTAAAGCTAGTTTCACTGAAAATAATAATAATAATTGAGGTTTCAGTTTTTAGTGTGCGGTCAAACAGAGTAATTGTTTTTTTTTTTTTTTCAATTACAATCTTATGCAAAATGAATAAATTTATGAAAAAACGAAGTGAGCCATCTACATCAAGAAAATCGATTGGTAAAAAGATAAAATGTACAATAACAGTTATTTAAATTATGGTTTTACTTCATTGGATGGTAAGTCACTGAGTTGTTTGCTTTCAAGTCCTCTCGGATGAAAGAATGAAGTTATCAAAATTAATTTGACACTTGGAAACTAAACAACCTGATAATAAAAGAAATCACTTTGGAATTTTTTGAAAGAAAACTACATACTTTGAGAAATCAACAAGTTTCTATTTGTAAATCAAGCCGTACTGATAGAAGCATATTATCTGGTAGCATTAACTACGATGTTAACCCCATACAATCGCGAGCTGCAATTGATATGATCAGTGTATTAATAAGCAAGGAAGACGCTAAAATAGTTAAAAAAATTTCGCAACGACACAGTATCAAAGCGAATCGATGACGTGGCTGCGTATGTTCGCGAACAGATAATTCAGCAAGTGAGTTCAAGTGAATTTTTTAGTATTCAGTTTGATGAATCAACAGATATGGAAAGCATTTTTCAGTTCTTATATTTTGTAAGATATAAATGGGATAGGGACATATCAATCCAAGAAAATATGTTGTTTTGAAAATCCTGATCGTGCAACAGGATAATATCTTTTTGATGTTTTTTAAAAAGCTACAAAAACCTATAACATAGATTGCACAAAATGTATCGCAGTATTTAGTGTTGGTGTGCAAAGGCGATAGCAGGAAAGAACAGTGGATTTAAAAACAAATTAAAATATCGTCTTATACCAAGGGCAAAATGGATGTACTGCTTCTTTCACAGACATGCTCTTGCCGCAAAATCTCAAACAAATTATTTGTAAAAATGGTTAATTTTATTAAAAGTCGACCACTACAGAATAGGTTGTTTGCTAAACTATGCGATGAAACGAGCGAAAAGAAAAAACCTCTTCTTTTCAATACAGAAGTCAGATGATTATCGCGGGGGAAAGTGTAAACCTGATTATTGGAATCGCGAGATGAATTAATAATATTTTTACAGGATAAACAAATATCATTTTCAATGTTTTTACAGAATGAGTATATGTTGCTGTTGGCTTACTTAGTTCATGTATTTATGTATTTCAACGACTTGAAATTATAAAAACGTGATAACAACATTCTATTAAAGACATACAGTTCATGCTTCCATTAAGAAGCCTGATATCTGGATTATTCGCCTTCAAAACAAAAATTTTGATGTTTTTCACTCACTTTTATATTGAGATTAATTTGGATGAAGAAGACACTAGTATTCACCGCAGTTTGGATAGCATGAAGATACATTTGCGTGAGCTAAAAATTCAGTTGACGGAATATTTCCCAGAAGATAAAAATGATTTTTCGAAGTCATGGCTATTTTTTTTTTAAATTCCGGGACTAACGTTGGATATTAATTCAAAGGATGAAATAAATTAATTTTTTATGTGAAAATGCCACACCTGACCGGGATTCGAACGGGAATTCCGGATGAAAGGCCGAGACGCTACCGCTTGCGCCATGGAAGCCGGCAAGAGATGGGTACGTTTTGGCATGCTTGTCAAAGTGTATATGGAAATTTAGTCACAGAAGCATTGAAAATATTAATCCCTTTCGCCACGTCTTACCTCTGTGAAATGGGATTTTCGTCTGTGGTAACGCTAAGTTAATATAGCAATCGTCATTTATTACTTGAAAACAATCTACTTTTGCGAGTTTCTAACGTAGATACACGTATGGATTATCGCCTTTTATATGTTAACAAGCACAACCATCTCATTAGTTTATTTTATTTATATACGTACTTATAAATATAAAATGTTTATAATAAACGATTTTTTTCTTAAAATGATTTCATTATTGTTTACGTGTACAGGTGTAAGCTAATTTCGCGACCCCCTTTCATATCACCGCAACCTCCACAGGGGTTGTGACTTCCAGGTTGGGAAACGCTAATCTAGAATACTGATACTAAAAGTTTCCCATGCACCATGATTCTAGTAAAATATTCAATTGAATACGGAAGCTGAACTGCAATTGTTTCCAATTTTTAAGTTATCTAAAATCTTTTATAAAATAGTCACTGAAAATACAAAATTATTTTTCTAAATTACTTAATTTTAGGTATTACTTAAAACTAAAAAAATCTGACAACATAGTCGTAGGACTTTCACGTCACGCGGCTAAAGCCGCTTTCCGGGAAAGTCGTGCAACTGTTGGTTTTTTTTTTTTTTTGTTGCACGGCTTACACACACAATTTAAAATATTTATCATTTTATATACATAAAATATTTTTTCGTTTATTTAATTCAACGATTCGAAGTAAAGCGCGCGTGCATACCGTATTTAATTCGTGCGAGTGTAGTCGGTAGCAGCGGCGACGGTCGGCGCTAATTAAACTAATGTAAATTTTACAACTTACATAGAAAAAAAATTTCAATCGGTAAACAGAAATAGCCTTTTTCATGTAAACAAATTATATTTCTGACTGAAGGCTCGTTTCGCCTGTGCTATTCGGCATTTTATATCGCTCCTGCTTCGTCCATCTTTAGTAATTCTACTTCCCAAATAACAAAATTCTTCTACCTCCGTAATCTTTTCTCCTCCTATTTTCACATTCAGTGGTCCATCTTTGTTATTTCTACTACATTTCATTACTTTTGTTTTGTTCTTGTTTATTTTCATGCGATAGTTCTTGCGTAGGACTTCATCTATGCTGTTCATTGTTTCTTCTAGATCCTTTTTACTCTCGGCTAGAATTACTATATCATCAGCAAATCATAGCATCTTTATCTTTTCACCTTGTACTGTTGCTCCGAATCTAAATTGTTCTTTAACATCATTAACTGCTAGTTCCATGTAAAGATTAAAAAGTAACGGAGATAGGGAACATCCTTGTCGGCTTTCGGAAAGGGAACATCCCTTTCTTATTACGGCTTCTTTCTTATGTTCTTCAATTATTACTGTTGCTGTTTGGTTCCTGTACATGTTAGCAATTGTTCTTCTATCTCTGTATTTGAACTCTAATTTTTTTAAAATGCTGAACATTTTATTCCAGTCTACGTTATCGAATGCCTTTTCTAGATCTATAAACGCTAAGTATGTTGGTTTGTTTTTCTTTAATCTTCCTTCTACTATTAATCTGAGGCCTAAAATTGCTTCCCTTGTTCCTATACTTTTCCTGAAACCAAATTGGTCTTCTCCTAACACTTCTTCCACTCTCCTCTCAATTCTTCTGTATAGAATTCTAGTTAAGATTTTTGATGCATGACTAGTTAAACTAATTGTTCTGTATTCTTTACATTTATCTGCCCCTGCTTTCTTTGGTATCATGACTATAACACTTTTTTTGAAGTCTGACGGAAATTCCCCTTTTTCATAAATATTACACACCAATTTGTATAATCTATCAATCGCTTCCTCACCTGCACTGCGCAGTAATTCTACAGGTATTTCGTCTATTCCAGGAGCCTTTCTGCCATTTAAATCTTTTAATGCTCTCTTAAATTCAGATCTCAGTATTGTTTCTCCCATTTCATCCTCCTCAACTTCCTCTTCTTCCTCTATAACATCATTTTCTAATTCATTTCCTCCGTATAACTCTTCAATATATTCCACCCATCTATCGACTTTACCTTTCGTATTATAAATTGGTGTACCATCTTTGTTTAACACATTATTAGATTTTAGTTTATGTACACCAAAATTTTCCTTAACTTTCCTGTATGCTCTGTCTATTATACCAATGTTGATTTCTCTTTCCACTTCTGAACAATTGTCTTTAATCCACTCTTCTTTCCTATTTATAGTATTTCTTAATTTTCGATAGTTCCTTTTACTTTCTTCATCACTACCATTCTTTTATTTTCTACGTTCATCCATCAGCTGAAATATATCGTCTGAAACCCAAGGTTTTCTACCAGTTCTCTTTGTTCCGCCTAAGTTCGCTTCATGATGTTCTCAAAAATCTTCTTTACCTCCTCTTCCTCAAGCTTCTCTAAATTCCACCGATTCATCTGAACCTTTTATTCAGGTTTTTAAACCCCAATCTACATTTCATTATCATAAAATTATAGTCGCTATCAATGTCTGCTCCAAGGTAAGCTTTGCAGTCAACAAGTTGATTTCTAAATCTTTCTTAACCATGATATAATCTATCTGATACCTTGCAATATCGCCTGGCTTTTTCCAAGTGTATATTCTTTTATTATGATTTTTAAATTGGGTGTTGGCAATTACTAAATTATACTTCGTGCAAAACTCTATAAGTCGGTCCCCTCTTTCATTTCTTTTGCCTAGCCCGTATTCACCCACTATATTTCCTTCCTTGCCTTTTCCAATGCTTGCATTCCAATCTCCAACTATTATTAAATTTTCAACTCCTTTTACGTGTTTGCTTCATCGACTTCTTCGTATACACACTCTACCTCATCATCATCATCATGGGCGCTTGTATGCATATAGACGTTAACAATCGTTGTCGGTTTAGGTTTTGATTTTATCCTTATTACAATGATTCTATCGCTATGCATTTTCAAATACTTTACTCTCTTCCCTATCTTCTTGTTCATTACAAACCCTACTCCTGCCTGCCCATTATTTGAAGCTGAGTTAATTATTCTAAAATCACCTGACCAAAAGTCGCCTTCCTCTTCCCACCGAACCTCACTAATTCCTACTACATCTAAATTTATCCTACCCATTTCCCTTTTTAAATTTTCTAACCTACCAACCTTTTTTATACTTCTAACATTCCACGCTCCGACTCGTAGAATGTTGTTTTAATTTTCTGGTGACCCCCTCCTTAGTAGTCCCCACCCGGAGATCCGAACTGGGGACTAGTTTACCTCCGGAATATTTTATCAAGGAAGGCGCCTCCATCATTGCTATATGAAAATGCAGAGAGCTACATTTTCTTGGAAAAAAAGCAGCTGTAGTTTTCCATTGGTTTCAGCTGCGCAGTACTCAGAGGACTGAGTGTTGTTGATATGGCCGTTTGTGATTTCCTGACTCATGCCCTTTACAACTACTAAAAGAGCTGCTGCCCTCTTTCAGGAATCATTCCTTAGTCTGGCTCTCAACAGATAACTCTCCTATATGGTTGCACCTTCGGTCCAGCCGTCTGTATCACTGAGCACTCAAGCCCCCTCACCAACGGCAAGGTCTCATGATTCACAGAGGGGGAAAGTATTTAAAGGGTTCATTAAACATTTTTTACAGTCTAACCCAATCTCTTGTAACAGACGTGTAGAAAAGCAATGGAGATATAAGAAGAAAATCACAGTTGCTTTTTCTGACAGTAAAAATGTTAAATCAAGTTAGTGTTTATAGTAAAAATTAAGACATGTATCATGTAGGTTGAACGTTGCTTGCCCTTCAACAGGCTTTTGAGTATATTATTCAAAAGAAATTACAATCAATTTATTAATGCAGCTTCCCTTCAATGAAGTAAAGGGTTTGGCTGATAATTCAGTTTGAGTATTTTCATATGCCACAAAATTCTGAAATAGGGAAGAGGAATCATCATTGGATTCAATAGGAATTCATTCATTGGATTCTTTAGGAATCACCATTGTTGTAGATGATGCTTTAATTTCAGGAGGAAAAACAATTTTTCTGTATGTATTTTTAAGTTCCTCAATGTAAAATCTGAAAATCATGTCCTGAGAATCTGTTGCATTTTGCTTAAAAATGCTCTGATTTTTAAGCAGTGCATTTTAACACCACCAGAACGGTAACCACTACTTAAAGGACGCCCCAAGTTAACTTATGAGAAAGTTGTTTGTGTCATAATGTGGCTTCTACACGGCACCTTCTCGCCACTATCCTTTTTCTTTCTCCTTAATCACACTGTTAATGTAGTGGAATCCAAGCAGTCCAAGCAGATGATTAAACAGATGCCTCTAATGCTGTCTTGAGGATACTTGTTCCTCAGCTTCATAATATGACTCCTAGATTCATAATATGCTTGACAGCTTAAGTATCTAGTAGGTAAACCTAGATCTCCAAATACATGATCGAATACTTTTAAAAAGTGAATCGTTTTAATTTTAAAACAATAAAAAAACATAATAATAAAATCAGCTTCAAAACTGCAATATAAATTAAAATAATTCTTTATCAATGGTTTAAATCTTATAATGAGTTCTAAACTTAACATTTACAAAAGAATTTATAATGTATTATTTTTTAGTTTTTCGTGCATTTTTAAAAAAAATTTCCCTTTTAAAAAATTATTTTATCCAATGTAAAATAGCATCTTAAAAATCACATGTCCAATTAATAATGGATGCTTTTTCTTCTTCAAAGTCATGAAAAATATTTCTAATTAATTAAAAACAAACAAAAGGTGATGATACTAATTTACAAACAATTATAAAATAAAAGCATTTAAATTAAAATATTTATGCTACATAATATTCTGCAATTCATTTCATGTTTTAATAAATTACATTATTTACGTATTTATTAATCCAATTCCATGTTGTATTCTTTATTCAACAAGTTTCAAGTGTAGTTAACAGATTATAACAAAACAATATTATAGAAATTTATTTAAACAGCATTAACATCAATAAGAATATAAAATTGTTTTCTTTTTTATTGAAAATAAAACCAAAAGAACTTAACTCTACAAAAATGAAGTCATAAATAATCAAAACAGGCAAGTTATATTTTAATTAGAATTGTAAATATTGTTTGAGAGTTGCATGTTAACATTAAATAATAGTAAATTTAATACATTTTAACATTTAAAAAGTGAATAAAGAAATTAAAATTGAAAACTGAAATGGGTAAAACAAAAAAAGTATGTTCTAAAAATTGTGCATGTTGTAAGATGATACAAAATAATACTAAAAAAATTAAAGAAAATACTACAGTTTGTAACAGTATATTAGAACTTCTAAACATTGGATCTAAACATGAAGATATATTTAGTTTACCTCTTAGTGAAAGAATTTGTTATAAACCACTAAGAAAATGTGCAGAAAACATTACAGATTTAACAATACTTTTGGCAGAATCACTTGTAAATGAAACCATACCACCAAATCCACCACCATTTATAAAAAGAGAAGACAAAATAACAGACAAATGGCCGAAAGTTGGACAGTTAAATTTATTTTCAGCATTGGAAGCCATAGATGAATACATTAAAACATTTGAGCACAATCCATGTTTAAATTATTGTATAAACTTTTTAAAAGAAATAACAAATAACTTTTCTACATCTTTCATATACGAGGTAATTTTTTTTTTAACATTATGTATGTTAACATTCATTTTATATAAAATAAGAATATATCTAAAAATCACTTATGAATAGAATTATTTAAATTTAAAATAAAATGGTAATTACTACAATTTATTAAACAATCTTAATTAGTAAATTCTGAAAAATTAATAATATATGAAAATGAAGAACAAAAATGTTGAGAAACTATCACACAAGAAAATCCCAATAGAAAGTAAAGTGAGCCTAAAAGTAGGCATATCACGACCTATCCTTGTAAAGGCAATTACTTTTATATGGATTTGAATACTAGATCATGGATACCAGTGTTCTTTGGTGGTTGGGTTTCAATTATCACACATCTCAGGAATGATTGAACTGAGACTGTACAAGACTTCACTTCATTTACACTCAATACATATTATCCTCTGACGTAATACCTGAACGGTAATTTCCGGAGGCTAAACAGGAAAAAGAAAAGAAAAAGGCCATATTATGACCTATTGCACGCTCCTAACATAATAGTTGATTAAGAGAACACAAAGAGAACGCGTTTATTTTTCCTGCGATTGAAAACTTTTACAAACAATTTTTTTCGTAATTTAAAATGCCAAAGGGGTATTAAATTTCCCTTAACATTATTTAACGATGAAGTTTCTGAATCACTGTATTTAATCAATTTATTTTCTGACCAATTTCCAGGCAATGTTGGACTACAGCTGATCTCTCTGGTCCACTATATTTATAAAGAACCCAATCCTAGTCTCAGTGTTTCTTTTTGTTTACCCTAAATATCGTATATTAAAATTGTGTTTACAATCAATTTGTATATTCTTGCTCTTTCAACAGCTTTAGTTTTATCTTTAGTGTTTCTGAGAACAGAAATTGATTTATTTACAAAATCAGCTAGCACGATACTGTTGAAATTCTGATTATTAATCTCTTTTACCTAAACTGAAGGATTTTTTTTTTAAATAGTTGTAGGAACCCCATTTACTGGCGCCTAAGCAATGTAAGGCTCACTAACTGGTTCTGCCAGTTATAAACAAGGGTGTATGTATTCCTGCACACTACCGACTAACCCTCCATCCCTGGCTTCCCCCTACCTGGGACAGCTTATAAAAACATTTCATCAGAAGAAGGGGGAATCACCCACACACACAGTCATAACAAACCAACAAATGTCACACACTGCACAAACAACACCACTGAAAGCAACACATACTGCACATCAAATACAAACACCGACAACATCACACAAGAACCATGCAGAAAACAGGACAAAGCAAACAGGACATTCACAACACCCACACAGCAGTCAAGACAGAAATCTCACATAGTCACACCACTTACCAGTGGCACCATCAGATGCACGAGCAGAATATTCCCGGCATCCCAGGCGACCCCCCACACATACAGGGGACCCCCTAGGCACTCAGCCAAGAACCTGTCTGCCCCCACACCCTCCAGCACCATTCTCCTCTGCAGGACCTTCATATAATTGCAGCTTCCTCATGATTGTCTTGACGAATCTTTTCACAGTCTTCCACTGTGCCTCACCTTCTAATAGGATTCGTAGGGTATCTTCAGGGCGGAACATGTGCTCACATCTCAGGTTGCTGAGCATCTCTCTATGCTCTATGGCGAATCCCAAGGACAAAAAGAATACATTTTGGGGAGTCTCTTCCACCTTGCACTCCAAACAATTTTCAGATAGATCGAGCCTGAATCTATACAAATAAGACCTGAATCCCTTATGACCTGCCAGGAATTGTGATAATCAAAACTTAGCGTGCCATGGGTCCTCCGGCACCACCCCCTAAATCTTAGTCTGGTGTCAACCAAATTCCCAAGTATTTTATGGTCACCTGAGACACAATTTCTCTGGTACCAAGGATCAGACGTAAAGTTGATCCGTCAACTTTACCACCATCCTGACGGCAGAGATCACCACCATCTCTGTCTTTTCAGGAGTCAATTTCAGTCCTATCCCAGCCATCCACTCACTAATCCTTGTATACGATTCAGTTATTTTGCCTACAGCCTCATACCTTGTTTCTGCCTCCACTAGCAACACTATATCATCTGCGTGGCCAAATAATGTAACCGATTGTGGGAGAACAACCTAAAACACTATATTATAAGCCATGTTCCAGAAGGTGGGTTCAAGGACCGACCCCTGTGGTACCCCTTTATCAAGGTTCTTCTCAACATATCCATCATACAGTCTAAAGATCATCTTATGTCTGATGAGGTAATTTCGCAGCATCCATCGCTAAACTGAAGGCTTATGTAATTTTTTTCATAATATCCCTGATTCTGCTTTTCCAATGTTCTAAAGTAAAGTTGTTTTTCTGTATTTACCAATTTTTTCTTTTTTTTATGCTGTCAAGTGTTTCTTGTACAATTATTAAACTGCTGTATCTTTAATAAAAATCATTTCATTGATAAGCTTCCAGATGAAGTGCAACTTAGTTTGCTCTGTAAAACATCATCTTAAAAAAGCTATTTTTTTTTTTCAATTTATTTATTTATTTACATATACATTTATTTTTACTCATGTTAACGGATGGTGATTACAAACAGCTGTATAGTTTACATTTTAAATAAAAATGTTTACCTTCTTTTTTTATTAACATTGTCATTCTAGCATAGCCTAACAAAAAATAAATTTTTTTACCATTTTCTTCATATACCACAATGATTACTGGTAGTTTACAAATATTGTTAAGGCATTTATTTATAAATAACATGTGTAAAAGTTTTTTTTTTATTAGAAGCATATCTACCAGTAATATAAAGTTTAAGAATTCAGAAATGAAATTAGCAATCTGTAAATATTTTTTATTACTTACCAAAACCAAAGAGTGAAATATTTAAAAGACTGTATATAATTTTTTCAAGATTTCTAATAAGTTGCCTTAATAGGACATGAATTGAACCATTAATTAAATTTTTATGCCATTTAAAATAACAGTTTAAATAAAAATTTACAGATGTAAAAATATTTTTTCAAAGATAAGTTTAACAAAGTTTATGCAAAATTATACATAAATAAATAAGAAATAATTGATTTGAACAAAATTAATGCAAATGAAGCATTTTTTCTATTTTTAGGAATTCCCCCCCAAAAAAAACTTCAATATTTTTACCAATCAACCAAAAATCAATGTATTTTAATAGCCAATAAGAATTAGGTGGGGAATATGCATTTTTCAAAATAAAAAATTAAAATCAATATTAACAAAATACACTGAAAGAAAAATTTGTTACAGGGGAATTCAATATTCGTACATTATCATTCAAATAATAATAACTGAACAATAAAACAATAATAAATATTTCAGTAAGACAATTAAACAAAATTTCATTATTTATGTCTCAACAAAAATCAATAAATATTAGTCAATTACAGAAATTATTTCACTGGAAAAAATTCACCGATATGCTTTAAAATCACTTCAAATTGGTCTTCTTCTTTATATCTTTGACACCAAAAAAACTCGCATAAATAAGAGCCCAGAAGCTCCCAATGCGTGCCACATTTTCTTCTATTACCCTGCTTTCCACAAGCCAACATACTATCGATAGCTGAAAAGAAATATTGATGTTAACAATAACCAGGTTGGAAAAATAACCCAATAACCAGGTAAAACCATTTATATTACCCTCCTTATAACAATTTATATTTATTTATTTTATAAATATAATCTAATCAAACTTAACCTACACTTGCCTTGCTCACTAACCTTATTAATTAACAGTAATGTTTTGAATATTTAAATAATAAATTCAATAATTACTGCAATTATTTATTTGAATAATCAAAACTTCTCTGTTAATTAGTTAAGGTTAGCAAGCGAAGCGAGCGTAGGTTAATTTTGGTTAGATTAATAAATTTTTAATAAATTCAGTAATTATTGCAATTATTTAAATAATCAAAACATTACTATTAATTAGTCGAGGTTAGCGACTGAAGTGAGCGTAGGGTAAGTTTGGTTAATGTTGATTATATTTATAATTTATATCTATAATTATAAGCAATAATGCTTATATTTTTATTTAATATGTAAAATATGTTAATATGGAGAATGTTTAAAATGACTGGTATAAAAGAGCATGTTAGTGGGTTATATTATTGGGTTATTTCTCCAACCTGGTTATTGTTAATATCAATATTTCCTGCTATTCTGAAACTTGCATATTCCCACCTAATTCTTATTGGATATTAGAAATTAGGTGTATTTTTTTTGGGGGGGGGGGGATTTCAAAAAAGATCACATTTTTTCCAAAATGATATATTTCTTTTACTGTTTAACCTTCAGAACCACTGTAAGGTATTACTTTAGAGGATGATATTTACGGAAAGTAAATGAAGTGACTGCCTTGCGCAGTCTCAGATCGACCGTTCCTGAGATGTGTGGTTAATTGAAACCCAATCACTAAAGAACACCGGTATCCACAATCTAGTGTTCAAATCTGTATAAAAGTAACTGCCTTAACTAGGATTTGAACCTTAGAACTCCCGACTTCAAAATCAGTTGATTTGCAATGACGCGTTCACCACTAGACCAACCTAGTAATAAGAAACAATAATAAATGATACCTAGTAACAAGAAACATATTCACACTTAAATTCTGTTAATAGTAAGCAAGATTTATTACAATTTTTTAAATTTCTGTAATATGATCTAGTTTTTCAATTGTGAGTCAAATAACAGAATTGTGGGTTTTCCCTTTGAGATAACTAATTTCATAAATGGTATGGAAACAACATTAAAACTATTTTATAACTTATCATTACTTTACATCATATATATACAATGAAATAATTGTATTTTAGGTGTTAAGTTATTTTTTCTATTTATTTATTCTTCTTAGTTATAAGTTTACACAAGCACAATCTTGTATACTGATGTAATTTTACTGAAATTGTAAATTATAAAAAAATATGGAATTTAATGCATAAATAAATTCATTACCCCACACAATCATTTCTATTTTGTTATTTAAAAGTTGAAATAATTTAACTCTTGAATAATAGCATTATTTCACAACTGCACAACTGATTGACACTGTATGTGTAATATATATATATATATCTTTAGAACTTCAAAATTTATATGTTTTATTTGCAGTGGCAGTGATGATTTTTCACCTCTGTATCTTTATCATCATCATGGTCATGGTGATGGTGGTGTAGATGATGGTGGTAATGTTGACTGTGGTGATGATTTTTTTACCTCTGTATCGTTATCATCATCATCATCGTGTGAATGGCAATGAAAAGGAAAAATTCCTACCTACAGGATAACTGCATAAATAGAACTACCTCCACCAAATCACAGAAATATATCAGTTTCTTCTCTAAATACAAAGGTCTGCAATTCAAGCACACATCCAACAAAAATAGGTCTAAACCCACAAAAAAACCACTGGGGAGGCATCAAGGTGAAGAGGAAAGATGGTAGTGATCTACGTACATAAAAACTGAAAAAAAGACAAATAACCTGATCCAAAACTGTGCTTCAATTATTACATTAAAAAATAATGAATAAATAATATTGGAGAATACGACTGCATTCTTAATAAAAAAGAAGTGGAAAAATTAACTTTTTATTTAATGTATGAACAACTAGAAAATGTAGAAATGATCTAGTGCAGTGTCAATCTTCTGGAAAAATATTACAATTTTTTGACTTTCCAGCAAAGAGAGTTTTGAGCTTTACAATATAATTTTAATTCTATTATTATGTATTTCAGGTGTGCTGGAGTATGCCAACAAAAGAACAACCAGTCCAGGTAGCCACAGCATCCATGTATTTTTGCTGCACAATGTACTTTTCTCATCATAATCAATGCCCAATTGAAGTATGTTATTGATTCATTAATGTGATACATACATATATTAATTACAACCTATTAGCCAAAACTAAATGATTTAATATGTCTTAAAACAAAAATAAAAAAGCAACTGACAAATAAACATATGAAACTTTCACCAAAGTGATTGAAACAGCTTTTAAACATTTCTTGACTTGAGATATGATTGCAAGTTGCATTGATTGTTATGGTCATTAGCCGCAAACAATGCAGGCAGAAAAACAGCACCCAGTTTTTTTAATGATTAATTCACTACATAAGCTCAAGATTTGTGCATTATATGATATACTTGCAGCATATAAAAAAATTACAAACCCTGAACAAGATCTGAACCCAAAACCTTCCAGATAAAAATTAAAACCCTACCACGACACCACAGAGAGGGGCTTTGTTTAGACATGCTGATCTGTAAGAACAGATTTATTGAGCAAAGTTGTTTGATTTTATACTTAATTTCACATCCTTCAATTACCAAGATTTTATTTCTAAAAATGTCAGAAACTTTAGAACCAAGTTGAAAATAGTAATTTAGTATCCAAAAAGAAAACTTTTGTTGTCTTGCTTTCTAAACTACAGTAGAAGATAAACTATTTCTTAAAATTTACAGTAAACTACTACAATAACTTTTTTTTTTGTGAGGGCGAAAAACACTTTGCGATATCACCCAGAATAATAAGATATTATAAAAAAATCTATTAACTACAAACAGTCTAAAAATTTAAACAAAAAACTTACTACTACTACCACAGATTAAAATTTGAAAAAGTGAAAAAGAATGCACCAAAGAATCTTATTAGGAGTGATTACTGCATACTGAACAGCATCTTACGAGGCAGTTTGTGTCTTGGCCGGGGTTCCTATTGATCTCTTCATTCAGGAGCACAGACAGATACCAGGGAGTTTGCAAGGTTGATGTTAGAGAAAGTACCCTGCTAGTTTGGCAGGAGCAGTGACAGGTGTGAAAGCAGCCTGGACCAGGAAGCTAATTCCTGATTCCGATATGAATTATTACATTACCCAGATCATGACGGGTCATGGTCTATTTGAACATATCTACATGGAATGGAGACCCCTGACTTTGTGTTTTGCAGGTGTCAAGACACAGTAAATTGTTCCAATGCCCAGATTGGGAGGAACAGTGTGGTTGTGAGGGCATTAGTGGCCTATAACCTGCAGAGTTGATTCTCTACATGTTAAGAGTGGAGGATAACTGGCACACTGTAGAGGAATTTGCCATAGTGACACTTCATACCAAAGAACTAGAGGAAAGGAGGAGAGGATTCTAAAACCTTGCTCAGTCATGTGTTCATGTGAATAGAATGACCTGAGAGCGAAGGTGTGAAGGACAACTTCCTGTGGAGCCGTCGTTCGTCTGCGCTTGCGTAGATGTGCAATGGTGATGATGCACGAGGACTCTGGATCCCCCGAGCTTGAAAGCACCTCCTGGGAATGAGTACTGCTTGATTGCCTCAAAATTGATTTAAACTATTTCAAAATATATTTCTGAAAAAACAGATTTATTAATCGAAACATAAATATCTTGCATAGATTTAAAAGGATTTTTACTCATTATTTTTTAACATAACACTACTAATCAAACTACATTCTTGAAGAGTGAAAAAGTCAGAGAATACATTTAAAACGAAGTAAATATGATTTATGTTACTACAGCAATAGAAGATAAAACCATAAAACAAGTAAATAAAATGCAAATTATTAATTTAGAAATATTGTAATTAATGCACTGCTCATTCAATGGTTATGCTCTTAGATAGAAAATGGTTAAAAAAATGTTAATAAGTAGATTAAAATAAAGTCCAACCCTGATTACCTGCAATTTGTAAAACTCAAATTTTATTTTAACTATTTTTTAATTTTTCTAAGATGTTATTGTTTTTGAGGATTGGGTTTTACACTCACTTTATTTTACGATATAAAAATTTTGTTTCGGCCACCTTAGGACAACCTCACTGTATGTTATACAAAAAATAAATTTCAAAGAGAATAGAATAGTTGACAATAACTTCATAATGGTTAATATGAAAAAATAATAACTTCATATTTTCTTCCAATTTACCACAAAAATGTGTAATTTTTTAAGAATTTAATATTTTCTACTTACTCAAAACAAAGAGATGGGTAAATCTTTAAAATTTAATTTTAAAATATTTTATTTTAGAAGAGAACTTAAGTATACACAAAATAATGATTATTACTTGTCTCACCAATATAATAAAGAAATAAAAATGAAGATCATTGGAAGGGTGATGTTTCCAACTAAAGATGAACCGTTAAACACTGTCATGAAGACTGAACAAAGTGGAATGCTAAATAAAATAAAATTAAATACCAATTAGTGAAAAATGGTGCCAAGTAAATTATTATTATGATGCAATTATAAATATGGGAATCAAAGATTCATAAATGTTTCATTATAAACATTCATTAGTCACATTTTTCAGTTACTAAAAAAAAATCGTACTACAACAAAATGCCTCAGAAATATACAAAATTCAAAAATGGTTTATCGGTCTCTTTCTCGACACTTATATAATCTGGTAGATGTAATGGAAAATATGATTGAAGTACTGTTACATAAGGATGCTATGCTCTATCAGTTCCATAACACTCTTTCCTACTTTGCATTCACATTCCAATTACAGTTTTGTCATCTCTTGACTTTATAAAAAGCATGGAGTCTTGAAATTTTATGAATAAAGTCTGTTACCTTGCATACCACTTTAACAAAAGCATTAGTTTCTGTTCAAAAAAACTACTAACACATGCTTTTTTTGAATTTAAAGATGGTAAAAAAAAATTCATAAAAAATATATACATGAACCACAAAAATTCACCCCTAATTCTGAATCCTTTATAAATAGCTTTACCACTTTTCACCCTTTTTACCAGTACCATTCTTCATCCTCTTTTTTAGCCCTTAGTGTTTATACTTGCTTATTTTTTAGAGGATTTCTTTAGAATAAATATTTCAAATTTAAAAGTTATCGGAATTCAGAAAAAGAGAGAAATGGTTAAGTGATTCAATGATGAAGCCTTTACTTTTTAAATATACATAACAGTTTGTACTTTTTTCCTCCTTCATAATTGAGTGAAAAAAACTCCTATAATGGATAGGGGTCAAAAATGAGTACCAAGAGCTAAAAACCTTGAAACTCAGCAAGGACGTCACCTTCCGTACCAAGCTGGTTCAAAAAAGGGATTTTATTTTTATAACCCATAAAGGAGTGAAAAGAGGTGCAACGAAATCTATATGCACATAAATGGGTAAGTCCCCCTGTTGATTTACCTACCACTAATTCCCCCAAATTCTGAACAATAAGGTAGCTTAAATTTGTTGTGACGAAGTTCTCCTGGGACTTTTTAAACTTATTCTACTCGTGAAAATAATGAAAGAAGTTCATATATAAATATATTCTAAAATCCTTTGTTTATGAGTTAATGGCTATTGAAAGATTTCACTCTGATTCTAGCAACCAGAGTGAAATGAAGTCGTACTGAAATTTTCAGGATATTAATTAAGGGACAAAATTAGTGATTTTTTTTATGGTTTTTGACCTGAAAAAATCAAATAAAATAGGTCCCAGAACTGTATCTGTAGTCGTTTTTGAGAAATATGGGGTGAAACCCAATAAATTGGAGTAAAAAACTCTGTTTTTTATGTTAGACGTACAGTAACTTCGCTAAATGGTAATACACACATTAAACTTGTAGAGAATTTAATTCTGAACAAACTCGTGTAAGATATGTTTAATATAACAAAAAGTTAGAAAAATTCAAATTTTATTTAGAAACAGTGCACTACTACTGTAAATATCATTTATATGTATAACATTAATAACTTGTAAATCATTAAGTTTATTGTATTAATAAATTTAATGAGTGAAGTAAGAATAGATGAGTCCTTAGAGACTTGTAATAGTCTTTCTGAAGACTGAAATAGGACTGACTGAATGAAGTGAGGAGCTTGCTTATATACTGTGAACGGAGCAGCTGAATCGTCTGGAGTCGAGTGTGTATCTGACCGAAGCTGAAGATCTTTAAATTTTAAAAGTCCTAATTTAAATGAAAATTAATGTTTCTCATTAATAGTTAATTTTAAATAACATGATTGAAACCTAAGTCTACACAACTTCACCTGTCAGAAAAGTATACCTATAAATGGAAACAAAAACCTATATTTTAGGTTTTAAAACTTTATTTTTGGTGAAGTAAAAAATTTGTAAAACAAAATTTACTGTAAAAGACTGCTGTTTAAAAATGGAAACTAAGCTATTTTTTTTTTTTTTGTCTTCAGTCATTTGACTGGTTTGATGCAGCTCTCCAAGATTCCCTATCTAGTGCTAGTCATTTCATTTCAGTATACCTTCTACATCCTACATCCCTAACAATTTGTTTTACATATTCCAAACGTGGCCTGCCTACAGAATTTTTTCCTTCTACCTGTCCTTCCAATATTAAAGCGACTATTCCAGGATGCCTTAGTATGTGGCCTATAAGTCTGTCTCTTCTTTTAACTATATTTTTCCAAATGCTTCTTTCTTCATCTATTTGCCGCAATACCTCTTCATTTGTCACTTTATCCACCCATCTGATTTTTAACATTCTCCTATAGCACCACATTTCAAAAGCTTCTAAACTTTTCTTCTCAGATACTCCGATTGTCCAAGTTTTACTTCCATATAAAGCGACACTCCAAACATACACTTTCAAAAATATTTTCCTGACATTTAAATTAATTTTTTATGTAAACAAATTATATTTCTTACTGAAGGCTCGTTTAGCTTGTGCTATTCGGCATTTTATATCGCTCCTGCTTCAACCATCTTTAGTAATTCTACTTCCCAAATAACAAAATTCTTCCACCTCCATTATCTTTTCTCCTCCTATTTTCACATTCAGTGGCCCATCTTTGTTATTTCTACTACATTTCATTACTTTTGTTTTGTTCTTGTTTATTTTCATGCGAGAAAATATTTAAGTTCTTTTATTTTAAGTTCTTGCGTAGGACTTCATCTATACCGTTCATTCTTCTATATCCTTTTTACTCTCGGCTAGAATTACTATATCATCAGCAAATCGTAGCATCTTTATCTTTTCACCTTGTACTGTTACTCCGAATCTAAATTGTTCTTTAACATCATTAACTGCTAGTTCCATGTAAAGATTAAAAAGTAACGGAGATAGGGAACATCCTTGTCGGACTCCCTTTCTTATTACGGCTTCTTTCTTATGTTCTTCAATTGTTACTGTTGCTGTTTGGTTCCTGTACATGTTAGCAATTGTTCTTCTATCTCTGTATTTGAACCCTAATTTTTTTTAAATGCTGAACTTTTTATTCCAGTCTACGTTATCGAATGCCTTTTATAGGTCTATAAACGCCAAGTATGTTGGTTTGTTTTTCTTTAATCTTCCTTCTACTCTTAATCTGAGGCCTAAAATTGCTTCCCTTGTCCCTATACTTTTCCTGAAACCAAATTGGTCTTCTCCTAACACTTCTTCCACTCTCCTCTCAATTCTTCTGTATAGAATTCTAGTTAAGATTTTTGATGCATGACTAGTAGTTCTGTATTCTTCAAATTTATCTGCCCCTGCTTTCTTTGGTATCATGACTATAACACTTTTTTTAAAGTCTGACGGAAATTCCCCTTTTTCATAAATATTACACACCAGTTTGTATAATCTATCAATCGCTTCCTCACCTGCACTGCGCAGTAATTCTACAGGTATTCCGTCTATTCCAGGAGCCTTTCTGCCATTTAAATCTTTAATGCTCTCTTAAATTCAGATCTCAGTATTGTTTCTCCCATTTCATCCTCCTCAACTTCCTCTTCTTCCTCTATAACATCATTTTCTAATTCATTTCCTCCGTATAACTCTTCAATATATTCCACCCATCTATCGACTTTACCTTTCGTATTATATATTGGTGTACCATCTTTGTTTAACACATTATTAGATTTTAATTTATGTACCCCAAAATTTTCCTTAACTTTCCTGTATGCTCCGTCTATTTTACCAATGTTCATTTTTCTTTCCACTTCTGAACACTTTTCTTTAATCCACTCTTCTTTCGCCAGTTTGCACTTCCTGTTTATAGCATCTCTCAATTGCCGATAGTTCCTTTTACTTTCTTCATATGCTATTTTAAAATAAAAATTACTTAGAATAATATTTTTTTTTACTAATGACAGAATTACAATAAATGATTTGAAAAATTATTATTATTTCAATAACAGCTGATCAACAATACATATAATATTGTATTTGTTACTACTGTATATGTTTAAATCATTCTGTAAGGTACATTAAATAGATCAGGTACTGTGTGAACTGTGCTGTCATTAGCAAGGGTTTTCTGTGAATTTATGTTGAACGTGATCAGTTTGCTATTGAAGTAATGCTGTACTTATTTACATCAGAGGAATACGCTTATATGATAATCACTTTGAGTGTGTGAAATGGTAATGCTACACCTGCTGCAGTGGAATATTAAACACGTGTTATTGATTAAATTATTATCGATGCAGTTCAGACGTCAATGCAAGACATCTTTCTAAGCGGATCGAAGTTTTGCATAAAACAAGTTTCCTTATCATAAACAACCAGTTCAACATCTACAACTAGGAGATTGTAAGCTTCGCTTGGAGTTAGTGGAATACAAATCGACAACTCTACAAGTATATTTTAACGACGAGGCAAATTTCATTCGAGATCATATAAATCCTCATGAAATGGTGGAAGGCAATTTTTAAAATACGATTTAGTATTTTGGTATTTAGTATTTAGCATCTTTATAATCAGTTTTGGACCATTCATATTACCTGGCCACTTAATGCTGAGGTCTGCTTGCACTTCTTCAAGAAGAATTACCGCAGCTGCTTGAAGATGTTCTAGCGCTTATACACAAAGTATAATTAAGCACGATGGCGCACCTTCCCCCTTCTCTTGTGAGGTTTCCACCACTCACTTAAATTACCATATCCCTGAGAAATAGCTCAGTCTTGGTGACCCACATTCCTGGCCACCAAGATCATTTGGGGATGAATGAAAAATATTGTGAGGAATTGATTGTCCGCATTATGCATGCGGCTGAAGACTTAAGGACTAAAAACAAAAGGAAGCCAAGAAAACGTGCCAAGAAACGTTTAGAAAATGGCAGACTCATTTTTGAACACTGATTATAAACTGGAATGTGTAATGAACTTTGGTCTAGTGTACTGTTTTTAAATAAAATATGAATTTTTCCAAACTTTATTTATTTAATTGAATATATCTTACACCATTCTGTTCAGAATTAAATTCTCTACAAGCATTATGTGTTTATTTACCCATTTAACAAAGTTACTGTAGGTCAAATATAAAAGATCAGGTTTTTTACCCCAATTTAGTTTCCACCCAAATTTCTCAAACTTCTGCAGATAAGGTTCTGGGATCTATTTTATTTGATTTTTCAGGTGAAAACCATAAGAAATCACTAATTCCTGTACCTTAATTAACGTCTTAAAAACTTCACTATGACCTTATTTCACCAGGGTAGCTGGAAATCCAAGTGAATCTTCACTAGCTGTAACTCGTAGATGAAGCATTTTGAACTTTTTTCTTTATTTTCATGACTAAAATAGTTTATTTTTAATAATATGGGAAGCTGAGGCAGTAAACTACTACTACTACTACAAAATAATTTTTTCACTGACCCCTAAGGAGGTGAAAAGAAATGCAAACTGATTTTTTTACAACTGGCATCAGTATACCTTATTCAAGTTGAGATGAACAGTGAAATATGTCAGAAATATTTATTCCAGCACTGGAATAATAACTCAAATTTTTTATTCTCTTAAAATCACCCCTGAGTGGGTTATATCACATAAAATTGTTTTTAATAACATACTGACCATATACAAATAATTGTTTATCTTTATAATCTTTTCTTTACCATAAAAACCCTTTAAATCATCAAAGTGTAAAGGTAAGTTAATGATACAGTTATAAATAGTATTAGAAATACAAATACATATATAAGAGCTGGGATTTCATAGTAACTCCATATATTTTGCAAAAATGAAGAGTCCTCGCTAAACTCATTCGTCACATATTTTTTCCATTTTCTAAACATACAGGAAGTTAAATAAAATTGGGTATAGTTGTCAAACAAAGTTCTTTTCGAAAACTGAGAAAAAATTATTCTAAGTTAAGTATTTTTAACTAAGGAGTTAAAAATAGGTTCCCTAAACTTAAAAATTACTTAGAACAGTTTCTTTAACCAGGTAAAAATATAAAACTTTTTTTTCACTACAATAAAATACAACTTTTGAAAAAATTATACTTAAGTTGTTCCAGAAAATATACTTAAAATGAGTTCTACAACAGGTCGCAGTACAGCAAGTGTAAGCTTCAAAACTTAAGTTCCCACTTTGCAGCATTAATTGAAGAAAGAAAACACATACAACTTTTCCCAGTAATAATACAAAGTAATTGATTTTGCAGGTTACGTATACTTATGAATACTTAAACAAGATACTCACTCCCTTAGATGAAATTCCATTTAGAGAAGACTGGATAATGAAAATTATAAACACTAAACTAGAATTTATACATAGAAATAAATTTAATATTTATGAAACATTTTGAATTTAAATTTTAAAAAAAAACCAATAAATTTTTTTATAAAAATTTAGAATATATACTAAACCTTATAGTTAAATAAACCTTCAAAAAATATATATATAATTGTAAAACGAAGTTATTGTGATTGTTTTCTATGAAATAAATATTTCTAATTTGTAAAATAAGAAAATTATTTTGAGAACCATACATTTATTTTGCTTATAAAGTTGTACAAGCTATATCTTACAATTTACATGACAGTCTGTCAGATTTACAATTATTTGCTATACACTGCAGATTAAATTTAACATAGAATACTAAAAACTCATCATCTAGTTGGCTAACAATGGCCAGTACAACCTTTTCATGATAGTATATATTCATCACAATACATCCAACAGAATTACTCCATAACTAATCAATCAGAAAAAAGAAAGTCAAAATGGTAACCTACCATCTAATATTTTGATAAATCTCTGTGTTGCTATTAATATCCTAAAAAATCTTTAAATGTTCCCTTGTGACTTGCTGTTTTGGCTACTTGAGAGTGTTCAGGAAAAATGCCATTACATTACAAAAAATTTTAAAGTTTATCTTGTAGAAATAATTTTTTGATTGTAGAAATCAAAAACTGGTTTGATACACTTCCCTTACTTCCTATGTTGTATAAATTATGTATCATACATTCCATTTTCATCATGCTCTATTTTTGCCAACAATATTTCTATGGCTTAATGTAGGACCAAATGATCAAATTTTATTTTTTTCAGATTCCGCCAGAAACTTCTCTAGTCTCAAATTCAATTTACATCCTGTTCATTTCATATACTATCAATTATGTAATTACGATCATTATCATGAATCATCACATTTAAAAGGACATTTTTCTTTTTGTACATTTCAATTCCATAGACTCTCTATACAATTACATTTAAGAATTTATAATTTCTAAATTTACGTTTGATACCAACAGGATGTCTAATCTACATAAAAGATTTCCCAGTATGCACCATTCTTTACTAAATACCAAATGTTGCTTGCGTTCACCTAACTTAACTTTTCCTTTCTGAAAGGTAATAAAAAGACCAAAGAAGTAATCCAACACATTTGGGTCATTCTGGTTGGATACAAAATGCAACATTGTAAATGGTAAGTGACTTGTGTACTAATTTATAATATTTACAGAATTATGCAAGAGCCAAAAGAAAAAAGTATTTCTATACACGTAAGTAATCCAATAATAAAGACTGCAATACAGTGATAGGAGAGGGGAAGAAAGGAAGATAAAACATTAAAGGTGAGTCAGGAACTGTATTTAATAACCTAAAGGAAACTTCAGAACTTTACAAAGTGTAATCTAGTAATAGCCAAAACCCTTTTTAAAATACCAATTTTAGTTACATAAGCCTTTGCTACTGGCCATACAATGAACCTTATGCTTTATCTGCTGGCATCACCCATGTATATTCTCTTCTCTTATCAGAAGAGAACTGGTATTTATCTCTAATCAATTGGTATTTTTGATGAAAAGCATCCCTTTATATGCTTTTTTGTAATTTTTGTACTGCTGTAAAGGAAGAAATTCAAATTGCATATCAAAAAGAATAACCAAAAACTTTTCATTAATAAGCTTTTTTCTTTAATCAGAATCACTTCTTGTCTCTCCCATGGCACGAAAATTAGAAATGTGACAAAACCAAGTTCGACAACCCTTCATGAGATTAAAAGAAAATCTAAGCCTGGACTCAGAACTACCACAACCACCTAGATAGCTCTAAGTCACCTATAAACCGGCAAAATGAAGTGCAAAAAAATTCTCACCAAGCAGAGGGGTAATGTGTCAAAGACACAGAATCCCACTGCAGATTGATGCAGGAGTATGAACACCTCCCACAACTCTCTGACGCCTCAGTTTTGCATCTATGATGACCTGATCTCAAGCAATGACAAGGCTAGGTATATGTAGCCAAACACTGGCAGAATCAAATCTAATCCACTCTGGAGATGGAAAGCAACTTAAAATTTGTTCAATCTTGTAGAATTCAGTAGTTAATGTTAAGTCTGTTAATCAAATAATATATTGTAAAATGCACCCATGAATTGACAAGATTTTGATTATAATCTGATTTAAATTAACAAACTCAGCCTGTAAGTTACTCCAAAAACAGATTCTTGGATATATTAAAAAATAAAATTAAAAGAGTTGAATTAGTAGAAAGATAGAAATCAGATGAGAAATAACTGAAACTGAGAATAAATGAAAAAAGTGTAACAAAAAAATGTATGTCAATATAAAAAATAAAATTAACAGAAAATACAAAGTAGCAAAGAAAATTGACTGAAGGAGCTTGAAGAGTTGCAGACAAAAATAATTGCAGGAAAAACAGTTAAAATATGTGGAAAAATAAGGATATTTTAGGGTACTCTGTTACAATAATAATTACATAAAGCAAAAATGAGGTCCAGATGTAAGTTCCTTGTTGTGGAGAGATGATGGATGTCCAAAACATGTAGGACTGTATAATGGTGTGGGGGGGGGGGGTTGAATTATGTAATGAAGTGCTGTACTAGAAAAGAAATATTGATTAGGATTTCAGAGGGAGGATAATCATGTCAGATTAGTAAATAAAAATAATAACTGTATGAAATAAAAATGACATTTAATAACATTAATTGTAATTAACAACATTGGAACAGAATGCATAATAACTTTCAAGTTATTATTTCAAGTTTACAAATATTTGAATATGAATTTCTCATTCTTTGCCTCATGGATTAGGCTGAGCAGCCTGTTTTGAACTCCAATATTTTATTGGCCTTCCAAGATCTCTCTGGTTCCTTGCGGTTTGTACTTACAGATCTGCTTTGGAATTTTTTCTTCACTTATTCTATCTAGATGGTTTTAAAATGTAGCCTGTTTGATGTAATTCTGTCATGAATATGACAAAATATGAAACTTTTACTTACCATACAATGAACCTTAGCTTTATATGATAACTTAATGTATTCATGTATCAGTTGGCTCACCCATATATATTTTCTATTATTTTGGGGGGTTTTGGCTATTACTAAATTACACTTTTAGTTATTTTTACATCTGACTGACCAATATCATAAACTGTAATTATTTTTCTTTTCAACCCTTCCACTACCATGGTGTTTCAGTCCCCAATTATAATTACACCTCATCACCTCTTACATACCTAACTAGATTTACTATTTCTTTGAATACCTTTCCTATCTCTTCTTGTATAAGAGGTTGGCATATAAATTAGCAGTATTGTACATGATTCAGGATTTGAATCTATTTTAGATATTAATTCCCTCACCATAGTATTTCTAACAGGACACCTATTATTTCCTTTTTTCTTACTCATTATTTCTAATGATGTGTTCCCACTATCTTATTAATCTATTATCTCTATCAATAATACTCTAATCTCGTAGTATTTGTTACCCAATTTTCAATCTTAATTTTCATCATGCACCCCCCTCTCAAACAATAACAAACAACACAATAATAATGTATTTTGACACTAAAGCTACACAGACCACACATTTGGCAACACAGACCACTGCAATGACAAAACCAGAATCAATGCTTCTTCTCTATTGCTCTCTGTCTTACATCCACCACATCGGACATTCTCACGGCTCCACGAGAAGTTCTGATTTGTCTTGAACATTCTGGAACATCTGCACTAAAGTGTATAAATGCTACACCACATTCGATTCCAGCTAGTCTCAGTCAAGTCGATCCTTCTATTGCTATCAAATCTGTCATGAATGTGTATGTTGAATTGCAGTTAGCATGCAAATTATGGTATTAAATATTCATGGCAGTAGATTTTTATACAGAATCATTGGTAAATTTTTAAGTGGGGGTGTAAGTGAGTATTAGATGAGTGAAGCACAGATTAGATAAGTGCACAGATGAGTGCGGTTCCAAATATAAAAACAAGAGAATATTCTCAATAATACTTAAATTTTGGGTCTACCAGTACTGAAATAAATGAAGAAGAAATGACCCCCTGACTGTCATTTATTCAAAATGTTTTGCTGGCAGAAGACAGCATGAAACCTAACTAACTTAAACGACATCTGGAAATGCTTCATTGTGAGTACGTTAACAAACCCCAAGAATTCTTCAAATTAAAATAAAATCATGTGAAAAGCAAACATCATGTTAAAAAAAAAACTTAGTGATGAAAAAGCTTTACTTCCTTCTTGCAAAGTTTCATATAAAATAGCCAGATGTGAAAATACTCGCACCATTGGTGAGAGCTTATTTGGCCAGCTGCAATTGAGATTGTAGAAACTATGTTTGGAGATAATTTTGCAAAAAACAATTGCAGTCCATACCTCTATCAAATGATACTATTGCCTGTCAAATTGGTGATGTAGCTGAAAATGTACAGCATCAGCTTTTCAGGAAGCTGCATGACAAATTGTTTTCAATTTAGCTTGATGAGGCAACAGATAACAATAAAGATGCTCATTTCATTGCCTATGTTTGACTTTGTGATGGTATGTCAGCAGTAAAAAACTACTTTTCTGCAAACCAATAGAACTCACATTATTTGCTACCTTAAATGATTTTATAAACAAGGGAAACATAAACTCAAAAGATTGCATCAGAATACTCCCCAATGAGGCTCGTTCAATGTCTGGAAGATTCCAAAGTACACAAGCACTTGTGAAACAAAAACCTCCATGGTGTGTCTGGATACATTGCATGATCTACAGAGAAGCTCTGGCTTCCATAGAAATGAATTCTGGTCTGAATAATGTGTTAAAACAGTTGTAACCATAGTAAATTATAAGCCGAGAAGTTTGAGATTGTTTATTTGTGATTCAATTGATCTACTTATTTGACATATTCAAGAAATTAACTACATTGATTCTTGGATAAATACTTTGAATTAAGTATTTAATGTAAAAATACTTTGAATCTTAAATAAATTAAATCTCATTGAAACTCCAAGAAGCAAATACACATATGTTGGATACGAGTAATGAAGTTAATGCTTTTTGTAGAAGATTGGAACTGTGGAGCAGAAATTTAAAGCAAAAAACCTAGAAATGTTTGCAAATGTGGATGAATGAGTTAAAACTTACAAGGCTGAAGAACAACACGTGAAAGTTGTTTTTGTAAGCAGTGAAAATCATTTAATAATGCTGGCAAAGAATTTAAACAAATATTTTCTTGCTGACAACTTGGTAGCAAGTTATGAGTGGGTTAAAGATCCATTTCAAAATACTACCAAAGAGCTCTTAACTGCTGAAGAAGAAATCTTCATAGACTTCACACCAAGTGGTGAAATCAGAAGACAATTTAGTAATAAATCACTCTTTGAATTTTGGGAAGGGATGGATGATGAGTTTTCTGCACTAAAAACAAGAAAATTTTATGTACTATTACCATTTTCAACATCCTACCTTCGTGAAAACAGATTTTCTGTGGTGGCTGCTTTAAAGACAAGACATAGATCTCGGCTAAATGTAGGTTTCATTTTACCTCTGGAATACTTCACTGAAGAAAATGTCATTTCATATAAATGGAAGAGGAATGAAGTTGCATTTCCTCAGAAAATGCAGTATCATTTAACAAAAATTTCAGTCCCACAGTACTCAAAGGCCAAAGTAGAAATGTTAATGTATGGTTGAACAAAAATAAAATGTGAATGATTTATTTTCCATTATTAAAGCTACTTTTCTTGATCAAAAGAATCCATTAGAAAAATAAGTTTCTTATCCACCAGTTTACATTGTAAATAAAAGGTTGTACTACAAATTCAACATTGTGAATTCTTACCAACCAGAGGATGCTTCCATTGTCTTCAATGTCACAAATATTTTAAATTATGTCAAATTAAAAAAAAAATTAACAATTAATAAAACTGTACTCATTCAAATATAGACTAAACATAAAATAATACAACTAATAACACTTTTTAGCAATTAATCAAAATCTGGTTTACCTCAACTTTTTTTTTAAATTTATAATACAATGTATTAAAAGTCATTATTATTATTTTACTGCTGTTAACTTTGGGTATATTTATATTTGGCTATATATATATATAAATATTTTCTTATTCTCACTGGAGAATAAGAAAATGATGCTTCCTGCATCATCTTACGTATTTTGATATATTGATTTGATTTATAAGCAAGTGAAATTTATTTCATTCATATGATTCACATACATAGTCTGGTTATAAAGTCCTAGAATATCCCCCAATTTTACTTACCTTCTAAACCACTGCTGGATAAGAATTTTCTACTATTAGAAACAATGTTGTAAAAAGAGCTCTGTCATTTGTGGTTGTACCTTTGATGAATTAATAAAAGGTTACCTTATTCCAACTTCTGATATCAAGTATAAAAGTTTCAGTATGCAGATTTCATAAACTTAGCATTTCTTTAAAGAATGTGATGCAACTTACAGCCAAAAATAGCTTATAGTCAGTCAGTTAGGAGGCGTTTAAATAATCTAAGTTGGAAACAATGCTTGGTTGTTACTACAAGACATATATACCAAATCAATGAACGCTGTACAAATCAAATAATAAACAGTGAATAAAACCTATACAAACCACAACCATGGAATAACCATAGCTTCAAATAATGGATTACAGGTATACAAAATTTCATCAATCCTTAGAAAACCAAGCTAAATCAATCTTACAAAATAGAATAGAACAGCACAATTTAGAATATTTGTTAAATATTAACATACAAAGTATTAAGTTTGTATGTTAAATTTTCCACTTTTAACATACAGACAACATTCATAAAAGGAGTTGGTACAACTTCACTACCCCAAATGAAACCAGCAGTGATATTTTTCAAAATTTGTAAAATATATAACAAAAGTCGTTCTGATACGAATAATTGCAGTAATAATTTGCTATCTTTACAATAAACAAACTGTAAAATATATAATTATTCACAAACTGTTGCGGTAAAATAATTATATAAACATTTTACAATTATTAATATTATATTTAAAGAGGTCAAATCAATAAAAACTAGACTAACCTGAGATTATATTCATAATAAACTGAATAAGTAATACCTCGTATAACCTAAAATTTCACACTGCATCTTGTTTAAAATCCCTCCAAATACCTTAGATGATCCGCTGTTTTACAGTGACCAACATAGCAAAATGCCTAGACAAAGGGAAATTTAAAGTGCCATTAAGTATGTGATTAATTTTAGTATATTTTATATGCGTTTGTCATAATAAATTTATAAAACACTGCTTTGTTAATCTCTTTTGTGTTTAAGATAAAATTTTCGATTTGTCTTCATCAGTAATCTGCTAAAATGTTGTAATCTTCGATCTTTCACAAAATTATTTTTTTTTATCCACAAGATAGTTGTTATTTTATTATATTAAAAAAAAAAAAAAAACATTAATACTCACTTAAGTTCTTCCGCCCTAAGCTAAGGAAAATTAAGCCAAAAAGACAGAAATATTGTTTTACTCTACTTTGTAATAATGAAATTGTTTAGACTGTAGTGTCACGTGATCTTTCCAATAACACTGGTGAATGTTTTGAAATAGTTATCGAGGGCAAATTATTGTAATACTTAATTTCCCAACAATTAACTTGTAGTCTTGAAAATTAACATGCCAAGAACAAAGAATACACGAAAAAATGAAGACGTATATTTAATGATGGAATGCCGTGAAGAACAACTAAGTTCTTCGCAAATTAATGCGTTTAAAAGAGCCGAGCAAGAATACGAGGTTGCATCAAACACAATAAAGGTAATTATGAAAAATAGTGAAAAACTGCATGAAGAAGGAGATGTATCATTAATTTACTTTAAGAATAATATTTCATCCTCGCAGCACCTTGAAATTACTCCAGATAATGAGACTTTTCTTTCTAACACTGATGCTGAAAATTCAGGTTATGAAATGTATAACTATAATATTCCTGTCAATAATCATGAATCAATGTCTCTCACCCCTACAGTTGTTTCATTGAATGACACTGCATTAAAACACCCAGCAACATATTACACAACTAATTACCAATTATTCATAGTAGGTGGTCTTCCACACAATAATATTAAACAAGATACAGCTTCCAAAGGTAAAAACCCTGTAATAAATCTAGCAGTCCAGGTAGATTCAATCAACAAATCAACTCCAACATTGTACTCTACAGTCAATGATAATTTAAAATTTAGGAATAATTCCGGTGATGGTTCTTCAAAGAATTTATTTAATCAAAATACATTTATAATGGCTCCAGTTACTGAACAGGAGGATCTATTACCATCTTTCAGGGAAAAAAAAATGTTTCCTTCACTTGTTGTCATAGCTAAACCCTACTTAGTCATAAAAGCTATAACATTAAGAGTAATAAATGAAGAACAGCTGTATTTAGATGAAAAAGTAAAAATTTTGCTGACTTTTACGGCAGAAAAATTTACAGAGTGGCTTTTAAACCAAGGGTTTATACATAGTAATCAGTTTCATAAAAGGCTTGATAGAGCTATTTATTTGGATTCATCAAAATTTTCTCATTCTGAAGGATGTGTTTGGGTTAACGATTGCTGTCCAAGAAAGTGTTTTTCAATATTCAGTGGTTCAATTTTTGAAGGTTCATCTCTTTCTCTAGCAGCATTACTGAAGCTATTATATCACTGGTCTTCCCAGACAAATACTCAAAATGTAGTGCAGTGGGTGAAAGTAAATAACATTTACTTAAAAACATTTTACACTAATTTAAGAGCAGTATGTGTAGCAGCTATTCATGAAGAATATAAGAGCTTTCTTGGAGGAAAAAGCAAAGTGGTTGAGGTAGGTGTGATCAGTCTTGGGACACTATCACGAAACAGTATGAAGCAAAATGTAAAAATGTGGATTCTTGGAGCAATGGAAAGTAAAAGAAATCTCATTAAATTGTATGTACTTGAACCATTACAAGGCAATGAGAACAACTCAACTGCACTTTTTGTGAAAATTCTTGAACCTCTAATAAATTTGGTACATAAAGAGAGTATAATATTAATAGACTCAACATTAGATAAATCAATATTTTTTAATATGGGATATAATAATGTAATTCAGACTACAGTGCAGGATAAAAACAATAAAGGTAACATTCCATCTAATGAAAATATTATGTTATATCTAACAAAATGTATTCCACATATGTTCCAAAACACATTATCATACCTTTCACGTCAAATAATACAACAATTTTTGGATGAGCTGGTTTGGCGAGAGAGATGGGGTCAAACTTCATTACGTGCTTTTCATTCAATAATAAACCACATTGGAGAGCAAACCAAAATATATTCAGGTAAATCATTAATTTCTTGTTTGTCAAAAATTGCAATTAATCCATTTATTGACTGGCAATATTCCCAATGGAAAACTAACATGAAAAGTCTGAATAGTGTCCATTTTGATAAAAATTTAACCTTTTTTAAAACTGCTTCCAATTCAAGTAATTTAGAAACTACTCTGTGCAGTGAAGTACAAGACTTGAAAATTGTATCAGCAAGCAGTATTAATAAAATGACTCCGCTAAAATCAGTACATCAGCCATTATTATCTATAAACAAAAAACCAGTACAATCAGAACTTACAAATCTCGAAAATTATTACTATGGAATTTCACCTGGCAATGAGAAGCTACTAGAACTTGATAAAAAATGTGAACTGCAAATAAAATGTGTTTTATGTAGCAGTGTGTTGAAAACAAATATTTGTCTGATGAAACATTTAATAAAGCATGCCTTAAGCACTAGAATCTACACTATCGAAGAAAGCATAAGTTGGTGTAAATATTGTCTAAAAGAATTAAAAATTAATCGTGGGCTCATGAATGTTTATAAACACACAGAAGAAGCACACTTTAAAACAGTACATCCCAACCTACGATGCCGTATTTGTGAAGAAGATTTTTTCAGGTATCGAACAAGATTAATTTTGCACATGCACTGTTTTCATACAGAAATAGAAATGCCTTATGAATGTGGTATTTGTAAATTTAGATCTTCTGAACACCACCTTGTGGTAGACCATTTTTATGAAACTCATAGTAACGGTGAAAAAGCACAGTGTCCATTGTGCCTAAAAATTGTTGCTTTTAAAGATAAAGGCAATAAAATAACACAGAATATCTACTTCTTTTTAAATCATATCAGAAAACATACTTATAAAAAACTAGTACGAAAATGCAAAAAATGTGTTTTATCATTTGTTAACAAAGGTATATTAGAATACCATCAAAGGGTGTACCACAGGAGTTGCAAAGATATTCCAAATTTAAAACGATACGATTCTTCAAATTCAGTTTTGATGCCAACACCATCCAGCTCTCCAACAGAAAAGATTCAGTCTCAGAGCATACAGGAATTTTTTTTTAGAGATTTCACATGTATTGAATTAAATCTAACTATAAATACATGGAAAAATATGGAAAATATGACATGTTGTGAATGTGAAGGCTATTTTCTTGAAGAGGACCATTTTCCTGGATATTTGTCCTGTATAAAATGTTCATTTAACACATGCTGTGATAAAAGTATGTTTGAACATATAGTCAAGTTTCACGATAATGTACCAAACACGTACAAGGAAGGAATACCGATTGTATTAGAAGAACCGATGTGCTGTGTCTGTGGATTTAAAAGCGTACTGGGTAACAGACTGGCAGATCATTTAGTAAAATGTGGAAAAAAGACTGTGTACCCATCAATCGATGAGGTTGCTGAAAACAATATATCTCATTTGGAGAACAACTATGATCATGGAAATATAAGCGATTCAGATATCAACACCGAGTGGTCTCAGGAAATAACTATGATAAAGGAAGAGGAGGAATATTTTTTAGATAAAGAAAATTATAATGAAGAAGTAGATACTAAAGATATGTCTTCAAATATGCTTAGTGCTTTGGAATTAATTCCAAACAGATCATTAATTAAAGATGATCTTGAAAAATATGGTGAAAACTGTCAGACAATTAAGCATAAATTTGAAGAACTGAACTCATATGTAAACAAAAGCTTATTAAAGAAACAAAAATTACACTAGAGATCCAATAAGTTTATAGCTTAACTTAATTTGTGTTATAGGTAAAGCATTAAAATTGGTCTTTCATTACTCTCAAAATCACTTTTCTATTAACTTGTGCAGTTTATTTTATTATTATTAGTATTATGTCCACTGAGGAGCACATTAGTCAATCAATTATTTCAAAATTCTTGAATGAATTTGAGAATAAGCAATCAACTTCTTCTTTTGTTCCCAAAATTTTTCATCAGTAGAGACGTAGCTGCCCTTATTTATTCTGTTTAATTATGTTGTACAATCTCTCTTTTTTAGCAGGAGTCTGATGGATTTTTTCTTTAGGATTCTCTTGTCTTCTCTTCCCAGAATCATATTTTAGTTTTATAGATAAATATATATTTTACGGTGAATGACAGTTTCATTTTATTACATATATTTAAAGGAAAAATTCTAAGAAACTCAAATTTTTGTCAAAGTGAAACTTTATAGTATGCAAGAAGTATTCCATATAAGGTGTTTTGAATTAACTTAAGAGTATTGAGTTAATCAATTAGATAACTTACTATTTTGGATGACAAAAGTTATCAATAAATAACAGTATGTATTTTAGTTACATACTTATAAAAAACAATGAACGATAACTCATAACTTTATTTATCTTTAATCATTCAATTAATTGTTAATAAAAAATATTTTGCTAAATATTAAAAAATTTAATCTAATCCAGCCTATTTTTAAAAAACTAAACTATGCTTTCTATTACTCAGTAACCTTTAAACGAAGATACAATACAGTCTCGGCCAACTTTTAAAATAAATATATTTTTTCAAATAAATAATAATAAAAAACATGATATAAGGGCATGCTAAACCTATTTTGACACTAAAAAGTTAAAAACATGTTAAATGCCTCATAACTAATCCTTTCTCATTAGTTTAGGCAGTTGCAAGCCATTTTGTCATTTTCCAAGCAATAACAGCTACGTCTATTTTGATAAGCTGAATCAAAAATCTAAACAGAGAGAATTAAAATATTACAATTACATTATAAATTAAATGATGTATCTAAGTAAAAATGTGATTAAATACTTATCCAAGTCAAGGGGATATGCAGTAACTTTCAGAAGAAAGTGATTAGCAAGTTAGTGTGTTAGTAGCAGCAGCCCACAATACTAAGGTTATGTTATAATGGTTGTGTTACATTACTTTCAGCTTTGTAGCAGTTATTTCAGAGAATTTTTTTATGTACTACTTTACACAATCATAATAATCAGTTTTAATTCCTCTATGCATCTCTAATTCAGCTTATCAAACACAGATCAGTTTTTAATGTTTAAAAAATTTTCTGATCAAAAGAGTTATTACCTAAAAATTAACTAATAAGTGGAAAACAATTAGTACAAAAATTTCAAAATCAAGGCCAATCAAAAAAGATTAGTTATTAGCCTCTTCATAGGACGTATTTTCAGAATTTTTTTGTTGGTGTATTTCAGTGTTGATCAAATTATGTTTACTAAGTAAGTTAAAAGATAAGTGATTGGGGAATAAAATAAAACCAATCCTGATCATTTGAATTATTTAGCTTCAAATTCACTGGCAAAAGTAAAGTGAAAGATACTCAGATGACAGAGATAAGTTATTACAATGGATTTTCAACTTATTTGTATAAAAAAAATGAGCAAGTGGTTCTATAATTGTTTACGATAAAATAATGTTCAATAATCAAGAAGTCCTCTGATGTTTTTGGTTGCACATTTATTCTGAGAACTGTTTGTATGAATCTTATATTAACCATACATGTTGTTAATTACATCACAATTTGTAACTCAAAATTAGAAGCAAGGAATAATAGGGTTTTAAGTAACTTACTGACTGTCTATTAAACATTTTTGCTGGATTTTACTTTATCACTTATTTTATATATTGTTATTAAGTGTCAGTTAAAATAAAAATTATACAATTATTTTAAACCAAAAGTGTAGTAATTTTGTTAATATTAAATAAGAAACATAATATAAATAATCGAGCTTATTAGCCTCTTCATAGGACGTATTTTCAGAATTTTTTTTTTTGGTGTATTTCAGTGTTGATCAAATTATGTTTACTAAGTAAGTTAAAAGATAAGTGATTGGGGAATAAAATAAAACCAATCCTGATCATTTGAATTATTTAGCTTCAAATTCACTGGCAAAAGTAAAGTGAAAGATACTCAGATGACAGAGATAAGTTATTACAATGGATTTTCAACTTATTTGTATAAAAAGAATGAGCAAGTGGTTCTATAATTGTTTATGATAAAATAATGTTCAATAATCAAGAAGTCCTCTGATGTTTTTGGTTGCACATTTATTCTGAGAACTGTTTGTATGAATCTTATATTAACCATACATGTTGTTAATTACATCACAATTTGTAACTCAAAATTAGAAGCAAGGAATAATAGGGTTTTAAGTAACTTACTGACCGTCTATTAAACATCTTTGCTGGATTTTACTTTATCACTTATTTTATATATTGTTATTAAGTGTCAGTTAAAATAAAAATTATACAATTATTTTAAACCAAAAGTGTAGTAATTTTGTTAATATTAAATAAGAAACATAATATAAATAATCGATCTGGTAAGCTTTAATTTAATGTAATTCTGGCCAAAAAAATTCTTAAAAATGAAATAAAGGGAGTAAAAGTAAAAAAAAAAAAAAAAAAAATAGCTAGAAATATACATTGAAAAAACTTTTTAGAAAGATTTTTCAATTGCAGTGGAAAACTTAAAAATAAAATGAAAGTCATGGAATTCTTCTGCAATGGTTTTTTTTATTGAACAGATTCCAAAAAAAATACTAAATAAAAAACTACACTTAAAAGAAAAAAATAATTTTTGCACTAAGTCCTCAATGCAATCTTTGGAACTTATTTTTGAAGTCGGGACCAAATTTAAATTAATTATGAGTAAATGAGATACGGATTACAGAATTATGAGTTGCAGATTATGAAATTTATTTGAATGTTTCAAAAAATAAGTTTCAAAGATTGTATTGAGAGTGCAGTGGAAAGATTATTTTTTCTTTTAAGTGTAATTTTTTATTACTTGTTTCAGTTTTGTAACTTCATCAAAATTGAACTATACCTACAAAACAAACTGCTCATAGAGTAAAGAATATTATCTTGAGACAAAGCAGTATTGTTTTTTGCAAATTACTATTTGGTCTAATTAAGCAGTTTAATGAACTGATAGTAACTCATCTATCGTCTGGATCATCAAAATTGGAGCCTCTGATTCAAAGTTATGCTTGGACAAACATAAATGTATATGGGTTGAATTGGTAATTTGAATTAATGAAACTAAAATAAATTATATTCCACTTATTCTTCATCAGATTACTAAAGTAAGTGAAGTGTTAAAAAATTTATAGGATAATGATGTATAAAATTATATATTACTTTGACGTCAATTATAGCATTTCATTTAAAACCTACACATGCTTTTACTTAAAAGAGTGTAAGTTCCATGTGAAAGAGCATTCTCAAAAAATGTAACATTTAGTCTTACCTCAGGCGTGTTGTTTTTCTGGAAAACTACAGAAATAATTTATATATTATTCTTATCAGTTATATTATACATTGTCTTATTTAATTATATATTACAAAAGTTCTTATTTCTTACACTTTTAATGTGTAAAAGATTTCTACAAGTGACTATATATCTTATGTGGTGAAAGTGTTTTTTTAACCAGTATATCTACTGGCCCAATATCGATCAGTGATAGAATGGGATCAATTTCTTATTAAGCATTCTGTTGTTCCATAATGAATAGTTTTATAGTTGACTATCAATGAATATCAATAATAAGTGTCACCTGCAACTCCACTGAAGAAAGAGCAGCATGACTACTTCCAATCAGATCTGGTGAATATTCAGTTGATTTTTAAATACTATAAATATATATATATATATATTACAGTTTTTATGTAAAATAAACAATATACCATCAATGCTAAACTGAGATATGATAAGGAATAATGAGAAAGTATGTTTTATAATACAATTTAAGTATATAACAGGAACTTACATATATACTTGGAAATAATTATATATGCAACTAACAGTAGAATTTTTCAATAAAAATGATTGTTTTTCAAATTTAGCTTTTAACAAGAAACAAAATTTATTTTGTTAAGCATAATTCTGTACTTCAGACAAGTTGATTAATATTCTGCACTGATTAAAACATCTAACAATAAATAAAATAAAAAAAGAAAATGGTCAGAAACAATTAAAATTTTTCACAAATAGTAAATTTCTATTTTTTAATTTATTTCAGTATGTATAGCATAACTTCTTTTGTGTACTTTTAGTAATAAAATATTGAAAAATTTTATTATAATAATCTAATTTGTTAACTATGCTATGCTTTGTTATACCTAGGGCAGACCAGAGCTGCTTTGATATCACCAGTAAGTAAAATTAAATATGTATCAGTCGTAGATATTTAAAGAAATAATCTTTCTTCTTTTTGATGTACGAGGTCAATAAATAAAGTAATAAAACTGGTTCAGAAAACTTTTTATTTACAATCCAATTATTCAGTACTCCTTCGAAATATGTACCCATGTACAATTATGCATGTATCACATTCAAAATAGTTCCCTTGGCAAGCCATACAACACTTCAAATGATTTTCCCACTCTTCATAGCAGTGTTGAAACTCAGAAACCGGAAAATCCTTCAGATGGCTGGTTACATTTCTTTTTGTTTTCTACTGTTCCAAAATTGTGTCCTTTGAGGTGTTTTTTTAACGTTGGAAACAGGAAAAAGTCGCAGGGACTCGTCAGGTAAATAAATTTTGTTTCTGGGTCGTACTCTTTTAGGAAATCAGGATCAGTTTCAATTCACCCTAGATCACGGCACACTTCCAGCCTGTTGTTTTTCTGTTAACAGTGAGGTATTTTGGGACCAATTTTGACAGACATTTTTCATGTCCCAATTTGTTTGTCAAAATTTGATGGCTGTGGTATGGTTCAAATTTAGTTGTTCTGCAATCATTCTGACAGTTAATTGTCAGTTTTACCATATCAAGTCTCTGAATCACTCAACATTGTTGTCACTTTTGATGTTAATGGTCTTTCATCAATGCGGATTGTCCGCAACTGATTCCTGGCCATCTGAAAATACTTTAAACCACCTAGAAACTTGGGCTCTCCATACACCCTTTTCAATTTTGAAAAAGTTTCAGTAGCATTCTTACAGAGTTTAACACAAAACTTGATTGTACAACGTTGCTCATAATTAATATCACTCATTTTTGTAACGCACAACAAAAACTCGTTTCACAAAAAGTTTGGCAACAATAGACTAAAAATATTTCCTAATATAAATCAGCTGTTCATATAACCATTTGTTTACTAGTAACTTTACAGTGTTGCCACTGTAAAGTGGCTGCCAAAAAAAAAACTAGCCCTTACTTTATTTACAAAGCTCATAGGTACACACTGAAAAAAACATTTCAATGTATCATTATGTATTGAATAAAATTACAAAACAATTTAAACCTGTATTTCTTATTTAGTATACAATTCACATCAGTTAGCGAGTAAATACTAGAGCAGTCTATATTAAAACTCAGAAGCTGCAACTAAAAAAAGTGCCAATGAAAATAATACATTTTTTTATAATGTGCAATTCTTAAAAATAATCAACTGGAAATAAATTTGATGAATTGGTATTACAGCGTGTCAAATAATGAAAACCTTTCAAATCATTTTTTTCATAAGAAAATGTGGTAAATCACATTAATTTTTTCTTATAAAAACATAATAGAATATAAAGTAACTGTCTATAAAATAGTCAAATTAAGAACTGTTTTGGATGCTGGAGATCAAAACAAGGATATTTCAAAGATATAAGTAGCATACAAATTAATCCAAACATAGGAAAGACTTTTTTATTTCAATGTTGTGGTTATACTGTTTGACCAGACCTATTCTTTAAGTTGTCTGTGTAATGTAAGGTAATTGTTATTGCAATTGTTATAAGCAATTTTCATGTTAGTGTTTTTTGGAAGTTTATTTCATTTTTTATTACAGAATCATATCTTTTTTCCATCGTGAATGTACAATAATGAACTTAGAGCTTCAAGAAAGCGTTAGAAAATTATTTCTCTTTCTGAGCATACCAGTATGACACAACAAATAGCTTCAAGTGTAGTGTTGGAGTAGGGACTGTGAATGCTATTTAAAAAATTTACAGAAACACATTCCTTTTCACCACAGAGGAAAGGCAAATATGACCATAAAAGAAAAACTACTCAAACACAGGATCAGTTATTAATGAGAAAAAGTAAACTTGATCCAAAATTATCACATTTTTATGTTTGGAGGCAAAGGGTTCCATACATTAGAAAAGCAATCAGACGAAAATACATCACAGTCAGTAATCAGTTAAACATAACTAGAAAAAAATGTTTTGGGACTGTTTCACATTTGAAGGCTTTGTTCATTACTTCCAGGAAATGGTATGTTGAAAAGGTGATGGATATATCTAGATTCTGAAGGAAAGAGTTGCGACACAACTTCAAAACAAATTCCCACAAGGCAACGGAATGTTTCAACCAGATTTAGTGCCATACCATAGTGCAAACAAAAAAAAAATGGAAAAATTTTTCAAAGAACGAAACATTAAAGTGCTCCTGTGACCAGGCAAATCCCCAATACACATTTCATTTGCATGCTACTGTAGATGTGTAAATTGTCAGTACAGTAACTACAGTAAATAATCATTCTTTGCACATCAGTGTAACACAAGGATTTCCTATCTGGTGACAATCCAACCACCTAATTGTCTGACAATCATGACATTATTCTCAATTCTGTGTGCTTGTAGTAAAGTTACCAGACAAATCAATCGGCCAGTATTTTGGACAGTGGACAGGGCCTATATGAATATATAGAGGAATATATTTAATCTTTTAAAATAAAATCTGAATATTTATTTAATTGATTTCTCTGAAATCACTTACTAAACCTCTTATTCTTCTGCCTTATTACTTCAGTTTGAATACATTTATTAAATGTGCATCTATTTATTTTTTTAAGTAAATAATTTTATTCATACACATAGTTAAATATGGATATAGTATGCCCATTTTACATGTATTATGCCCATTATTTTTATATATTTAAATTTATTATATGAGAATATTAACTTGATTAGTAAAGCAAACCACTTATTTTGTCAACAGTACTCTGGATTCTGGGTAAGAAAGTAAACTGGATCACTTACCTCAAGTTTCAAAACAACTGGAACACCTAAGTGAGCAACAACTTCAAATTTAAAGAGTGAAGTAAGCATGATATACCAATGGTCAAAACTGTGTTTAATAAATCTGCTCCAGTAGATAACGAAAAACATCCATAATCAATTTTGTCCATAATAACAATTTTTTTTTAAGTGATCTCATCATGAGAAACCAATCATGAAAAATGGCAGAGCTATTTGCAAGAATAACTTGCACACCATTCCAGGTGTAATAGCATTCAATGTCAACTATTGTAAATTTTGGTACAACTGACAATATTTTGGGGGGACCACTTACGAGTATTCTAACATTGAATAACATACTACAATGAATAATTAAAAAAGTGTAAATGCGGACAAAAGATAACAAAAGCAAAATAACCAAATCCTTGTTTTATCACAAAGATTGTACGCTTGAGATTATGGAATCTTAGATATTGCTGTCTAAGCCACTCAAAGCACCTATTAATGGTTATATTGTTGATTAAATATTTCAGCATTATTTTTCTAATCTAACAGGATAATATCAAACTACAGAGAGAGACTTACAGCCTTACCATCCTCAGAGTCTGAATTTATGATATTCTCTATCAACTTGAAAGCTTGTAAGGAACAACAAATGTATTATGCTAAATGGTATACAAAATTAAATATGATAAAGACCATTATATAATGATAAATATTCATCATGAAAATATATTTTCTTTGACAGCTTATTTAAGTTATTATTTTGAGATACTATAAGTGGACAGGATAATAAACTCCTCTAGGCAGCAAGACCGAAAAATGATTAGTAGACTCTTTTTGTCAACCGTATGTAGGATGTTATTAATGTCCAACATCTTTCCTTTTTAATGTTACAAGGGGTGGGTATGCAATACCTAATGGATGGTAATGTGAGAACAAAAGTCATATAAATTTATGATCTATTAATTTCATTTCTCTACTAGTAAGATTCCAAAACTTGTTGATTCACACCCTCACATTTCCTGTCAATCGCCATTGTTGTGGAGTCGAGTACACCTACTTTGTCAATGTGTCTATAAAAAAAAAAACATGCACTGATTGAATTTTTAACTGTGGAAAATGTGAATGCTAGTGACATTCATAATCATCTGTTTGTGGTGATGAAACTGTTGATTGAAGTTGGTGGGCAATAAAATTTTGTGCATCAGAATCTGGTAAAAGAAATACTGAGGATGAACCTCACAATAGTTGACCAGTTTCTATGACTGATAAGGAGACGCATTAAAAGGAGGTGGATGAATTATTCAAGTGGGACACATTACTGCAGAACTGCGCTACTGTTAGATTCTATTAGTGGTGGATGCCACCAAACTTAAGAAGAGAACAATAGGAATGTTGTGAACAGCTTCTTAAAATGTTAAATGTGACAAGGAAGATGAAACTGGAGAAGTTAGGATCATCATTACAATCCAGAAGAAAAATGGCAGAGCATGACATTAAGGTTTGCGAGAATCAAAAAAATTAAAAAAAATCACTCTATGCAAAAAAATTCTCTGACAATGTTCAGGGATTTCAAACATGTGTATGTGACTGACTACCTGGAAGCTGGGTAGACTGTAAATTCTTATACAAGTAAATGTTAAAATACCTTTGAAGGCATGTATTGTGCCTTTTTTGGTGATGTGAAAAATTTGTAATAAAATTTATTGTTAAAAACTGTTGTTAAAGAATCTAAAAAAAGCTGACAACAGAGTTGCAGGATTTTCAAGTCACGCGGCTTACATAAACAATTGTGGTGACAGGGGGGGGGGGACTATTGATAAGTATACCCACTTAGCCATTAGTTTTAAGCATTTTTTGGGTAGGGATGTGATTTTGCAAAAATTTCTTTTTAACAAATGTGTCTAAGAAAAATAATACCTTAATTAGGCGAAATCTTGAGATCTGAGGATGATCTTGCTTTCCAACCTCACCCCTTTGAACTTTTAAGTTTAAAATTTAATGGCATCAGTGTCCCATATATAGAAGTAATATGACCAAATTTGATCAAAATCAGTCCAGTAGTTTTGTAGATATAATGTGATTTTGACACCAAACACACACATATACATCTGGAAAATTTCCATCTAGGTTTTTTGGGTTCCTTAGGCGTCAAAACGTAAAGATTCAGTGAAAACTGCATATGCCCAAATTGGACGGATTACAATAATTTCCCTATTAGAACTATAGTGCTATCGAACAGGGAAGTAAAAATTATGAGCTAAATAAAATAATCAGGAAAACAGCTGTTTTCACATAAATATGAATAGGTTAAAAAAAAACAAGTTTTTAATATTTAGTGGGAGTTGGGTACTTCTCTGTTAACCACCCCCCAATTTTTCATTACGAATCGTTAGGAAAATGCTTAAAATATGATATTCACTTCATTTTGGAATGGAGAAACCATTTTTTATATTTGGGGGAATCACAGAATTCCCCGTATTTTTTTATCCAATTCACTCATATTTGCATGAAATTTAATTATCAATGCCATTTCAGTGGAAAAACGCATTTTTAATTTTAGAACTCGACCTTTGATCAGAAAAACAGGTACTTTTTTGTTTTTCCTCCTCAAACTTTTGCTAGTTTTTTACCTGGAAATAACTCAAAAGTAGAAGGAAAAATTCATAACAATAACCAGTTTGGAGAAATAACCCAATATACCCATTCTTATAACCATATATTTATTTTATAATCTAACCAAACTTAACCTATGCTCGCTAACCATGACTAATTAACAGTAAAGTTTTGATTATTTAAATAATAAATAATTAAAATTGTTACCAATTGTTGTTCCATCCCAAAATGAAGTAAATATCATATTTTAAACATTTTCCCGATTCATAATAAAAATATTAAAAAAATTGGGGGGATAACAGAAAAGTACCAGGGGTTATAATTAAATTTCATTAAGAATCCTCATGAAATCTAGTTTTGTGCATACATTTGGCAAAAGGAATATAACAGAACATTTTTTTGGGTCTGGTCACTAAGTGGGATGCGTAAGGGGGCGGCTGGGTTAAGACCTCACTTTGATGGGGAAGAAATTTGTAGATCCAGTGAGATGCTAATAGAAAAAAATTCCAACGAAAAAGACCCAATGTTTCAAAATTACTATTTTTTGGAGTGGGAGTGCAGCTTAGCAAAAACGTATTTACACAAAAGATGTTTTTTTTTTATAATTGAATTAATCTCACACCACTGTATTTGTAACTTTGTGAACTCCAAATGGAGGTTTATAGGTTCCAGTCAATAAGTGGAGGTTAGAGACCCCATATTGTGAAGAAAAAATCTTTGGGCACAATGAGAAGCCAATAGAAAAAAATGCAACGAAAATCACTCCTAGTATAACTCTTCAAAATTAAAACCATTTTTAGGAGTGGGGGTAAATGAAATTTAGCAAAAGATCCTTTTTTTACAAAATTTGTTTACTTTATTAATAATATTCACAAAATTATAAAAAAAAACTATAACCTTAATTATGAAAAATTTGGAGATGATTTTGTTTTTCCCCCAGTATCCCCCACCAACTGACCTTTTGAATTGAAAATTTAATAGCATCAATGCCCCTATTATAGAAATACATAGTCAAGTTTGATGAAAATTGGTCAAGTAGTTCTGAAGATATACATGTAAGGTGATTTACACACCAACCTTATTATTATGGAAATAATAATAATTTTATTATGGAAATTTTGATGTCATTTTTCGGCCTTCTGGGGTCCTTAGAGGTCAATTCATCAAGAATTGGTGAAAACTGGATAAACCCAATTATAATAGCTGTTATACAGGCAGGAAAGTAAAAACCTGGAAATTACATACAAATTGTAAAATAAAAATAAAGATTACTGTGATAATTTTTTTAGTGACAGAAATGCAATAAATTATTTGAAAAATGATTTCAAAGTTGGCAATGAAATAACAATTGCTGATCAACAATGACAATTCTGTCTGTGTTTAAATCATTCTGTAAGGAACATAAGTATATCAGGTACTGTGAATAATGCTGTTGTTAGTGAAGGTTTCTGACTTTCAATTTGAATGTGATTGGTCCACCATTATACTAATACCACACTTATGTACAACAGGGGAATGCTGGTATGGTATTCATTTTGGGTGTAATAGTAATGTTACAGCTGCTGCAGTGGAATATGAAATACGTTTTCTGAGAGAAGATTTCAGATCCTAAAATAATTAACACAATCTTCGGGAAACAGGTTCACTTCCTAGTATTCGTACCAGTTCCAATGATCTGTCTGGAAATAGGTTCACTTCCCAATACTCATACCATTTTGTTCAGTATTAAATTCTCTATAAGTTTTGTTTAATGTTTTATGTGTTTATCACCCATTTAACAAAGTTATTGTACTTAAAAAATAAAACACAGGGTTTTTTACACCAGTTTATTGATTTTCACCCCAGATTTCCAAAATCTAATGCAGATATGGTTCTGGGATCTATTTTATTCTATTTTACATTATTTTCACGAGTAGAATAGGTTTTGAAAGTCCTAGGATACACCCTGTAAATTTTTTTTTTCCTGAAATGCCTTGAATTGATGTAAGCCATTCCACTAATACACTGATTATCAGATCCTTAAATAAAAATCCTTTATATTTCTTTTCATGTTTCCCCAATTTTTAAGAAGCCACTTTTAATAGTCCAAACAATAAATGAAGCAGAAAATGTAATTGCTATATTTGGTCTAGCCAACTCAAAGGAGGTTGAAGGTGTCTGAAGTTTTTAAAAAGAATAATATCAGCTAATATTTTTGTTGGTTGACAGCTGAGTAGTTCATAGATAAAATATTTTCTATCATATCTTTGATACTCTCTTTTTCTGTTTAGCCTCCAGAAGCAACATAAGTCTATAGTCTCAGTCGACCATTCCTGAGATACATGGTTGAAACCCAACCACAATCCAAAATCTAGTAACTGCCTTTACTATGATTTGAACCTTAGAACTCTTGAAAATCAGCTGATTTTCCAAGTCAAGAGTTCTAAGTTCTGATTTGTGATGACAAGTTCACCACTATACGAACCCGGTGAGTTATATCTTTGATTCTGGGAAATTTTTTTTTTTATTCCAGTAGGGAATACCAATTCCCTAGTTTAGTATTCCAATAGGGCTTTCCAATGAGACGTTGTTAAGGGCAAAATTCTGTCTTTCATTACAAAAACAAAAGGTTTTATCAATAATATTGCAAGACGTTTAAATATTTTTTCAGTTATTGAGCAGATAAATGGGTTTTAAATTTATTTTTGTCAAAATTTGTGGTTTCTTATGGACTTTCATTAAAATTATCACAAATTAAAACATTTATGATTTTTAAGTTGATATGTGGAAGGATGGACTGCTTCCCTTGCCAAATAATTTTGAAATAGTTCTCCCTGAGGAAAATAGATATATTCACAAGTAGAATTACTACTTAGCTTGTGAACATAATTTTAAAAAATAAAAAGTTTTTCCCTAAAACTCACAAATATGAAAAATTTGTCTGAATATTAAATATGAAACATTTTTAAATGAATATCCATCATATAAATTGTACTTAAAAAAATTCTGAAATAGAAGGTCCTAGTAAAACAAATACTTTTTATTTTTAATCTTCTGAAATTACATGCCAAAGACAAATCTTCTTTATCCTAATAATTCCAATTTTGACAAAATTGAATAGAAAAATGATCCAACATAGATTGGAGTTATATGAATGCAACTAAGCATGATGATTTACATTTACAGAATGTATGCAATTTAAAAACCTAATTTATAGCAAATAGAAGTCTCAATATATGATGTGCGACAATAAAGTAATGAGACTGATTTTTCTTTGCAAGATGTGGTAACACTGCAGCTTGCGTAGGCACACCATCTTTGACCTTGGTCTATAAGCGACTTCTAGTCCAAGCGGAACATTGATGCAACTGCTCAGTCATGAGTTGTGCTGTAATAAGTGAACACGTGTTTGTGTCTCTCGTCACAGAAATGAAACCGCAAAATATTGCACAACGGTATGCCATTTCTTTTTGCGTTAAATTGGGTGAAAACATGACAACAACTTATGGTAAGCTTCAGAAGGCTTTTGGAGAGGAGGTTATATCAAGAGCTCAAGTTTTTCGGTGGCATAAAATTTTTAGTGAAGGCAGAACGAATGAAGATGAAGACCGCAGTGAACGACCATCAACCTCACGGACAGATGTCAACTTCACCAGGGTGCGTGAAATCGTACGATCTGATCGAAGATTATCCGTGAAAATGATTGCAGAAGAACTCAACATTGATCGAGAAACGGTTCGTCTAATATTAACTGAAGATCTTGGTATGAGAAAGATTTCTGCAAAAATGGTCCCCAAAAATCTCACACAACAACAGTGAGAAACACAGAAAAATGTGGCAGCCGTTCTGTTACAGCAAACGGAAATCAATCCAGATTTGTTGAGCCGCATTATCACTGGTGATAAAGGTTGGTTTTTTCAATACGATCCAGAGACAAAACGCCAAAGTTCGCAATGGTGCTCAAAGGGATCACCCAGACCAAAAAAAGCTTGCATGTCAAAGTCAAAAGTGAAATGCATGCTTGTGTGCTTCTTCGATTCCAAGGGAATAGATCATAAAGAGTGGGTGCCTCCTGTACAAACAGTTAACCAATATTTCTACAAAGAAATTTTAGAAAGACTTCGTAAACGAGTTCTTCGTGTCCGTGCCAACATTGCTGATAATTGGATTCTGCATCACAATAATGTGCCATCCGATACTGCTCTGTCAGTACAGCAATTTTTAACCTCAAAACAAATTTCAGTACTACCACAGCCACCTTATTCACCAGATATCGCTCCGTGCGACTTTTTTCTATTTCCAAGAGTCAAAATGGCAGTCAAGGGACACCATTTTCAAACAACACAAGATCTCCAAAAAGCTGTGACGAGGGTCTTGGAGGATATTACAGAAGATGAGTTCCAGAAATGTTACCGTCAATGGCAGAAGCACTGGAATAAGTGTGTGCAATCAGAGGGGAACTACTTTGAAGGAGACAACACTAAACATGAGTAAAACGGTAAGCAACATTTTTTTTCACATCAGTCTCATTACTTTATTGTCGCACCTCGTATGCAATATTTTTTAACAGTATAAAATTCTGAATAGGAATATTTAAAAAAATTTCATTCTTTGCAGAGGAGTGGTTGCATCCCTTTCTTTCAACTATAAATTCTAGGTTACACATCAGTTGGGCTAATTTTTCAATTACTACATATTTCAAGTTTACCTGTAAGCCTTAGGTTTTCCTAGTATGAATTACCCATTCAGAGCATACCTTGAACATAAATTGATTTTAGGCATTATACAAATTGAAAAAAAAAAATTGCTTAAATCATTTTATATTAAAAACGAGATAAAACTCATAAAAATAAATAACTGAAATAGATAAAATTTATTATTTTTTTTTTTTAATATACAATTTCGTTGATTCTAGGGACAAACACACATTAACAAGGATGAAATTTATTTCCTTTTATTACAGATTTACTTTTTTCAAACTTCATTTTAAGCAATACATACGTGACGACAAATCAAATTGTAAAAATACACATAACTCGTTTAATGAAATTAACTCAGTTTAATAAACTAAGGTGGTTAACTTTAAAAATAAAAAAAAATGAAAGAGGGTTTTTACAAGTACGAGTAGCTTCAAAAACCAATTAAATACAGTATTTTACAATAAATCAAATTCTTTTTTAATTTATTTCTAGATGAACTGGAAGGGTTTTTAAAACTATTGTGATAGAAAAATACAGATAAATTTGAGGCCAAATTAGATATTTTCACTCAACTGGCATTTAAAATAACTGCAATCTTTTGTGATTAATCTGAACCAAATTTGCAGTTCAAAACAAAATAATAACAGTATAACTACAGAAATTTCCTTTTAATAACAGTGATATATTAATATAAGAAATTAAAAAAGAATATAAAAATACATTTAAAAAACTGATGACTTAAATTTTTAATTTATGTACAATTTTAAATAAAAAAATTATGCATATGAATGGATTATCTTTAAAAAATATTCTCAATAAATGTCATATTTATAAATTATGTAAGGTTCACTATTTTACTAATAACCTGAGTAATATTAAAACCATTACATGCATTAAAAAAATAAACAAAAAAAAAAACAATCGTACATTCATTCAAAATGTTTACTTTTTTTTAATGAAGATATAAATTAAAATAAAAAATATACAAATTTTACAATATAAAATATGATAACATAAGTCAAAACAAATATAAAGTACAGTTAAAAAGATATTACAAGCCTCTAAAAAAAAAAATAAAGAAAAATAATGGCAAGAACCAAATTTTTAGTAAATGCAATGCAAATAATGCGATGGAATGATTAAATTTCACTTACTAAAAAAAAAAAAAAATAAAAAACCTAAACTTAGTTATTTTTATTTAAATGACTATTTTATTAGTATATAAATAATTACCTATTTATCTAACTGTACATCATTTAATAACTTTTTTCAATCACACACATAACATATATATTATAAATTAAGGGCATGACAAAATTTACTTAAGCTGCTAATATAAATTGTAACATGTGAAAAGTTTTTAACTGAAGCAGGTAAATTAATTAAAGAAACAAGATAGAAAATAATCTTTATGTAATTCAAGATATTCTCTAAATGAAATGTATGTATACTTAAATGTAAAAATTTATGTTTCAAACACTTAAACAGAATACTTTATTCTTAAGAATTATTGAACTTGATAGTAAAAAAACTTACTTGGATGAATCAAATTAAAAATAGTTGATATACAGATATATTATATTTAAGTTTCATCACAGAACTTATTTTGTACAGGTATATATAGTATATGCACGTTTAGTATTATACATGTGTGTAACTTTTAGTGTGTTTATATTGTAATGTTATAATAAACAATACAATTATTGATATTGGTCCTGTTTTAAATGAAATAATACATAATTCTTATAGTAGCTATTTATTTACTTATGAAAGTAGTGCGCATGTTTTAATTTATTTAATTTAATACACATTAACTTTCACTAAATTCTAAACAAAGTTGTTATGGTATGAATAAATGCCACAATAATTAGAATTAGATTTTTTTTAAATCAATATATTATATATGGTAAATAGATATTATTTTAATTCAGCTCACTACTTTCTAATCCAATAAAAATTGTTTAATTTCAGATTAATTAAAAAATAAATATCAGATTCATGTACTTTATTCAGTTGTTAAATACTTGATTCAAAAATAGTTTAATTGGTATGTTGGCTCATGTAAGCAGTGACAAGAAATAACTAACAGTTTCACATCGAATTGGCACATCGTCATCATCATCATCTGGCCAAAATGTGGCAATTAAGTTTCACTGGAAAAATCGCTTCTTCAGAAAAGACCTTTTTTCTTTTTATTTTTCTCTTTTCCATCAACCGATCTGTAACACAATAATTTAAAAAAAATTAAAGTTTTTAAACCAACTTTTAGATTTATTGAGTTTTTTCTACATATTACATAAAAAGTAACTTAGCTGTACATTTTTTATATACTGATTCTTTGAAATATTTTTCTTACAAACAAGCAATGTAATGTTGATCATGAACAGTTTTCAAAGCAAATATATCTTAAAAATGATACTTTTTACAGATCTTAATACTGACGTTTTTATATTGAGATTGCTATTGTGGGAAAAATTTAATATGATTTTAGAGTCTGCAATAACAGATGTAAAAAGAAAGTAATGATTATGGAAGATATTTTTTTAGCACTTTTATTTGAAAAATATATTTGGCATTGAGATTTAATAAGTAACTGATTAAATATTAACTTAGTTATTTACTAAACAATGAGATAAATAAAAATTTTAATCTGACCACCAGCTTGAAAAATGGCAGCTGTAGCACAGCATCCATGAATTGAACTAAATATGTATAAAAAATTATTTCTAAAGTAATTACTAAAGATAAAAAGTATCATTATGATTACACACAATTGCTCAAGAAAACTATTATTCACTAATTTTGCTAATCAATCTTGAAAAGGAGAGGAATAAATTAGAATATGATAAAGTAACTACAAGAATTTGATTTTTTCTTACAACTCCTGCTTCCATTATTAAATAACCTTTATATTTATGTTCAGTTTGAATTTTTTTTTAATTTATCATTATTTTCATTTATGGGTAGGATAAAATTTTTTTATCAGTAAACATTTTAAGATTTTTATTTGTATTTTTGCTATTTTGCTGATAATAATTGATCTTAAAAATTGAATAACAATGTTTTTTCATAAAAAAAAAATATATATATATATATATTTGACAAAATTATTCTCAACATTCAAGGTGACTTCATATAGCTACAGGGTTTAGATTAATAAATACTAAAACTGCATAATTTTCCTTTCTACAACATTAATGTTTCATTTTCATTCTGAAAGGGGGGAATTGAAATTCATATTTGTAAATTTAGTTTTTTTTTTTTTTAAGAGCTTAATAGGGTACATTGGCTAATACACTCAGATTAAAATTTACAATAACAGGCATACATTAACGTCTGAATTTGATGTAAAATATTTGGTAAAAAAAAAAGAAAATTAAGAAATTAATCTACAGTTTCAACAGTTAATGTAATCTTTTTAAAATTATATACATCTCTTAAATTATTTTGTTCAAATTGTAGTTACAAATGGACATGCACATACAAAACAAAATGCATTTTACAGACACACATATGTATATTCATACACACACACAAAGAATGTGAATATCTTAAGAAAAAGGAAAGTTAAACAAGCAAACACCACTTCCTCAAATAGTTAAACGTATTATAGTGTGACAAACAAAAAGATTCAATTGTATTGTGTATTTGCATAATTAACAATTGTAAACATAAAAGAACAAATTAAGAATTCTAATGATACATGATAATGCTGCTGCTACATAACCTTAACACTGTTCAAAAATGATTAATCATGACTTAGTTTATAAAAATGAAATTAAGTTATCTAAAAAATTTAACATTTAAATTAAAATTTTAAAAAATGTACATGAAATTTCCTAAGATAAAATTCTCTGTAATTCATTAATCAGATGAATAAAAAATTAGCCACTTACAAATAAGAAAATACAAATGTCCATATGTTTTTAATATATATAGAAAAAATGTAAGTTTTAAGTCTTTAAGATATTTCTTTAATGTTAAATACAATAAATGTGGTCCTTGCTGGAGTTTATATTAAAAATATTTAAAATATTGCAAGATTTAAAAATTTAAAAAGTTTGTAGTCTACATTCAAAGAAAACATTATTGAAAGGTTAGATATAAACTGTTAATGAAAGATGTTAATATGTTAAACATTACAGAATATAACTCTTGCATATATATAACATTACAGAATTTTTCAGATTAAAAAAATAAATAGATGAATTTCAATAATTAGGACAGATGAGAAAATCACTGTTGACTTTGAAAGATACTCTTCTAATGAACGCTTTTAGGTTTAGTCAATTGGCCAAAAGGAACAATCAAACTTGATATGAAATTATAATGCCAAATAAAAATCGATATATTTTTTATGTGGTATTCTAGCGTGACTAAGTAAGTTGAAAGTAAATGCAGGGATAAAGTGAGCGTAATGTAGATAGATATATATCATCTCACAATAAGAGAGCAATGGAATGAAACAGCCTCCTTCACTAGAATTGAGCCAAAAAAAATATAAGTAATATATGATTGTCAGGTTTTTATCTAAATCTTGTGCTAAGATAAAGAAAAACCTGGTAAAAACACTGCTTTATAAAAAATGAAACATAAATTACATTGAGTTTTCACAAAAGGAGATCAAGAACTTCAGCAGAAGATATTTATTTCAAACTGAAAATATTAAACATTACATGGAACAGAGTGTTTGAAAAAGAAAGAAAGGAAGTAGTTTCAAGATTTATTTTATTGGTGAAAATAAATAAACTCATATTTATATAAATCCAGAAACATGATATTAATTTAGAGCTATTTACCCCTGATTTTTTTGTTCAGAAAAAGGAAACTATAAATAGAAAATTATGGGGCAAAATCAGTATTTTTATATGTTTTAGACCAGAAAAAAAAAATAGTTCCACAACCATAGATTAAATAGTTTTTGAAACAATTGTTATGAAGCCCAAAAAATCCAAACCAAAACTTTGTTCCAAATATTATAAGATTAATATAAATTTTAGAAACAAATTTAACTACTCAAAACAAATGAAAATAAAAAAGTAAGACATTACAAACTTACAATTGCATATAATTGTTCAAAATGTTCTCCATCCCTATTACAGAATGATTTGCTTGATCTAAAATTCCTCCAGTAGTTATCTGTATTTAGAACACAGTTGTTTTATACAACCTCAATCAACATTATAAATTTCCAAAACTAGTGCTTCTCTTATAATCTTTTGTTCGTGAACTTAAGTATTCATGCAAACCCAACACTTACTAATTCAGGGGCATTAGACTAGATGACCTTAAAGAATCATTAATTAGTTTACCGCATCCCAATAGAAATGTGTAAATAAGTAATTCATAGGTTTTTCAAAAATTGTGGTGATTCCCATTGTGTAAGAGAATTATTAGCCATACTGTAGATAGAGGAACATCTAACAAAGGAGACAGTAAATTATATTGTAAGAATTTATCTACTCATTTCTCATAAGATGTTTATAAAAATAAGCTGTCCAATAATTTGTTTCCAATAACATCGCAACAAACATTAAGAATGAAATCTATGTTGCACGCTAGTTTTTATAGTGCTATGTGGATTTTCAGAACTCCATTGTTGATTTATTTGTGAATTAACTACATTTTCTTAAAAAAAGATTGCCTTTTATACTATGTAATTACCTGTCCTGAAAAATTTCAGGATAGGTGTCATGAAGCCAATGACCAAATTTACCTAAGTAACATGCGAACCTTCTTCAAATTGCAAAGGGAGAAACTTTATAAAATAGTCGCTATACTTTATTATTTTGTGTTTAATTATATGATTGGTCAATACATTTTTTGTCCAGTTGTGTGCTATATATTTTAAATAAAGTCAGAAAAAAATATGATATCTTTTTAGAATAAAGTACATCTATCTGTAACCATTATCAAACAGTAAATTAATATTAATTAATACGGTTTGGAATATGTAAAACAAATTATTAGGGATGTAGGATGTAGAAGGTATACTGAAATGAAACGACTAGCACTAGATAGGGAATCTTGGAGAGCTGCATCAAACCAGTCAAATGACTGAAGACAAAAAAAAAAAAAATTTAATATGAAACTTATTTACTATTTAAAAGTTTTCAACTAACTAGTATTCAACTTTAGTTGAGAAAAGAAAGGACGGTATAATACTCGAATTGATTAAAAATCTGGAAAGGCTAACATTGTGCAACTTATTATAATAGCAGAAGCTATATAATAATATAATTAATTATTCAAAAAAATTAAATTATACAGTAAAATCGTAACAGTATGAAATATATTACGATCAAAAGAAAGAAATCCAAATCAATTATATAACATAAGCCCACCACCTCTAAAATTAAAATGTGTAAAAGTACTTACATAATCAAGAACCCTGTAAATTAACTGAAACAAATAACTGCATAGTTATTAATCAATAATATGTATTATGCTTAGTTAATACCTAAAAAGGGTATAATTAATAGCCAGTTTTATTATATTCTAAATGGGGTAAAGCTTACATAACTAACAATAATTTTTAATTATTTTTGTTTTTAATTAATTGTTTTTGCATATATAAATCATCTGGCAATATGGAATATTTTTGCAAAGCAAACTATTTAATAAATGCATTATGTTTCCCATGCAGGAAAAAATTACTGTATAAAATATCAATTATATTACAAATTCCAACCCTCAAGCAGATTAAATCTGATTTTGATTTATATTATTATATACATACTTTCTCAACAATAATGTTTAATTTTTAAATTTCTGATTAGATTCACCAAACTAACATTTACATTTTTTATTACCCGAACATTACATCCAACAAAATACATAACATCATAAAAATATTAGAATAACAATAATTACAAGAGATTATTACTGTTAATAACATTTTTCACTTTTAATGGTTAATAATGTCAAGACGGTACCCCTCTGTGTCAAAATGGTTTGGATCCACTGCCACTGAACTCTTATTGAAGTTCATATATTTATCATGTAGAAGGTATATTATATATTAAAGCCATATTAACTACATATATTTCATTCTTTAAGTATTTGTAACGGACCTTGTAATCCGTAATTATAGTTTTTCCTTTATGCATGTTAATTTTATTTTAGTAATCATAAATTGAGTTGTGAGACAGGTAGAGTAGTCTGTGAACATTCAATTTGTGTATACATTACAGCCCTTCCCACTCACCTGGATCAGACATGGTCCAAATGAATGACAGTTTGGACAATCTGAACAATCTCAGAGATTATTTAGTTCACAATAAGTGTGAATTATGAGAGTTGATTAAAACAAAAACGTAGAATTTTAGTTTCTCAAAAAAAAAAAAAACATCTTTTATCAAGACTGATTTTTTCACGTTTGAACTACTTCCCTTCAGATATAATACGCTTTCAGTGTGGTGTTTAGCTCCTTCAGCGATTCTAACCTTATCTCTTCAATGTTGGCAAAACATCATTTTTTCACGGTTCTTTTCAGCTTGGGAAGAGTAAGAAGTCATAGGGTACCATGTCCAGCATATTCAGAGGGTAGGCATCATAAAGGTGTTTTTTTTTTGCCAAAAATTCATGAACAAGCAGTGAAGAGTGAGCGCAAGTGCATTATCATGGTGCAACTGTCATGAATTGTTTCACCACAAATCCTGGTATTTTCTTCTGATTGCTTTACACAAACGGCATAGAATTTCCACATTGTACTCTTTATTGACCATACGACCTCCTGGTGGCAAGAACTCGTGATACACTAGGCCGTTGAAATCAAAATACATAGTGATCAGAATCTTCACATCCAATTAAACTTTATGAGCTTTTTTTTTGGTCTTGGCTATTCAGAAAGCTTCCATTGAGACAACTGTGCTTTAGTTTTAACATTATACCAATAAATCCATGTTTCATCACCAATTACGACCCATTTGAGCAGTTCTGAATTGTCATTCACTTCATTCAGCAACTCTGAGCAATGTTCATTTGGCAATGCTTTTGGTCAAAACTTAATAATTTTGGAACAAATTTTGCTGCAACACATTTCATGCCTAAAACATATGAAAAAATTACTTGGCATTAGTTAAATGATATGCCAACATCATCAGCTACCTCCCTGATAGTAATTCAGTGATTGTCTATAATCATCTTCTTCACTTTTTTGTCATTGTCATCGGTTTTTGATGTGCTGGGATTCCAGGATCCTCGTCATCTATGTAACTATTGGAAACATTTTTACCATTTGTTTTATTCATAGAATAACTCCAAAAGCAATAATCAGCATTTCCAATGTGGTGCTGCACTTATTCCATTCTTAAAAGCAAAAGTGAGTTCTTTGTTCCATTTTTTCCACAAGTTAAAATCACTGACCATATCAAAACACATGTCACCTTTTTTACAACAATAAACTATACATCCAATATGGTTACCTATGTAAATACATGTTAGGAACAAGTGTACTAATGCAACAAAAAAAAATTGTGACAATTGATTGGATTTATATAGATTGGGAAATTTAAAAATTCTGCATATTTTTTTATCAAACCTCATGTATAACAGAATAATTTGTTTTAATATACATATTAACATATTAAGTATGCAATAGGTAACATTTATTATATACAAACACATCTATACTTTATAGTATCAATTTAATTCCAGAAATGAGTAAACATGAGAAATCTAAATTTTCCTGTTTAAAAAATTTCAATAACTTCAATCCATTGTGTACATTTCATATCAACAAAGATGAAAAAATTGAACAATTATAAAAAAATGGAGTTCTGAAATAATTCTGTAATAGATAATAAAATTAAATTTATGTATTTAAAATGTTCTGATGCCAAAATTGATAATCTGGATAAATAGGATTATGGTGTATGTTGATAGCCAGTTAGATGATGAAGAATTTAGTCTTGCAGATGATCCAAGACTTAAAAGAGTACAAAACAAGCTGGAAAATTCAGACTCAAATTACGCATGATTTAAATCAAATCTTTTCAATGATTTGTTAAAAAAATAATAAAGACATAAGAGCTGTGTGGACTAAATGGGACAGTTGTAATATTTTTAATCCATCATATGTGAAAACAATTTCAATGAATAGACAATGTTGCACAATATTTTTATAAATATCAATGCTTATTATTTTGCTTTCTAATTAAACGTAAAAATCTCTAATGAATTTATTTTTAATTTAAACTATTTGTAATAGCACATTAAAAAAACCTTTTCCACAAACACTGTTTTTCGTGTTCCACTCGGTTGTGGGGAAAAAGCAAATGATGATGAATTTTAATTGGCAAAGATAAAAAATTATACCACAGAAAACAAACAACTAAAAATGTCATGTAAGATAATGAAGGATGATAAATGCATTATGACATAAGCATTACAGACTACGCTTTACTTCTGGGTTAACGATTAAAAAGTGACTTTTAAATGAAAAGATAACTGTATAAATGAAGAAGAAAAAAATCACATTTAAGTTGCGGAATAGTAGTAATTCTAATATAATTAACAATTTTGCAACATGCTAATGTTAATAAGTTTGTTTGCCTTATGATAAAATTTTAGGTCATAAAAATAAAAAAATTGAAATCTTTACTAGATTACTAATGTATTTCAATTAATTCATAAAATTATTTTTATCAATAAATTTTACAAAAAATAAAAAAGCATTAAATAGATAAGCGAATCTGATGTTTTTAAAAATATAAAATATTTAAAATTTTTTAATATTTAATATTTTTCTTTCTAAATATAACACACTTCAGCATTTCTAGATCCGCTAATTAATGAATTTTAAAAAAAAATGTTATCATTGCTATAGATAATAGAAGGAATGAACACTACGTAAGAGACTTGAAATAAAATGATAAAACACACACTCTACTACCTTAGTATTACATAAACCTTCAAACAAGATGAATAATATTTAACAGTAACAGAACACAATCAAAATGTAATAACAATGAATTAACAGGAAAAGGCACTATTATAATAACTTTTAGTAAAATAACAATTTAATAATATTCCATAACTATAAAATTAACAAAATACATTTACAAGAAAATACTTTGTAAAAAAAATGATTAAAAAAACACTAACAAGAAATATAAGAATCAATATTATTGTAGTAGATTCATTCACATATAGTAAAAAACACAACACTGTTAAGATAGATACATAATTCAAAATTATATGTATATAAATTAAAAGGAAAAATATTATTATGTATATATACATAATTTGCAGAGAATTTTGTACAGATTATTAAAAATTATCATACATAATAATAATAGTAATAAAAAAAAAACACAAAACATTTATTATTAAAAATCAACATAATTAGTCTTCAAATGTCTACTTTTGTTTCTTGATTTCAGCACTTGCTCAGTGGGGATTTTTTAATGGGTCAAACTGATCTAAGCCAACTTAAAATGTAAATGAACTATCAGCGCAACCACCTCCACTTACTTACCCAGTATATGAAGTTATTTTAATACTAATACTAATACATTTATAAAAAAGCATAACTGATTTAATTTGAAGTATAACTGGCAAACACAACACTAATTTGATTGGTACAATTTTGAAAATCACTATGTGTACATATGAAACAAAATGATTTATGTTCTCCTATGTAACTAATTATTTTGATGTACTGTATTAGAATAAGCACATTTTTTATGAACAAATATCTTAACTTGTCAGTGCAGACTTTATGTTTACCATTAAGGTATTCACTGAGTACACAAATTAGTCATAAACTTAAAAAATTTCATAGAAAATTTAATGCATGTTGACATAAATGAATTCCTTTGTAGAAATTTATTTTAAGATTTTATAAAAATACAATATTAAAATTTTTAAGATTTTAATAATATTTTTAAAATAATATTAATTTCTTATTAAAATAATAATAATTTTTAATCTTTTTTTAAAAATATTTCAAAAAAGTAGAAGTGAATCAGATAATTACGTACTTTTGTCAGCATACCTATAAGTATTCAAACACGTGAAAGTATTGAAAAGTAAATAGAGTGAACAAATAGTTCATACAAATGTTACAAGAAAACCTTTCGAGCATTTCACAAATGAGTGAGATAAACTTCATTTCCATTTAAAAAGTAGTTTAAATTATAGATACTGGGCTTTCAATAAACCTCTTAATTGTGCATAATTACCTCTCAATATGTGTATATATTACACAAATGGTAGAGGAATGCTCTACTGTTGACTACACAATCTAATCCTGTTTTTAGGAATTATTAAAAAAAAAAATTAAATTATAATCAAAACACAGATGCAATCTAAGAAAACTAACCAATAATTCTGATTCCTCTGAGTTTCACCAACAAAGAAATGAAAATAATAAAGATTAGTAAACAAAATTGCAGTGCATAAGTAAAGAATGAGATTCTGAATTGAAAAAAATTTCCTTGCCAAATAATTTAATGCACTTGTAATACACACAATTACAATCAATAAAAGAGAAAATGTAACAAGATTTCAATGAATATATGCACTAAATTATGCAAGACAAGTAAATGTTGAAAAGATCAACAAAAAACAGAAGACCAGCTGCAACATAAGTGAATACATCAAAGTTGTCATAATTTTCAAACAAAATTAAATAAAAAGACAATAGATAATTTACTAACATATATTACTAAAAAATAATTGTACATTTTAAATACAAGTACTACAACTTATCTTCAATCAATTGGATAATAATGAGCAATTATCATAAATATACAAACCTATAAATAGAAAACTAAACCTATAAAAAAATAGGAAAAAGATACACAGAAAAATATACTATGAAAATAAAAAAAGTCATAAAACAACTGAGCTTTATTAATGAACTGATTAATGACTTTTAAACATGAAAAGGAACCAATATAATGAACATACTTAATATGATTACAAGGAAACAAAATATCTTATGATCTTTAATTGTTGGTTAGTAATTCTGTCTAAAAAATTGAATAATTTTCTTACATAAATCAATTACCTCTTTGGGTTCAAAAAATTTAATTACTGCTTTATACACACATATTTTATCAGCAGGCATGTATATTTCTGTAAGGATCTATAATAAGGGCATTAAGAAAAGGGACAAAGAAAGACTGAAGGCATTTAAAGTGTGAGAATGGTTAAAAGATAAAAAAGTATTAAGGAGACTGAATGAGAATAGAAATAATTCAGAATAGGAAAACCGACTAATGATAAGGGCATGTAGTGAGAAAAGGAGGATATGCTAAAACAATGCTAAGACTTTTAGAAGGTGTAAAGAAAAGATGTCAGAAACAAGTAAAAAATTATAAATAAACTAAAATAAATGGTAGTCATGAGGAATTAGAAATTTTAGCAGGAAAATGAGAATGGTGGTAGATATTACGGTGCAAAAGGTCTCTAACGATTGATAACTCCATCTTCCTCAGCATTCAACGTATCTCTAGAAATTTAATATTTATAAATACTACTATAAATGGTTTTGCACCCCCTTATCATAACAGAAAAATAAAAATATTAAATTCCATATTTGTTTTAATAGCTTAACAAACAATATTAATTATACAAATTTCTCTGCATTACAAATACTGTATTAGGAAAAACGACTTTCAATTTGAAAATTATTGATAACCAACATCTATGTTAAAATCTATATATCAATTACAAAACAAAACATTTTCTATCTTCAACAACAGTTAATCAGTATTAACTACCAATAAATTATCTAAACATTAACATACAAAAAATAATTACAATGACATATCATAAAATTTTCTATAATAATTTATTCCGAAAAATATTTATTTATAATGCACCTGATTACATTAATCTTTTAAAGCTTGATTTCATAATAAATGAAAGATTTTGTTTAATTAATTATGTAATTAATTACAAATGCACGTACAACAGGGGAAAAATGTGCAATAGAAAAACCAAAATGTTAAATTAACTCCAATCACAACTCAACTCTATGGGTTATAGGTAAACAAGAACAAATATTTGAGTACTTTTATTACATTCATAGAAATAAATTTATAAATATTTTCATGAATATAAGGTAGAAATCTTCTATTGACAATATTTCTTTATTCTGTAAAGAACAATATTTATATGCCATTCACAAAAAAGTATAAAACTATAGTAAACCAATGAAATAAATAAACCAAGTAGAAAAAGTAAATGGTAATTTAATAAATAACATGAATTACTTACACCTAAATTAGAGGCAAAGCATTTAAGCAATAAATACAGAAGACATCATTATATGACATAAAATAGTTCATGTTAAGAGGTTGGTGGTCTATGATTAAATACGTTATGAAAATCATACAAGGTACTCTAGAAACTGCAATAGGTTTAATTAAAATGTAGAAGAAAATAAAAAGCGACATTCAATTTGTGCATCTGCATAGCCTAAAATTTGCTTCAATTAAAATCCTATCTGTTCCCATTTTCAAAATATTACAAAAAATCTTTTTTTCATATTTTATCACTTAAAAGTTGATCAAACAAATGGACATGTATAAATGACTTGAATTTTATTACCGTTAAATCTTTATATGAATATGAATTCTAAGTAATGATTGTCAGTATGACAAAATATATATATATATATATATATATATATATATAATAATTTATCTTGCTATTAAAAAATAATTATTTGTTTTTTATATTAACTAATCAAATTTTTCTGTAACCAAACAGTGAAAATTTTTTAATTTCTATGTTGCTGCTCAGTATACATATGATTTTTCAACTATATGTAAAGGAAAGAAGTAGTGAGTAATTAAATAAAAATAAACGAAATAAAAAAATTTATTTACTTGTATGATAATCTATAAATACAAGCAATAAAAATAAATATTTATTTAGACATATTATGAAGAAAACAACCACGGCTTTTTTTAATTTTCTTTAATAAGATGTGTCACCAACAGATTTAATTTGAACTTTGTCTATGTTCACACCAATGCCCAGTCTATCACTATCCAAAAACTTAAAATATTCTGCTATATGATCTACAACTATGTGGATTTTTAAGGATTTCAAATCCTCACATCCCGTATTTTAAAATGCATTGCACAGTTCATTTATGCGCTTACCTAGGCTCTTCACTATTTGCAAAAGAAACTTTCTTTGTAGAAAAATAAGTGCTCACAATTCTACCCATTGCTTTGGGGGACGGAAATGTTGCTGTTTATTGATAACTGATCATGATCAGAATTTTGAAATATGATACAAACTTGAATGAAATGTTGTTTATGTTTGTCAATTTGAACAGCAGTTGAATGTTATTATTGTACATTTCTTTTTCATGTTTTTAGCACACTTTTACAACCCTTTGAATATGTATTTCTGCACTTGTCATCTGATTTTAAACTCTTGACCACTATCTGTCATGATTTTGATGTTGACACTTCTGATATCAAGTGATGAACTTGATATTTCAATCGATTTTTTCATGATATTTTGAAAATAGGAACCAAAAGGATTTTAATTCAAACATTTTGGAATTATGTAGCTGCACAAATCGAATGCTGCTTTTCGTTTTCTTCCACATTTTCATTAAACATACTGCAATTTCTACAGCACCAAGCATATAATTCAGAATACAGGATTTTTTTTTAAACCAAGACCAAAATTTACACATCAAGAAAGGCGTTTTGATAACAATGAAAGAAAAAATCAAAGCAGGGTTTCATTAATATACTGTTTAAAGAAAGTTTTTTATTTTTCAAATAATGGTTTATTAGTAAATGATAGGTCAATTAAAAAAAAAAAAAATGTATTCAAATTATGTTTAAAAACTAGTCAATTTTTGTACTGATAACATGAAATAAGCATAAATTCTACACATGCTGGCTGTATAAAAAAAAGATCAGTTTTTAGAATTAAAAATAAATAAGTTTAAAAATATTTGACTAAAATTGATCATATGTCTCTTTTCAAAATAAAGAAAAATGGAGATCCCATTAGCATTTATTTATATTTTTATTACAATATCAGGTATTGAGACCTGTAGATGATTTTAAAGTATAAACATAACTTCAAACAAAATAAATCACATTTAAAGCCTGAAATGGTTTATATAAGAATTTAAGCTAAATTACAGAGAAATTTTATTTAAAAAGAAGCAATCCAACCTAAACATTTAAAATATCAGTCATAATATAAATGTAGTTAAGGATGTGGAATATAACATGAAATTGGAGATAAATATGAAGAAACAAATCTTTTTTACCGTTTACTATTATGTATTCCCTCTAGACTAAAATCAAATAAATTAATTTTCAAAAATAAACAAAGACGACCTATATATTATAAAGGAAATACTGTTAAATATAAAACATTTAATTAATTCTAAAATTATAGAAAATTAGAATGAAATTTAAAATCCTACAGCTTTTTTTAAAGTAGTTATTAATGAAAATAGCAAAAAAACATTAAAAATTATATTTCTACAGAAAGATTATTTGTGATAGTTGATGAATTAAAATGAACTGGTTATGACAACTGCACTACATCTACATTTAATAAATTTGATCATAGCAATACAACAGATGTTTATGATAATGTATCATAAAAGGTTATGTTTTGTGCATCATACAAAGGTTGGTTTCTTGAGTAAGTAAATTAAATGTTTTTGGGAAGTGTTTCACACCTTGGGCAAATCTTGACTGATTTGTCCAATAATTCTGGACATAATTTCTCTAAAAAAAAAAATGGAAAAATTTGCAACGATCAAGCAACTATCAAAAATAAATATATATATATGTTTTTTTACGAAGAATCTACTTAAAATGATTAATTATTTAATTGGGGGAAAGAAGCCATTTAAATTTTCTCAACTTCTTTAAATAAGAATGCATAACCGATCTTTTAATAAAATACATAAAATTTAACGTATAAAATTAGATACATTAATGTAAAATATTAAGTTTTAAAACTACTACGTAAATAACTACAAAACAATATTTTTAATCAACAATATACTTTTAAAATAAATAATAACTTTACACTGTAAAAATTCAAACAATTTAAAGGACTAACATCACTGAGTTACGTATTCGGAGAATTCTTCCAATTCCTCTTGTTTTTGCATAAATTCAAAAAACTTACAACCACATGGTGATCCCTGCATGCTAGAGGTTTTGAAATATAACACACAAAAATATGTTAGAATAACAAAAGAAAATACTGTAACAATATGTTTGTTTAATTTTATTATAGTAATTTATTCAAAATATAATAAATTAGGTACAGTACTTCTTTGTTACTACTAGATGATATAACTAACCAGTTTCTGAGTATTTAAAAAAAAGTTATTAAAAATGTTAAAATAGATAATGGTAGAAATTCTTGAGTACATTGTGGTAGAATTAGGAATGGCTCACAGCCCAGTAACAGAATGCCTTGAGTAATTAATACAAATATAAAAAAGAGTAAAATTTAAATTGTAGTACTCAATATACATCACTTAAAAATTGAAAAATAATCATAATAATAAAACTTGGAAAAAGGTTTTTGTTTGATATGAAATGTGGAATTCAAACTTGTTTAATGAAAACTGGTTCCTTAGTCTGGTTTAATTTTTACTTTACACATAATAAGATTGAATAGAAAGAATAAGCTATTTTAAGTGATAGTAAATGAACTAAAATATAAACAGAAAATGCTAAAGTACAGTTAAAAAACCTACATACAAGATGAACATTAACGCAATTTAGCTGTTAAATAAATATCATCGAAGGCACAGGGAAAACAGTAAAAATAAACACAAAAGAAAGCTTTAACATGAGATGAAGGGTTTTTGGTGATGGTAAAGAGAAATTACACAACAGTACTACCACTGCAAAGATGGCATTACCAATGTCCCAAAACATTATCCAAGGCCAATGTTTTGACTATAATTTAACCAAAGCAACTGAAAAATGATCAAGAAATAGGATGCATACATAGCATTTGATCTGATGAAAAAGGTTTTGAAAAAATATCATGTAAATGCTGTGTTAATCCAAAATTCAATCTAAAAAAGTATTCTAAAGCGGCAGAAAATTCATCAAACTGCTTGGAATGGGCAACTACGTCTCAAACTTAGTACTAAAATAATTAGAATTCACATCTTTGAGAATAACTTGGTAGCAATGGCTTAATAATTGTAAAAGTGAGCAACAGAAATTGTGAAAAAGTGCTGTTAAAATAATTTTAGCCAATATTCTACCCATAGATTTAGTCAGTCAAATAACAATAAGTCCAGCATACTTAAATCAGTAGAACACATTACCATTAGAGCAAAAAGAAAGGTACACAAAGCTGTTAGTAAAAAACAGGGCCTAAGAAAGGTTCTTTTAGAGAAGGCTATTTGCTAATTCAATTAAAGGTTGACTGACCATAGGGAAGTCGAACTCTTTCCAACCAAATTGAGTTTGTGATTATTTTGATGACCAAGAAAAATTCACAAACCAAGAGGTAATTCACTTGTTTTTTTGGAGCAAAGCACGATTATATGTTGATAACATACAATATACATATTACACAGGCAATAACTTTAATATCGGGTTATACCTGCAAACTTTTTCTGTTGATGCTGAAATTTGAAATAAAATGGAAAACAATTGATAAAAAAAAAGAAAAAAGAAAGAAATACTTAAAAAATGCTGATTACGGAAGACCACAACAAAGTAATAAGTAATTCTAGGCACCATGAGCAATGATCCATTAAAACAATAGGCACAGGAACTCTCCTGTAAACGGTAGGGGTGCATGTAGAAAAATATGATTATCTGGAATAAAGTTGTTTACTTGTAGTTTTCATTTTTTATTCATTATCTTAAAACCTTCTGATTGTACCTTATATTATTAATAGCATACATGTATTGTATAAACATACATACTACATACTCAATGAATATGTCAAATAATAGTAAACAAAGAAACACCACCATTATCTGATATACCAATTATGCTGAATTTGTATTGATAACATTGTGAAATACAAAAAAATCAACAAAGCTCATAAGTGCAAAAAGTATAAGTGCAACAAGATTATATGGAATTACTACATTATGATTGGGAGAATGGGAATTAGTGGCTCCACTCTAATCTGTAAAACAACACTGCTACAAAGCCAAATAATAAATTGTAGAGGAGACTGAGATCTGTAACAGGCTGTAGTGCCTATTAAAAAAATATCTGTGTAGAATGTATCACTTTAAGGTAATGAAATTTTGAAATGCTGTGTTACAGTAGGGTGCTGAAAATTAGGTGGGTTAGATAATAAATGATATGAATAAGTAAAAAAAAGGAGAGAACTTTGTGCTAGAAATGGATAGACATATAAGATTGGTGGGTCCTTTATTATTACAGTATCCAATATATTTGGTAGTATAGATCTATGGAAAGCAAAAATTGTAAGGAAGACATAAAACAAAACATCTGAGGAAAACAGAGTGATTATATTGAGAAAAAAATTTTAGCACATTGCAGAAAAAAATTGAGTGTCATTAAATCAAATGAGTCAAAAAGAATTGAATATTGATGATACAAGTATTTATTTATTTTACATTGTAACTGACTGAAGTATTCTTCATAATAATTGAAGATACTTTGTATTCTTCATAATAATGAATAAATAGATTCTGTAGGTAAAAGTACTCAATAAAATTATGTTTGGCCAGAAATTCTTTTTTATTTTTAACTTTCTTACTCACTTGTTTGTCACAAGGTAAACACTTTATAATAAAACGGTTTATTGGTAGTTTTACATTAAATTATATTAAATTTCATACTTAAATTAACAGTCAACTATCTAAACACCAAAGAAATATTAAAGTTTATGTGCAGTAAAAGTACACACAAAAAGAAGCATCAACAAAACAAAAACAGCAAGAAATATTTTAGTATTATTATCCATAACTATTAAAAAGTGCACATTTAAGGTCGGTAACTCTACATGTGGATCTTTACATTAAGAAATGAGTTGATTGTAAATACACAAATAAGGATGACACAGTTTACATTTCTTTCTACTTTTAATCCAATAATACCTCTGCAGCTCTCGTTTGTTCTAATTATTTCTGATGCAGAAAAACCTTGAATGGTTATTTTAACAGACATACTAATGAATATAACACCTTTATAATTGAGTGATTTTTACTACATGTTTTTTTATAAGAGCTTACAATGAATAAAACTTTTTTTAAAAAATGTCAAAATATACTAAAAAAAAATTAAAAATATAAAATTAAAGAAATTTATGGTGGTTACTTTCTTTGAATAGATCAAACAATGGAAATGTTCAAAATAAGAACGAGTCAAGTTAAGCAAAAGTTAAAGTGGAAACTAACAGATTTTCAATCAAATAGTTTCCTGAAAATTATTTTCTTTTTCTGTAAGTAATATTTCATTTCAACATAAAAACATAAATAATATTTTTTTAAATTTACACTTTTATTAAATCAGCCAAATAATTTTTATGAATTTTTCTATCCTAATAAATTTAATTTTAAAAAACATAGTTATCTTTTAAACACGTCAATAAATGTTAAGTATTAAATTAAAACAAGTAAAAATATTAAATAAACAAAAAAAAATAAAGAATGTAAATTTGACTAGCCTTTTTTTTAAAGATTTCATTACTAATATAAAAAGATAGGTAAATGGCAGTAAAATAAAAATAAATCATTAATAATAAATAAAATTATTAAATAAAAAAATAAATATAAATATAAAATATGTATGCAGATAATTTAATATTGTATATATAATTAAGATAAAGAAAAAACACAAAAGGAATAATATTTATTATAGTACATATAAGATTATAAATATAAATACTGAAAATAGTAAAAAATGCATGACTCAGTCTCATGATTGAGGAAATAACCTATGAAAATTAATAAAAAAAAAAGTACTGGAACACTTTTTTTTGTAATTAAAGGGTTTTATATAAAAAATACCACTCTACATTTCACAACCTTAAGTTTTAAATCTCCTTTCCAAAAGTACTAAAAATATTTTAGATACAAAACAGAACTATATACTTAAATGGGAAGTTGTTACATAAAACATTATATGTATATTTATCAAAATTGGAATACAATAGTAACAACCTAAGAAGTAATACCACAATAAGTGAGTACAAAATTAAATACTAAAGTACATAAAATTGAAAATTCTGATTAAAAACTAAAAATTATAATCACAACATAAATACAAATGCAGCAGGAATGAAGAATGTGAAACGACATGATGTAGCAATGCTGTGCAGCAGTGTATGGTAAGATGGTGTAGGGTTGATCTGAATGTGACAGTGAAGTGGTATGGCAGGACAGGTTGCCGATCACTGTTGTTTGCAATCATTGCGGTGCTGGAATGAATGACGGCGAGCCACTGCATTACTTGCCACTGTCTGCTTTCCGCCAGACCTGCAGAGAGAGCGCGCTCACAACATGCATCACAGCAAGCACACAAAGCAACTTCCTCACATCAAAATCAACTACAAATACTAAAAACTAAATAAAATAAATAATTTAATCGATTACGTGCATCTCATATAATACTGAGCTACTTGTTTGTCATAAACAATACAAATTTTTTAATTAAAAAAAACCTTAAAAAATTGCTACTTCCTATAAACTTTTTATTGAAACCAAACGTATAAAAAAAAAAAGTTTGTTTAACTTTTTAATACAAAAATTAAATCAATTTTATAAAAACTGTTAGGCTATAGATTATTAAACTAGAAGGGAAATTCACATTATGTATACAAATATCCCTCACGATAAGATAATTTTAGAAAAAATCCTTAAGCAAGTTAAACCATTTACAGCCGTTTGCAACCCAACTCTACATAAGTTGAAAAAGAAATAAACTATTTCATAAAATTTGAATGCTGAAGCAAATGTGTAATAAAAGATCACAACAGAACACTTTTATAGAACTAATAGAAAATATAGTTAAAATGTATCTCTACCTACTTATTTTTAAGCATTTACGCACTAACTACAGCTTGTACTAAAGTTTAAGACTGGAGGGTAAATCAATCAATCACACTCAAACACCGTGCTAAGAGTATACATATCAAAGTAGAGTGCTTAGAACTAAAACTGAATTCGTGATATAATAAAATTCAAACTACAAAACCTATGCCAATATTCTACTACTATTATAATTGATAATTTAAAACTGAGTAATATCAAATGTGAGAAAAATGCAAAATCAAAGTAAAAATAGCACAAAAAGGTAAAGTTATCACACATTGTTAGCAAAAATAATGACGCCCAATAAAAAAAAAAAAAAAAAAAATCAGGCTGAATTTAAACTAGCGAAAAAGAAAACAAAATTTCACATTCTCTTAAAGGTCATATTCAACAAGTAGTTTCCAGACAAATGAAATCCCTAGGGAATTTTACATCAGGAAAACAATACAGTTAGAATAACAGCCCATTAAAAAACTCGTTCAATAAAATTTTTACTTTATAAAGGAATTGATCTTATTTAACAGGTATGTCTTTAATTTGTGTAAGAACAGGATATATGTAAGTAATAAAAATACAATTAAGTTATAGTATATTTTAGATTAAATAAACAATATAAAATAATTTAAAACTATTTAATTTTTAAAACTACTCCCTGACAGCCCTTATAGTGAAGAAATTAATTATATCACTTTTAGGAAAGAAAATTGCAAATAATTTAGTGACATGAAAGTATGCAGTAGTTTATTCCATAGAAATCACTTCACTCTTTACTTTTTCTAACAGGCCTATTATGGGATTCTTAATGGCATGATTACGCCACATTCTTAATCACAATTTCTGTATTACAGTTTATCAGACCCAAGTTGGATACATTTTAAAGTTTACTGTTAAACCTAATCCTGTTAATAGATAAATGTAGATAGAATTAATGATTAACAAAATTATTGAAGGGTTAATAAGAGGCAGTTTAAATATTCTAAATATTTTCTTCTGAAGTTAGGAGTTGTCCATTAATTACCAGGGCTGAGTTTAATATAAATGTATGCAAGATACCTAATAAAATCTAACATTTTGAAATGTTGTATAGCAAAGGTTTGAATCAAAGCAAAATTCAATTCAAACTTGTGTTTTATTAATAGCAATAAAATCAAATGAGTCAAAAAAAAATTTAATACTGATGATATAAGTATTTATTTATTTTACATAGTAACTGAATGTAGCATTCTTCATAATAATTGCAGATACTGATTGTATTCTTCATAATACTGAATAAGTAAATAAATAGATTCTTTAGGTAAAGTACTCAATAAAATCACATTTGGCCAGAAATTTTTTTTTATATTTAACTTTTTTAGTCACTTGTTTGTCACAAAGTAAATGTTATATTATAAAGAAAGGTTTGAATCAAAGTAAAATTCAAATCAAACTTAGTTTTATTATTATGGATAAGCCATTACAAAATAATCCTTTGATAAACAGAATTTATTTAAATCAAAATGAATTATGTAGTCATAAAATAACTTGCAATCTTAGTACTAAGGAGATATAACATACATCAATATGAAACCGCTGTCTATCTTTTAAAAAACAAATTCTGACTGATACTCGAGAAAGAAAAACATGAGAGCTACTCACAGTAAAGTATTAATTTGATATTTTTATTCAAAGATTTAAAATGAATTCTTTCACTGATAGACTAAAGTTAGACACAGTAAGAGTAAGGATGTTTTACACTAAAAAGGCTGAGGATTTTAAAAAAAACATATAAAACATCAGGTTATTTATAATTAAATATCTCATTGGCTCGTTTTTTAAAATTTATTATTTATTGGAAAAAAAATTAACAGATAATTAACTAATCAACTACAATAAGATCTATAATAATAACAATAATGTTTAATAATAATAATTATTAAATAATCTACCTGCAGTTGTAAGTTATTGAATATTTGATCTTAACCATAATAAATATAACTGAAATTATAATCCGTTAGTTAATATGACCAATAAAAGAATGTGATATATAAATTAGGTTTATACAAATGAAATTTATAAAAATCATCAAACATAAAATAATAAAATAAAAAGTAAAATTAAATGTTACAGTTTGGCATAACTGTATCTACAAAAAATTCAGGAAAAATATTACTTATTCCACAATCAATTACACAATTTTAATAGGTTTAAGTGATTTTTTGTAACTACCCTTGTCCTTAGAAACAATACACAAAGTTCCCTCAAACAACAAGTTTCAGCACATGGGGGTGTGCTGCAAAAAAAAAATAGTGAAAAAATTGATAAGGATAAACAGCAAAACATAAAAATTCAGTATAGGTAAAAACTGTAAGGAGAAAAGAGAATGAAAACTGTAAAAAAATCACATCTTAACTGTTTTTGTGGAAAGAAAAGATTTAAATTTAATGTTAAAATTGACTTGTACATTGTGGTTCCAAAATATTAAAAAACGATACTTGAACAGAAAAAAATTTGTGAAGGAATAGAATTATGATCAGAAATGATAGTGAATCATATATCCAGCTCAGAATTTTACACTTGAACAGTGAGCAGAAAATTTAAAAAAAATCATTACACAGTAATCAAGATGTAAATAAAAGATAGATAATATTAAAGTGATAACATTAATTCAGGTTGGATGATTTATTGAAATCCTACAGTAATGCAAAGTTCATACAAGCAGTACGTATCTCTTTGAGTGAAATTATAGAGAAACTAGATATGATTTGGTTGACATTTAAAATGAATGCGATTGACACAAAGATGCGTAAAACACAAGATCATTAAATTTTTTGTACTATCATAAAATACACAAATATGTGATGTAATGCAGGTTCTAAATTAGAAAAATATGGTAAAAATTAACTTCCTCTATTTTCTACATTGTCAGCCTAAAAATCTAAGAAGAATTTGTGTTCTTATAACCAGAAATTATCTTATTATCTCATAGTGATAGTACAATAGAAAATTCTAATTAGAAAAAATAAATGGTGGAAATTTTTTTATAGTAATTATTATGTCTAAATTGTAACTGAATAGATATGCAATAATCACAGAATTTTTTATTGGCTAGCATGTTTATTAACAGTTAAATTTTATAACCCAGTCAAGCAAATTCCCTTTATGATTTTTGAAGGCTCAAAAACTAACTTTTTGTTTAATGTAGAGAATGAAAATTAAAAAAACAAACAAACAAACAGATAATGTGAAATTAACACCAGATTTTGTATTAACTGTAGAATAAAGTTCTTGGATGTTTTGCATCTTCTGATTGTTTAACAACGCATTTAAGATTATAATAACCCATCATCAGATAAAAAACATGAAATGCACAATTCAACACTGATATTGCTTTCATTTATTGTGCTATAATTGTCACGCTTTTGTAAAGTGCTTGCATACATGTTGTTGGAAGTCAAACTTTAGAGTGGACTTTCCAACAACATGATAAAATGCACTGTGTGAAAGCACTGCATTATCATCAAGTAAAAATGTACAAATACCAGAGTAGAATAATGTTTTATTTGCATAATATTTCATCTGATGGGTTTACAATCTTGTAACAAGTTATAAAATAAGATAACTGTAAGACAAACCAAAAAAATTTAGCTTTTTAATTACAATAAAAAAATGCATTAAAAATGATGAGTTAGTGTATATATATTGTAATTTTATATATAATTTTATTAAATTCCAACCCTTTGATATTGAATTGTTTAAATGGTATAGCTTCATACAATTCTTATTTCTCCAAATTATAATTTTACAATATAAGATTTCCCTCAAACAGAAAAACCTGAACATCTGTTAGATATTCAGGTTTTTCTAATAGATTACTTCAGAAATTCAAATGATTTTTGTTCATTACTATTTGACACAGGTAAAGTGCAGGTGAATATAATAGAATCAACATTTTATAAAGCAAAATTATAAATGATTTCAATTCTATTAATTTTAAGAGAATTTAATAATCAAGTGAGATTAAATATAAAAGGTTATCACACAACTTTATAACTTCAATTTAATAGTGATAGTGACAACTATACTAGAGTCTACTAAGAAAAATGAAATATCTAATAAAATACAAAAGCACATTTTCCTACAGTATCAACTAGTTAGTTTATGCCTAGCTACACCGACCAATTATTATTAGAAATAAATTGTTAGTAATTCACTTTTCAGTGCTTAACAACTATGTACAATGGTTATACATGTTCTCTTAATAAAATTCTTAAAATGTTTGATATCTTATCCAAATACCACAGGCACCCATATATATATATATATACAAATAATTATACTAAACCCAATCCTTTACTCTAACCAGTTGTAAGTTAAATTCAATACTGACTATACTAGGAAGCAGTAGTTATACCAATTACTATCAGGTAAATGAATAAATTTTATTAAAAATATTTGAACACAATTAATAACATCAATAGCAAATGACATAAAAAATTTAAAAAAATGAATTTTTTAATCAAGAGTCATAATTAATGTATTTAATTGCACTTATATTTTAGTTTACTTTATTATTTAATTAAAAGTAAATAAAATTTAGAGAAAGTAGTAATTTAAATCATTTAAGAATAACTTAGTGCTAAATTTTTAAATATATATATTAATGATTTTAACTAAGCTCCTTAAAATATAATAATAAATAAACAAGTGTCTACCATTGTTGCTAATTATTTTTGTTAATGCCGTAACTGTTAAAGTTGTAAGCAACATGACATGAGTTGTCAGTTTAAAAATTATACTAACATTTTCAAGAATAACAAGTAACCCTTGGCAAGCGAATAATGAAAAGGCTTGCTGTTACTTTTTTCACTGAGCCAAATACAATATTGCGATCAATATCAGTCAAACACACTGAAAAGCAGGTAATAATCAGCCCAAAATGTAACACTCTTGCTCTGTTCATTACAGGGATTAGGTTAAGTGTAGTGAACATTACACTCTGAAGAAAGCAACAATTATGCACCTCTTATACCTTAGGTGCTTTATACATGTCACACCCATAAGAAAATCTATAACACCTGGTGTAAAGCAACAAAACTAATTTTTTTTTTTTTTTTTTTTTTTTTTACTTTTAATCAATTATTTGTAATTAATAATAATGAATTAATAATAACGTAGGATTTATAATAATAATAATGAAAAAGTGCCACTGATTTGAGATTTCATTAAAAAATAGCCTGGGAATAAACTAGAGGGAGAGCTCTTAATAATAATTTTTTATCAGTTGACTGTGATGTGATCTTACCATAAAATAAATTGTGTAAATAACCAAATGAATCTTAATCAGTAACAATAATAATAATAATAATCAAATTTTATAGTCAAGCACAGATAAAAATTAACACTTTTTCTATTTTAAATTCACTTTTTACTGTATGGTTTTTTATTTTTCCAATTTTTGAAGTATCATATTTTCTAAAAAAAAAACTATATAGGTTTTGAAATTTTCTTGCTTTTTATAAGAACAATACGTGTAATGGAAATTCTCAGACCCCTAATAATTAAAATTTTATTGTTAAAATAGTAAAATTTTTAAATAGGTACTGTTTTTAAATTACAATGGTTAAATAATATTTACACTAATGTCATAACTGAAAAATATGACACAATGGGAAATGTAAATAGTTTGTCAGAGATTGGTCAAGGTACATTTGACACATGTGATATGTGCTGTTTCCAATGTTCATTCGGTTTGTTAATAACAGAACTCAGCATAAGTTTCTTAATCACATCTGTCTTATTGGAAAAATCTGTCAACAGAACTGCATTAAATTTTGTCAAAAATTTAGTGAAACTTGCAGAGGTCTTTCAAAGAATTATGTTATCAGAAAATGTAAATTTTATGAGTTGAGCGTAAATTTATAATCTAAACAGGTAGATAATGGTAATGAAAGTTTTGAGTGTGATGAATGTTGCAGTCTATGATCGATCATGCAGGAATAGCAATATCCTGAACGCACATTACCTTCAAATTTTATGGCATTCAGAAGATACAGTTCGCTAAAAAAAAAATTGGTATTGAAAGAGTACAGATTGGCAACTTCTCTCTGACAACACACACCTATCCATGTAGTGCAATTTGTGGAATACTTAATTGTAAAGAACTGCTTTCTCTAGGTGTTACTCTTTGTAATATTTCCTCTTTACAAAAATCAAATTACAATTAATCCTTAATTACATTTAATAAACTAACAATTACAATTAAAAATTAACCCAATCACCTGTAACGATTGTTTGCTGGCTTCATTTATGTGAAGTAACAGCAAACCACTGTTCAAACCAACTGAGTCTACTTCTAACACAATGCGTAGAAATACATGGTTTTAACTTTGTATTTATGTCTTTTCATAAAGAATGCAATAATTTTATTTTCTATAATTCTAACTTACCTCACAGCAATTCGCTATGGTATCTTTTTAACATAAGCTCATGCTTGTCAAATTAACAAATTGTGTGAAAATTAAATATGTAGTTATAATTACGTTTTGTCTATTGTTAATCTCCAAACATTGGGTTGATGCATTTAGTCCTTTAATTTTAGAATAACTTACATTTATAATACGCAAATACATGAACAAAACTATTAGTTTAAACTGTTATAATCCTAAGTAATTTCAAATATTATTATAAAATTTAAATACTTGTATTAAAAAGGAAACATACTTTTCATATGCATGTAATATAAATATAATCAGTGAAACACACTAATTCTAAGATTTGTTCAAAATTGAAGTATATTTTACGGCTAGGTACTTACAAAACAATTATTAAGGGTTAAATAATACTTCTGAAAGCCATTATTTGTACAATCACAGATAAAATAATAGGAAAAACACAACGCATAGTTACTTTTATTGTTGATTAGCTTTTTAAAAATATTTAATCGTATATGTTTCAAGAAAATTTTTGAGTTTCTTATATAAAAACTACAGGAAATAAGGAAATTAAAAAAATAAATAATTTACTGCTGAACCATCATCCGATTTTTTAATTTTTAAAAACTACTTTATTCTGATCTTTGAATATAAAAAAAGACCACAAAAACACTTTAAAAAACCATACAGCAACCAGTTACCTAAACTCTGATTTTAAAAATTAATTGTACTTCAATTTATAAAAAACAAAATAATATAAATAACTTTTATCATATATTCCTGAAATACTGATCTGATTCTGAAAATAACTTAAATTCACCATATGGCAGTAAGATTCTTAAATTGATTGTGAAATATTGTAAAAAAAAAAAAGAAAAAAAAAGTAATATAGTATAAAAAGAAAATTATATTGAACACATAACGTATAACTTTTTTCCACAACATATCTACTTTTATTCAGCGAAATACATTTAATAATATAAATGCAAAGATCCCATAATTAGTAAAGTGTACATGCAGTGGACCATGAAGAAAAGGATTGGCTAGATTCAACACTTTTTGAATGGGAAATGTCTACCAAAAATATTTTCTGTTTTTCTCATGCACAGAAAATTTCCACAATATGGAATGCGGACTACAGCCATCTAGATTAAAGTGAAAATTCCATTTTATGTTCACGTAAGCATGTTTAATAAAAAAATTCCAATAAAAGTACAAATGAATCTTTCATGTAATACCCAATTCTAAGCAGAGTGTGATTATAGGAATTAAGTGTATAATTTAATACTTCTGGACTATCAATGAATAAGTAGCCTAAAAACAAATTGTTGTGTTTAATTATAGATACACATGAAATAATTATAACTGTGGAGATGAATACTTCAATGATTACAGGTTTTAGAGCAAATATTTCTGAAAAATCAGAGCATGTAGTGCTCAATTAAAGTTATTCTGCATGGAAATAATCTATATTGTTAAACTGAAAAAAAATTCAAGGGGTAAATATCAATCAACCTGTAATTAAGTACGAATGTTATTATTTTGATTTCACTGTTCTACTTTCAACTGTCAAAATTTATTTAACAAACATTAAAGAAAATCTCGCAGACAACATATCTCTCGGAGAGAATGCATAACATTCACCGTAAATCCATAGAAAAAACATACATGTTTTTAGAATGTTCAAACTCCACTGTGAGTGAAATGGAAAAACTGGTTACACAAAAGTGTTAATATGCAAGGCTTGTCTTTTTTTTCATACTAAAAAATACTGATTTTAGTTAAGCAAATGTTTTTGTTAATAGGCACTGAATTTTAAATCCATTTTGTAAACGTCTATCAACAATAATCTTAATTAATTTCAACAAAAAAAGTTTAATAAATAAAATAAAGCAAATAGGTAAATTACTGTTTCATTCAAATATCGTATTTAAAATTTTATCAATTAATAAAATACTTTCTTGTTTTCTTTTAAATCTATCAAATCAACATGAACGGTATCAAACATAAAATAAAAAATTATTGAAAAAACAAAAATCACTTTTACTGTTACTCACTCTCTTTCAAGACTTCGCCTTCTTAATTCTTCCATACTGACACCAGACTGTTGTTCCCAAGTAGATATCTCAGCATCTAAAGCTTTTCTCTTTTCTTCAACTTCCTTTACTTGACTTTCTAAAGTTTTCCTCATCTGTTCATGTCGTTTCTGAAGCTAGTAACAAAAATAACTTATTTTATTACAAGTTACTGGACAAACATGTAATAGTGGTTAATATCAAATCCAAAACTTTAAAAGAACGTTGGTCAGGCATTAATTTTCCTTAAAGAAACTATGTTCAATAAATAATATTTTCTTGAAGTCTGATATATGCAATAAAATACTGCAACTAATAATATAACATTTTGTATTAATAATAATGCTAACTGTACAAAAATAAAACTGTAACCAATCAGAAAGTTGATTAATATAAATAACTAATAATATTCCTAAGGCAATAAACAATATTTTATCTAAGATAAAAAAAGTAAATTACAAGGCCAATAATCATCCTACAATACTAAAGGGCATTTGCATATGTGTCTGTCATGTGTGCGTTTCCCTTACCTGAGAACATGCTTACATGATCAAACATACTGCTCGTCAAAAAATCATGATTTTTTTTTTTCTTAAATGTTTATAAACAATAAGTAAGAAGAAGCAACACCAATAAATAAGAGCAAAATGAAAAAAAAAACATGCTTACATTACTGAGGATACTGCTTGACAAAAAATTATGAAATATTTTCTTAAATGTTTATAAACAATAAATAACGGCAGTAATATAATTATAAAATAAATTACTACTGTAATTCATTTACAGTAGTAAATACTACCACAGTCACCATTCTTTAATTTACTACTGTAATTCACTCATTCAATATCGCATCAGATCTTAAAACACAACTATTTTCGATAAAAATAAATCGATAGTGATACACTGATAAACATAATTTTTGTTTCCTAACATGCGATACATGATTTTAATCAGTTTTTTGATTCAGAAAACGAATATGAACTCAGAATCTTTCTATCACCCACCATTTTTCAAAAAATTTTTAATTTTAATTAAAGGATTTTTTACATTTTTCAACATTTAGTTAGCATTTTAAGCTCCTATATTTTATTTTGTTAGCTCATTTCTTATTGTTTAACTTTTAACATAATTTGTAAGCTATAAATAAATACTAGACAAAGAATTAAATCATATCATAGTCACATATTATGACATCATATCTAATACTGAAGTGTGGGGTCTTCATGGACAAGATTAATCTTGTCTGTAGGTGAAAACATGTAGCTGAAAGCACAGCTGTGTTGTTTGCATTAAGCATTGGATTTAGGAATGAATTAATTTTGTTCAGTCTTATTGCTGTCTTAAGTTTGTTAACAGTGCAGTGTCATTGCCTAGAAGTTGTATAAATGATGTAGATGCCTTTTGTTATATATGTGGGTAGTTTACCGTAAAATCAAATAGAAAAAACATTACACCTTTAATTAAAAGCATATAATTGTTATGTATATTTAAGAGGATGGCTGAAAGGTACATGGAGGGCATTGCCATTTGGTATACCTATGGTTTGGCATGAACCAAAGGATCATGTAACCAACTGTTATTTTTGTTTAACAAGTGTGCCTGGAATTTCTAAAAAATCTAAACTTGCTGTAAAATATCCTTCATTGCAATCTGCAATCAGGCCTGTACCTCACAGTGAAATTATTCCAGTTCCTGAGCTACCCATGAATGTATGTTTCAAAAGCAGCGATGAAGAATCAGGCAATACTGAAGACAAACAATAATTTTGATATGGAATTATCTTCCAATAGGCCACATATTATATCACAAGGTGAATTAAATGACTTTGTTAGGGATTTAAATTTATCAAAAATCAAGCTGAACTGTTTGGATCAAGACTGCACGATTGGAATTTACTTAAAAAAAAGTAAAAACATTTTGGGCTTTCGAAGCCAAAAAAAAGAACTTTCTCAGTACTTTATTGATGAAAATAATTTGGTTTATTGCACAAATATTGATGAGCTTATGTTGCACTTAGAATAAGTTCATAAACCTGAGAACTGGCACCTTTCATAGATTCATCCAAGTATAGTTTAAAAGTGGTTCTACTACACAACGATAACAGATATCCTTCAATACCAATTGCTTATGGTATTAATTTGAAAGAGACATATGATGTGATGAAAGACGTTCTTGAAAAAATAAATTATACAAAAACATAGCTGGAAGATATATGATGATTTGAAAGTTTAGTTATTTTGTTAGACATGCAGTTAGGCTATACTAAATACATGTGTTTTCTTTGTGAATGGGACAGCAGAGCAAGGGATAAACATTATGATACCAAAGAGTGGAAGAAACGAGACAACTTAACTCCAAGTTAGTCATGAGCCCTTAGTTGAACCCAAAATATATTTTTACCCCTTCTGCAGATTAAGCTAAGACTAATGAAAAATTTCATTATGTAAAAGCAATGAAGAAGGATAGTCTCGGATTTTTGTACATCAGACACAAATTTCCGAATGTAAGTGAAGGAAAAAGTAGAAAAGGATATTTGTTGGTCCTCAAATAAGAAAGGTGGTCAAAGATGATATATTTAACTCAATATTAAATAATGTAGAAAGTGCAGCTTGGTAAACAAAAATCCGACAATTACCATGATATTGTTAATCAACTTCTTAGTTCATACAGAGCTATGGGATGTAATATGTCTTTGAAAATTCATTCCCTCTTCACATCTGGGGTTTTTGGTGGACAACCTCAGAGATGTAAGTGACACACAGTGAATGTTTCCACCAAGACATTTTGGTGATGGAAAGCCACTATAAAGAGAAATGAAATACTAACATGCTAACCGATCACTGTTAGACATTAATTCGGGATATGCCTGAGGCTATTTATAAAAGTAAAGCATTAGTGAAATCATTCTAACACAGGTATGGCCATGCAAAATTATAAATTTTACAGATTTTAACTATATTTTCCCTTAATTTTTTTTGAAGTGTTATTTATTTAAAACTAAGGGTGATAGAAAAATTGAATTTACAGATCTGTAATGTACGCAAATAAACAATTCAAGAAATAGTATTACACTTAGAGAAACATTAAAAAAATTTTTTTTGTTAATCAATGCTATTGATTATCCGTTTATAAAATTGATATTTTGTCAAAAGGTTTGTTTTGTAAACTGATTATAAAACTTATTTCCTAATGAGGAAGGGTGTTACGCCGCTTGCGTAAAGTCATTTTATTCCAATGAATTCAAGGTTATGGTGTTAGCTTATTTCTATCACGCATTATTTTCATTACTGTTTAATCTTAATGTATATATTAGTCTTAAGTGTTTTTTATTCTCAACCAATTTCAATATTGTCATAGTTCCTAGAAGTCTATTTCTCTTTGTCGGCCCTGATGTCATTTCTTCAACTTGGGTATTCAGAATTTATTTTATCTGTCTTAAGTGATTCTTTAGTGGTCTGCTTGCTTGTAAATCATTTTTGTTATGTCTTCGTTCTCGAATTCCAACACGTTTTCTCTAATCGTTCTCATACTAACACTAAGACACTTCTCTTGTTTTTTACACACACTCTCTCCTGTCCACTGCCTAGCTGTGGTTTCCTCCTCCTTTCACTCACGCCATCTTTTCGTCAGAGTTGACCAGACCTTCACCATGTAAAGTCGCACACTTTTCGCTCTCAACCTTTGTGCCAATATTTTCATCGGATTCATACTCGCATACCCGTTGCGGCATTTCCCTGTCAAAATTATCTCTAGTTCTACCAGTCAGTGGTTCGTTATTTCACCGATCTCTATGTTTTGTTTTGCCTCGTTTCTTTGTCAAGTTTAATCTTCAAATTCTGTATATTACGTTATGCTGAAAGTGCTTCAATTACTACAAACTGCCAGTTCTATCGACGCCGAATCCCCTCTAGCTGCTGATTACATTTGCATCGATGCGGAATCCCTCCGAACTCGTTGCTACATTTTTGAGACGCCACTTCTTGCTCAACCTCTAAACCACGTTCTCACCCCCGTATTCCTGATACACCACTGCGCCCAGGATTACTGTATGTATTCATTCACGAGTTCATCTCTTACTAATATTTGTGTGCTACAGGCAAGTTCAATTTTCATTATTTATTACGTTAAACAGTTATTTTATCATTAAAAATTTGTGGAACATTCAGTTCATCGTACCTTATGCATTTTCAATTTCAAGTTTAGTTTAAAAACCATTTATTCACTTAAGTACAGTCACGACAGGTGATTTATATAAGGTTGTGTCATCGTTCAGCTGCAACCTATTTTTACGTGCTTAATTAATTTCAATTTGATTATTGTAATTAACTCTTTTTGTATTATAATATTATTGTGGCCTTTTTTCTACATTAAACTAGAATTACATGTTTGAATTATTTAATATTAATTTTGTTGTTCATAAATCAGGAAAGGCCAGTGCCAATTAAGATTTATTGTAATTTAATTTTCTAAGTTAATGACATTTGTTCATTGATAATTATTCAATATTACAGCATTTGTCAGCAATGCAATAGTTTTTCAGACATACTATGTTTATTGATGTTTTGTTTTTCTAAATATATAATTGTAAATCTCATTTAATATTATTATTACTGATACGCTGATTTCAGTTGATATTCTTATGTATCATTAAGTTATGTTAATTTCATAATTTCTTTTTAGTTTTTAAGGTTATGATTTAACATAAGTTCAGTTGTTTTCTTTCTCATTAAAGTCCAATTTCTTTTGGCAAATACGAGCTGTGTTTTTTGTTAACTTTACCCAACAAAGGGTGCTTAACTGAAGGATGACAATCCTTTTTTCACTTTTCCTTGTTCAATTTTCAACATTAAAAAAAAAAATTTTAATACAAGAAGTAATAAATTTTGTAATCTGCAACTCATTTCATCACCAATTTTGAATGTTATCATAATTAGTTATGAAATAAAAAAGGCATGTTGACTGAATTGTTGGAATAAATCCTTGCTTTGAAAATCAGACTGATAGAATAATGTCAGCTGATGGCCTAGTTCAAAAGTTAACATTCTTTTTAATTCCTTGTATGGAAGTAAAAAGAATGTTGTATCACAAAAAATTTGTTTTCAGATTTCACAGAAATATCCATTTTGACCACCCCTGAATCCACTCAAAAATAAGCCGTAGAATGTTGAAATTTTGGATTTAGCACTGTTGTAACATCTGGTTGCACACCTCCCGTTTTGATTGCAATAAATTGGACCAAAAGTGTCCAAAAAAGCCCAAAATCCAAAACAATTTGGATTTTTTCTTAACTGCAGTAATAAGTTCTCATTGAGAGATTTTCAATGGTATATCATGAGTGATGCTTATTTTCATTGGTTCCAGGGTTATAGCCAAATAAAATTCTAATTAATGAAATATTTGGATCTTACAAGGGGAAGGCACACCAGTTCGAATCTAACTTCCTTTTTTTTTAATTTATATGCATTGATTTATAATTATTAACCTCTGATTGTAAAACATTCTTACAATACAAAAAATTTATTTTATACAAGGGAGTCCATATAAAAACTAAGTTGTACATATTAGGCTACAAAAATTTCATGTAAAAATTAAATGGATTGGCTGCTTCCTATCAACCTCTTCCAAGCACCATCCCACCATCTAATAACCAGTTAGCAACTGACTCTAGCCTCTCCCTGGTACATCCATGGTTTAACTGTTATATTCCTCAACATAATAGTTTTTTTTATATCAAATAATGACATTACAAATCAATGATTAGACACACTTATGCATCTATTCAAATAGATTTAAATGCAAATAAATTTGAATATAAAAAATAAAAATTCATAAGGTCCAAACATATAGTTTCTAATGCTAAATGATTGTACTTAGTTTTAAGCTTTCCAATAAAACCATTACTTGGGTATTACTGGGGAGGAATCAAATTTATAGGAGACAGGGTTCGCGATCTATCAACTAAAACATTCAAGGTTTAAAGATTTAGCAGTCTTTTTTTCTACGATCAAACTGCAGCAGAATTTAAAATTCTTAAACAAAATAAAACTATTTTAAAGTAAAATGATAAATACATATTCTTACTTCGGCCTCAGAATCTTTCAATTTTTGCTTCTTTTCTCTCACTTTCATTTCAAATACTTGTTCCATTTCAGCTTCCATTCTTTTAATTTTGGCATCATGTTCTCTCTTTTCTTCTTCCATCTGTGCTAATGGATTCCTAACAAAAAAAATTGCATACATAAATACATTACAAGAACACTTTCTAAGAATTATGTTGTTCTTTCTTTAAATATGTTTTTTCATTAACAAATAAATAAATAACCGTGGGTTATCAGGATTATTCTGTAACACTAGGTCATTCATAAATCCATAAAATATTTTAAAACAATTACTATAATGAAATTGTTACCGTACTTTAGAAATTTTGTCTCAGACACATGAAAATTACTTCTTTGCTGAATTGAACACAAATGAATACTACACTTCTTTACCATCAATACTTAAAGCCTGCACCAACTGATGCTTGTAGGATTTAACATTCAGCTTCTTTCTTATAATGAATTTGCTGAACACTGGCTTTACGATACTAACATGTAAACATGTACACAGACTGAATTTGCATGAAAATTACATATGCTCATCTAACAGGATCCAGTCTCTCTTCAGTTGGGTTGTGACTAACGTGATTTCCCAGCTAGAGTAATGAAAAGGCAGCCTTCATCACAAGACTTTTTATACATTTGATACAACTGTATATGGTAAATCATTCTGGAATTCAGCATAAAGTCAAAAGATGTGGTTTATGCACTGTATACTGTAGTACAAGTTGAAACCTAACAGGAGGAAACTATGTCGAGTACTGGTCAGAATTCTGCTCGACAGTAATTTGAAGAGTTTACCTTCATCTTAATGAAATTTAATATATGTAAATATATGTAAAGAATATTTTTAATTATTTTAAATCTTTTACAGACTTACAAATAATTCTCTCTCACTCTCTCTCTCTCTCTCTCTCTCTCTCTCTCTCTCTCTCTATATATATATATATATATATATATATATATATATATATATATAAATTTAAGATTTATTATTTTTTTCCAAAACTGAAAAAATAAATATTTGAGAAAAGATAATCTTATTATGTTATGACATGCAAAGCAAATCAAGCTTAATTGATTTTTCATTATAAACATACTACAATACACTATAGAAATTAGTTACGACAGAGAAAATTAATAAGGAAGAAATGCATACAATATATTATTTTTCATAAAATTAAATAATAAAAAAGTATATTTACAATTGAAATGTTGCATGAATTTTTCATAGAGTAAGTTGAAAACTAACATATTAATAACCTAATAACAAAAACAGGCATTAAGTTAAGCCAATGCTTACAACCATGGAATATGTTCTCCCAAACGAAATATGGTAGGATGTTTATGGTAGAAATAAACCTAATAATGGCAAAAAAATATAGTAAAGTAACATTAATAAGTGAAACTAAAGTTTTAGAAAGTACTGTACATGTCTCAAAATGAATATTGGGATTTTAAAGTTATTTATTAAATTTTATTTACATTTATAAATTATACATGAAATGAAAGAGCAACTTAAACAGTTCTTCCTGTAAGTGTTCAATGCAAGCACCTTCGTAACACGGCACACATTCAGCTGATAGGAGATTTCATCCCATATTAATCAACTGGAGTAACTGACACGACATCTGATTCAATCCTGTGTCTCAAGTCAGCTGGTAATGGTGGTATATACACTTGATCCTTTATAAACCCTCAAAGAAAAAATCACACGGGGTCAGATCGAGTGAACATGGAGGCCATGGCAAACAAGCCCTATCCTCTGGTCCCCAGCAACCAATCCAGCAGTCAGGGAGAACCAATGTACCAATGTTATGTCAGTGGTTCATACTGTTGCTTCCATGAAAAAGAATAGCCTGTAAACTTGCCTTCAGGGTACGGCACAAAAAACATTAAGTTTTGGGGAGTCTCATTTACATTACAATATTTTGAGGGTTTTCAGATCCCCAGATATGCATATTATGAGTGTTTACTTTTCAATTAACATGAAATGTTGATTGGTCACTGAATACCACACGATAGTTGAGTGAACTTACCCATATGATTTATTACAAAAAAAAAAATTAGCACTGTGGTTGAAACTGCCAGGATCAAAATGGCACATTGGAAAGTGAATGCCCAATAAATTAACATAAAAGGACAACTGCGTCTCAAAATAACAAGTATTCCACTTCTCATTTTTTTAAAATTTAAATTTTATAATAAAGTAATAAATTAAATTATTGCAATACACACAATTTATACACAAGACTGCTTCATGTTTTATGATAAAAAATCTAATGTACCCATGTCTTTTCGTGTTTTATGATCAAAAATTTAATGTAACTATGTCTTTAATTACAAAAAACAATGGTTCATTAAAATCATACATTAAATTAAAAATATTCAACATAGAAAAATTTCAATTTGCAAAATTAAAGACCCTTAAGCAGCACCTAAAAACCATGAAATAAAAAACAAGATTTACACTGTGATTTTTTGTACATTTAACATTGCAATCATCATTATACCTTTATATAAACATGCATTAATTTTCAAAACAAAAAAATATTGAGAAATTTACTGTCCAGGAGCCAGAAACTGGATATTTAAAGTCATTACTGTTATAAACAAATCAATCATATAACTAAAACCATGAGTGGTGAAGCATTAACAAATTATAACAGGAGTGAATATATCAATCCATAAACAAAATGAATGCACCACTAGCAAAATAAAATAAAATGGATATATACATAATTATGTAATATGCAAACATTGACGACTGTAAGCAGTTATCAAGGAAGAAAGCTTGCTGGCCCCTACTCAGTAAACATTTCTTTTCTATAGTTTTCTTAAGTAACAAATACATAACTTCTTTCAATCAGGGAATCTTAAAATTTTGACTTACCAGACAGTCATGAACGTGTTGTTGATGATTCCTTGGGGGCATAAACTGAGACCAAATTTATAAATTACTAATAATTCATTATAAATAATAGGATGCCAGCAAGCTTTTAACCTAAGCATGCAAAACACTTCTTAATCATAACGTTATCTAATTAAATTCAAAATAGCAAATGGCAAAAGCTATTTATTCAAACTATAATATTCAAGCAAATATAGCATAAAACCAATAAAAAATAAGCGAAAGTTTACCACAACCTGTTATAAAATGAACATTATTAAACAGTGAGCAACTTATATTTTCAACACTAGAAGTAACAAGAACAAATAACTTGCTAGCTCAGAACAAAGTAACAGTAATAGTTGTACTTGGTTAAAGGTTTTACATGTTTTGTTCTTGTTTATGTTTGTTGCTGAACTTAGTCAGTTGTTAGATGGCACCAGTGAAAGGCTATTGCTATTGCTTAGCTAGTAAAGATAAACTTGATATCTGTATAGGATGTACTTATTTATACATCCTGAATATTGCTATCGCTTATCTATATCTAAACAGGGTGTATAGTTTTGTTAATTATATTTATTTATTTTGTTATTTCAATAGAGTCTTTCAGTGGCACCATCTAATAACTAAGCGACTAACTGACTAAATACAGATCGCCTTATCAGTGACAGGCATCTTCTTGAAAAGTACCAAAATAACATCATGTCACAAAGATTAATCAATTATCATCCCAAGAGTAGATTAATTCAATTTATTTTTTTCTACTCTTAAGTTGTATTGATCTTTATGAAATGAAATGACATCATAAAATCACAAAAAAGTTTAAACCTAATTTTACAATGAACATCTAATGAAAGTTGCTAATTTGCAATAAAAAAATAAACATAAAACTATTGTAATATTTAGTGGTCATATATAATTTTTTACAAAATTATCAGGACTATTCAGAAATTAACTTATGTTTTGCTGTTTTTCATGAAGGAGATAGCAGCATCATCTTGGTTGTTGCTAGCCTGACAATGAAAAAGTTGGATTACCGTAAGTTTTGCACTAGATGGGTTTAAAAACTACTTAGACTTTTCTTGATACCCGACATGAAGGTGAGGCACTACTTGATCAGGTAGTGATAGGTGTTAAAACTGCAAATTGTTGTAAGCAAACATCTTGTTGATGTTACAGATTTTCTTCATACATGATAAAACACGTCTGCACATGGCTCACTGTTCTCAAGAACTTCTGGGAATGTTTGGATGGGAAATTTTCTCATTCTACATACATTCCATATCTGGTACTGAATGATTACCATTTGTTTTCTCACATGAAGAACTGGCTGACAACTAGCGCTTTTGATGATAAGGGGATGCAGAAAGGTATCAATGACTGGTTGAAAAACCAGGCGCCAAAAACTTTTGAAGAGATACAAAAACTCATCCACAGATATTTTAATTTATTTTTCTAACAGCTGTTTTTTTATATATCAAAAATAAGTTACTTTCTGGACAGCCCTCATATTTCCAAGCTGCATGACACATATCATCAGCCAGTTTTGAGCCTTATTCGTATATTCACACTAAATGAAAAAAGGAACTTTGTCAAATAAGAATACTCCTTGCCACTAATGTTCAAAGTGTTATATTGTTACATTAATACATTTTATGCAACTATATATAACACTATTCAAATTCTAATAACTAAAATCAGCAAAACAATTGTTTAACTACAAAAAAATTCCATACTATGGTTTTCTTCTAGTTTGTGTTGTGCAATGGAAACTATTTTTGTAATTGATATTTGTTAATATATATAATTTTTTAAATTATAGTTTAGCTAGAAATTACATAATTAATAATGTAGTTGGGAACGATTATATTAATATGGTTATGAGCTGGGCTCAAAATCTGCTGAAATGTGTTATTCAGTGAAGAAATAACATGTATTATGAGAAAAGTTCCCTCACTTATAACATGCACTATTCAATTATTAAATAAAATATATTAATTGTTACAAGCATGCTCAATAATAAGTTATCACCACAAAAGGCATTTACAAGATATTCAAATTTACATACCACATCATTCATTATATGATCTTTATATACCAAGCACTATTAGTTTATACCAATCTACATTACATATATATCTTTTATTTATTTTAAATAACTGTAGACAAAACTTAGTTAAATGATGGGCTGAGATGCTACCACTCTGCCAAAAAAAGATTGGCATTTAATAGATTACATAAATACAATAACCTGATCGAACATTCAAGGTTCACCTGACATAAAAAATATCAGCTGTTTAAAAGAACTTCCAGAACAGCATACTATGCAAGACTTTTATTTCCTGAAGGTGTAAAACTGGCCTTATTCCACTTGAGGTATAAACCGTACAAATTCTTGCGCAAGTTGAATAGGTTAAATCAAGCAAAACCAATGTCACATTCCATATTAGTGGCAGACTGGTGGAAGTTTTGACTGATGGTTTGCAAAATCGCATTAATAATCTTGCTTGCAAGGAGATACATAAAAATTTGGGAAATTTCTGAAATTTGTAATAAAAGTAACAGCAATGTCCATTCGATTATCTGATAATTGAATTACTGCAAAATATGTTTACAGTGGGTACTGAGACAGTGGCCTTCACGTTTGTATGGAACTTGAACAATAAATTTTAGTAGAAGCTAACGCTCAATTAAAAAGTATTATAACTTGTGATGAAACTTGGATTCATTATTTTGAGCCAGAATCCAAATTTCATGGTACAGAATGGAAACATTTTGAGTTCATTCACCAGGAAAAAACTCACTTGATTGGTCCAGTGGTTTATTTACCTATCTCTTTTCTTTCTATGAGAAAATTACCAATAAAGTTGAACATGAAGAACTGTGAAATTTCACTTATGGTAATTATGACACATCCTGTGTCAAGATTGTACCAATTTCACTTAAGGAAAAAGACTATTGCTTTGATGATCAGTGGTGAATAGGAGAAATGCTAGATATCAGCCTAAAAAATGACGATGTGCAGGTTCATTTTTTCCACCCAGCTGGATCATGTACATCATTTCAAGTCTCAACAAAAAAAAGTTATTTATATATAAATAAATAAAATACAACTTACCAACAATTCATCCGCAGTCTCTTTTCTAGTACTTTTGGTCATTTGACGGTGCTCAGGAAAAGTCATAACTGGTCATCATTGTTATGTAAGAAGATCGCAATTTTATTAATTATTTGCTTAAATAAAATATTGTCTTCGAATGGGGTCTGTTCATTGATTAATTTATTGTTATAATAGTATACATTGGATTTTTCAAGGATACTGGTTTTATAAAAGTTGTTTGAAATATCTTATATTTTAATAAAATTATATTTTGTAATATGTATTTAGCATAATTTGATTTTTCCAAGAATCCTTTCTTTATATGGTTAATGTGCTCTTTGGCTTTAACAGAAAAAGAACGGGTTGGTCATACCTATATATTCCAAATGGCAGTCCTCACATTTCAGACTATAAACTTGTTTATCTAAGATATTTATATTTTTGGAGTTTGCTATTTTAGTATGATCATTACTGTTTATAAAATTTATTATTTTATTGTTGGTGATGTAAGTTGTCTTTAGATTACAGGTTTTATAGATTTTATCAAAATATTTATAAAATGGGTTAATTTTTAAAGTATAATTTATTGATCAGTTGTTCATCGCAACCATTTAGTACTGTTATATTCTTTACTTCGGAATTTAGTTTTAAATTGTTTGTCTGAAATATTTAATAGCTCTATAAATTAGAGAATTAAAAGCTGTCATTTTTTGACTACATGATGAGATGAATCAGCTTGTATTACAGTGTTATATTGTGTTGCTTTTCTATAAATATCAATTTCTAAAGTATTATTAAAATTTTTTTCAATGATCATATATAAATAATTAATTCTATTATTGTTAATTTCATGATTTATTGCATTAATTTTATTAAAAATTATATTTATGTCATTATCCGTATCTTGATTAAAAATAATTAAAATATCATATCTTTTATATAAAAGAATTAGCTGATTTTTAAAAATGTTCATATCTTTTAAGTCTATGATTATAAGTTTAGTTGACCTACTCATTTTAATTTTATCGATGATATTTATTAATTCAAAACTATTTTTAGGTTGTATTTATTATTTAAATTAATGCTTTCCTTCAATTTTTTAGCTAGAAATTTGTTGTTTATATGTGGATGAACTGATGAAATTTATGACTGGATATATTGGGAAACCTTCTTTATGTATTTTGGGTAAGGAATGTTATTATAAAGGAATTGTTATTTTTTAGTTTAGTTTTAGTTTACTAAAATAAACAAGTCAACTAAACTCATAACCATGGACACAAAAGATATGTACACTAATACTGATACAAAAGAAACTATAAACATTATATATAACCAATTATCTACACCAAATTTACTTACCGAATGGATAAATGAAATAATCGACTTAATTAAACATCCTCTAATTGTAACTACTTTAAATTCAACAATAAATACTACCAGAAAGAAAAAGGACTTATTATGGGATCACCTCTCTCAGCCATCATGGCAGATATTTACATGGATGAGTTTGAAAATACATTTTTACCTAATATTTTTTAAAATCAGCAAATTCTTTTATATATATGAGATACAACGATGATATTTTAATTACTTTTAATCAAAATGCAGATGACATAAATATAATTTTTAATAAAATTAATGCAATAAATCACAACATAAATTTCACAATAAATCATAAAATTAACAATAGTATTAATTACACTGATAGACAAAAAAAAATTTTTATGTTTCTCTAAATGTGTTACTATTTCTTAAATCACCTTTTAGTTTTAAATAAATTACGCTTAAAAAAAAATTAAAGAAAAATGTAGTTAAAATCTATAACATTTATGATTTTGCATGGCTATAACTATGTTAGAATGATTTCACTGATGCTTTTCTTTTATAAATAGCTTCAGGCACATCACAAATTAATGTCCAATAGTAATTGGCTAGCATATTAGTATTTCATTTCCCTTTATAGCAGCTTTACATCACTGAAATGTCTTGGTGGAAACGTTCACCATGTTTGTCACTTAAGTATCCATGGTTGTCCAGTAAAAATTCCAGATGTGAGTGGAGGAAAGATATTGTCAAAGACATATTATATCCCATGGCTCTGTATGAAGTAAGAAGTTGATTAACATTATCGTGGTAAATGTTAGATTTTTGTTGGCCAAGAAAATTTTTGCAAAAATCTTTAAATGAAGCCCAATCTGTACTTTCTACATTATTTAACATTGAGTTAAAAACATCATCTTTGACCAACTCTCTTATTTGAGGACCAACAAATATTCCTTCTATAATTTTTCTTCACTTACATTCAGAAATTTCTGCCTGATATACAAAAATCTGGGACTATCCTTCTTCATTGCTTTTACAAAATTTTTCATTAGTCCTAGTTTAATATAGTGAGAGGGTAAAAATATTTTTTTGGGTTCAACTAAGGGCTCATGAATAACAGTTTTCCCATTTGGAGTTAAGTTGCCTCATTTCTTCCACTCTTTGGTAACATAATGTTTATCCCTAGTTCGGCTGTCCCATTCGCAAAGAAAACACATGTACTTAGTAGAAGTCGAACAAAATAACTATAACTTTCAAATGATGACATATGTTCCAGCAATGCTTTTTATCATTTATTTTTTCAAGAACATCTTTCATCACATTGTATGTCTTTCAAATTAATACCATAAGCTATTGGTATAGAAGGATATTTGTTACCGTTGTGTAGTAGAACCACTTTTAAACTATACTTGGACGAATCTATGAAAAGACGTCAGTCCTCAGGTTTATGTACTTGTCCTAAGTGCAACATAAGCTCATCAATATTTGTGCAATAAACCAAATTATTTTCATCAAAGTTCTTTTGTCGGCTTCGAAAGCCCAAAATTTTTATATATTTTTTAAGTAAATTCCTACCTTGCAATCTTGATCCTAACAGTTCAGTTTGATTTTTTGATAAATTTATATCCCTAACAAAGTCATTTAATTAACTTTGTGATATAAGATGTGGTTTAATAGAAGATAGATTTTTTGATAAATTTCAGAAGACAACAATATCAAAATTATTGCTGTTTTCTTCAGTATTGCCTGATTCTTCATCGCTGCTTTTGAAACATACATTCACGGGTAGCTCAGGACCTAGAATAATTAATTTCACTGTGAGGTACAGGCCTGATTGCAGATTGCAATGAAGGATATTTTACAGTAAGTTTAGATTTTTTAGAAATTCCAGGCACACTTGTTAAACAAAAATATCAATTATTACATGATCCTTTGGTTCATGCCAAACCATAGGTATACCAAATGGCAAAGCCTTCCGTGTAACTTTCAGCCATCCTTTTAAATATATAGAACAATTAGTGCATACTATATGAGGAGCCCATGTCTGATCCTGATCACCAATTTTACACTGAAAGTGCAAATGATATGCTAAACTCACCACATATATAACAAAAGGCAACTACATCATTTATACAATTTCGAGGCATTATGACACTGCACTGTTAACAAACTTAAGACAGCAATAAGACTGAACAAAATTAATTCATTCCTAGATCCAATGCTTAATGCAAACAACACAGCTGTGTTTTCAGCTACATGTTTTCACCTACAGACAAGATTCATCTTGTCCATGAAGACCTCACACTTCAGTATTAGATATGATGTCATAATATGTGACTATGATATGATTTAATTCGTTGTCTAGTATTTATTTATAGCTTAAAAATTATGTTAAAAAGTTACAACAATAAGAAATGAGCTAACAAAATAAAATATAGGAGCTTAAAATGTTAACTATATGTTGAAAAATTCCTTTAATTAAAATTTAAAAGAGCTATTAAACATCTACAATTTAAAACTAAATTCCGAAATAAATATTATAAAGAATATAACAGTATTAAATACTTTGTGAACAACTGATCAATAAATTATACTTTAAAATTAAAAATAAAATATACATATAAAAGACAACATAAAATTATCACAACTTACACCACTAACAATAAAATAATACATTTTATAAACAATAATGATCATACTAAAATAACAAACCCCACAAATATAAATATCTTAGATAAACAAGGAGTCTATATTCTGAAATGTGAGGACTGCCATTTGGAATACATAGATGTGACCAACCATTCTTTTTCTAAAAGAACCAAACAGTACATTAACAACATAAAGAAAGGATTCTTGGATAAATCAAATTATGCGAGACACATATTACAAAATAAAAATAACTACAATCCCAATAGTTTTATTAAAATATTAAATATTTCAAACGACTTTTATAAAACCAGTATCCTCAAAATATTCAATATATAACAATAAACTAATCAGTGAACAGACTGGATTCGAGGACATTATTTTATTTAAACAAATAATTAATAATTATCAGGACATAACAACTGCAACCTTCTTACATAACAGACATGACTAACTTAGTACTATGATTACCAGTTGTTATGATTTTAATATTTTAAAAATTTACTTTTTACATAATCTAATTTTAATGATAAAATTGAAGAATAACTTTTCCTGAGGCTGGTTGAATGACCGAAAGTACTAGAAAAGAGACTGCAGACGAATTGTTGGTAAGTTTGTATTTAATTTATTTATATATAAATAATATTATTCACCAACTGTTAACAGAAGCGATATCACAGCAGTTTGTTAACCATACTAAATAATAAACTTTCATTCCTATAAAAATGGGCTATTTCATTGAAAAATAATTAAAATTTTGCTACTATTTACTTTTTCTTCAATAGTGTTTACAAAAATAAACCAATATAAAAATAAAAATGAATTCTTGAAAAAAGATGTAGGCTACTCATTGAAATCTCAATTTGAGTAAGTTTTACAAGTATTTTTGAATCGAAAGTGTATTAGGTTACTAATTTAATTATCATTAAATTACGACATCATTAATGATTTAAAAAAAATTATTTTAAAAATATTGAAAACATCAACTTCAACAACATAACCTAAAATATATAAATTAAAAATAGGTAAGTGCACGGCAAGAAAACTGGCCACCACAGGTAAAGCGCTTAAATAAAAAAGTTTTACAGTGTTGAAACATGTAGGAAAAAGTGGGTAAGTTTCAATTTTTTTTTTGAACTGGTCAAGCAACCATCTTATGGTTTTTTTGGCTCAGGCAATAAGATGAACAATTCTTTATTATAGTAATAAGAAAGCTCACAGAAAGGTGGATAACTGCTGTGCTGAAATGAAATATAGCTGAGGACTATGTAGAAAAAAGTTTCTTTAATTATTGAACAATCCTTGTACATAATACATTTCCAAGTAAATGATCTCCAACGAATACAGCCTTCAATCAGATAAACTAGAAAATGACTCATACTGGAGTGAAGAATTTTAATTAATAAATGATAAAAATGATCAAAAACCCACCAGCCAAGTAGAATTAAAACAAAACACTTATTCAATAGTTATTTTACTTAACTTATTTAAGAATAAAGAAATTTCATTTATAAAAAAAAAGGTAAAGTGATTATGATTAAACTGTAAACTACTTAACTACTTGTTAAGTAAATATTTAAATAATTAAAATACATTGAAAACTCACAATTGTAACTAACATGTATTGATTATAAAGTGTTAGTTAAGAAGTAAACAAATTTTTATGTTATCTTTTTATTGCTTAAAAAAAATTTTGATGTATATTTTTAATTATTTTATTACAGATTTTTTTAGTATTATATTTCCCATTATATAAAACATAAATTTAAAAATAAAGGAATGTAATTACTGACTTGTTAGAATTGCGAACAGGTTGGCCATCTTGTCCAAGGCCTGCTAATGTGCGACACCTATAGTTTTCATAATGAACATTGTTTGTAACATCCTTCAAGTCTTGAAGATGTGTACGAATTAGCATATCTCTAAGTGCTATAAAATCATTATGATCAAGATTTTCAACTGAAAAAAAAAAATTAGTAAAATATACAAATTACAAAATAAAATTTATGAATTACTATGAAAATAAATCAGATATTCTAAATAATACATTAAAATAAAACAGAAATATTTTTTTTAGCTTACTGTAATACTGTACCTCAATCGGTAAAATCTGATAAAACTGTTGAATAAAATAAAGAAGTTGGTTTCTGAAAAACTTGCCAACTAACCTAGCCTCATATTTATTGCACTGATATAAATTATTTTTGTAATAGTGTTCACCGACAACATAATGCTGATAAATATTATTAAAAGTGATTTCTCACAACTGGAAAATCAACAGGAGAAAATTAAATTAAAAAAAATTGTGTAATATGAATTCATAATTTAATTGCAAGCTGAATTACGAGTTAATAAAAAAATTCTTGGCCTGACAAAGAAATACAACATTTTTCAAAATTTTTTTATTTTTCAATTCAATATATTTAGATGAATGACTTCTCAACTTTGTAATACCTCAACGTAGTTTGATTTGTACAACTCTGCAAAATAAGCAGTTGTCTAAGTTTTGATCCCATTATTTGAAGTAAATCTTTGTCCAGTGAGCTATTTCTTAAGGTTTGGAAAGAGGAAGTAATTGTTGGAAGCCACATCCATCTAATACATGCATATGGAAGAACTTCAAAGTAGGTCGTGAAATTTTGCACCTACAACTTGAGATGTGAATGCAGGCACATTATTGCAATGAAACACAATAACTGGTCACTTTCTTTTTGGCCAGATGTGAATGTTTAGCCTGAATAGAATCCATCAATTGGCAGAGTAATGAAACATAATTCTCCTCGGTGATGATACTGCCTTTTTCCAGGTAATCTATGAGTACCACACCACCAGAATCCAAAAAAAAATCAATTAAACACTCGCATCTGAAACTTTGGAGCAGACCACTCACTTAAAGGTATACACTTGAAAAATATCATAATCATCGGATCATACTTGCATATTTCTGTGTCAGACTGAAAACCTTCTGAATAACCTGGTAACTGATAAAAATGTAGATTGTGGGCAATTTTGTGAGTGTTCCTAAGAACTAAATTATGTAAATGTTTATAGAAAAGAATAGTTTTTTAAAAACAATAATCAGACTTCAAAAAGTGAATAAATTCAATATTCAGTTCTTTAAATTTTAACTTCAAGTTAGCATGAAATTAAAATAACTCAACTGTGAGCAATATAACTTACCAATTCTTAATTCGGCACTGATTTCAGTAACTCAATATTTATAAGAGAAGTAAATATTATTTTTTACAGTTTACAGCATTTTCTGAAATTGGATTTATACTACTTTTTATTTTAGATTATACTGTTATATTTTCATTCAAAATGAAGGGTAAGATTACAAAAACATTGCCTATAACAAAAAATTGATTCAACACATAAATCATTAAATTTTCAATATTCTCCTGTAACATTTCACAGATCTCTATATTTTTTTCTCAATCTGCTTTTCTATCATCCATCACACAATCATGAAGTGCTACAATCCACATTTTTAAAGAAAATCCTTTTAAACCTTAAATCTACATTCAATATTACCAGACTTTATGTTTTTTGCACAAACCTTTTTGATCTCCAACCTTACTTAGTTCATCCTTTACAATTCTCTAATAGCAAAATTCTATACCTCCAGTACTTCCTGTTACTCAACATTATAACACTCTTGGTGGTCTTTAATCATAAATTATTGCTTTAGTCTTTGTTGATAAAAAAAAAGTAAACGAATCCAGTTATCTTATGGGAAAAATTGTTTAATATTGTGTAAATAGCACAAATCCTGGTGCAATATTTTATACAGATGGCTGTAAACACGATTATGTTGGTTGTTGTTTGGCCTCTCCAGCATCATCAGTGTTTTCGTTGCAGAACTGTATGCTATTAACAAGACCTTAAATACAGTTAGCCCAACGTTTTGTCACATGTTTGCTCAGATTCCATGAGTGCCTTACATGTGATTAGTGATATGTACTCTCAGACATCCTGTTGTTTGTGAACAGACACCTGTGAAATGACTCGTGTAATGAAACTATGATCTTCTGTTGGATCTCTAATCATATTGGAATTTCAGACAATAAGCAGGCTAATTGTGTGGCAAAAGGGGCCTGTTTGTAGCCGTTTTTGATTAATCGTGTTGTTTCATATGATCTTGTCTGTTTCCGAAGAGGGTGATTCATGATGAGTAGAAAAGTGAAAGGAATGCTACCATCAATAAACTTTGTCCTGTTGAGAATGCTGTGTCACCATGGAGCTCTTCATGTAGGAGAACTGTTGAGAGGAGATTTATTTGTTGTTTAAAAATGGGTACACTACATCCTGTGGATGGTATAATGGTACCTTACATCCTTATGGATTGTGTCTGTTATCTGGCATTGCGTTGGAACTTTAAACTAGGGACTAATACCTGAAATATCTTACGCAACAATGTATTGACGTTATAGAATATCTTACAATCTCTTAAGGCAGTACATCTGGATTCAAAAATTAATTTATTGATATCTTTTATTGTCTATTTATGCCATTTGGTATATGCTAGATGATAATTTTGTTCTTTTTAACATTATACGTCACTGAGGTTTTATTTTGTTTTCCCATTCATCATTGGTGTCTGCCATTTATGCTGTGTTTTTATAATACTGTTGTTTAGATTTTAAGTTAATTGTTAATATTTATCTGTTTACTATATAATATAGTAACTGGGGGCTGATGACAACACTTCATTTTGTGCCCAGGAAAAAAGTTAAATACGATTCCTTTCTACATAACTACAAATGGTATGTATGTGGCTTTATTTTTTTTAAGTATGCCTTCTAAGAGTCTGAAAACCAAATCTGCCTCTTGTACAATGTTCTTCTGAAACCTAACTGGTTCCAACTAGTAAATCTTCTAGCACACATTCCATTCATCTGTATGTAATCTTACAGGGGCAGGCAGTCATGCTTATAACAAAGTTTATCTGTTATAGCTGACCTCCAATCACCCTGCAAAAGTGTGGTAGGAGGGGAGAACCCTACTTTAAATCCAAAATGACAGCTTCCAACTTGGCCCCATTTCTGAGTAAACAGCATTTAAAAATTTTCAAGTGATTTAAGTATTATTTGAATATGTACAGTCAAAGCACAGAAGTAGACAAATGTTCTAGTCTCAGGTTCAAGTGTCTGTGTCAGATTTTTAGAACTTTTACCTTTTCTTACATATACTACTATAGATGATTTTCTATTCTGTAATACTTATATTTATATGAACCTGGAAAAACCTATTTGAATTTCATGTTTTCCGATTATTAATTTATTTCAATATAACAATTATCAACCTAAAAATCTTTAGGAAGAAGTGAGAATAAGGTCAAACTGGGAATGAAGGATTTACAATTAGGTAACAAACAGATTTTGTTTCATAAAACTTGAAAAATAATCAAAAAGTTTGAGTCTCAGTATCCATTTTTTTTTTAACTTTTACCTCTTCCTTTAATACTTCTCAAAAATTTACTACTTGCACTATGTAATTTTTTCACTGAAAAAATAAAAAATACCATAAGATGAAAGATGACAAGATACCAAACAGTAAGTATTTCTTACCTTCTGCGATTCCCCATGGATATTTTCTTCCTCTAACTTTCTTTCCATCAATCTCTACAGTTGTATTTGAACCTACAACTGCAAATGGTACTCTTTCACGTAAAGTTTTATGAAGTTTAGCTTCTTCTTCATCTTCAGTTTCTGGGAATTCATAGATCTTAATTTTGTGTTGAGCTATTTCATTTAATATCTGAAATAATAAGAAAGACAAGTTTCGGAAATCTTAAACTGTTGTTTTAAACAATTATTCTAAACTATTTTAACTTTAGGATACTTTTATGATTTTCTGTAAAAACTGATTAATGAAAATCAATAACGAAAATTAAATTTTTCTAAGCCAAAATTTAAATAAATAAAACCCACAATGATACGGCTAATAAGTTAAAAAAGTAATTATTCTGTTTTTAAACAGGCATTATAAAAATTCGCACCTAAAATTATTACAATTAGTGTCAAGATTTATAATTACACTTAATTAAAAAAACTCAACTTGCACAAAAGGGAATTTTTCATATAAGTTACATCTTTGAATTAATGTAATGTGATTTCCAATAGAAATAAAATTTACAAATTAATAAGCAGGCTGTTTTTTTATCACATTTTTGTCAAACTGGAGTTAAAAATGATTTTATCATAATATTAATTTTAATAAATAAAGAAGACTACAAATAAAAACATTTTATGTTATATAAAATGATTTCATTATTAATTTTAGACAGGATTATAACAGTAAAATAATAACATTTCTAACTTAAAAAAAATCCATTTTGTATACAAAAAAGGTTACAAATTAAAAAAACCTGAAACCTCTTTGTTGCTAATCCAGAACAATATTGTATACAGCTCATTTTTTTATTTGTCTTTCTTAAAACTATTATTTTTTTAATTATTTATCAATATTAATATAAACCTGCAAAAGATGACTATTTAAACAAATTATTATATTTTGTTGTTTTTAAAGACTACGTAAGTGGTAATGAGATGTAAAAACATAGGAAAAAGGTTAATTAGAACTAAAGATACTCTCCACTAAAATTAGGGAGATATATTGAAATCACTGGCAGCTCTGAAAAAAAAAAAAAATTCTTTATATTAAGATATCAGTTGTATAAATGTTGAGCAGCTCCTTCCAAAACAAAACTAAACCTAACAATTAGAATAAATAATGAAGATAATTAAAAACTTAATAGAATGATTTTTTTTAACAAAAAGAAAAAAATTATTATCTTGTGTTAGACACAGCCACACGGCTGCTATTTGTACGAGGGTTATTTTTTTTCAAGGTCTGATCGGTCACAAAATTAAAACCACAGTTAAAATAAAAAATTTTTTATTTATAACAAGTACTTAGATAGTTACGCTATTTCTCTACATAGTCGCCACTCTGATTTAGACATTTGTCGTAGCGTGGTACCAACTTTCCAATACCCTCGTCATAGAACAGAGCTGCCTGTGTTTTCAGCCATGTTTCTACGCTGGTCTGCAGCTCGATGTCTGTGCCAAAATGTTCTCCTCCTAGCCAGCATTTCATGTGAGCAAAGAGGTGAAAATCGGATGGAGCCAAGTCCGGGCTGTATGGTGGGTGATCAAACACTTCCCAACGAAAACGCTGCAGGAGCTTCTTTGTTACAGCTGCAGTGTGCGGCCGTGCATTGTCATGGAGAAAGACAGTGCCTGATGACAACATTCCTCTCCGCTTATTCTGAACTGCCCTTCGTAGATGTTGAAGAGTCACGCAGTATGAGGCTGCAGTGATGGTCGTGCCACGTTCCATGAATTCCACTAAGAGAACTCCATTCCAGTCCCAGAACACAGTAGCCATACACTTTCTGTTGTAGAAGGTTCGCTTGAACTTGTTTTTTACTGGGAGAATGGGAATGCATCCACTGTTTGGATTGTTCTTTTGTTCATTCAGTTTCGAAATGGACCCATATCTCGTCCCCTGTGACAATTTTGTCCAAAAAATCTTCTCTTTGATTGTGGTAGTGCTGGAGAAACGTTAGGGAGGCGTCCATTTTCATTGTTTTGTGATGGTCGGACAGCATCTTGGGGGAACCCATCTCGCACACAGTTTGCGGTACTGAAGTCTCTCACTCGCAATGGTGTTGAGAGCTGACCTTGAAATTTGAGGAAACGAATCACTCAATACAGAAATTGTGAACCAACGATTTTCTCAAATTGCCTCATCCACTCGCACAACGAGATCGGTTGACACTTGCTTGCATCATGAACATCTGTATGTCATGCTTTAAAGTTCCTGCACCATTGTCGTACTTTGAAGTCACTCATTGAAGTTTCACCATACACATTACTTATTCGTCTATGAATTTCAGCTGCATTACACCCCACAGCCTGAAGAAATTGAATTACCGCAAGCACTTCACACTTGGCAGGAGATGCTATTGCTGTGGACAAGTTTACGTGCTAGCTGCGTGTTCAGAACTAAACAAAGTGATGCAGCGTGATTGAAGGCCATACTAGAGACGCTGCACAACACATATGCGCAAAGGTTCATCCGATTTTTGCACGGGTTTTTATTTCACGACCAATCGGACCTTGAAAAAAAAATAACCCTCATAATAACAATACAGACAGCTGTAGAGTAACTTTCTGATTCTGAAATTAAAAAAATAATGTTATTTCTTTGTATGATGTCCATCTGTATAACCAAAAATTCTGCCTAATTTAATTTTTTTCAACACTGAATTCACATGAATCAGTAACCAATTTTAATCAAAATCTCAATGCTAGTGCACTTTCAGCAATTTGATCAGTTGATAGTGCAAATAATTCTTGTACAATGTCATTTTGTTTTGTGTTCATTTAGCTTCTTTTCTCATATGTACTAACAATGTTTGCCTTTAATTCTTTTTTAAGGACATAATATTGGGGAGGGGGAAATGGACCTTTATTTATGCATACATTGGATAAGTTGTGACATACTTCAAAAGAATAAACACTCTGATTAAATATGGAAAATAACATCTGCCAAATGTTCTCCATGACTCACTCATATGACACATGCATAATCTTTAAACAAAATTTGCAATCACATTTTCATAGACTTGTGGCTCAATTGTTATGATAAATGTTGAATCTCTTCTTTAAGTCCAAGAATGGTTGGTATACATTTGCTATAAATCTTGGACTTTACAAAAATCCCCAGAGATAAAAGCCAAACCCAATAAGATTGCATGACCTTGGTGGCCAACTGTGATCACTATTGCACAAAATTGTTGCCCATAAAATTTCTGCTGTAACAACTCATTGATTTCGTACGCTGCATGACACATGAAACTTGGACGATCGGAGTATCTGAGAAGAAAAGGTTAGAAGCTTTTGAAATGTGGTGCTATAGGAGAATGTTAAAAATCAAATGGGTGGATAAAGTGACAAATGAAGAGGTATTGCGGCAAATAGATGAAGAAAGAAGCATTTGGAAAAATATAGTTAAAAGAAGAGACAGACTTATAGACCACATACTAAGGCATCCTGGAATAGTCGCTTTAATACTGGAAGGACAGGTAGAAGGAAAAAATTGTGTAGGCAGGCCACGTTTGGAATATGTAAAACAAATTGTTAGGGATGTAGGATGTAGGGGGTATACTGAAATGAAACGACTAGCACTGGATAGGGAATCTTGGAGAGCTGCATCAAACCAGTCAAATGACAAGACAAAAAAAAAGAAAAAAGAAAAATAAGTTTTTTCTCAAAGTGTTTAAGAAAGAACATTCAACTTGTAAGAGCATAACACATACTACAAAATGGACAACACACAAAATTTATTTTCTATTTATTCATGGTCAAAAAAAAAATATTTCACTGCAATTTGATTAGTTTAATATTAACAAAAAGTAATCCACAAGTATTACTGACACAGGCTGGCATACTAAAGAGGCAGTATGAAGTGCCACTTCATTAGTCTGTCAAACCACCCCTAGTCTGCCACACCCCAAGTTCATATCTGTTTACAAATACTGAACTTATCTATGAAAGCAAAAAAGGTTGCTACACTGCATAAAAATATTACCATCTCTTTTACTTCCTCAAATTTTTCTAAGTCTGTATAACTAATGAACAAATAGCAGTATGCTACATAAAATTTCTTGAAATTTATTTAAAACAAAGACAACACAAATTCTGATGTTTAGGAACACGTTTATAGATTCAATAAATGATTATAGATATTTTTATGTAAAAAGATATACATGTTCTAACTTACGGCATACTTCTTTCTACTGAAATTAGTTCTGAGTTCAGTGCGTCAGAAAAAAAAAATTATATAACTCTTTCACTTACATATGATACTTGGAAAGAACAATACAAAAGAAACAAGAAGAATCAGAGAAATCTTAGTTGGTAATACCTGTTTTTTAAAATGATTACATTCATCTGGTGTCATAGTATCAGCTTTGGCAATGACAGGGATGATATTAACTTTATCATGCAGACGATGCATGAATTCAACATCAAGAGGTTTAAGGCCATGGCCTGAAGGAGCAACAAAATATAAACAGCAATGAACCCTACTGTCTGGCTGATTTAGTTTCCTATTAACTCTTGATTCAGCATTCAGGTACTCTTCATATCTAAGAAAGAAAAAAAAATCAACAGCAAAAAATTATTTATTTCTGTAGCAATAATAATTAAAGCAGAACAAAAAAGATCTAAAAACAATAAACCAGCAAGCACTTTTTGGGTTATGCACAAGATATAAACTACTCCTTAAAACCTGATAGTTTCACAACACCTGAAATATCTCAGAGACTATCATCCTGAAAATTGGAAGGGTATGAGGTAAAAAAAAAAAATCTAATAGAAGGAAACTTAATAAATTATTTCTTCTTATAAAAATGACTATAATTAAAAAATGCTGGACACAGTTTCACTTCATGCTACTGGGATTTATTAATTTGAAATAATAACAGCAGTCAGTGTCACATTTACAATAATAAATACCTATTTAATTAATGAACTAGCTAATTTATTACAAATGTATACAATGGGGGAAAAATTTATTATCTAATTAGCATGTAATATTTATAATTTAGTGATGACTCATTATTAACAACTGAAAGAGAGGGAATGAGAAATGGAGGAGGTTTACACTAGTACATAGGCAAAAAGATAAAATGATTAGCAAGTAATAAGGAATTAATTTAACATTAATAAAGACTATCAATGTGTAAGAATTACAAACAACAAATATTCTGTGATTTTTTTTGCATTCTTATAAAAACCCGTTTAGAGCCCAATTTTACAGATTAATACAATAAATATGAAAATTAAATGACTAAAAAATTGAAAAACAGAAAATATTTATTCCAACTTTACAGATTTTATGGATTGAATTAAATATATATATATATATATATATATACATGCACTTAATGACAAAAAATATTCTACCCAGTTACCTCTTCTCAATGCCTGCTTCTTACTTATTAAATTTACAAATCAAATTATAATTGTAGATTTACACATTAATGCACCTATAAATGCAATTTTGAAATATTTTTATACTGTATTATACGTTTCATTATATTATTTTCCAAATGCAATATTTAAATTACAATACTACACTTACTTTGCTTATCTATGTAAAAGAAAAACTCATTTAACTAATTATTTAGCATATTTATGTTAAGGCCATAAATCTGACTGAGGTAGTTAATTCCTGCTTGAAAAAAATTCTAGCGTAAAAGTATAAATATATTAAATTGGTGTAGAAGTAAACATTAAAAAAAAACTATGAAACATTTGCACATTTTTAAATAGTTAACATTATATACTATCTAAAACATATAAATTTTATTACAATTCTTGGAGTACTAGAAAATTTAAATGTCTATTATTTGCTATTTTTGCTCCCAAAAAATGTCTTCAAATAACTTACAATTAGTTTTTAACAGAAAAGAAAGAAGTAAACCTGTGGAAAAGAGCCAAATCTGGCCTGATCACAATTTATTTAACCAATTTTTTTTTAAGTTGTCTAAAAATACTTGAATGTTATACACTGATTCATACATTATGTAAATATAATTTTTATGCAAATTAAACCAATTTTACTGAAAAAAAAATCCTGAACATTTTATTTCAATTGTAATACAACAGGTCCAAGAAGAGATGCATTTTATATAATGCATTGAGATAATAAATATAATATAAAAAAAATTTAATTAATATTGGATTTTCACGTCCACATAAACAGAGGTGTTTCTTCAGCAATATTTTGATAAATTTTCAGCCTAGCATCAAAAAGTCATACTGTAAAAAAATGTTTGGTCAAAAGTATTTTATATATGCAGTACATGAAACATAGTAATGAGTTTAAATTTATGTTTTAAGAAAGACGAGTTTAACTGCCTGAAGGAAATAAATAATGTTACAAATGTTGGTAGTGAAAAATTCTTCTTCTTGTTGAGGCATTACTGGATGATTATGAACACAGGTCCCCTTTCGTCAATGGACAATTTGACATTATTATATAATCTGAAGTTTGTATAACTTCAATTTTTATGTAAGTAAAACCAAGAAACCTACTTAAACCATGATAAGGGCTTAATAGTGAAATGAGGAGAAGATAAAATAACAGCATCCTGTAATCTTATCTATTTACAACTAGATTAAAAATGTATAATTTTTTTTAAGGAAAGTTGTTAATGAAAATAATACAACACAGAAACGCAAGGTGTTCAACTTAAAAGAAGGCCTATCACTTAGTTTAATCTATAAATAATAGTTTATTGGCAAAGTCTTATGTAATAATTTACAGGTGTTGAAAATTGAGGAAGTGGATAGCATCACTTGCATTCAGACAAGTGGCATTGTCCTGTTGCAACTAGCAAATCCTGTCATGCTCATCCTCTTGCCGTAAGACTATGAAGCGTTGGATAATTTCTTGGTAGACGAGAGTACCCAGTTTAAAATAAAAACAAGGATCTTATTATTTGTCGCCTTGCAACTGCATACATACACCTAAATTTTTGGGTATAGGGGAGAGATTCAAAGAAAATGTGTGGGTTTTCCGTATTTCAGATCCAGCTGTTCTTACTACTAACATGTCCCGCAAGATATGATCATTTGTGAACATTTCATCTAAAATGCCAATATTGCTTCTAATGAAATTCTTGAACCATTGACTGTAGTGAGTCCTTTTTTAGTATAATCAGTATTAGTTAGCTAATGGAAAATATGCATTTTGTATGGGTAACATTACAGCATTCTCCTCAAGCAGTATAGGCTGTAAGTAGTGAAATATTCTTTTCCTGGCTTAGTCTCCATAAAGATTTATGAAAAGATCTTGTAACTGCCATTTTAATGTTCTGTATGACCTGCATCATTGAAGCTGTTATGGGCATGTTTCTGGTCTAACACCGATGCTGTTTCATGAAATTTTTATAACTTCATAACTCTTTTCAGTGGTGCTTCCTTTTCAAATTTCTCCCTGAACTTTCGCTGACACAACAAGAGATTTCGTCTTTAAATAAGTTTCCATCACGAATACATGTTCTTCAATAGTTAACCGCATTTTAACAAACAACGCACGATTATGCAGCTAAAACATAATGAAGTTGATCAAATATTAAGTTTCTATATAAAAATTCTGAATAATAATGTTATAAATTTATCTTGTAGAAGGCATAAAAATTACTTACCGAGATTCAATATAATCTATGACTGGCTGCCAACAATTTGTATTATCGACTGCATCCCCAAAACCAGGAGTATCAACAACAGTTAAAGTGAGGTTGACTCCATTTTCTTTGAGCAACACTTTGCTAGTCTCAACTTGTACAGTCTTTTTGACACGGTGTGATGGACCTGGATGTTCATTACTGTATACATCTGCGAGGAACATTGAATTTATAAGAGTTGACTTCCCTAACCCTGATTCCCCTATAAAAAATAAAAATGCAACTTTATTAACAAAGCAGTATTGTTTTAAAGGTAGATATATACTTTTATACTTCTAATGAATGTTGAGTAAAATATTAATTGATGAAATCAGAAAATAATTATTAGAATTAATTTTGAAAAAACAAAACATTTTACATAATATTCTATAAAAGCAAGAAAATTTGAAATTAAATAGTAATTAATCTTGCCACTTTAAATGAATCAACAATTAATTCCATTTCATTTCTACATATGAATGTAGATGGATTTAAATACGATGAAAGAATACATTTTTGTAAAGAGAAAGAAAAACCAACGGATTAGAAAAAATATTTTCTGGGTGCAGTGCAATAAATCTTTAGAAATATCATAACTGCAGCAAAAATTTCCCTATTCCAATCATCAGGCTTGGAATCCAACAGAACATTATGGTTTATACATAAACCATAGAACAGTACAGTCTGGGCTAATTCCTACTGGACAAAGTGACAGGCTTATACTGTATATCCATTTTATTATTTTTATCAATCTTTACCGATGCATACTTTTCAATGAAAATGGATGTATAACAGTGTGGGTCATATTTAAATCATGGTTTAAAATGACTATGTTAGGTGACAACTTAAGTATTAGAGGTGTTTAAAAAATGAAAATAAAATATCAAATCTCTACGTTAGTTATTTGTTTTTATAAACAAATAACGGCTCAGCTCTTCAATTTGGCTAATAGGGAATACAAGAATATTTAAATATGATTTTAGCCCATCAAACATGTATTACTGGAAAACTTGTTGGTGTCAATAAACTTATTTTTAAAGTTTTCATCACCTCAAAAACCTTGTTTGTAAAAAAAAAAATAACTGAAAAAATGCAAAAAAACATCTTGGAAATATAATAAACTTCCTTGGCAAATATTATTCATTGCTGTCCAGTGTCTCTGAAAAAAGTACTTAATAACCACATTGCTAATACAGTAAGATTATTTTAGGCATTGGTAAAACCTTTCAAATCAACTATGATTGACAATACTGACATAGACTTATTTTAATCTTCACTTGATTAATTCAATTCCATTTTAGAGCTCAACTTGTTAAAACAAGTTCTAAATTATGAAGAATATTGTATACAAAATCAATAGTAGGTTAATTACTTTTGTTAATCCTCAATATCTAATTTTGATGATAATTGTTTAACAATTAAAACACAGATCTAGTTTTACATTTTTATTTTTTTGTCAAATGGTTTTTGAATTTTTCTCTTTTTCAATTTTACATTAAATAATTTTTTGAACACTTCACTGACCATATACATGCAAATTAATCTGACAATAATTTAATCTCGTTTTTAATTTTCAATACATAAACCATAACAAAAATTCCCTCTACAAGTCGACAAGGCAAAGTTCATATTCGTGGAGGACTGCAGCACTGTTGTTTCTTCTGGCTATAAACAGAGGTGGAGATAGAACAGTACAGTCTGGGCTAATTCCTACTGAACAAAGTGACAGGCTTATCAATTGGTTCAAAGCAAGAAATGTTGTCTGTTTAAAATAGATTAATGTATTTTTTTGAACCTACAGTTTCCTTCTGCTTACAGTAATAACACAATTAAAAATATTCATTTAAATTACTGTATTCATAAATGAAGTAAATTTAATCTCAATTTTAATTAACAAATAAAATTAACCTGCAACTTTTTATACCTAAGAAAAAATAACATTTTGCGATTACATCTTGTTCACACAAAATCAATCTATTATTTTTTCACTTACTGAATTGAAAACCCAAACAAAGATTTTATCATTTTTCCTTGTGTTTCCCTGCAAGTGGTAAAATTCAGTTCCTCGTGACAAAAATTACGTAATTTTCATATAGTATGGTATTTCCTTACAGAATTAAAAATATTTAAGAATTTCTCTTCTAATAACTGTTGAAATCATCTATTTCATATTTATTATGAGTGTATTTCTTTTTTTCTTTGGTGTTTGAATTTGAGAACCACTAGCATCATCTGCTTTATATCTGATTTTCCTGATGTCAATTACTATAGACCAGCTTACGTTTAGCATTGTACAAGCACATTACATTGCTTTCAAATGGGGCACCAATAATCCATTTTTTCTTTGTCTATGAACTTATTAACGTTAAATGTGAGACGATGCACTTGACTGCAAATAGGCTTTCCATGTTCACTTGACTTCTTAACACAACTACTTTTAAGTAAAAACTGTTGCAATTTCTAATGCAAAGAACAGGGAATATTTGTTTTTATTAGTAATAACACGTCTACAAATTACCTTATTTTAAGTAAGACCAAATTGCCTATTTTAATCTTTTAATCCATAATTCTATGACTTACATGTTCTCTGTCACAATGTTGTGTTTTAAAGTACACTGACTAAGAAAGCAATTACTCTTTATTACAAAATAACAGGGAAAAAGATAAAATTCATTATTTAAGCAAAAATAGCCATAATTAAGAAGAAAAACGTATGTCTTATTATTAAAAATTTTTAAATTAAAGTGACATCATTTAATTCATTAATATGAGGTTAATCTAATAAAGCCTAATAAATAATAGAATGTTATGTAAAACTACCATGATAAGCATCTGCATCCACACACAGACAATAATGTTTAAAACAGCAATCTAATCTCATGGCAGAAGTTGCAATTACTTTATTAGTACCACTGGAATGTGACTGAACACAGAAATAGTTTGTTTACTCTCTGAATATGCACCTCGCATTGTCGACTAGTAATTCAATTAACAATACTATTTTTATCAAAATGTAGCCACTTATTTTTGAGATTTCTGGTTTTATTCTAGGTGCAGCTGTTTACTTCTGAATTGAACTGTGTTTTTTTTTTTAATTTTGGCATTGGTACCTCATCAAATATTATGGCAACATTTATTGTTTAAATAATTAATTTCCTCTAAACAAATACATAACTCCTTTAGTGCCAATGAACAGTTTGGTTATTCAGATATCAGAATTCTATTCCAGTAATATCCAAACCCATTTATGTTGGGCATTTAATCACTGATCAAATATTAATAGTAAAATAATTAACAATTAATTAACTAAATAACTGAGCTATATAAATTACTATATGATTAACAGCTCTACATAAATTAATGAGTATACTAATCTAACACTCACTACATATTAATTAGCATTCACTAAAGTGTTGAAATATCTTATTTTATAAATAAGTTATAAAACTTCTTTACTAGTTCAATGAATTATTATTTTTTAAATAACTTAGTGAAACTTAATTTCATTAATCTTATTTAAAACAAATTTTTTAATCCCCGACTTACCTACTACCATAAGTGTAAAGTCAAATCCTTTCTTTACTGCTTTTCTGTACACCTGATTGGGCAAATTTGCAAAACCAACATAACCATCTAGTTCTTTCGTTCGTCTTTCAGGAACTACTTTATCTCGTTCTCCCTTTGTAACACCTCTTTCTGCTACATCAGCTGTTTCCGATACTAAAGCAAAATTTCATGAATTAAAATAAAATTAAATTAAACTAAACCAAAAGAAATTGCTAATTTAAAATATTACACACAGTTGATTTAATGGGAAGTACTGATGTTTTTTTTAAAAAAGCATTATACCTATTAATTACAAATGAAAAATTGATTAAAATATAATCTTATCTACAGAGGTTTTTGAGGAAATTTCAAAATATCAGTAAAAAAATTAATAACTAGAAATTTCTCCAAAATTGCATGTTTTATGGGTATACGTCTGACTCTCTCCATAATAAAATTGCAAGGATCTGTAAAACTGATGTATAATCTATAAAATTCTGCAGAACAGCTTCCTATTTACTGTCCAGTGGCAACACAATAAACCTATCAGCTTAAATAACATTAGTTGAGGCAGTACTTCCTAATCCCTTTTAAAATAAAAAAATCCCTTTCGGTATGCCAGAAGGCGAAGGTAGATTTCACTGGTGCTACGTAGGGGATAAAAAGATTTCCACCTTAAAGTTAAGAAAAACTTCAAATTTACTCAATATGACAATGGCTGCATGTGAAAAAAAAGGTCCACATGTTTAGCATGCAATAAGCCCTATCTTCTTACAATTCTAGCAACATTTTGATCATCTCTTAGAGTAAGGGTTGGTCATATCAAAAATTGTTTCAGGCAAAAGATTTAGGTAATGTTTAGAGAACTAGCGATCACTTACACCGATTCAGTACTGTGCGTATTTTTCCACCCCCGGGCCAATGGTTGGTGATATCAAAAAACTTTACTTAGATAGTTTTAGGCCCTTATCCAAAGAACAGTAGTAACTTTAAATGAATTCAATATTTTATTTAAGAGTTATAGCAATATTTTGTTTTTTTAAAAAAGCCCCCACTTCCACTCCCATGGTCCGATTTTGCCCATTAATGAAATCAATCAAGGTTTTGGGTTGTTATATTTTATGTATAAATTTGAAAGTGATTGGCGCAAAATTATGGCAGATATCATGATCACAAGAAAGTGATATATATATACTGGTAACTTTTGAACTGATGGTAGTTTTGGGATTTGGGGGATACGTCAAAATTTTCTGGAAGTCGAATCATGGTACCCATTACATTAGGTAGTTTTGCTATGAAATCTACCTAATACAGATAAGAGATAAAACCACATGTACACTAATAATGCAAACATTTACAAAAGTTATAAAAAAATATAGGAGGATATATGATACTCCAATGTCTGTGCTGTTTACCACATTTATGATTTATTTGTGTTCATTTAGTTGATCTTTTATATCACAAGCCACATGTTAAGAGTGTGTGTTTTACTGAAAATATAAGAAAACATATTATAATTGGTCATTATAATTTAAGTTCTCTCAACACACTTATTCAAAATAATACATGCTACAATTTATTCACCAACTAGTGCTAAAAATATATTACATTATAAAAAAACTTCTATTATTACTTCCTTGTATGAAGTAAAAGAAGTATTGTGATTGCGAAAAATTTTGGTTTTCAAACTTCAATGTAAAAATCCATTTTGACTAGTTTTGGGGTGAGATCTGTACAAACATACGTATGTGTCTCACATAACTAAAAAAAAATTAGTCATAGGATGATTAAATTTTGCATTAGGACTGTTGTAACATCTAGTTGTGCACCTTTCCTTTCATTACAATTGACTGAACCAAAATTGTCCAAAAAAAGCCAAAAATCTTAACTGCAGTAATAAGCCTTCATTGAGAGCTTTTCAATGATATATCGTAAGTGGTACTTATTTTCATTGGTTCTAGAGTTATAGCCAAATAAAATTCTAATTAATGAAATATTTGGATCTTACAAGGGAAAGACACATCGGTTCAAATGCGACTTCATCTCCTTTTTTTAATTTAAATATATTGGTTTAATAATAATTATTAACTTCTGATAGTAAAAAAACTTTTACAGTAATAATTCAATATAACAATAAAAACAAAATATGAAAAAAATATCAGAAATTATTAATGAAATAAAATTTTATATACTTTTCATTAAAAAAAAAAAAGTTTATGTAATTTAATAGGTGTACAAGGAAGTCATGTGGTGTTCACGTCATATTTTTTTTATGTAAAATAAACTTGGAGAAAAACAGTTAATTCTTTCTTTTTTTTCTGAAAATTCATGAAGTTAAGTACTTTGTAACAATTTATTTAAATAATCACTTGTATTTTACAAAAATTCTAAAACAATAAATAAATTAATATTTTTATTTTTAGTCATAGAGAGCATTTTGTTAAAAAACTGGTTTGAAAAATTCCAGCTTTCTGAACAGTTGAATTAAAATTTTAAAACTATTTCAATTTACAATTAACCTCAGGTATTTTCAAACATTTTCTTTAGGATATGTTTTGCAAATTTCATTGAATTTTATTACAGCCACCCACCCATTATAACCACTATACAAACTAGTATAAAAAAAGGACTGATTCACATCACAAAAGAGTATAATTAATTTGTTGCTTTATACTATCTGTCAAAGTATTTTCTTATGGCTATTGTATATGTTCTGAGGTTGAACATATGTAAGAGGCATTAGTCACGATTACTTTCTTTGAGATTAAGATTTTCAATATACATATATATATACCCTATGGTGAACCCTGTGGTAAAAAATGTGAACATAATACTTTGCAGGACTGAATATCACCTGCTGTATAATGGTTTGAGATGCTGTCAGACCATTTGTTAGAGATATTTGTTGCCATTTGTCAGAGATATTTGAAAGTCATTTGCTGTCAGTGATATTTGTCTCTGTGAAAAATGCAACAGGAAAAACTTTTCATTTTTCCTGGAAAACCTGGAATGAGATGTTTGTTATTCTTGAAAATGAGTAGTTTAAAAATATACTCATAACTCACATCAAGTCGCTAACAATTATTATATATATCATTGCAGGTAACCTGACATGAGTTATAGCATTTAACATATGTACAACCAACCACTTTCCATAAACTAATCACATTGTATTGCTATCTATTGTAAATATTTAGAGTAAAAAATTCAAGAAAACATAATTATAAATATATAATACTCTCAACATATTCAGTATTACAGAACACATAAAATGTATGAAACAATACCAAATAATGATGAAGGAGATAAAACTTATGAATCTTTATACCCTTCATCCACTGCTGCAACATGTCTTTGACTCAATTTTCAGATAACTGTCACAAACAATTGTAAGTCGTCCCTTTCTTGTTCACCAAGGCAACTATCTTGAACTCAGCTATAAGTATCATACAACTCAATTAGTTCAGTTTGCATCGCACTGTCAAGTGACAAGTATATTTAAGTTGTAGTACCATATTTTTTTTGGACAAAAGTAGTTGCAAACAGCATTGCAGTTGGACTGGTGGAAAAGTTTTACTTTAAATATATGGGGCTGATCAGCATGCAATCAAACAAGACTCAAATGATGATTTTTATAGTTAGGTTACACAGTAGATGAAGGACATTAGATGATAATGGACAAATCAACAGGAAAGGTTTCAGGAAAAATCATAAGTGATTGAACAACAATAAAAAGAGATTTGGAGGCATGTCAACTAGGAAGTATGATTCTACAGATAAAAGCTGCATACAGAAAAATTATAAAAACAAAACGCTGTACTGATTACAAACATCTTTGTAATCACAATATAAGAGCAATGTCAAAATATCTCTTTTTATTAACACTGAAAATATATATAAATTCCTATACTAGAAAAACAGCTGATGATAAAAAACCATAATACTACGAATATAAGATACATAAAAATACCAAACTGAAAGACCTACCCATACATTTTTTTTAACTATGCAATACATATTTATGTGAGTTAGCTGAATAAAGAGAAACAAAAATTACAAAACATCAACACAAATATATTTTCCAGTCTGAAATATGCTTGTTACCTTTTAACTTACATTGACATTTTTAATCAATTACTGACTCATTTATAAGATCTTACAAATTTATTTTTATTTTAAATTTCGGTACCCTACTTTTTTCTGCCTATTAGTTTTTAAATGCCAATAATTAAAAAAAAACCCTGAATTTTCTGTTCCAATGTTTAATGTGTATAAAACAATAAATGTCCAAATGTCTCTAATAATGCCTTCTATTTTTTTTTTAATGATTTATTTATTTAGTTCCTTTTAACTGAAGTTTTCAAGTACTGAATATGAATGGTTTCATTAATAGTTTCTCCAGTTCTGAATAATAAATCTTTTAATCCGATCTGTATATAATCATATCGTTATAAGATAAATTACAAACATAAAACATTAAATAATGCATGTATGATTAAAGTCCAGATTTATTATTTAAATATAATCACATGAAATAATGTTAAAGTATATTATAAATAAGAAGTTACTACAAAATAATAAGAACTCAGAAATTATTTTGGGCTCACATATTTATGTACACATTAAACAGGATGCTGACATTTTTTAATTAGCATTACTGTTGGTGAATCTTAAAAAAAATTCATTGTCAGAGTAATATTGTTTCCCTAAAGGAAAATCTTTTAATTGTGTGTTAAATAAATTGATAAGATTTTTCAAATGAATTGGTCATTTATTAAACAAATTCAATTATTACTTCTGTAAAGTCACTAAAACAATTATGAAGAGAAAACGATTACATAGTTCAGAAGCTTCCAAGTGTTCTTACAAATTTCATTAGGAAAATAATTATTGCCAACAACTAATGTAATGTAACGAATTGTAATCCTTAATTCTATTATAATTAGTTTATTCTATGTCATGTATATATTTACGTGTAATAACACCTTTTTACTTCTGAATATATCCATGAGTATGTATTTACATTATTTTAGTAATTTTCAAAAATTTCTTTCATTTTCAAAAATTTATGTCATTGCATAAATTTTGTAAATATGACACAAGATAACTTCAATAAGACAAAACTCATACAGTAAAAAAGATAAAAAAAGGAAAACAGCATTTGATGATGGAATTTTCCGACTGAAAATGGAATATGAAAAAGTACTGAACTTTTTGAATACATGTTGCATGGCATTCAATGTTTAAATTTATTTATTTCTGTGATAATTTTATGTACTTTTATAGGAACTGTGATGAACATGTTTAACACATTTGAGGTTCTAAAATCAGATTAAAAGAAAAAAATAACATCAAAAAATATTTTTTCCATTTTTCAAGAAGTTTGCAATGTGATTTATTGTATTTATTAATGTTAGCTTAGTTTGTATTTTACTTTTATAAATTACTACAGTAAGAGAGGAAGTGTGTGAAGATTATTATTACAGGCCGTCTTAAACTATTTGTTTTAAATATAAAACAAATCATTTATAGAAATATGATAACTTTTAATAATTCAAAGAAAAAATCTTACATTCTTAAACCTGTTTAAGCATCAACCTATCAAATAGATTAAGCCTTTAAAACAACATCTAAACTGAAAAATATTAATTTAATAGAAAAAAAAACTTGAGTACACTGTAAACATTTTTATCATATCTATCAGTTGTGTTAAATTATAAAAGAATGAACAAAATGTGACAAAAATTTTAATTAAAAAAAAATGTATTCATTCTTGTATTTTTCAAACATGACTGACAACCAAATATTTACTACATATAAAATATATATTTTTTTTTTTAAACAAAATTTATGTGAAAGGTTGATGTAAAAATAAGAAACAAAAATGTTTCAATTGTATAAATAAATATTCTTTAATAAGATTTATTAAAAAGAAGTTTGTGTATAAAAACAAGAGTTTTTCATAATTGAAAAACAGTATTAACTTCTTTGTAGTTGTAATTTTTGTTTTGTCAATTTTATAATAGAAAACAGAAGATTTTTATTTTTATTAAAAGATCTGGTTTTCTAAGACATGAATATTTTTTTTTTACAAAAATTTAAAACACTCATATTTTTTTTCCATTATATTTTCATTTAGTTAAGAAAAAAAAAGAAATAACAATTTACATACTCATTTTGTTACTTAAATGATTTTTTTTTTTTTAATGAATATTGAGTGCTTAACAATTATAATGGCCTTAACAGTACTGTATGAATGTTCAAAAGTTCTTTAATTCTAAAAACAAAGAATTATTCTTACCTCTATCAGCAGATCGTTTTGCTAAAACCTCTTTAATAGCCGATGGCGTTGAAGGTACAGCAGGTGGGGGTTGAGACGGTGTTGAACTGGGAGGAGGGGGTGCAGTAACACCACCACCTGATGAAGGAAGTTCATTTTTAAAAAATAACTCTCTTTTACTCTGCAACTGTAACAAAAATAAACTACTATTGTGAATGAAAATATATACTTCAAAGAAAGCAATATATACAATATATTTTTTTATGTAAATAAATATAACAAAAACTTTTAATACTGCATAAAACAAAAATTTACAATTCTATAGAATTGTAAATTTTGAATTGTATTTCTCTGCATAATTGCAGTTACATACAGTTTAATGCACTATGGAATATGATTAAATGAAGAAACAAATCATTTCAATATTGTAAAAAATCTCATAAATCCTTTTACATCCTTCTAAACACACAATTTGGATTTTATACTTAAAAAAGACAATATAGAACAAAAAGAAAAAGATAATAGAAGAAAAATAAAAAGGCTTCTTTTCAGCCTTAAAGGGTATGAATTTTTTTACAAGCTTAAGTAAATTATTTTTTATTTACAATTAAATGGTAATCCAACTTTTAAATGAAATGAATCAAAAGAAAAAAAATAGAAAATATTATAGTACATTTTCAAAGATAATAAATATACATAATCACGAACACTTATAACTGTTTTCATAACTCAATACAATATTTCGGCTTACAAGAAAGGACATAATTATACTTCTGTTATCATTTTTAATAAATTATCATATCATTAAAAAAAAACTTCCCACTAGTTTATTTAAATTCAATCAAAAGATTCCTTTATTACTATGATGATGAAATTATAGAAAATAATTATGTAATAATATAATAAATAACTATTTTTTTAAAAATCCTGAATTTACTGATATCTCTTCAAAATACACGTAAATATGTGCTCAAATAATTTTCAATAATAGCGTCTGATTTTTAATTTATTCTGCGATTATTTTTGGAAATGATAAAGATTAAGTTTTAATTTTCTTGCAAACAAGGAAATGTTTTAGTCATGAGAAGAGGAAAAAATGTTAAAACTAATATTTCAATAACCTAATAATTAATCTATAACTATTTTATTTTTTTTTTTTACATTTCAGAGAAAAATACAGTTTACTTTTGGTCGCACGGTGAATGAAAATGAATTTTCTTTATGTTTTGAGGTATGAGGATTATGAAAATACCACTTACTTAAATTGTGGTTTCCTTACATTTATTTTTTTATAGGCCCTACGTATAATATTTTCTGGCTCGAAAATCTCCAAAACTTCAACATCAATTTCAGTGAAATTATCAGTGAAATTTAGATAAGTGTATCTGAAGTTGTGCATGTGAAAATTTAATTAAGATTAGTAGAGTCTTTCTTGAGTTACGTTTAATTTAAGGTCAAAAAATGTTGAGCATGGTTACATTACTGCAAGTTGGAACGTTAACGTTTCTTTATCTGCAATATCTATTGTAATTAATATTGTACGGCGTATTCAAGTAGGGTTATCTAATTCGAGTCATGATGACTGGATATATGTTATTTATCTAAGGGTTATGTTTACTATTCAGTAGTGTATTTTTCATACGCGCTTATGCATTGAGACAGTGGTAAGAGAATTGAAACTTTATACTCCTAGGGTCTAACTGGTTAATTGAACATATGTTGTGCGTTTCTGACTACAAAATAGTGAAGGTGTCAGAATTATTAACTGATTGCGGATTTTTTTGTTACAGAATATTAAAATTATTTTTTGATCATTATATATATTTGTTTATAGTTCTATTTTAATTTGTTTCTTGATTGTTTCTTATTTGGATTAAATTGGGTTGATATTTTTTCAAAAGGAAACAAAATAAAGAAAAAAGTCGGTCTTCCTGCGCAGAACTGCACAAATTTTTTTATCTCATACGAAATAATTAGTATTTTTTCTAAAGTATACTAAAATATTGTATTATTTCTTTTCTATAATATAAATCAAGTTATTTCTGCACGCAAACTCGTAACGTAGACACATACACAAAGACGATATCGTACGACGAGAACACAACTGATTTACTAAATAGAAAAAAAGGCGCATTAAAAAAATCAAGTTTGATTATTAGCAATATAGAAAAATAATAAATAGCCTATCTATAGTAAGGCCTAATCAATATTAAGTTTAAAATACAGAATGCGTCACGACTCGTATTACATAGCCGGGTGCCTCGTTCTTACGTCGATAAATGAGTCCTCTACAGTTCCATGCTGTTAAAGCATAATGTTGTATCAGTCAACCTTCCCTTTTTACGCCATAAGAGCCGGCTAAAGGTGGCGCCAACGTAACCTCCATTCTTATGCTACACATCGAGCTATCTTCTCGCTCAATAACATTATTTTAACTATAAAGAGATAAAACTATCTCTTAACATACGTGTTACTGAAACAGTAAAGCGTTGTCAAAACACATACGTAACAGTGCAGTGTTTTAATATGATACGAGTACTTTCTACGATGAACATTAATTTAAATTAATTTCTTACTTAAATGAAAACAACGGGCACATACTTTAGTATTGTTCAATGAACATATAGTAAATAATTTCGGCGATTAGCAGCTCTGTATTACGAAATAACTTCAATATAGAAAGAATCAAGTAGCCTACGTACGTACATTGCAACATATAAAATAATCTCAATTAGAAAAATGGATGGCAGTGTTATAGAATTTTTTAACAATTTTCTTTTATTTTTAAATTGTATCAAGACTTTTAAAGATTTTTAAATTGTAAAAAATAATATAATCTGTTTTTATTACGAAAAAGAAACCAAACATAAATATTAATTTATTTATATAAAACCAAACAAAAATTAGAATTGCCCAGTTATAGTACTGTTCACTTTCCAAAAATATTTTTGAGTAATATGAATTATGTATATTAATATTAGTAATATGAATCGAAAATGTTGAACTTAGAAAGGATTCCTCTTCCGTAATTTCTATCTTCTACTTTTACACATCAAAAATGCTTTCACACAGCAGAATGCTGGTTGCCCTCATTTGCATAAACTATAGATACTTGATTAAAACAGTATTCAAAAAAAAAAATTGGCTAAGTTTATAAACAATATTTTAACTAAATCTTGCGATTTTTCAAATATAAAACCCACATTTATGTGCAATTAAGTTTTTTTTTTTATATGGTTGGTAATCAAAATAATGATAATACTGAAAACGTGTTTGACTTTCATTCATAAGTAAGATTTCTTTATTATTTACTCACTTTTAAAGTAGAATCTAAAATCTGTACACGTATGTTTTCTTCCATCTTCCTACTAAGAAATGAACAAACTAATCCTAATTTTCTTGTCTTGTCAACAAGGGTGGTAATACGAACATACACAAGCAAGCGCGTAAAGAATTTATGAAGAGAAAGTTTAACAGGTATATAAAGCAATTCTGATGATAACATTCTTCGTCCATTACTAATAATACCAAACCACCAGCACCAAATTACAGTTACGGATCGTTAAAATAATAATAACGCAAATATTGACAATCTATGACACTCTCATCTCATTTATTAACCAATTAAGACTTTTTTAATACTTTGTGTAATGTTTATTTCTTCACAGTGTATTCCTTAGGATAAGGACAACAATAAAATTTAAGTGTATAGTATTGAGTTTATATTAATTAATTAATCTTTATGATTTTATTAATACAAAGGTGAAAGCCCCTCTCACAAATGTATGTTTAGTAGTGCAGATATGAGTTTAAAATTCAAGAACCGCTACGCCGTTCTGAATGATACTTTTACTTTTGCGTTTATTGATTTTTTTTTTGGGAGGGAATTTATCCAGATTGCATTATTAAGGTATTAATATTTAAACCACCAGCTTGTCATGTTTAATCACATTTCGCGTGGTAGAATAAACTACGTTCTATAAGAGATATGCTTCCCGGAAATGAAATTTAAAGAATAGGCTAGGTTCTATTCAATTTTTTTTTAATCAAAATCTGGTAAATTGTGGAAATATCTGTAATTTATTATCGTTTCAAAACTTACTACATAGTAAACGAGTGACGAAATTTTTCATGTAATATAAAATCTACAATTTGAAGCAGATGCCAATTATTTCAATCAGAACCGAACAACCTCAATTAATATTTATTTGTTTACTATGAACGACAAAATTTGTTTCAACAAAATTTTCATAATTAATTTATTTAAACCAGATGTACCAATTTACACGACTGAAATTTTACCAGTGCCTGATTGCCATGTCCTCAAATTAATTTACCAGAAAAATAAAATATATATAGATATAAACCCGCTTCCGATTTGATAAAACATTTTTTAATTCATACACAGAAAAAATTTACAAGACAAATATAAAAACTGAACCTAATTATCTCGGATTCCTTTTCCACTATCTACTTGGGAAAACCAGATAAATGACTTACTAATTGAGTGTACATTTTAATGACAAATTTCATGTAATGAAAAGAAAACGAAAATTTCCGAAAATCTCGTAAAACGTTTTTTTCCTGTAATTTTAAAGAATGATCCCCTTTGTGCGGGAATATGTTTTAATATTAATATTATTATAACTTGGAGAAAATTAAAGCAAATAAAATATTGAAATAATTTTCATATAAATTTTTTTTTACACAGGATAATTTAGCTTGTAAAGTACATAAAAAAGATTAATTCATTCAAACAATAAAATACACCTAGAATGTTTTATATTCCTTTAATTATTTGCTTCTTCAATTTCGTTTAGAGTAATAAATTGCTTTAATCACCATTTTTATATCTTATTTTTTAAATAAAAATATTTAACCCATTTTAAAACCTCTTTTGTGTGGTTATAACTTAACTTGAAGTCTGTGAAAAAAATATTTGTGCAGTTACGTAGTTACATATTTTTAATATTTTTTAAATGTCGGTTACAGAAGAGAGTCATATTTTATTCGAATTAACCCTATTAAGAATATCTTTTATTTGATTTATGAATATTTATTATTTGGGTGAACATCTACTTTGTTGTTCGTTCTCTTAAAAATCTTCTACGATCCAATAAAAATCAATTTTTTCCAAATTGCTGAATTTAATTCCATTTTTATTGTGAAATATAAAGTTATGAGGATTGTCGATTTAAACTGAAGCAAATTTACTCCAGGATAACTTACCGAACTTAGTCCCTCAAGTATTTTTAATAAATTATTTAAATAGTAACGACGAAAAAATTATTAATATACATAGTTTACATAGGGTATCTTTCTTTACACAGGATAGAGCTTTGCTAAACCGCGATCTGAATACATAATGAAGTGTTAATGAACAATTTTACCTGATTTGGTTAGATGCTTAGTTGTTATTACAGTAATTTTCTCTACAGTTTAGGGATAGACTTATCAATATTATTGACGATTATTTTAACTGTTTACTTGTACTATTCAGCATGAGTTGGACTGATTTTTTTTATTTATTACTTTATACTATCACAGTTCTTCTTCCACATTTCATCAGCGTACGCTTCACCTCTCCACCATTTTTCTCAACAACTTCTTTACCTTTTAGCATCGTAAATAAAATAAAATAAACTTTCTTTCGCAGTCTTTTTTCTTCCAATCTATATAACGTACCCGAATTATTGTAGTGTTGACTTCCCAATTCTCTTTAGCGAACGATTTAATCTCGATTGTTTTTTCATCATATTGTCCTCAATTCGAAACTTTACAGAAGGTAAGAGGTGAAGATATCTCTTTCAATCTTTGTTTCCACTTATTGCAGTAACAGTCACTTAGAAGATTAAGTCAACAGATTGACTCGATCTTCCACGAATAACATCTGTTACATCTTTCCAATAGGTCATTTATTTATTTGATTTTTTTATAATAATTTATTTTTACATATTTATTTACGCACTTAGAATACACGAGTTTTAAGTGCGTAAATATATATGAATATATATTTTAGATTAATAAATACAGATTATAAGGTTTGAATAGAAGTATAAGATAAGTACATAAGAAAAATGTGTCAAACCGATGACAAAAAATTAATGCTTTGAATATTGATTTTAGAATCTTGGCAATAAGAGATAAAATACATAACAAATACCAATGTATAATGTAAACATATGGTTTTATTATTATTGTTATTTATAGCTATAACGATATATATAATGAAAGAAAAAGGGTCACTTATCTAGTCAATCCATGACCGACCTTGAACGGTGCGCGATTACGTTTTACTAACCCTCATAACTGGTAAATTCACTGTACACCACAAACAGTTATCCTGTTTGACTATGTATTATAGGGTAAAATCTAATTTTCAGTACTCCATTTACCCTTTTCAAAATACGTTTAATTTAAAACTTAAATCATCTAAAATAATAAAAATATAAAACTATTTTTGTTCGTTAATGGATGAATTATTTATTTTAATAATTATTAAAAATAAGCTAAAAACCTTTTACTTCATTAAATAAACATTTTTTCTAGACCGCTCTTAGCATTTTTAGTTAAGAAAACAGGAACTGATACGAAGTAAATAAATAAGGTAAATGACGCGAAGTAAAACGAAGAAACAAAAATATCGATAGATTGCTAGGTACCAAGATGATACATGGTACAGCATATTATAAAACAATATGCAGATATAAGTTGCACGACTGTACTTTCTTCGTATTTCATAGTTAAAAAAAAAGACACAAATAAAATTTAGAGACTTAATTCAAAATCTTAAAGTAAAATCACAGATATTAAACTTTAACACGCAAAAAAGCAGGATTAAAAATCGATTTGAATAACTAAGTTGATTTTGATTGTTTATAATAAAAAAAATATCCAATTTAACTAGTACATAATTTAATTTGTCATTGTCATTCGTCATTGTAAGTAAATAAAAAAAAGTATAAAAAATGAAGCCGGAGTCTTTATTTTCCGTTTCATTTTTGCCCTATAAATACATTTTATGTTTGATATACATATGTATTTTTAGTGAAATTATACATCCTAACTAAAATATCTGATAACCAAACTAATCGGTTAGATTTGGTTTTTAATCGTTTAAATAGCACTGTTTTAAAAATAACTATTTACTTAGTAATTGAAACAGAAATTTTTATTTCCTTTTAACCACAATATTAATTCTTTTAATAATCTTATTTATCCAAACATAAAATAAAACCGTGCATTTCATAGTTGTTTCTTTTAGCTCGCTTTTAAATTTAGAATAAAGTTCATACAAGTCGTTATCTCAACAGATTTAGACGCGATGTCAGTAGATGAAACAAAAGGCTTAATACAATGAAATTTACTCAAAATCTAAAAACAAGATTGATTTTTCGTATCTAAGAGAGGTTACATTTAAAATTTCCACCGAAACGGTTCAATCACTTCAACAATTTTACTAAATCTCTCGAACACGAAAGAACATACACGAGAGGGTTTACTTTCTCAATTTTATAAAGTTATTCAGAATGTATTCATGAAAACTAACGATATATAAACTAATAAAGCATAAAATTGACCGCACAAATTTACAACATCTTGAAATTTTTCAACGATATGATTTAAAACATTTAAACTGTTTAAATAACTACGATTTTGTGATAGCGCATTATTTTTCTAATAATTCCACTGATCATTGCAGTAAAATCCGTAAAGACTCTCTGAAATAAACTTTACGCAAAAGTTAGAATTATTGCAGCAGTGTTAGGGGTCGAAATAGGGTGCATGTATGATGAGAAATCATTTATACAAAGCAGTGTTATTAATTCAAACAGTCATTAACATTTCAACAGAAATAATTAACGTGAAAAAAAAAATTTTAAATAAAACACATTAAATGTTAATTTCAAATATAAAGCTTTACCCATGTTAGTACAATTTTTTTTTAATAATATTATCGCTAAATTAAATAAAAAACTACGTTCAAAAATGTTCGTACACCGGAAGGCATTACAATGTAGAAGATCCCTATGCAGATGTTCATTTATTTAGTTAGTTACACGGGAGGGAAGCAACCATTGGCGGTAGTCATTGCTACCATAGCAACCGAATGCGTCCGACCCCTATGTAAAACAGGTGCATTAGTTTTTCTACGACTGCTGTAGTGAAGCGATCGCTTAACTCGTAGCATCAAAGTTTCACGGATGTTCGCTTACAGTTTTTTCACCGCGTCAAACTATATTTTTAATTTAATTTAAAAAAAAAAAAATTTTTAATAAAGTAGGAAATTAAAAGATACGGTTAATTAACATCAGTTTGTTGTTTTAATAAATACATATTCCGTAAACAAACAACATCGATCATAATGAAAAATAAAAATTATTTAAAAACATTTAAACACTCATAGTCGTTCACCTAATAACAATAATTAGATAACATTTTTTAAAATTAATAATTATATAAAAATGTGATGTCGACTGTAATAACCCATATTTACATTAGATTAATATTATTTACCCAGAGATTAGAATAACTGAATAATTAAAAAATCCCTTTCGGCACGCGAGAAGGCGGAGGTAGATTTCACCGGTACTAAACAGAAATCCACCTTAAAGTTAAGAAAAACTTCAAATTTATTCATTACAACAACGTGAAAAAAGTTTCAAATGTTTAGCATACGACAAGCCCCATCTTACAATTTCAGCAACACTTTGGTCATCCCTTGCCGTACGGGTTGGTCATATCAAAAATTATTACAAAAGTTTTAGGTAATGTTTAGAGGATTAACGACCACTATAAACCGATTCGATACTGTGCCTATTAAGGGAGGTATGATTTTATTTTGTCTTCGAAACCCAATTTTTCCCACCCCTGGGCCAATGGATGATGATATCAAAAACCTTACTTAGGTAAGTTTTAGGCCCTTTTCCAAAGAATAGTAGGAACTTTAAACACATTCGAAATTTTACTTTTTAAGAAAGTTATAGCGATAATTTTTTTTTTGAAAAAGTCCCCCATTTTCACCCCCATGGTCCGATTTTGCCCATTAACGAACTCGACCGAGATTTGGATCGTTATATTTTATGTATCAATTTGAAAGTGATTGGCGCAAAATTATGGCAGTTATCGTGTCCACAAGAAAGTGATATATATATATATCACAATTTTGAACTGACGGTGGTTTTGGGGTCTGGGGGGATATAAAAAGGGGAAGATACGTCCAAATTTTCCGAAAGTCGAATTGTAACGGTACCCGTTACAATAGGTAGCTTTTTTAATGAAATCTCCCTAAAAATCGGCTGAGTAGGTGAATTAAGTATGGAATTGCGGAAATAAAACGTTATCAGCAAGGAGAGAAAACAGTAAAGAACTTCTAATGCCTGTATTTAAAAAATGTTGATTCTGTACATAAATGTATCTCGCGGTTATGGCCCGTACTACGATGCGTGTCGCTTTGTTTACTTTAAACAATGCAACAAAGAAAGTAGATCTTACTAACGAATGAAAATAAATCAATAGCATAACAGCCCTTAATTTAATTTAATAATCTGAAAATATTTTAATAAAAATTATCAAATAAAAAATACTATTAAATTGTGTTCTTTATTAATACACAAATGCAACGAGATCTCTATGAATAACTTCGCTACTTCTGTATTAGATGTTTGTGCCTTAGGCAGGCAATAACGTTTATCTCAACGGTTATGACAGTGACAGATAGAATAATTAAAAAAAAAAAACTACGATCATTCCTAACTTTTCGTTCCCCATCATAATACAAAAAGAAGGTCTGAATGTTATTTTCATGACACTTTATCAGTAACCTTAATTTAAATAAAGGAACTCCTTCGTGGGTCGCATAATATTCTTTTTTATCTTAACATGAATGATGTCAAATATTAAATTATGACCTCAGTAAAAAGGTTTTTATTTTGTGCCGATTAAGAATAAATATATCCAAAATTGTAGGAATAACCCTACAATTAAGGATTTATGATTCTTAATAAAAAGAAAATAACGTCAGAATAAACGAAGGAAAAAATTAAATATTTTACTCTAATGCTCACAACAAAATTTGAGAGTAATAATAATAATAATTGAAGACTGTTAAAGTAAAGGTATTCATGTATGAAATGTTCGTTAAATAAAATTTTTGTAAAAGAAATTATGGTGTTCACCTTTCAAATCTAGTTTTAACTAAATCATATAAGATAATCTTTAGAATAATTGTTATTCTAATTTGTTTTAAAATAATTTAATGGATAAGTTTGGCCGCGTCATTATTGGACAGTTAATTCGCTAAAGGACAGATATAAAAAAACTCTTTAGGTGCTTGAGTAAAAAAAGGATAATTTGCATTGTTGCAAGTTCTCTAAGAACCAGTATTGTTTATCAGGAACAGATCTTTATAAACAATATGTGTCAGACTTACAAAGAAAAACGCAAATTGTAGGGGGTGTTAAGCTGAGTAAAGAATCAACGCAAAACATTTTTCGTTGATTTCCTCACTGTGCCGAATACATTATCCATATCATTACGCCTAACTCACCAAAATGCAGTTGTAATGATTCAATCCTAAAAAAAAAAATTCCTCATGGTATTCAACACAAAGATAGTACACATCAAACCTCATTACACTGCATATAAGCAACGCTGATTGCTGTCTTTAATCTCAGCTGCTTTATAAGCGTCGCAGTCGAGAATGGCTGGGACAGAGGTGTAAAGCAATAGATTATTGTAGACCTTTCTGTCGTAAAAGAATGTGTTATAAAAATAAACTAGCTCTATTTCAGTAGGAAAATACCGGTATGAATTTTAAACAGTAGTTTTAAAATCCACAATTTCTAATCCATACAGATATCATTAATTTAAACATTGATTTCTAAAAATATATATAATCTGTGTTTTATTTAAACTGGAAGTTCTGTTTCTAGTTTTTAAAGCTAACACAGACGTTGAGAGATCAACTATGAATAAAACACCAACATATATTCAAATGACATATATGCACATATGTTGAAATTAAAAGAAATATTTGAGGCAATTTGTTTAAATCAATCTACATGTATCAGCTGTCCCGTAATTTACTAACGTTGACATAGAATCAAATACAATAATTTATAGTTACGGTTTTAGAATTAATTAAAATATAAAAATTTTGGAGTAAAAAGTTTTACTTTATCTGAGGGTATGGTGTTTTATAATATGTCATGTATTTCTATGATGAAAAGAGTAAATAATGGATCGCTTACTCGGCCGGATTCATCTAAATTATAATGGGTTTGGTTAATACATTCGACTTAGTAAAGAAAGCCCATTAAAATCCCAAAAATGGAATTCTTACCGACCTTAACATGTTTGGCACACGATGATGTTTGTTGCTGATTAAGGCGTTGTCATTTCTGGTATGGCTGTATTCATGTCAGATCGTCTACAAAGCTTTCGGTAGTGATACTAACGGACAAACTCTAATTGTAACTGATATCCGGGACTACTGAGATCTTTGTCCCTTGGAGCTGACTAAATTCGAAGAGTAAACGATTAGCCTGTGCAACCTGCTGTTTTCCTGGGCGAAAAAGTTATTTATGTTAAGTTATTAACACCCCGGTGACGTGGCGATAATATCAAAACCTTCACTCTGTCATTTGAGATATCGAAATCGTTGGGGTACTGATGATCCTACCAATTCAAATCCGGGACTCCGAATGAAAGGCCAAGACGCTATCACTCGCGCCAAGGAGGCCGGTACGTATTTCGACCTGATTTTCTGAATAGTAACTCTGTTTCGTGTCTCGCACCTCTACATACAAACCTAGGTACCAAACTGCACAGAGCATGGTCCCGGACCGGTCAGGTCCCTTGGGTTGTTCGCTCACCGGTGGAGAAGCTCTGCTTTCTGCGGTATATCGGATGATTGCATCAGGGTAGGATTTGTCCGTATCCGAAGTCACTAATAAATACTTTGTTATATATATTTATCAAAAGAAAATGTATTTAAATTTTTACGAGCTAAAATAAATAAATAAAAATAAAAATATCACTATCGTTATGGAAAATATTAACGAGTGCAGCTTAATACATAACTTAAATTAATACTGTTTTTATGTCAATTTTTATGGACTGTTGCTAATTCATATAAATTATAGGCTTCAATAAAAAAGAAATCAAAAGTCACGTAACACTCGTATATTTTCAGTTAAAATAAAAACTGATTTTTTGAGACCACGGCAAGAAAAAAAAACTATATAACAGCCTGGAAAAATTGCAATAAGAGAGAATACTTCGATTCGGTAAATGTATAGTTTACTTCAATATCTACAGTACGTGGGTTGCAAAAGGGAAAAAGAAACAACTTAGCTAGTGGTAGTGTAGTTCAGCTCGCATATGTCTTGTTCGAGTCGGGTCGATTTCAATGCACGCCACACTGTCGCCCTGTAAGCTAGGTGCACAGTTCACAGACAGGGCGCGAATGTAGTTTGTGCAAATATATTTTACTATAATAAAACTCCAGGATAATTACACAGCGACTAGAAAACGCAACCTACTTAAATTCTAATTTCTAAATAAGAGCTACATTATTTATTCATAGAACGTATACAAATAAAAAATTATAACATCTAAAATATTTTATAATATCATGTACAGTCTATATTTTATCTTTAACATACTTTTTCCAAGATACAACTGTCCTACGGGAATTTTTAAGGGGGAAGATGAATGAAAGTAATATTACCATATCCCTTAAAAAAAAAAACTTGCATAATATAAATATTGCATTTGTAGAGAATTTTATTTAAGATTATAATGAAATGATTAACGAACTCGTTTTAAAGAGAGAAAAAAAGTAGTGGTATTTTCGTATGCAAGATCAAGAGATCGAGGTTAAGCCGTACTGACAGAATGTTAACTATCACTTCTGAATCCCGGTCTAAATAACAAACCATCCTAATGTAACAAACTAATCATCAACTTCCGTCCACTCTTGTATCATTATCATGTTCCTGTTGCAAGCGATATTTTTTCGGCGATTTGGCATTATTTAAGCCTAAATTAATACGAAATTTACAGAAATACATTAACACCATTAGAAGACGTACCGCGTTAGAATTAAGTAATAATTTAAACAACTCCGATTTTTACAATTTAATAGCTCGAGCTATCCGAACAAATTTTGAACTTAACGTACATATACAGAAAACGAGGAAAAACGTGCTGAAGATTATTTTTTTTTTAACTGAATTTCATCTTCAAAGTACGATCATTAAAGTACTTTTAACAAACAGTTACTACTGATTATAAAACAACTCAAACATTATTAAAACCTTCTAAAATTTTATTCAGTAACTTGAATTTATTAAGAATTGCAGATACCTCCCAAATGTTTAGAAAATTCAATGAAAAGTGTCAACACTTATTTCTTTCTATACACTATTGCTAAGTTACTGAATAAAGTTTTGTATAATTTAAAGATAAAACTTACAACGTTAACAAAAATACAGTCGAAATATGAAATTCAGTTAAAAGAAAATTCTTCAGCAAGTTTTCCCTCGTTTCATCATCGTGCAATTAACATTACAGAAATAGTAACAGAAATTTTATAAAACATTTTCATAAAATTCAATTACCACACGATCATCTCGGTTTTTTTTAAAAAAAAAAAGGAAAAGAAACAGATTCAAGATGGCGGACAAGAATATCTGTAGCTATACACTACAGACAATTTTGTAATGCGAGGCAATTTCGTAACATTTCTAACACCATAAAGAATAAATACAACGGTTACATTTCATTAATTATACGTTCTTTTTTTAGTTTTTTTTTTTTACTTTATTTTATACATTTTTATTTAAAGTCAATCTAAAAATTATTACCAGTTTAGTGAATTTATTAACTAAACGGCAATTTAAATTTAATATAGATATAGATTAGATACAGAATTATTAACTATAGGACAATTTTAATTCACATAAATATGTAAGGAAAAATACAACTGTACGCATCACACAAATCTGGTAACAACATTATTATTAATATTAGAATTTTGAATATGTCTTGTTACGTTAATTATAGGGCATAAATTTATCTTAATAATGTGTTTACTGGAGTTTCGTCTACTATATCATCCATTGTCATATAGGGTTTATCTTCTTTTTTTAACACAAATATTTTCAATAACTAGCCTTTCACAATCTTTGATGGGTCTCCTTTTTAATAAATTTCGAAACAAATTGGTCTCTTACGAATAATAATGAGAAAAACATATAAGAAGTATATATATATAACGAAGAATAAAACCTTAATATTTAAACATATGATAGAAAAATAACAAATTTGGAAAAGGATCACCGATCAAGCACGTCAGAAAATCTAGACTAACAAAATAATTTCTCAATTATATTAAGGTCAATCATCTAATTCTTACAAATTTCATAACTGCGTTTGAATTGGACGCAAGAAGGCGACAGTAAGCCCATTTAATAGATAACACTGTAGTGTCGCCGGTCTCCGTGGCGCAAGTGGTAACGTCTCGGTCTTTCATCCGGAGGTCCCGGGTTCGAATCCCGGTCAGGCATGGCATTTTCACACACGCTATATATCATCCTCTAAAGTAACGATGGTCCTGGAGGTAAAAAAAATCATCCTGATAACAAGATATTTATCTTGTTATCAGGATGATTTTTTTTTTTTTCATTTATTTACATATAAATAAATGAAATTCAACCTTTCTAACGATTCGTCCGCGTTCTCTTTTCTAGCACTTTCGATTATTCGACCATCCCCAGGAAACGTTATTGTTCAGTTTCAGTTCACTAAAATTAGATAACAACTACGACCTTCTTACATAATAGACATGACTAACTTTATACTATGACGACCAGTTGTGATTAGAAACATTTTATAAATTTACATTCTATATAATTTAATTTAATATCGCCGGCCGAATTCGAGATGCGAACTGATTCAAAGTATACGGACGCGCTGATACAGCATCACTACCGACGCGCAGATCTCCCACCATAGCGGCGCTGCAGCCCCACCGCTCTCAGACTCCAATAAAAGAGCGTGCACCATGACAGTGAAGGCAATTCATCGTCGACCACCACCTGGAGGAAAAGAAGTGCCCTGGTCGGCTCAACGTGGGACCTCCCGGCGGATGTCAACATCCCCGTCGGAGCAGCAAGCCAAGGGAGCCGCTGGACGCGGACGCTATCTTCCCGCTCCAGCTCCATCTTGCCGGGCTTCAATCGCCCTGGTCAGCGGACTCAGCAGTAGGAGCCGGCCCAGCGTGGAATCGCTCGGGAGAACCGTCTCGGCGAAGGATGACCGACGCCGACCCGACAATGCTACCACTGCCGACAATAGCTATGGGAGCTACCACTGCCACGCTGTAGTGGGGACCAACTGCCGCTGAGGGAAAGCCCGGTCGGACTTTTCAATGGACGGAGTCCCGCTTCCGGACCAAACAGCTCTTCTCAAAGCTAACGCAAAAAAACGGCCCTTTTCAGGGCCACCACAAGGTTATGAATTACGAACCGTCGAAGCCATTCGACGACAACCAACCCTTCTCAGGGCTACTTAAGATGAGCAATTACAACGAGCTGTCGAAGCCAACCGACGACAAAGACGGCCTTTTTCAGGGCTACCATAAGGTTAATAAGTGCCACGTGCCGTCGAAACCATTCGGCGACAATATACACACATACATGAGCATATGTTTAGAAATGAAATGATTAGTATAAGTTGCTCAAATTATAATTGCCGTTAAATTTTTAATGAAAAAATATAAAGATAAATATGAAAAACAGTAACATTGTTCACTTTACATTGAATCAAATGAATAAACTTTGCAACAGGTTTAAGCTTCTGAATATAGACTTTAATCTATATTAATCACCTTCTGGAATACCCTGCAATGGGTTTTAGTACTGTAATGAGTTTGAGGAAGCGTCCTTAATTTGAATTTAGTCACCATGTAAAGAGTGATAAGCCTGGAAACACGATATATATATATATATATATATATATATATTATATATTTATTATTAATAAAAGTATATATATATATATATATATATTTATATAAAACAAACTCTCGACAGTGAACAGTCAATAGAAACAAATGCAGATTTATATACTTACAAAAATGTTATTTTATAAAAAAGTTTGAAACTGCGGTTTCTTATCTTGAACCCGGTTTTAATAATTTTGATAGCAAGATGGTCATATGATTTTGAAGTAAAATTTTATAAAAAAATTGGGTCCCATTTTTCGAAAACTAATCTTATTTTTAAAAATAATAATCAAAATTACGAAAATCGGGCAAGAAATTAAACGAGAGAAAACGAACAAAAGCAAATTTTTCATTGCATTATGACTTAAAAACTTACTTATAATAATAAATGTACAAAAACAAATAAACGTTATTGAAACCATTTATGAAAGAGCGGGCATAAACAGATATGGCCATTAGTCAGATGTAAATTGGAAAGTACCAAAAGATGCCATGCCTGACCGAGATTCGAACACGGGACTTTCGCACGAAATGCTGAGAAGTATTAGGTGCTTAATGTAATTAATAACAATGAATTATTATAAAAGTAAATGACGTATTGAGCAGATATTATTTATATAAAGGTGTTACACAAAATAATTAATCAGTCGTTATTTTGAAATTAATTATTTTTTTAAGACTTCAAAAAGGTTCTCAATTTGACCCTTTATATATGTGGTGTACACACATACACATACGTGTGTGTGTATATATATATATATATATATATATATGGGTATACACCCATACCAAGTGCTCTCGTTTACAATACAGCAGTCAATCGATGTGAACGTTCTTCGGACATTTCATTACAAATACGTTTATGAATTGAAGAAACACAATATAATCTTCGTTTTTGAGTCTCATCATTTGAAAGGCGTTTGCGGATCACATCATGTCAACTTACCTCTTAGCTGCATTTCTTTCGGTACTTACATTTCATGCATTTCCGCATTTTAGATAACCTCTGATCACGTACGATATCAGATTCTTGACTTCGAATCATAGGAACGAAATTTTAAGTCGTTTTTAACGTGTTTCCAAAGAACGTTCTATCTCATGAGCAATCTCTTTTATAAGCCTGCTCATATTTTCGGTTCGAGGAAGTTACAAAACTAAAACTAAAATAAAGATTTTTTGAAAAACCTGAATCTACTCAAAAAAAAGGAAATTAAAAAAAAATATATTGCATGAAAAAGGAGGAAATAATTTTTCCAATACGCCTACAATATAATCTTTTAAATTTATCTTTGAAGTCAGCATCAAATTTTATATAGTTTCTGACCCAAATTATTAAAAAATAAAATTCAAATAGATTTCGTAATCCGTACCTCGTCAATTCATTTAAGATTTGGCGTCGACTTCAAAAAAATGAATTTCAAAGATTATATTGAAGGCGTAGTAGAAAATTAATTTGCCTCTTTTTTGTGAAGTATTCTTTTTATATATTTTTTTTTCTTTTTGGAATAGGTTCAACTTTTTTCAAAACATTTTTATATCAATCTGTTTAATACAACTGCCGTATATCTATGACATGAAATAAAACTGAATAATTTCGCAAATAAATTAAGAAATGAAGATTTATGTAGGAACAGATATAATTTGTTTTTATTACAGCCAAACTTTTTATTCGTGAGAATGGAGGCTATTAGAAATTAGGTGGATCTTTAAAATTCTAAAAGAGATTTTAAAACAAGGAAATAATTGATGGGAGAATCTTTTAAAGAAACGAATCAGATTTATATTTCGACAACCACGTTTAAAGCTAATTTCGATTCGCAGTGTAAAAACTGCAAAAAATACTGAATTGTAATACGAATTAGACAATTGCGGATGTAGGATGTAGTGAATATTTTGAAGTTACACATAGTATTTGTAAGTTCTTTACGTTTAAATAAATGTCTTCTTTATGAAAAACTGAAGAACAAATTCGTTACAGATATAAAATAATGGCAATCGAGAATAGTAAGAGATATCGAGGAGGTCCTACAAATGTGACCGCATATTTAAGGTTAATATTTTTATTCTTTCTGGCACATTCGAGACTAAAAAAATACAGAATAAAATTAAAATTTCCCAGGATCATTCAATTTTCCATTCGGAAATATAAATGTATAGATCATATTTTGTGAGGATATGAAACAGGACATAAATGGGAAAATAAATTGTAACCACAACTTCTTTAATTAAGATATCTGTAATTAGAATTCTAATCTCGACCGTTAGAATCACAAATTTTATAATCTTGGTCGTTACGATTAATTACGTAAAATGTTTACGTCAGAAAAAGCAATTCAGATAACAGAAATATACCATGTTAAACAAAGTACAGCATACATAAATTATTTTTAGGCTATAATAATGTTTAAATTCTTTAAATAGGTTTTTTACAATGAAATAAGCTAAATAATTTAAACACTCTTTTCATTCTATTATAAACGTATATTTAAACAAACAAGATTCAATCAGTCAAAGCTTTTATCCAGAACAAAGTAAAGTGCAGTAAAAACAAAAATGTATATATACAATAAATGTAATCACAAGGAACTGAATGAAATACAGTGATATAAACATTGAATAAAGGATATTATATCAACAAGCGAATAATTTTACTCTTCAGGTATTCAATTTGTAAGAAACAGATGCATCATATCAAAGGAATGACGCCTTTAACGCTAATACATTTACCACAACGGAGGATAAACAGAACCGGAATAGCTTTTTATTAATTTACTTTTCAAAGAAAATTTACAAAAAACAAATTACAATTAATTATTGAATATAAAATTACGACTTAACGGATCAACTATTCGATAACGGTAGATAACCAATTTTTTATTCTAATATTTCATACGCCCAATCCGTATTTGAGAAAACAAAAATAGTTCGGACACAGTAAGGGAACATTATTTGTTCGTTCTCAATTTTTGTTACATTACTTACTTTGAGAGTAATGAGGTTCCTGTGGTGTTCGGAGAGTAGGTATCATTTGTAAGGTCGAATATTAACTTAATTTTGATTTCCACGGGTTACAAATACTATACACACAGCGCGGTAGGAAAACCAGTAATTATAATATCTGTGCCATTATCGGGAATAATTTGTCTCGTGTCAGACATCTTCAACCGACCGGTTACAGTACATAACATAAATACTTACCTATTAACCAAACAGAAATGTATAAGAATAGTTTAAGCTGTTGTCTTTTGTTATTGTTTAGGGACAGATTTGAATTTTCAGTACTGTATTTATTGTATGGATCTTGATTCAGAGGCAAAAGTAGAAATAGTGAAAGAAACTTTTAACGATCCCGATTTTTTTAACACGTAACAAATCACATTATTTACAATAAGCAGATGTGATTCCAAGACCTCTTCATAATAAAAACTTTTTTATTGTTTTTTTTTTTTGCCTGCGTAAGTTCTTTTTTTTTTTTAACCTCCGGGACCACAATTAGGTATTGCTTCAGAGGATAAGATGAATGATATGTAGCGTGTGAAAATGCCACGCCTGACCGGGATCTCCGGATGAAAGGCATATTTAGAACGAAGTGATGAACATTGGGATTTGCGAGGGGGCTTAAGGTATACAGTTGTGTATGCGTTTAAGACGCTTTTTGTCACTTAATGTGCAAGAAACGTTTAAACATAATTTTATGAAAAGAAACCCATTTATTTTGTACACGGGACTGGATACTAAATTAATTTCTTTATTCGGGCTTTTATTTACGTGCAACAGAGTTTTTGTTTTTTATTTGAACAAGAATTATTACAAAGTTTACTCAGCCCAATGATGTCTCTTAATAACATTAATGAAATGCAATTCGAATCACTTTTTTCTTATCAAATCTTTTTCATTATCCTTCCTGTTTAGATTTAGATTTATTTACACATAATTACTACTATTGAACTGCAATAAAATACAAATTATCATTCAACGTTTTAATTACTTAACGGAAAAGCGACGTTAATTGGGTCTAAACAATAGAATGAGGTTTATTCATTAGAAAAGATTAATTTTTTGAAGAGAGATTCTACTTTAATCTTTACACTGTGCTAATTGCTAAATATAAAGTAAAAAAATTGTTACTAACCGAACTGCAAATGGTTTTACTGTTTTTAATCTTTCTCTACTTAAATTCATATTTAAAAATTTACAGTAAAAACCACAAGAAGATAGTTTAAGCTGATAATTTTATGAAGCTATTCTACATTTTTGGCCTTCTGTTCCGAGATTCTTTTGTACTTTTCTTTGTAAACTGCAGAGTTGACATTTAAACTTCTCGCTGAGAATGGTTTTGGCTTAAGTTCCGTTCTCAATTAAAATGTTCTGTTAAATAACCAAGATGAAAGCTGTAAAAACAAGGCTCTTTATTAATAATAATCTTGCCAGGTAGTCTTCTGCGACATCTTTTTTTCTCGAGATATTTTAGCACTTCCTAATCCTCGTCTTGGTAGGACGTTTTCCATAACTGATAGAACGTTTTTAATAATATATTATAGTTAAATCTAACGAGCTTATCAATGAAGTCATATTAAAACTACTTATTCAAGCCACAATTATTATTTTGTAAAAGTTGTAAAAAGAGACAGAGCCGCATACAACCACACATGTAAATGTACGTCGCAATGTACATCTATAATATGCGAAACACAAGGAATTTTAATTGGAGCACGATAATCAGATTACACAAGTCGTAAAAAGGATCATACCGCAGCTATTGATAAGCGGATACGGCTGTGGCCAGCTTATTTCTTTCCCTACATTGTTAATTCAAGTTATGGTGGAAGATCGTACTGGCCGGTTGATCATGCCATACCATTTGCTCAAGTAATGTTGGGGACGTTCTACAACATATATTGATAAAAACCCTACCTGAATAATGTTTTCATAAGTATTTTTTTTTTTTTACATATTTTCGCGTGTTCGCGGCTCGATCAGGATATTGAGAGATTGCAATTGAAAATGTTAATATAATTACAATTTATTGGTTTAAAAACATAATAAGTAAAACAAGACAGATCAATAATAATAATAAAACAAATATTAATCATACTAGTCATAACCGCAATAATAATGACAACAGAAAACAACAACAATAATAATAATAACAGACAGCGATTACATACAAAACAGAATTTAAAGTAATCATCAGGATCTACTTAAGGTAGATAAATAATAAAAAGGAGAATTCAATCTCATTGACAAAGGACAATAGCATGACCACTAGTCTTATATTAACAACAGTAGTACAATAGGTAAGACAAGTATAAAGTTTTTTCTCTGCAAATACTTTTACTGTTCACAAATAAAACTACCCTTCTTCTTTTTCCTGTTTAGCCTCCGGTAACTACCGTTTAGATAATTCTTCAGAGGATGAATGAGGATGATATGTGTGAGTGTAAATGAAGTGTTAGTCTTGTACATTCTCAGTTCGACCATTCCTGAGATGTGTGGTTAATTGAAACCCAACCACCAAAGAACACCGGTATCCACGATCTAGTATTCAAATCCGTGTAAAAATATCTGGCTTTACTAGGACTTGAACGCTGTAACTTTCGACTTCCAAATCAGCTGATTTAGGAAGACGCGTTAACCACTAGACCAACCCGGTGGGTTAAATAAAACTACCATACGAATGATATTTAGTACATTATCTCTTTCACTTATAGTCTTTCTTTTTTCTGTTCAGCCTCCGGGAATTACCGTTCAAGTATTACTTTAGAGGATGAATGAGGATGATATATAGGGTGTAGTCTTGTACAGTCTCAGTTCGACGATTCCTTAGATGTGTGGTTAATTGAAACCCAACCACCAAAGAACACCGGTATCCAGGATCTAGTGTTCAAATCCGTATAAAAGTAACTGCCTTTACTAGGACTTGAACGCTGTAACTTTCGACTTCCAAATCAGCTGATTTAGGAAGACGCGTTAACCACTAGACCAACCCGGTGGGTTAAATAAAACTACCATACGAATGATATTTAGTACATTATCTCTTTCACTTATAGTCTTTCTTTTTTCTGTTCAGCCTCCGGGAATTACCGTTCAGGTATTACTTTAGAGGATGAATGAGGATGATATATAGGGTGTAGTCTTGTACAGTCTCAGTTCGACGATTCCTTAGATGTGTGGTTAATTGAAACCCAACCACCAAAGAACACCGGTATCCAGGATCTAGTGTTCAAATCCGTATAAAAGTAACTGCCTTTACTAGGACTTGAACGCTGTAACTTTCGACTTCCAAATCAGCTGATTTAGGAAGACGCGTTAACCACTAGACCAACCCGGTGGGTTAAATAAAACTACCATACGAATGATATTTAGTACATTATCTCTTTCACTTATAGTCTTTCTTTTTTCTGTTCAGCCTCCGGGAATTACCGTTCAGGTATTACTTTAGAGGATGAATGAGGATGATATATAGGGTGTAGTCTTGTACAGTCTCAGTTCGACGATTCCTTAGATGTGTGGTTAATTGAAACCCAACCACCAAAGAACACCGGTATCCAGGATCTAGTGTTCAAATCCGTATAAAAGTAACTGCCTTTACTAGGACTTGAACGCTGGAACTCTCGAGTTCCAAATCGGCTGATCTGGGAAGACGTGTTCTCCGCTAGACCAATCCAGTAGGTTTTCACTTATAGTCTAACAGTAACTCACCAAAACATTTCTTGTTTTCATGTACTGTCCACACAGGAATTACTTGTGACGACATTTTAATCGCGTCGAACGAGTAAGCACTGACCTCCACGCTGAATACTCTCGCTTTAAATTCACATAATCACTCCTCATTTAGAACTCTCTATCGTAGCACTCTCTCGCAGACTCGCATCGTAACGTCATGCTTAGACTAATTTCAACTAGTCTTCCCGGAATATTTATACTCCTCTCCGCTTTACCTGCAGGACCAGACCCCAGTTGAGCGTGAGAACAATCGATCGAGCCCTTTCATTCCCATGCATTCTTAACCACTCACTCTCTCTCTCTTTTTCCTGTTTAGCCTCCGGTAACTACCGTTCAGATAATTCTTCAGAGGATGATATGTATGAGTGTAAATGAAGTGTAGAACATTTACATTCTCAGTTCGACCATTCCTTAGATGTGTGGTTAATTGAAACCCAACCACCAAAGAACACCGGTATCCACGATCTAGTATTCAAATCCGTGTAAAAATATCTGGCTTTACTAGGACTTGAACGCTGTAACTTTCGACTTCCAAATCAGCTGATTTAGGAAGACGCGTTAACCACTAGACCAACCCGGTGGGTTAAATAAAACTACCATACCAATGATATTTAGTACATTATCTCTTTCACTTATAGTCTTTCTTTTTTCTGTTCAGCCTCCGGGAATTACCGTTCAAGTATTACTTTAGAGGATGAATGAGGATGATATATAGGGTGTAGTCTTGTACAGTCTCAGTTCGACGATTCCTTAGATGTGTGGTTAATTGAAACCCAACCACCAAAGAACACCGGTATCCAGGATCTAGTGTTCAAATCCGTATAAAAGTAACTGCCTTTACTAGGACTTGAACGCTGTAACTTTCGACTTCCAAATCAGCTGATTTAGGAAGACGCGTTAACCACTAGACCAACCCGGTGGGTTAAATAAAACTACCATACCAATGATATTTAGTACATTATCTCTTTCACTTATAGTCTTTCTTTTTTCTGTTCAGCCTCCGGGAATTACCGTTCAGGTATTACTTTAGAGGATGAATGAGGATGATATATAGGGTGTAGTCTTGTACAGTCTCAGTTCGACGATTCCTTAGATGTGTGGTTAATTGAAACCCAACCACCAAAGAACACCGGTATCCAGGATCTAGTGTTCAAATCCGTATAAAAGTAACTGCCTTTACTAGGACTTGAACGCTGGAACTCTCGAGTTCCAAATCGGCTGATCTGGGAAGACGTGTTCTCCGCTAGACCAATCCAGTAGGTTTTCACTTATAGTCTAACAGTAACTCACCAAAACATTTCTTGTTTTCATGTACTGTCCACACAGGAATTACTTGTGACGACATTTTAATCGCGTCGAACGAGTAAGCACTGACCTCCACGCTGAATACTCTCGCTTTAAATTCACATAATCACTCCTCATTTAGAACTCTCTATCGTAGCACTCTCTCGCAGACTCGCATCGTAACGTCATGCTTAGACTAATTTCAACTAGTCTTCCCGGAATATTTATACTCCTCTCCGCTTTACCTGCAGGACCAGACCCCAGTTGAGCGTGAGAACAATCGATCGAGCCCTTTCATTCCCATGCATTCTTAACCACTCACTCTCTCTCTCTCTTTTTCCTGTTTAGCCTCCGGTAACTACCGTTCAGATAATTCTTCAGAGGATGATATGTATGAGTGTAAATGAAGTGTAGAACATTTACATTCTCAGTTCGACCATTCCTTAGATGTGTGGTTAATTGAAACCCAACCACCAAAGAACACCGGTATCCACGATCTAGTATTCAAATCCGTGTAAAAATAACTGGCTTTACTAGGACTTGAACGCTGTAACTCTCGACTTTCCAAATCAGCTGATTTGGGAAGACGCGTTAACCACTAGACCAACTCGATGGGTATGCATTCTTAACCTGGGTCCGATAATTTCTCACGGAACATCTGTTTAGGTGTGTCAGTGGACAGTATTACAAAAGACGATTGTTAAACGGGCCTATTACGTTTACTGAAAGGGGTTTTTAGCTCCTTTCTGGATTTCTCCCATTATTATATTTTTTACTATTTTCTTCTCAATTTTAATTGTTTCTTTTTAAGTTCTAGTTTTTTAAATTAGAAATTAAATATTCCTTCTGACCTAGAACACAGACACACTTTTATATCATGTTGCTAAGAACATTCTCAGATATAGCTTTTCATAATATTTAACACAGCTCTTTTTCTTCAAGTTAATTCGGTTTATAAAATGTGTTGTGTAATATAACAATACAACCCGACGAAATTCCTATTCGAAGAAACTCCCAGTAGTAGATTCATACCGATAATCCGAAATTTGAAGTGTGGATTAAACAATCTTATCTAGCTGTAAAACTTTCCTACCATGTATAACAGAAATAAAAAACTTCCATCACAAAAAAACACCTATGAAGATACTGTATTTGTCATCTCTCAAATTTTTCAAAAAATAAGTTATGGAGCCAAAACTAAAAAATCTCAGATTAATGAGAGTGATTTTACTTCATAACTCAGGAGTAGTTGAATCTAAAATCAAGGAATAAGTTGATAATTGATATGATGCGATGTAATTATTCTATTATATTTTTTGAAAAATCGGGTAAGAGAATAGAAACATTAAAAGGAGGATTCTATATCGAAATTCAACATTCAACAATATCCCTACTGAGTTGATATAACCTACATTCCACGATCTATCATTCTATATTATGGCTGTAATATATGAAACGTACTTGAGGTAGTCATATAAGGATTATTTAATATATTTAGCTGTATACGATGCTATTTCATTAAATAAAAATCAATACAATACTCGACTGTAGTACACACAATACTAAACATCCCAACCCCCGTAGGAGAAGACGCCTTCTGACGATTCCGGTCGTCACACCCCTCCCGTTAATAGCCCTGATGGACTTTAACGAAGATTGTCTTTTGACCCTCTGATTACATGTCACAGTAATTAACCACACCTCGTTTGGATGCCGCTGATGTAAATGGCTCGGAAGACATTTACATCAGTGAATTTTGACTTGGCCTTCCATTCGCTGTAGGCTTCTTCGGACATCTTGACTGTCTTACTTCGTTGCACTCTGAACTAGCTAACCGAGTTTGCGGAAGCACGAACCCCGCGCCTAGTTCTGCATTTTAAGTAACTACTAGTGAGTAAATGTTTCATAATATTCAAAGCAATTTCAGAAAAATAACACATACAAGAAACTGTTGTTCGCAACAACGGAATTTATGCCTAGTCCCCTTAGTGAACTCTACATGATAGTTTAAATCCTTAGTTTAATTACAACTACGGACTTCAGTCTGGTCTAACAGGGAGAGGGGGACAGACCTCCTACTTCCACTATACAATATTAAACATCCCAACCACCGGTAGGGGAAGACAAGTCTTGCGACGATTTCGGTCGCCACCCCCTCCCACGTTCATAGTCCAGATGCAATACTAAACAGTACAAATGGAACAAATGACTTAATTATGCATACCTTGAGCTAAACTTAATACAATTCGTTCCCTAATTAATGGTAACTAATAAGCCAACGTCTAAGTAATCCAGAAAGTAACCAGTTTTCAGATCTATGACGGAAGATCTCTTTGCAAATTCATAAATTGCATTTTTTACTATGTTATATATATATATATATATATATATATATATAAAGTAAAGAAGATATATAAAGCAAGTAGAATATTAAAAAAAACATTCTTTATCCAGAATTACCATCAACAAACCACATATAAAAACCTTCAGCACGACTAAAGTAGAAATATTTGAAAGAAACAAAGGATAACTTATGGAAACGGTGTACACTCTTATCAAAAAAAAATTTCCTATCACATTAAAAAAAAAACAATACACACACAGTCACACAGACTGCGTTATCTCGGTTTGATAAATTAATAAAAAAGATCTGTTCCTTCCTCTTACACCCAATAAGGTTTTTTTTTTACATATAAACACTTTTGCGAACTGTAAAATCGTATTTCTAAATTACTCAACAAATTCACGAAATTTTAAATGCGCAATGATGAACAAGAAAATTAATTAATAAAGGTCCGATGAATTACTTAAACGAATTCTTGTAATTTCACAAAAAGAAAGGCGGTTATAATATTTCACGTAAAATTTTCACAGTTAAAACAAAAACGACAATAAAATATTCACAGCTGGCAGTTACAATTTATGACCACTAACATTCAACCGAATCCTTTACTTTATTTACTGCAATGATTTATATAATTAAAAGCGTAAAAGAATAACAATGATCAAATCGAGCAAAAAATAAATAAATAAAAAACAGGAATGCGAGTTAAGAACTTGTATCTAGAAAGCTATTAAAAACCGATGAAATAAGCAAGGAGGTTGAAGAAACAAACATGAATATATAAGCAGAATATACACACTTAACATCGCATACTCCAGACCACACCATATGTTCCAGGAAGCTGGAGTTCCACCACATCCTGTCGTTGAAGATAAACAGCAGTACAGAATACACCAAGGCTAGGCGGCTGAGCCAGGAATAGCTACGGCCGACAACAGTCCAATCAGGGAGGTTTAAATAAACGCCTACCACGAGTCCACCCAGTACCAGGGGAACTATCCCCTCGTCCATTCCTTATGCCAGTCGTCTGTCTGCATACCCCGGTTCCAGACAACATAAATTGATTAACAGTACCCCCTTTACGCTTCCAACATTTTTATTATTCATTTATATTAATGATGTAAACCAAAGTATAAAACTGCGAACACGCAAATATTATCTAATCTAGATTATCATTTACAATAAAAAAAATGGCAGATCGTTAAAATAAATGTGCGAAGAAAGATTTTTTTCACTGTTACAAATAAAAACATACACGTGTTTTAATCAGATAAATAAGATTAATGAAGTGTTACACAGAATAAAGAGACCTTAAAGAAACTGAATTTATATGGGTCAAGGAACTAAAATGTTACACGACCGAAAAATTTATACCAATAAGTAGACAGAGTAAATGAAATTTATTTACTTTATGGTGAAATTAACCAAATATTTCTAATTAGGATTACGAGTACGGCTTTTAAAATGAACAGAAACAAAATTAAACGATTTAACGGAATATTTTTACATATAGTATACTGCTTGAAATCTGACCTCATACTAGTATGGTTTTAAAGTATAAGTTGATATTACTGATAAGGAAGAGTAGTTTTCGACTGGCAAACACTTAGCGCTACTAAATGTAAAATAAGCATTTTAGTACATCAAAGTTGAGAATTAAATATGAGAGAACAATCTTAACACATTGCATAGCATAACTATAACAGATTAATATGTTATTAACTTCTACATTAAAAAATTACTGTATAATTAGAGGTATATTTTCACAAATATAGTGAACATAATTTAGTATTAATAAATCAAATTATAAAATTAATTATATTATCGCGACTGGTAAGCATATACGTTTAATCTACACAGTAACACTAAGTATAAGATGACAAAGAGAAGGAACAGGAGGCAGCAATAAATAGTTAAGTTTATTTAGTTGTTCTGAAGTTCTTATAAGGAGTAGTACAGTCGTTTTTATTGTATGTATACGATATGTCTTAATCGTTATTACACACTACAAACTACCAACATAACTGAAATAAATAAGTCTCTATGTTAAAAAATAATTTAAATGAAGTGTTTTTTTTTAAAATAATAATAATAAATATTATAAATATAAATATTAGAAATGACAGCATAGCACTCAAAGAAATCTGATAGAATAAATTCTTTAATAATCAATTATCACGTGTCTATTTATTCACAATATAAGTTTATTCATCAAACGATCGGTCTATAATACTAGGTTGCCATTTCATACCCTAATTTTCAATTTTCAGCGGACAAGATAATCTGATTATTAATGGTGGCCTTCATGCATACTCATTACAGTACCTATTTGCCTGTATTGTTTCTTCAAGTCATCACATTTGAAGAGTAATACAATTATAAATACTTTGAATATTAGGGAGTATCAGTAAGTCATTTTCCCTTATTAAACAAGAATGACAGTCTTTCGTGTTAGCTTACGAAAGCGATGGTTTATATATCCCAAAACATTTCGAAATAAAGGCCATATTTTTTTTTTTTAATTGTTAAATAATGTATGAAGTGAAGAAATTCGTAGAATTTAATCGATTCTACTTTTAAATTTTATTAAAATTTTAATTTTAATAATAAAAATAGACCTGATTTAAAATTCTAAAAAATAATATAAAAAAAAATTGAAAATCTCGAAATATATATATAATTCTATCTGTAGATAAAATACAAAAAAAAAACGAATTTACTTTTTCTAAAGTGAATAATAACTAGTGAGTGCGCACGAAGCAGAAGGATGCCTGTATTTGATTGTGGTATCCAATTAAAAAAAGAAAACCCTCTGGCCAGGCGGCCTACATTGTATTCAGCAACAAGAACAAAAGGACAAGACACGTCTGAACTAACATACTCCTGGGTTCATGTCATTAAAACATCCTTCTTTATAATAATAAATTGTGAGTGACATCACACATAACGTAGCAATCAATGTCATCAAAATTTAATTATTGTTCCGCATTGCTGCATGGTGGGTTATAAACGGAAATTCAATTAAATTAATAGAACTATATTAAACAGTTAATTACAAATAAAATGAACAATACAAAACATCCCTCCTTTATTATTACAGACTAAAAACACTGCTAAAGGTTTTAATAAAACAATTATACGATAAATTTATTTAAAGTACAACAAAGAAAATAAATCACTAGCGAGTTTGATATGTTATATACTAATACAAAACGAATCAATTGTATTTTTTTCTTTCTTTTTTTTTTTAATAAATACACAAACTGGTGAATACATTTTATATTACAAGCCAGCCGATTATCAGAAATTGATAAAAAGGCTATTGAAAAAAAAATCAAATTTTAAATAATGCAATGCATTATTAAGAAAACTAATCGCGCTGATTTTATTACGATAAAAATTCAGCGGCTTTCATCCCTAAACTCAAAACCATCAGACGAACAGTAAAAAAATGCATATAAAAAATCTTATTATTAATCATTTTAATCGGCGTAGGATGCCCCATTTCAAAGGGAGAAATTCCCCTTCCTCAACTTAAAATTATCTTTCTCCAACAAGAACCTCAACGATATTTCTTTTCAATCCGTGTATATGTTAGTACTGAAAAAAGCAAACAAAACAAATGAAATGATTTGTTTGCTATATGAAATCATTTAAATAGTTCAGAGGTTTGTAAGTTATAAATTTCAGAAAATCATCAATTACAGTAGTAAACTGGGGAAAATGTAGCTAATTGTCTTTTATTGTAAATATGTAACGCATAATTTAAAATTTCGCTTTAAAATTTAATCTTTCCTATCTATCAATAACTTTTTAATTTATCATAAAACTTCATTGTAATTAAAAAAAAAAAGTTATGGTACACAAATGGAAACTAAAAGTGACATCATTTTATAATTACATTGCCGGATTACTAACTAAGAGATTCTGTGTTGTTGGAATATACAAAAACAAAACGCAAAGAAAATTGATGGAATAAATTAACTAACCTTTTCACTTATTTAAAAAATAAATAAACTTAACGGAAAAGATTATATAAATAGAATATTTAGATGTTTAGATTTCGGAAGTTCATGGTCGCAATAAAAAAAACCCTAGCCAATCTTTTCTATTTTAATTCTATTTTATCTATTTACTATTTTTAGATCTTAGTTCATTAAACCATATTACACACAAATAATAATTCCAAGAATACTTAACGTCACTATCAGAAGATAAAAAAAATGCTATTCGATTACGATAGGAAATTCCACCAGTTAACATTCTCTCGGCGCTACAAATCACATTTTAAGCTTTACATCTCTCAGATTACCACAATAATATCTGACCAATCAATCCGTAAAACATTCTTCACGTCTGCTGGATTCACCGATCCGAACAACAAATAAATAACTCTTCAGATATGAATGTTTTTTACAAATTTTATTTCTCTCAAAAAGCCACCTTCAATTATTTTATCCATTTCATTGGACGACACCCTCCAGTAAAGAACAATAATGTAATTACTCATGAATTGATTAACTTAGAATTATTTAGTAATTAATAAAAATTTCATAGATAGAGAGAAATATATAATAGAAATTAATAATTATTAGCAACGAGTTCTCAACTGGAAAAACCAGGTTCGAATCCCGGTGAGGCATGGCATTTTCACACGCTACTTGTCATTCATCTGATCCTCTGAAGCAAATACCTAACAGTGGTTCCGGAGGTTAAAAAAAAAGTAATCGAATCCTATGTTTTCAGTACGGCTCGTAATGCAAAGTGGACTGACTGTATGTAGCTGCCTTCCTCTCCCTTCAATAGACTTGATAATGTGGTCTTACAATATTGTAATTTATTTGTTTACGGATCTTCGTATGTTTGTTATTCATTACACGGAACGTAATTCATTTACATTCGGAGTGACTAATATCGACGGCTAAATATTGGACCAAAAATTATACTAACTAATAAACCGAGAAAATTAATTTCCTATAATATATAGTAACCGCTAAAAAAAACACCTGCCATTAATAATTTAACTCTTAGTTTTATTGATAACGTAGTACATATTTGTTTTCCAATAGTAAGAGGAAGATAAATAAACGGTTCACGAAGTACTGCTTTTTAAGATCACGATTTTACGACAGGTCATAAGTTCAAAGAGTTTTTCTTCATATTACTTTTCGAAGGCGAGCGAAGCGAACAATCTAATCAAAATAAAAATGTTTTATAAAACCTCGTCGTTGAAAAGCCCAAATAACAAATCAAAGCTTAAAAATTCAAAACATGTTACCAATTTTATTACACAAACCATTAGAGGGGGAGGGGACCAGATATTATGCTGTTTTGTTAATAGAAGACGACAGTACAGCAGAGTCGTCTTACATTGCTCATTTTTTAATGCATAAAAAAGGCTAAATGACATCTATTTCATATCATACACATCTCGGCCGTATCACACAGATGCAGACAAAAGCAAAATATTCAAAGGCCAAGCAGGGGTCAATAAGATAACACATGTTTCATCACCCTTACTTGTTAGTACAGAAATAATAGGCGTTAAAATACGGGTATATATCCTCATCAAGCATAACTGCTACATCATTCACTCTATCTTAAGACACAGTGATGACGTCTTTCTGTATCTAAAAATATTTTATGTACACAATAAAAACGACTGTTGTATTGTACTAAGGATTTTATAACATTACAAACACTATTATGTACGTACGATGTACATACAGCTGCTAACTTATTTCACTTGAGTCGATCGTGCGATTCATTATTATATTATAAGCTATACAATTAGTCACGGGCCATTTATATCAGAAAACGGCTAGTTTAAACTGATTTATTCACCTAAAGTTCTAAGCTTCTAAGTTACTAGCGTAATATTTTTAACTTTATTTGAACGTTCGTATTACAAGTGCGCTTTGAGGTTCGATGCAGAAACATTTTCTAAAATTAACGCTTATTTTTCATCCGTACGTTTTTCTCAGCTTGTGCATAATTTTTATACGACAGAAGCCTTCCTTGATATCGCAGTATTACAGATTACTAGTAACAATATAAATAAAGCAACGGTTCTCGTATTATAGTATTTTCAATATCCGACTCGTTTAACTCTTGATATTAATATGACAAGTATTACCAAACTAAGACCAATGATGTACAGTATATATCCTTGAAAGAAAAAAAAGAAGAGTTTAACGATTTCGTAATGTGATAATTACTTAATTAAATGTGTTCGAAAAACAAACATGCACTTTTCTACTTTACTTAACAAAAACTTATAGATCAAAACAACTCATTAAAATAAAGCAATTATAAAAAGAAAAAAAAAATCGATAATACAATCGTATTCCACTCCCTGTCGCAGTTTCCAGCCCAGGCCGGAAGAGCTAGAAACTTGACAAGAATATTCCCCTTAGGTAGTAAGCTCCAGTAAGAAGGAAAGTTTTCCTTTTATTCTTACTGCGGGGGGGGGGGGTAAAAAACGATTGTAAAGAAAACAGTTCTCTCAAGACCGTTGAAATAAAACCGTGAAATTAAAAAAAAAAAATTACTTTTAACTTTTAAAAATCAAGATTTTAATCTCTAAGAAGGTGAAATAAATGGGGAAAAGTAAGAAGAAATAAGAAATAGAAGTAAGATAAAATAAGATATTCGTTACCATATATAAATAACTTCAATTCGTAGATATTCAAATTGAAATATAGCAGACATTCTCCTTTAACATTCTCCAGGAAAAAACTGGGAATTCCTTATAAACCAACTCTAAAATTGAAAAATGGGGTTTAATGATGAAATAAATATACAGGTTTCTCGAATATTTTAAATTCTGGAAAATAGACAAGGACGTTGATTTCCCCCCTCTCTTAAATTGTAGGATATTCCGAACGTCTCGAAATAAATATCTAATATAACTTTCTGGATTCGTGGCCTTCAACTGGCATGGTGTAGTGAAAGTTTTTACGGCTTGTTACATCCGTGGATTACCAGACAAGCATTTTTAGTTAATTAAAATCCAATAACAATCTTTCGTTGGGGGACCAAATTAAGGATTCATTAAGATTAAAAATATAAGAGTTCGCTTGGTCATCGAACAGTCAACTTCCTCCCACTGAAAGCTTAATGCTCACCATCTGCGTCACTCGGACACACTTCAGAGACTTAACTATTAAAAAAATATGAAACGTAACTCATTTTTACCCTATTCAATCTTTTTACTTTTTTTTTAAGAGGGGGAGAGGTTAAAGGTGATAACTCAAGAAACTACCAAGTCAACTTAAATTTAATATCTACCTTCACAAATATAAAAAAAATATATAAAATTTTTATACAGAGTTAAATCTGAACAGAGATCCAATATTAACTGTTTATAGTTCAGTTAGCCGATTTTACAAACCGCACACAAAAACCAAACCAGTTCTAATTCTACTAAGGTTTTCCCAGATTTGTTATTTCTTCAAGATTATTTTTTTTTTTTTTAATTTTGAAAGGGAGTATAGTAAAGAATAAGGGCTATTAAAAACTTAAGATTTTAGATTTTAAAAGGGTAACTTGTGAGATGAATTGAAATTTAAAATAAATCTAAAAAATATTTTTTGATACCACAAACCATTTGGGGCGAGTTGGGCAAAAGGGTTTTTATAGGTTTGTAAGCCTACTGATGTAGAAAATATAGATGCAAAAAACTCTAACTCTTTTTAGAAACGGGTAAGGATTATTTTATGGAAATATGAGCCTATTTTCAGGGTGGGTGTTTAATAATTGAAAGAAAAAGATTCTTTGCAGTCAACGCAGAATAATTTATCAGTAATACATTATTTTCTTTCTTATATAAGATATTTCGATCTCCCGTGTTGAACGGATATCTACAAGAGAAACTGCGAAAGAATTAGAATTCCTATAACTGGAACTTTTTTATTTATCTCTTTTTGTCCCTATCTGAATCTTTTGTCTTTTAATTATTATCCACCTATTTTTCTTGAACTTTTCCACCTCCAGAGTGTTCTATGGTTACGACCGGATGCAGATTGTATCCGTGCTACAAATAAAAGTAACTGTTCATTTTAAATGTCCTTAGTATTTGTGACGTTTAACGAGACCGATTCTGTTCATGTAACTGTACGGAGAATGTTCAATCAGATAGCTTTATAAAAATCCAAACCTTTTATAAACGTAAATACATACACAGCTCTCTACAGTCTGGATCGTAAAGTAATTTCCACATTTAACTCAGATTCTTACCCCTTAAAAAATTAAAATGCTCAATAATAGACAGAAATGTTTATTGTGAAGCAATACATTTACTTTTAGGGCATCCGATTGTAAAATGTCATCCTTATTAAATTCAAGGAAAAACTGGGAATGATTCATATTAAGACAAAAAATATCGCGCATAACGTAAATCATAACTGGTATATTATTAAATTCAATATCCGTTTGTAAATCGTACAAGCCAACGAATTAAGCCGTTACAGGTGGATATCATCTCATATTAAAACAGAACCGTTTTTTGAAATCGCAATTCTTTAACTGACTTTACTAAGGCGATGGTCAATAAGGGTACATCATTTGTTATACTGTAAATTTATTATAAAGGTACGTAACTAGACATATAGCCGGTCAAGCTAGGCAATTTATTTTCATTGAAAAACAATAATCAAAATTATGAGTTCTTTTTTTCACATCTTTATGTAAAAATATTTACAATAATTTTACCAAACATGGCTCGTTGGTACGATTATAAAATTACTAATAAAAAACCCACGCCAACAATTCTTTTACATATACGTTCAAGCGCTTTCAGAATAAAATTCCATCATCAGGAACTTAAAAAAATGTATTTTATAATCTTAATAAAGCAAAAACTTCTACGTCATGTAAATTTGTTTATCTAACGTAATATAACATAACGGTGGAGACATTCATAATGACAGGTCGTTAAGTCGACATAATTTTAAACATTTCACGACCAGTTGTATTATATTATGTTACATAAACAAATTTACATGACGAAGAAGTTTTAATTTTATTAAGATTATAACACACATTTTTTATGTTCCTGATGATGAAATTTTATTCTGAAAGCGCTTGAACGTATATATATAAGAAGTGTTGGTAAGTGGGTTTTTTAAATATTAATTAAAAATATTTATTTCTAATTTTATGATACATAATTAAATAAATAAATACAAAGAAAAAACTGATTACTTCTATGCTTGTGGAGGACATAATGAATGTTGGATCTATTGTTTTGTGTTGTAGTTTTTTCAAACATATACAATAATTTTAAAAAAAGTAAGTGAATAAAGAATGACTTTTATTGTTGGTTGATCAGTTGTGCCCTATGCTTGACACTTACATCAACTCTTGTTCTAATTCTTCTAAGATTTTCACAGATTTGTCATTTCTTAGAGATTATTTATTTTTTCTTGAATTTTGAAAGGGAGTGTACAAAAGAGTAAGGGTTATCAAAACTTAAAACTTTTATATATTAAATGGGTATCTTGCGAGATGAATTAAAATTTAAAAATATGTTTTGATACCACTAATCATTTGGAACGAGTTGGGCAAAAGATTTTTAGTGTTTCGAAGACCTATTGATATAGAGAAAACTTCGATTAACTCTTTTTCTGAACCAAGATATAGGTAAAAAAGAAAAATGTATAAAATCATTTTTTTGGAGGGGATGAATATTAAATAAAATTTTTTTGTTAATCTGTGATCATGATAAAAAAATCAACTTTTGTAGGATAATCTTTTCCTAATGTGCCCAAATAAAGAACTGGCATTTTATTTCGGCTAAAACAGCCCCCTTTTTCCATTTTTGAAAAAAATTTAATACATTCTTTCGCCCAGAAGGTAGTACCTATCAAGTTTGAAGTTTGAAAATCGGTAACGGGATCCAGAATTATAAGACCAAATACAGGCCAACATAGTATATACGCACAAACATCCGTCTGACAAAAATTGATTTTTTGGATTTGGGAATATTGGAATAATTCTTTTTCCGTAGATTACTCAGTTTATTTATTTATTTTTTTGTTAAAAGTTTTTTATGTCTTCAGACTCAAAACATAAAAAGGGACCAATTAATTTAGATTTTTTTTACCGATCTATATACTGTCCCGTTACTGCTATAGCCAGGAAAGTAAAAATATTAATCAAGTGACACATAAATATCTTATTTTATATGTTTAAAATAAGACGCGCTGATTTAAAGAATTAAATTAACAAATTGCATTTCTTTTTCGATCTGAACTATAAGTACGGTGATATTTACGAGTAAAATAAACCGTTAAAGTATCTTTAATATACTTGGTGAATGAAGGTTAGAGAATTTTCGAAAGAGTTCCTCAGAAGGAGAGGGACTTAAGACTGTAAGAAATCTTATACTCAACGAAGAGAATATGATGACATCACAACTTTAGAAGTCTAACCCAAATTTATTTCACATATACTCTTCAAATAAGGACTATGATTAATGATAATAATAATTAATTATAAATGATAACTTATCCTTCAGATTACATATATGAATGTGTAACCTTTGCTAAAAAGAACAGTCACTCATATTTATAAAAAAAAATAAAATATTCCTCTATTTAACCGGACAACAAAACAATTTTCATGTAACTCAACACAATACTTCGGCTAAGAGAAATGACTTTATTATGCGTCCGTTGCAATTTTTAATAAATTACCGACCCAATTAAAAAATCCACCCACCAATTTATTTAAAATGCGATTAACTTTTCTTATACACTATGAATATTACTGTCAATGAAATTTTACATAATAAATTTAAAAAAAAACTTAATTTCTGCATCCCGATTTACGGGTATATACTGTGCTCAAATAAAACACATTCTGAATTAAAACGTACTTTGTAGTTATTTTTTTTATACTTAATATCTAACTTCACGTATATACAAATATTTTATTACAAAATCAAAAATTTTGTTAAATATTTTATTACTTTATTATTATTATTATTATTATTGTAATTAGCTTAAATAAGCACATTTAGCGAACTTATATGGCTTTTGGGTGTCGATATTGGATAACCAAAAGTTTAAAAAAATATTCCCTGAAGAAAGAGACGTAACCTTTATTATTCGCAGTCTGCTAAATTAATGAGAGTATCACAGTCCTCTGAAACAGCTGAAGTGCATGATTCTCTGTTAGCTGCTGACCTAGCAGCTAAACGAGCTGAGAGCGCTGCGCCCAGACTTGAGCTGTAGCTTCGTCTGCAGCAGGAACACAGCTTCTACGTGAAGATCTAGGGAAAAGTTGGAAGAAAGAGGGCATTTTAGTCTTTAATTGTTATTTATCAGTATTATCATTATGATAACGAACATGACGGGGTCCAGAGAAGTGGAGCCCCCTGGTTAGACGGGAAGGGCTCTCTTCGCTGGCCCTGACCTGCTAGAAATTTTTTTTTCTTTCCGCGGGGGGAGGAAAAATCTGCTGTCAGACGCCCAGAAGCACGTACTACTGGCCGTGTGAGGTTTCCCGCCAAAAAAATCACTAAGCAAGGACTCGCTACATCATCACATTTTTTATTTTAATTAATAATTAATTGTGCATTTTCTGATGCTCTTTGGTTTAACTTTTAACACTATCCATCCAGGTAAATGCTAAGGCAGTTCTTTTGTTTATCTGTTGAGTAAGTAGCATATCTACCCGTTCCTGACGTGATCTGTATAATGCATTATTACTATTTATTCATTACATTAAAAAAAAATATTTATTTAATGGATAATTTACTTTTTTGCGCCGTTGTAGTAGACAGCAGTGAAAATTAAACGAACTTTTTAAGACGAATCGAAACATCAGTCGCTGAAGAAAGAACAGCGGAAAGCACGACAAAAGTTAAAAATAAACATACAAATCAAAACTAATGATCTTCCAGACAGTTAAAAGAATTTTACATCCGTAGCATCCATAGATTGCATTTTTTATTTCCTTGTACGAAGTAAAGGAACTATTGTGATCGCGAAAAATTTCGATTTTCAGATTTCAACGGAAATATCCATTTTGACCATCCCTGAATCCATTTCCAACAGTTTCGGCGTGACGTCTGTACGTACGTATATATCTCGCATAACTCAAAAACGATTAGCCGTAGGATTTTAAAATTTTGGATTTAGGATTGTTGTACCATCTAGATGTGCACATCCCCTTTTGATTGCAATAAACTGGACCAAAAGTGTCCAAGAAACCGAAAATCCAAAACATTTGGATTTTAGACTCGTTCTTAACTGCAGTAATAATCCTCATTCAGACCTTTTCAACGATATATCATAACTGGTACTTTTCACTGGTTCCAGAGCTATAGCCAAATAAAAGTCTTATTAATGAAAAATATTTGAATCTTACAAGGGGAAGGCACATCGGTTAAAATTCGACTTCATCTGTTTTTTTTGTTTTAATTTAAATATATTGATTAATTAATAATAATTAACCTGTGATTGTATAAAACGTTTTTCAACAAATAAAAATTTTTAAAAAATCAGAAATTTAAAATATCATACGTTATTAATGAAATAAAATTTTATGTACTTTTCATCAAAAAAAAAAAAAAAAAAAAATGTATATGTAATTTAATAGACGTACAACGAAATCATGTAGTGTAAACATCAGATTTTTAAAAAAAATTCTTTAACTTCATAAATACGATTACTAACATTAAATTATTATATTAATAAAATTGAAGTAATTTTAAAATACAGTAACGATTTAATGAAGAAAAAAAGAATATGCATATAACGTAATATAAGGTAATAGTTATTAAATTAAGTATAATGTAATTTTTATAATAAAAACGTTCAAGTGTCCGTTTTGTAACAGAATATACACACTTCTATCTATAAGCAGTATACACGTAATTCTAAAATTTAATAAACTGTAACAATTTTTTTTATGTAAAATACAATCTAATGAACGAAGAACAAAATAAGTCTTAACATGATATATTGCGTGATTTCGTACAAAAAAAAAACTAGTAAATATGAAAACTATTTATTATTTTTTTTAAAAATTCATAAAGATGAAAAAATATACAGCATTTATAATTTATTAAAGTAGTAATTTGTTTTTTTTTCTTTACTTCTTTTAGATTCCAGATTCATGCAAGAGATAACGTTGCACTCTTTTAAAATAAGGATTTTTGGAGGGAACATGTTCTTAAATGATTACTTTTGTTGGGACTAGCTACTTAAAAGAAAAAATATACAAAAAATAGTATATTTAAAAAAAAAGTGAATGTTATAAATAACCAAAATTGTTATTAAAAATGAGTAACTATTTATTGTTAGGCTTTTCCATTTGTGAAACCTTTTTTACTTCCTTGTACGATGTAAAGGAAGTACTGTGATCGCGAAAAACTTCGGTTTTCAGATTTCAACGTAAATATCCATTTTGACTAGTTCGGAGTGACGTCTGTACGTACGTATGTATGTATCTCGCATATCTAAAAAAACATTAGCCGTAGGATGTTGAAATTTTGGATGTAGGACTGTTTAACATCTAGTTGTACACCTCACATTTTGACTGCAATAGACTGGACAAAAAGTGTCCAAAAAAGCTCAAAATCCAAACAATTTGGATTTTTAACATTTACTTATGTGCAGTAATAAGCCCTCATTGAGAGCTACGATATACCATAAGTGGTACTTATTTTCATTGGTTCCAGAGCTGTAGCCAAATTAAATTTTAATTAATGAAATATTTGGATCTTACAAGGGGAAAGCACATCGGTTCGAGTCAGACTTCATAACAAATAATATAACCAGAATTGTACAACCTTTTTTTAACTTATTTTTTTTAATTTAAATATATTGATTAATTAATAATCAACAATAATCTCTGATTGTAAATTTTTTTTCGATAAATAGAAGTTCAATAACAATAAAAAAAGAATGATAAAATATAAGAAGTTATTAATGAAATAAAATTTTATGTACTTTTTGTTTAAAAAAAAAAATAGGTATATGTAATTTAATAGGTGTACAAGGAAGTCATGTCGTATAGACATCAATTTTTTTTCGATTTCCATAATAAATCGTTATGACTATAGATTATTTAAATGAATAATCCAGAAAATGTTAAAAAAGATCCTGAATAACATTACATTTAATTATATTTCTACCAATTTTTTCGTATAGCTTTAATAATTATTTAAAAAAAAAAAATTTCCTAATGATAGATCGATTGCTTCTGAAGAAAAATATCAATTAAAATGTCACTTAGTTAAGAATATCAATTGGGACCCAACATTAATTACTAAGAATTTTGATTTTTTTTCTCAAACATACTTTTAATACGGTACAATTTTAAGATAAAAAAGTTATACGATCACTGGATTCAAATCCGACCCATATTTTTTAATGAATTTTTTTTCTTTCTCGCAACTGTGCTCTAATATATTGTGCAGAATAATATTTAGTATAAATTTTAAATATTAAAAAGTATATATTTAATCTAAAATAAATATTACAAAATAGCATCGCCCGCACTATGTGGTTACTTGCGTTTCTCGTCACGGTCAATTTTTTCATTTTATTTTTTTTAATCAAGTAACCGGAGGCAGGTGCAATTAGTCACGTTACACATAGAGTAACAGTGGCTATGTTTTTTGAGCCGCCGCGCCGTGCACCTTCGCACCACTTAAAGATCAAAATTAAAAAAAATCCGAAAATAGTTTTGAGATATTTATCTGACGATTATTTGCAAGCTCAAATCTACTGAATCTCGTTTATTATAATCGGAAATGGGGAAAATTTGCAAACGATGTTTAAAATTGTTTACCTTTCTTCACCCCTTTCAAAGTCGACTTTAGAAAAATCTAGAAATTGGTTTTTAGATAATCACATAAAATTACACACACCAAAAATCAAGTTGATATGTTCATTTGTTATTGGAAAAAAGTAAATTTCATTTCTTCTCGATTTTAATTCTTTAACTCGGAATTTCTAAAACTCCTTTCTTTGTGAGCAGTTACACCGTAAGAAAAACGTTATACAAATTTTTATCAATTTATCTTCAGTAGTTTTTGCTGGGCGGTCAATATGAATCGCCCACAAAATGTTGTTTTTTATATATATAGATATCACTAATATTTAAAAATCCTACATTTTTATTTATTTGAAATAAAAATCTTTCAAGGATAAAAAGTTGTTCATGCAAACATGTGCCACTTTTTTTAAGGGAAACTTTTTCATACGTAAAATATAACCATACTAAGTTTTGATAACTGAAAAGTTCACTAATATGAATCAGTAGGTGGAAAATGAAACTTTCATTCTTTTCCTTTTATTTATATAAACATATATAAATAAATAAAATGTAACATCAACTTTATTACGGAATGCAGACTATTTCTTAAAATGAATGACTGAAAATTGATACGGTATAGAAATTTATTTGCAATAAACGATCCTTAAAACATAATATACATTTTATTATATATATAAAAAAAAATTGAGGAATTTTTTTATAGAAGATATGTTTTTATCTATTATTATTATTATTATTATATTATTTTATATATATATATATATATATACAATATTCACTTGAAGATCTACTTCAAACGTTGCATCATTGATAACATATTTGCGCAACGTGACCAGTTTTACTACTAAAAAAACTGCTAATGATTAATATTTTAATGAAATACTCCGTATATCAAGCACATGACTAGACAGACTGAATCATTTTAAATAATATATGGTAAGAGATATAGTTGCAAACGACGTTCTTCTAATAAATTAATTTCATTTCATGCAAAACTGGAATTAAATTAATAAATAACCTCGATTTGTGCCTATGTATTGGCAAGTCACACAAAAATGGCTTGACCGAAATTAATATAAAGACTTAATCTTAAAATAAAGTATTTAATTAGGACTAGCCCGTAACTGGAAAGTAGTTCTTTTTGTTGTTAACTGGCACAGGATACATTAAATCCAATAATTTTACTTGAACAATAAATTACAGTCGTGCCATTTTTTTTTTTAAATTAACAGATTGTTCTGAACCCATATTAATAGAAAAAGGTTTTCATGATTTAATTTCAAACGGTAGTGTAAATTTTATAAAACGAAATAAAGTAATAAAATAATAAAATATTTCATCCCTTTATAGAAGGAACATTATTTGAAATTTCAAACAGGAGGTTAATCCGTTTTATGACTTTTTTTTTATTTTAAACTTTTACAGATGGAAAAAACTTTAGTAGGGGGACTACGATTCCCTACCAGAGTAGTTACATTCTATGATTTAGTTGTTGAAGAATACATTTTTAGAAGAAAAAACTTAAACCAATATGAATAACTTTTGCAGGAAACAAGATGCTGAAATTTACAAACTGATATACGAAGGAATACTGTTACTTTCACGGCTGTCTGGCGATAACACTGCTATAGCAATTACGTTATTTTTAATTGAAGTCTTTCTAAAGTTTTGCGCTTTAAGGAATATTTTAAAACATATTTTACAAACCAGATTATAAATAATCTGCGAAAAAAAATTTATTCCAATACTCGCAAGTCCAAAAAATCTATGTTTGGCTACAAAGGGCGTTTGTGGCTACAAAGGGTAGTTGGTATGTATGTTGGCCTGTACCTGGTCCTGTATCAGGACCTCCTCGTAAACCGATTTTCTTCAAACTTGATAGACAGGCACTACCTTCGGGGAGAAAGATTAATTTTTGCAAAAATTGGAAAAACAGGTGGGAGTGTTATGGCTGTATTATTATGCTTTAGTATTTCGTGAAAAAATAAAAAGTCATAAATGTTCATCCTTTCCTATAAAATAATAACTGTTTTTTTTATAGTTGGCTGTATCTTCGTACTTTTTAAACAATTTTAAAATGTTCTTTTTTAAACTGTCATCCCTTCTTAGGGATTATTTTCTTAAGAGTTAATTTTACCCGAATGTTTCCCCTTAAGTATGGGAGCCCTTCACTGAAAATTTTTTTTCCTCCATTTCAAATTTTTAATGCTGAAAACGTACTTTGTTGAAGAATAAATTCACGAAAATAATTTAATACTCCTCCCTGTTAGGGGAGCTTTCATTTTTTTTTTAAAGAAAGTTTTCAAAAATGAATCGCATACCTTGGCCGACGCAAGTGAGGAAGATATAATTCATTATCGGTTTTTTTTTATTCAGCAAGTACAATATACATACGTATAAAACATTAAGTTAGCCGCTAATGAAAGTCTGGTTCATTTGTTTATTTCTACAAGCCAGACGATTGTGGTAATGAGCGAGGGTTTTCCATAAGGAAACATATTCCTATTCTCGGATGGCTCTTTAATATACAGAAGAAAAGCAAATTTGTTGTAACACATATCTGAGGTAGCTGATGCAATATTATATATCAATAATGTACTCCCCTCATTAAGATAATGATATCCCAACTCCTGACAGAAATTGTGAAGTGATGCATTCTCTAGAGAGGGCTTTGAAGCATTCCTTTAGGTGGGGTTGTTTGTCTCATTGTATAGGTAGATCCCTTTACCCTTGATCCCTTCTTTCCTCGCAGAATTATATGATTTATACCCTATTATTCACCCGGAAAGGCTGTTTCCTAATGAATGGCCGCACAAAAAGCCCGATCTAGGACTTAGTGCTAATCGCATAATACCGGGGTTTCTAATACTTAAAATTGAACGTAAGTTTTTTTATCATTACAGTCCGAGGCTGTTTTATCAATAGCCTCGAGTTCGATGTAGGAATCATCAGTAACAATAAATTGTTTAAAATAAGTCAAAATATATAATTTTTTGTTATAAGAAAAGTAATAGGAAAATTAGTAATCATTGGCAGGAGGAGCGACATCAAACTCTTGAGAATATAGAGCCGTAGAAAGCATTAGTGAAGAGCTAAAGATTCATAATAGGATAAAATGTTAACAAAAGAATTTTATTTAATATTTCTTCTCTTCAATGTTCAAGGACGTCATAAAAATAAACAGATTAACAAAAAGAAAGACGTGGAACTAGCTTCATACAAAAGGTTCAACGACAGGTTTAACACATCTCAAACTCTGAAGAAGAAAGGGAGTATACAGATAACAAACATTACAGAATTTTATTTTCAGTGCACATCCACATCTTTTCCTATATTAGAAACATGAAAAATCAAGCCCTAAATCACATTTTACTAACGTTCCGAAAAAACATTAATTTTTTCTTTAATCAGTACATTATTATAATTTCATATTTTTATATTAAAAGGTTTTAAAAAAACAAAAAAAAACTGTAGAAACTACATGCATCAACCCAGTTCTGAAGTTAAAATAAAAACACATCTAAATTAAAAATTTAATATTATATTTAAACAGCGTTGTGAGCTTTATGACGAGTAACCAGACAGATATCAGAATTACTACAAGCGAACACACACAAAAAATTATTATAATATATTGCTTTTTCTAAAATAATCAAAATATATACTTTTTATTTACCCTAAGTTCAATGAAAAGTTGACTAAAAAATAAAGATAATAATTTGGTAATTATTTCAGTCTGTATCTTTAATTGTTCGCGTCAATAGGTAAGAAACAATTAATTACATGTAATTAAACAAGAAAGGTTATCAGTATAAATCATTTCCTATGTTCAAAACAATTTTTTTGCGTTTATTACTCAGGAGCTACAAAAAACTAAAATTTTGTTGAAAAATTTTACAATTCTTCGGGGGTTCCAGCCGCTGAAGGAATTTTTTAAAGAAAGCGTGTAACATTTTAGTAAAATAATATTTTACTAGGGAGATCTTAGTGGAATTTTTATTCAAAATTTCTTCAATAACATGAACATCAAAAAGTAAATTGAATATTTGAATCGATCATTAAAAATTATGATTAATATTACATATTTATAAATAAAAATGTTCAACCGATTAGTAAAAGCTAGGGAATTAATTATACTTCATAAAAATGGTAGTTTCCAAACTAAGCGCCGCTGTTATATATATTAACTAGTGTTTTACAAGAGTTGCGCTGACTACATTTATCAAAGCAATATATTTTTTACAGTAGTCTAAACTTTGTGTCCTAAAATCAATATTTCAAATAAACATAGTTTGCAAATTTTAGTTTCTTCTTTTATTGTTTTATCTGATTATACTTTTTTATCCTTGATTAAGAATATTATTAAATACAAAAATATAATTAACATTAGAAGATACTACACAATCGATGTGAAGACGCTCCACTTTACGTTCGGCATCACGGAACTGACGATCTCTACTTCCAGGATCTTGATGCTAAGACGTTATTCGCTTTCGGGTCGTTGCGTAACCAATCGCAACTGATCATTTCAACTACCGTCTATTATCTTAAACTTTCCAAGCTTTCGGCCGAAATGTAAACCCCGATTAGTAGTCTACCTTTATCGATTTGACAGTAACAGACAATCGGAGACCAGTTACATATTACTTGCTTCGAGTTTTTTATTACAATATCTACATCCAAAAATTTATATATATATATATATACCCGCAACATCGAGGTAAAATATGATACATTTCGGAAATATTGCTATAAAGGAATGACCCTATACGTAACTATGAAGTTTTTAACATACATAATTGTTGTCAAGGATATCGACAATATTACCGATATGGGGTTTAGCTGACCGATCAACAATTTAAGTGAATACTTGTATATACTGCACAACTCCGGAAATTAACGGGCCGTTTTTTTAAGTACATTGTACCTATTCTCGCTTTTGAAGAGAAAGCAATTTACGTTGTAGTATAAATTTACAACCATAAACGCAAAATCGAATGTCAGTATGTCCTGTTCCATTCGAGAATGTACCGATCTTCCGATGGACTGTGGACGGAATCGACATCTGGTCCCTGGAAGGGGCCTTTCAGCATTCTTCAGGTGTAGTAAATTGTTGTCGTGCATGCGGTATTCTAGTAGGCAGATAATCTTTGGTCACCGCTCACTTCTTTTCTTTTTCCCTGTTTTCGATTAAGTCGGTTTAAATTCGTAGCTAAGATCCATAGACTGTCAGATCTATAGCGACAATATCAGCACCTATAAAATCAGTGTATTATAACTGAGATCATGTGGGAGAAGACTGCCTGCGGACATATCCGACGATTCTGTTTTTTGTACAATTTAGGTAGTTTTGTACAATCGGTAGTATTTAATACTACCGAGACTCAAAAAACAAATTCAGATGCAAATCATTTTAATAATTATCTAAATTTCTTGTAAAGTGGTTATGAAAAAGATTAAATTAGGTTGTTACAAACTCGGAAAAACCCTAGGATACCAATTCATATTTTATGGTATAAAATATTCAGCGTAAAGGTGGCCTCATTAAAGCTTCTGTATCTTAAATTGTAAAATAACATACTAATTTACCAAACAATTACGTGAACTCATGGAATCAAACAATAGAATAACAGAATTAGAGAAAATTTGTAGCTTGAATTACAACGATAATCTCAAACATTTTTTTCATTTTATTTTTGAAATACGATTAATTAAAGTAATAAATAATTATAATTCATATATTTTCGATCAGTTTTTAATTTAAACATAATTGATAATCGTAGTAAAAAACAAATGAATTTAACGTATTAGCGAAGTATAAAAATTTGCCTAAGCGTGTAGCAGCTACACACAAGTTTCAACAACTGTAGCGTAACCTTTTCCTTTTTAACTTCTCACGACCTTCGACCGTTTCAGTTGACATCGAGTCATCTCGTTTTTGAATAATTCATTAGTTTATTATTCATTTCTTTTCTCTTATAATTTTTAAACAGTTTGTTGAGAAGACGGACATCTATCATAATTTTTTTTGTTTCTAAATCGGAGGATTTTTGTGGTTAAAATCCACTGTTTTAATTCTGTTATTAAAAATATATTATAATTTCAGTTATGTGTTGAGATTTTCACATACGATGAAATAAGTTCGAATGTTACGTTACGTGATTTTATCTATTTCGTGTCTGCTTTGTTGACCGATTTTTCTTAGCATCGGATTATCATAAGTTTTGGCGCAATTCCTTTGAATACCCAATGAAGGTATTATTTATTTTTCCGTATAGCCACTATTTACAATTTATTTTTGTTTGAATTTTATTTTTTTTAAAAGTATTTTTGCCGTAATATGCGGTAAATTTTATCACATAAAAAAAGTAACATATACGAGGGTTTGTCCCAAAAGTGAGTTACTGATTTTTTATTTAATTATCTATTGAACTTACCTGAAATTACAAGTTATCTCCTTCGAGGTGTCACCCTTAGGAAGTTACACACGGTTCCAACGTTTCTTCTACTGTTCATAGCGGTACCGGAAATCGTTTTCCTTAAGTGTGTATAGCTCATCGGTTAAAATTGTTTTATGTTTATCATCGTTCCAAAATGATTACCTTTAAACTTCAGCTTAGGGAAGAAGTAGAAATCGCAGGGAGCTAGACGTGGGCTGTAGAAGTAGGGAAATGTTTTTCTTTGCCAGAAATTCTCGAATTGAAAGCGAAGTGTGAGCTGGCGCGCTATCGTGGTGCAGCACCCAGTCATGTGCAATGTCCGTTGGGACTCGCTCGATCCGTTTTTGAAGTCTTTCCAAGACATCTTTGTGAAAGGGGCTATAACTGTCTGTCCTGGAGGTAAAAATTCTTTGTGAACAATGCCACAGCTGTCGAAAAAACAATAACCATTGTTTTCACCCTGGATCTGTTTATGCGTGCTTTCGTCGGTCGAGGAGAACTTTTTGTGTGTCATTCCGAACTTTGCCGTTTAGTCACGGATCGTATTCGAACTCCCACGATTCATCGCCTGTTATTACATTATCCAAAAAATTTGGTTCAATTTCGAGTCTTTCCAGTAAATCCTGAAGAGATTACCCGGTTCGCTTTTTTCTCCACAGACAAGTTTTTCGGTACGAGTTTTGAACAATTTTTTCGCATTGCAAACGATCTGTTTAAATTCGATGAACTACATTTTTATCCAATCCCGTTTTTCCTGCAATCATTCTGACACTCAATCGGCGGTCTTTCGCCATCACAGCTTACATCACTTCCACATTTTCATCGTTTGTTGACAGGGGTGGTCTTCCAAAACGAGGGTCGTCTTCAATATTTTCTCGGCCCTCATTGAAAGCTTTTTATCACTTAAAACATAGTTCTTGATAGAGTGGCATCTCCATAAGCTTTGGTTAAAGAATCAAATGTTTCTGTAGCAGGCCTGTTGAGTTTCACACAACATTTGATAGCGTAACATTGTTCAATATTTTCCTTCATCGCAAACGTAACAAGGTTATAAAACACCACCACAAACGAACAGCAGTAGCGCGCGACTGACTCAACCGATCCAGGTGAAACAAGTATGCACGTGTAGTCAAGGTACCTATGCGCTGTTATAAATCAAGGACGTTTTTCATTACCTGTTCGTTTGTCGGAAAATCAGTACACTTACGTTTGGGATAAACCAAAAGTTGAACCATTGCAGTTTTTTTGTTCTACCATTCCTTTGTATGTAATATTTGAACGATATTAACCTGCCTGGCAATTCGTCTTTAAAAAATATTCATTGTAATGTGTTAAAAAAAATTATTTAAGATTTATATAAATCAGAAAGATATGTCTGTTTACAAATTCGGCAAGAACGGCTCCAAGGGATTTTAATGAAACTGTAAAATAATATATACTCATTGAAAACATAACTAGCGTAAAATTATATACAGGGGGCTTAACCCCATTCCTCTATCGGAAAAAGTTTACTGCTTGGAAAGTGTATATTTTACCAGTTATACTAAGACAAAAATAATCCCACTAAATTTATAAAATTTTTGTACGAAACCACTTTCAATGTTATCAATTTAATGAACATTTAAAGAATGCATTTCCCTGATCTGACATTAATGGTAAATTTATTTTAGTCAATAAGGACGAACTTAAAAAAAAAAAGAAAAAAAAAGCATTTACATGAAGAACCTTTTCGATAGTTTGCTGCACTGGTTTGATACATTTTCTGTCCTTTATTTAATTTAAATATGATTTACATCAAATATCAATAATGATAAAGGTTTTTTTTAAGTTGTCTCCCCTCAACTTTGTTTTTTTTTTAAGTTGTCTCCCCTCCTATAGTTTCATTACAAAATATATTATATCCTATTAATTTAGTTATAGTAATAATTTTCCACAGATTTCATTTATTTCTGATCCTTTTTAGAATCTTTTAAAGTGGAAGCCAATATAATTTTTAAAAACAAAACATAAAAAAATTCTAATTCAGGCTCATCCCTCTATAAAAAAAATATAAAAAAATAAATTTTTATCGAGAGATTACCTGAAACCGATAATTATTACGACTAAAAATTACCCAGACGATGGGTGATTTAATTAGCACTAACAGGAAAAATCAAACTAATTTGGAATAACAAGCAAGCAATAACATCAGCATACTAAAGAAGAAATCTAAGAGAAACTAACCGTTACAAGTAACCTTAGCCATGACTTTCACCCCAATGTGACATTTTTTGTGTATAGCATAATAGATAAATAAATATTACAGGTTATATTTTTTTATTGATTAAAGTAATACAAGCAGCTTTTACAACTAACTTTCTTTGCTCAAATAAATATACATATTTGTTTTAATTCCCTTACAATAAATTGTTGCTACAAGGAGACCATCACACCTATTGTAATTCTTAGAAGAAATTATAAGAAGCCAAAATAAAGTTATTATATAAACTACATGAATAAAAAATATTTTTATACAGTGTTACAATTAATAGAAAAAATACAAAACTGATTATAGTATATGAAGTAAACCGTTCACTAAACTAAAATTTTTAATGCGTATAAATCAAGGCGCGTTATCAATCCGATTTCCAAAATTACAGTTAATCAGAGATCAACCGCTCGATACAATTTGCTGAAACAAAGCCGTGGCGTTTGATTCACCTGGCCAGATTCTACAGTAACTAAAAATAATGCACGAAGTAAACAAATTTTATTAAAAAGAAAAAGTATATGACAACGAAAATATAACGCATCATAAAAAATGTGGGAAACATAAGAGAAATAGCAATAATTATTTTTAAAATAAAACTGATTAAATATTCATCGTGAAACTAATTAATATGAATCTAACAAGCGGTCAAAATCAATAATTGATCTAATAGAAATAATTTAAATGCTTTTCCAATTAAAATTATACTACTACTAGTTTTATATTTAAAATGTTTTACATCTCATTAAACTTATCTTTTTTAATTTCGTAATAAGATTAAAAAAATAAACATCAGTTAAACTTTAAAGCATTAAAAGCTTTTTTCCCCTCCCATGAAAGTCAACGAGAACACAGAACGGTGATATAAGTAGGTTTCGAAATGAATTAGACTAAAGGGAATGAAGGGCTGCAGTTAGGGTTTGGGGTACGGACCTGTACCTACCCCACTGGTGTAATCAATACCAGCAGTCCAGCCGTCTTTCTTGTGTATAACACGTGACCGACCTCTCTCGGCCGTCAATTTTGTCCTAATATTTATTTAAACAATATTAGTACGGTATTTTAATTTTATTTAACACTGTTACTTATTTATACCAGTATAAATTATATAGTTAAAAATTAAAGTAATAATTATACGAAAACCATTTATTTAATAAATTTACGTATACTTTATACTTAGCACACCAATATAGAAACCAGACCAATAATTACACAAAATCTAACCGATTTCACAATTTATAATGCTTTCCCACCACATCATTCAAGTGAGAAATCAGGTTTATAGTAAATCACAAATACTACCTCTTTTTTACTGTAGATTTCTACATTTTACTAATTTAACCATTTTGTACAACAAAAACTGGTTATAATTCTAGTGTAGCTTAAAGAATTTTAGATTTAATTAACGTCTTCAACGGATTGGATAGATATGACTGGGATATTATCGTTTCATATATTTACAAACGTATAAATTGAATATCATTTCTTCAAGATCTAAAAGGTAGGTGTGACCAGCCTACATCTGCATTACATTCCTGTTATGTTATCGTTCCAAGCGATGTAACAGATTAATGACATATTCTTATCATTATAAACTACATGATAAAACAGATTTTTGAAAGTATATGTTTGGAGCGTCGCTTTATATGCAAGTGAAACTTGGACGATCGGAGTACCTGAGAAGAAAAGATTAGAAGCTTTTGAAATGTGGTGCTGTAGGAGGATGTTAAAAATCAGATGGATGGATAAAGTGACAAATGAAGAGGTGTTGCGGCAAACAGATGAAGAAAGAAGCATTTGGAAAAATATAGTTAAAAGAAGAGACACACTTACAGGCCACATATTAAGTCATCCTGGAATAGTCGCTTTAATATTGGGCCAGGTAGAAGGAAAAAAATGTGCAGGCAGGCAACGTTTCGAGTATGTAAAACAAACTGTTAGGGATGTAGGATGAAGGGGGTATACTGAAATGAAACGACAGCACTAGATAGTGAATCTTTGAGAGCTGCATCAAACTAGCTGAAGACAAAAAAAAAAGATAAAACTATTATTTATAAAAGAATAATGTAACAGAAATTATTATATATACAAATGAGAAAAACAATATAAGAAATTTCAAATTCAAGGATTCTGAAAAATATTTTAACAGATTTAAAAATAATTACAAATTTTTATCTGTCTTTAGAATAAAAATCATAAATTGAAAAACTAAGAAAAAAAATTATATATATAAAACTTGAAAGGGAAGCTACCCCTTTAGTAATGGTTACTTATATTAACTTAGTGGTTATTCTACAAAATGCAACAAAAAACAATTTTAAAATTTATTTAGTTATTTTGTTGATAACATAATGACATAATGTAATCTTAAATCTATTATTACAAATTCCAATGGTAATCTAATCTAAATAATGGAAAATTTTTTATAGATACTTTGTTGGATGATAAACCATATGATTATTCGCCCTTATCAAACAAAACAAAAACCTTGCGAATGAAGAAAAAATAAATATTTTATAAACAGATTGTACTAAATTTGGTTGTAACTATTTACTAAATATCGTTTCTGAAATATCACTGAAAAAGTAATTATAATATTTAAAAAAATAATCACGCGTTTTGTTTAAAAAAAAACTGTAGAATAAATCAGCTGTCAACATAAACAAATTATTATTTCTGTAGAATATCTCAAAATGACTGCAACTAACACAGTTAATAAGAAATGTAAAATTAAACGAGAAAAGAATTCAAAATATATAATGCATAAAAACAAGTCAACAGTCACAATATTCTGGTTTTTATCAGCCTGTACAAAGGAAGTAGGGTACAAAAAATAAACTGCAAGTTAGGTTTTAATAAAATTATTTAATGTCGTTTCATCAGGTTATTAAATTAAGAAAACTGTAACAAGTTTTTAATTAACGAATCCAACTTATTTTTATAAAATGTTCTATCCAGTTTAAAAAAATACTTAACTAAAAAAATAACAACTTGTTAAAATAATTAGTTTCAAAAAATAAAATTGATGAAAATCAATTTTTTTGTAAGAACTTCTTTGATAGAAGTATTGGGTAAATAAAATATAATAATTCTAGAGGCGCGCGCACACAAATTTGGAATTACTCTAAATAAAATATACTCATAAATCATAAAAAGAGGTATAATGTTACTTTCCATAAATTAAAGAAAGTAGAAACCCAACTATATTTAACATGAATTCAAACAAAATAAAATAATAAAGAAATATGTTTATTTATACTTCCAAAATAAATTTTCTGTCAATAAATAAAGCCCAATCATTTTTACGGTTAACTATTTTATCATATAATCAATAAGAATTTAAATCCTTCAAACTATAGGAATCAGACGCAATAAAAGTACAAAGTTGTTTCATCGGAAAATATAATTAACTAACTTGTCTACTGAAAATGAAATACGAATGAATGATTCATAACAATGAATCATATATACGTAACTGGTCGATTACAGAAATAAGATTACATGAATTATCGATTCCGATAACTAACTACTGCATAAACTTGTAACTGTATCACACCCATGCATGCATTCATTAACTACTTTCTAAACAGTAAAAGTAAAAGAGAACATATGTTCGTTAATATTCAATTTCGCGTTATTGATTCGTTAGGAAAACGATCAATTACATAAATATATATGTATATATTTTTTTAAGTATTACTATACGCGTGCGAAAGTAATTTTTTTAGAATAAAATAAATGTTAGAATACTATCATCATACAAATGTGTACTAAAACGAATCAGGTTTCTCTTCCCAAGAATCAAGGTTCCAAGTATAATATATCCTGGAAAAATGATTGAACAAGATACGGAAATTACCAACACTACACAAAAAATCTGATGTGCCCACATGACTTCGTTGTAAGTTATGCGAGATACTTACACAAATACAATACGTACGTACAGAGTCACACCGAAACTAGTCAAAACGGATTCAGGGATGGTGAAAATGGATATTTCTGTTTAAATCTGAAATTTTTCGCGATCAAAATATTTCCTTTACTTCGTACAGGAAGTAAAAGCTATAAAAAAAATTGTTACGCAGTAGGCTAAGTAAAATTAAATAAACAATATTTCTTTAATAATTAACAATGCATCAAACTTCAATTATTTTATACTCAACTTTGTAAACGTATGAATAGAATATATTACATATATATTCCGATTAACAAATATACATTTTTAATTTAAAATAGGAATTATATTACACTGAAAAATATAACTGAAATGAAAAGAAATGCTTAATTTATTCGGAAATAAATTAAAGCAGCACTTATCAATACTTAATATTATATTCAAGTGTTAATCAATAATTGCAATGCATGCTTCGAAAGATAAAAAATGTGATAACTACCTTGTACGCCTATTAAATTACACATACACATTTTTTTTTACATGAAGTGTACATAAATTTTTATTTCATTAACAAATAAATTTTGATTTTTTTATTGTTATTATTGAATTATTATTATTTATCGTAAAAGTTTTTTTTACAGAGGTAATAATTATTAAAAAAATAAGATTTAAATTAAAAAAAAAAAAAAATTAAAAAGAAAAAAGCTGATTAAGTCGGATTTGAACCGATGTGTTGTAAAATCCAAATATTCGATTAATTAAAATTTCATTTGGCTATAACACTGGAACTAATAAAAATAAGTACCACTAATGATATATCGTTGAAAATTTCTCAACGAGGGCATATTACTGTAGTTAAGAATTTTGTTTGGATTTTGGGCTTTTTTTGGACACTTTTGGTCCAGTAGATTGCAATCAAAAGGGAAGGTGCAGAACTAGATGTTAACAGTCCTAAATCCAAAATTTCAACATCCTACGGCTAATTGGTTTTGAGTTATGCGAGATACATACCTCACGCCGAAACTAGTCAAAATGGATATTTCCGTTGAAATCTGAAAACCGAGATTTTTCGCGATCACAATACTTTCTTTACTTCGTACAAACAAATAAAATTTAAGTACGAAGTTGCATCACACTATTACTTTATTAATCAATGCAAAAAATAATTGCTCAATGAATTATCCGCATGGAACAGACATTCAGTTAATAATTAAGAAAACCGACTGACGAAGAGGAAAGGAAAGATGGAACATTTTTAACCGTAAGTTTCCCTTTATACGATATAACTGAATGCATCAACTGAAACCAGTGGAAATGCATTATCGCGTGCCTTATTATCCTCTATTACTTAATTTCTAATCGAAATACATTTTTTAAATGTGCTTTTTTTATAAATTTCTGCTTTATTCGATCCGGTAGTAAGTTGTAAATAATTTCCTATAATTACTCGGAAATAAAATCCTAAAATAGTCCCTAATTTTTACAACATTGAAACTTTGGAAATGGATATCACCTATGAGAAATGTGATGGTAACACCTCGTAAAACGATGATTGATGTTATAAACAGGAATAGCTTAACACTAAAATGATAAATTGAATAATGTTTACGATATGATTTTCAACGGTGACCAAACGCATCAGAAGTAAAAAAAAACTCGCTGAATTCTTTTAAATATTTAAACTTCAAGTCTATTCTAAAAAAAAAACCCGCAACCTAGAGTTTACAAAACAATAATTTCGAGCAGACTTCAAAAACTTGAAATTTAAAGAAGATTGCTTTTATTTCTACTTTTTACCTCCTTTTAACCCCCTGAATCTCAATCGATTTCAGATGCGAAAAATTGACGGATCAAAATTTAAGGGTAGACATGACTTGTTTTACATGCCTTTAATAAAATCTTTAAAAGATGGAAACCGATTTCTACTAGATCGTAATGTATGATTTTATTTTAATAAATAATCTAAAAAAAAAAATTGTATTTTTAATTCCGTTCTCGTTCATCGTATTTTTATAGTGACCAAGTGGAAAATATTGCAATCACATAAACCTATTTCTCTTTTTTATTTTACTATTACTCAGAACACAACTTTGTACACTCATTGTATTTTATTACTTATACTGGTTTATGATTTGATTTTATTAACTTTTACGACTGCATGATCAATACTCCTATGACATTTGCAGTAAAAAAATCGTAAAATCGTATAAAAGAGGTTTTAGGATAACAAAGAAAGAAATCAAATCAAAACACACATCAAACGATAGTACAACGTTTCAGCATTTCTTGCAGGGTCAAATAAAAGGAAATATTAAAACAATATATATCAAAAGCAAGAAAAAAATAACCGTAATAAAGCAAAAGAATATTATGTTACAATTAATAAATGTAATTACAATGTAAATTTAGCTTACAGAAAAGAACTGCAGCAGTAATAATAAAATTACTAATGGTCAAAACGATAATTATGATTAATTATTTTACTATTCGTTACGAAGAAAATAATAATATAGCAAAGCATCAAGTTAATAAAAACACTGGTAATGATAGTAGAACATTATACCAGGATTATCGATATTTATTTACACAAAATTCTACCAGTCATATAAAAGGAAAGATAAAAACCTAGTATACATCTGTCTCGGACAAAACAAAAAATGTTTGATGATTTTAGAATATTTCAGGAAATGTAATGAGGATGTGAAGTAAGATAAAATGCCAACCACCAAAAACGACGATCTATCAACGACCTCTCCCGGCTTTTTAGATTCTGAACAGTAATCTCGCTTAATAAAAACACATGCGTAAGCGTAAATGTGAATTAAATAATACAGAACTCTCCATAGTATGGTTTATTCGCAACACGATAATCCTGTAAAGCCTTTTAATATTACATCGACGCAGCAATTATGTTCCCAAATCCCAAACTCCGGTGAGGAGGGAAAATCGCAGTTATAAAAACATTTTCATTAAATTTCGACGAGCATAACAGCTTATTTTAAGCTCTTGTGGATTACTTATTGTAATACAACTAAACCGATGTTTTAAATTATTATTTTTTAAAATTAAAATTAACCTCATATAAAATGGAAAATTTATAACGTATGAAAAATGTTATGCCTGACCGACAATTTAACCCGCGATCGCCGGATGAAAGGCCGAGTGGTAGTATTTTATATATAAAAAAAACTGACAACAAAGTTATGTTCCTGGAACTGGTTATTTATTTTTATATAGTTAACAAAATGACACGTGAAAAGAGTAACTAAGATTTCTTTTTTGGTATAAGAATAATTTTTTATGTATTGGTTGATGAAATTACACAGAAGCTAGTATGTGGAATATGAAAATGAAATTTTGTAGCGTATGAAAAATACCATATCTGACCGGGATTCGAACCCGAGACCTTCGCATGAAGAACGAGACGCTACCATTCTGCCACCGAGATAGGCAAAACTAACATTATACGTTTAAATAAACCAAAAAAAGTTTAAAAAATCAGTATATATTATTTTGTTTGTTCTCCACCTCCAAAATTTGTTTTTGATTTCTTTACGTTTACCAGTTAAATGTAAAAAACTAAAAAAAATACAAGTGAAAAATGTACAACCAGTAAATAGTTATCTTCCTTTTTAGAGGTGAAGAGGAGATGAATTATGAAATTTTATTTCAATATTTTTTATTTATTTTATTTCAAAATATTGAAATATTTTAAATAAATCAAAAAATGTTTTTTAAAAAAAATCGATATTTTTAAACTTTCATCGGATCCCCTACTCTCAATATTTACGCAAAGTATTTTTTTGGGTCAGTTGGGGAAGAGGGGGAATTATGGAGCAAAATATTTTTAAAAATGGCAAGATCACGCATGATCTGAACTTAATAAAAATGGGGTTATTTTTGCAAAATCTTGAGAAAATTGACTCCAAAAACCTATCTACTCCAATCCCTGGAGATATTAACCTCAAAAAGTTATCAACGAATTGCCACATATACACGAGTCTGAACAAAATTTCATCAAAATCGGTTTATCCAGTCAAAAGTTATTAAGCTTCAAACACGCCAATACACATACATAAGTAAGAACATTACCTCCCACCACCTTTTTGTTTTTTGGGGATCTCTGGGTCATCAGACGTTGAGAAATAAAAAAAATACTCTAACACCATTTTTTCGTTGATTACCATATTTTCCTTCTTGCACTATTTCTAGCGCTATGATGCCAGGAAAGTAAAAGGGAAAATTTAATTTTTTATTAAATATTTATAATTCTTTGGGATAATATTTATTAGTTTTAGATAAAATATTGTAAAATGAAATTAAAGAGTTAGTCTACTTTTTTAATAAAAAAAAACATGGGAAGTAAAAAAAAATGTTTACAATTCCAATATCTTAATAGCTAATTATATCGTAAAATGACTATGCACCAGTAATTATTATTAACTAAATAATATAATTAAGTCCGAAGTATATTTTACCAACGAACATTAATAGACTGAGATAAACTATGATTTAATAATAGATGAATTAAATTATTACAAGTTAACAATAACAAAAATAATAATCATCAGTAAAAACTGATATCGGGAATAAAACAAACCATTAATGATTTTAAAACGTCTGCTTATTCAAGAAGGAGAAATAATGGACATGACCCAACGTGTTGGTCTAGTGGTGAACGCGTAACGCGTCTTGGAAATAGCTGATTTGGAAGTCGAGAGTTCCAGTGTTCAAGTCCTAGTAAAGGCAGTTACTTTTATACGAATTTGAATACTACATCGTGGATACGGTGTTCTTTGGTGGCTGGGTTTCAATTAACCACACATTTCAGGAATGGTCGACCTGACACTGTACACTTCATTTACACTCATACATATCAACCTCATTCATCCTCTGAAATAATACGTGAAAGGTAATTCCCGGAAACTAAACAGGAAAAAGAAAGAAATACTAAAGTTAAATTGACATTTAGATCCAACGCCAACACAATCATAAAGGGAAATTTCCTAGCAAACTTTAAAGCACTGTTTCCTCCGATAAAGCATGTTTGTGAACAGCACTATTTCCCCAGATAATAATATTGTGTTTGTGCGCGCGCGCGAGTATTCTTTTTAAATTTGTATTTCCCGATATTTTTTTATCATGCATTCTAAATTTAATAGAAAAACTAAATAACAGTTTACGTTACAATACTAAATAGGTTATACAGAATACAATAAAAATCAATGAGAAAAACAGGAAAATGTACAGTATTTTTTTTTTTTTTGTAGATCAGATAGTTCCAGCAATACAATTTAATTTAAGAAGTATTTCCATAACTCGTAAAATAATTCCATAACGTTAAATGACAGTAAATTTATAAGCTATACTTTAAAAAATGAATTCCAGTTTACGAGAATCTTTTATTATTAAAAAAAAACGAAAACATTACTTAATTTCCTTAAGATATCACGGAAAAAACTTATTCTTTTAGGGCTAGAAATGTAATAACAGCAAAGTTATAACGTAACTTTAAACGTAATTGGATAAAATATTTAAAAAATTATATTAAGATTTATTTTATTTTGCGTTAAGGTTTTAATGAAAATGCAATTTGCGTAACGTATTTGCTCATGAGTTTTAAGTTTATAAACAAGCAACACAAAAATGACTTACTACATAAATAACTAATATTTATATTCATTCTGTACACATAGATCATTAACGGACCGACAACTTAACATTTAGTAATTTTTCAAATAACTGCTATTTTAAACAGAAATGGTAACATATAAAACTAAAATTATATTTTATAAAACATAAGTTTTGATAAAACCGATAGAGAAAATGTAGAACTAATATATATTTAACTCTTTTATTACGTGCCACCAACAATCTGAATTAATTTCTAATTTAATTTACATTAGCTGTTTGTTTATTTTACGGTTACATTATAAAACTGAAGCTAAACAATGAACTAACACTAATGACAAGAAAAGACTGTTCCTTTTTTTACTCGCTTTTCTTTAACCCACAATGATTTTTTTTTCACGTTTGTCCTCAAATCTTGCATCCTTAATTTTAACATACTTCCTGACATTACCTATTGAGAAACTGTGCACAGTTACTAAGGTCGGGTGAAAATAGAATATTCCACCATTACTTTTGCAAACATCACCCCGTACGGGGATAAATTAAGGGTGCGGGTGTAAAAAAAATTGCAAAATTTGCAAAAAAAACCATGCGGGGATTCAATAAATATCTTTTGAAATTCAAATTAACCTAAACTCATGCAATGTATGATAATAATTTGATTAAAGTATGACTAAAAAGTATAAAGCAAGTTTTTAAAAATGTTAGTAATATTATGTTTAACTTTATATCGCACACAATAAAGTATTTTTACTTTTTAAGAAAAATCTTAAAAAACCTTTGTGCATTTCTTTTATTATGGAAAATTTCAAGTTTAAAATAAAACTGTAATTTTTATTTTTTATTATATAATAAAGATTATAGACGATCTGAGATTAGATACAGCCACTCCTTCAGGAGCGACTGAACTCCTAAGTATTCTCAGGAGTACAACAATCATTAAAAAAATTAACAAGCATTTTATACTATGCTTACTATGGAGAATAACGTGATTTCACATTTGTCTTATTCATTTTTCGGAATGTAAGATATTATATTAAGATATTTAACTGAATGTTAATATATTAATTATTATTTATATTAAATTATTAATTATGTAAGATATCCTAATATTAATTAGGATTTGTAAGATTTTTTTTTTTTCGGCGAGCACACCGAAATACAACTAATGTAACAACGCTCACCATAAACACAGTTTACCATAGAATGACTTCTTTTTTTCATCTGCTCCCCTGGGATGGTTCTGCAATCAAGCATGTAGATACTAACTCGACCCAGAGGAGTGTCCTGTGACTTTAATGGGCCTTCCCACCCGTCGGCAGTATGTTCGGCACGATAGCTCAGCCCACCGGTTCTGGATCTTTTACCATCATTAGCCTGACTGACGGGACAAGAATGAACCCAGGCCCGGCTATGCCGTTCCCGGGCTCCACGCCCCGCCAGTCGGGACTCGGTCTTTAATTAACTTTGTCTGCCTGCCTCAAGCTTTGAGGCGGGAGACGCCGTATGCCGTTGAATGAATTAGTTAAAAAATATGTTAATTTTTTAAAACAAATTTCAGCAATGAAATGATACTGCACGTACAAGACAGCAAGAACCTTAAACCAATGAGAGAAATATAGCCGACTAGAAATATACATTTAAAAGGGAGGAATAACATTTTATGATTTTTATAATAAAAAACTTTCACAAAGCAATTTTATTTAAAATTTAAAATCGCTGTTCAACAATGAAATTCTGAATCATTATTAATAAAGTAACTTTCCCAGCTATCTAGTTCCTGTTTACTACAATACGATTCGTTTCCAGGCAATGCTTAGGCTTCTGCCAATTTATCTGTCTTCCATATTTAAACTGACCCATCGCTCCTAATATTCTATTTTCAACTTTTCTTCTAGTTTGTCCTACGTATTTTAAATTGCAATTATTATGATTATAAATCAATGTATACATACCTTCTCTATCAGAGTTGTTTTATATTTATATTTTTCTGAGGACAGAGAAAAATTTCCTACATGCAACGCTACGGTTGTGAATTAAATATTTTTTACCTTGTGATATAGAGGATGAAATACATTTCTAATGGTTCAAATCAAGCCTGTTTCATTGATTTTGTTAAATTTTTTTACAGATTCTTTTCGGAATGCTGTAAATGGTTTTATAGTTATTTTTTAATTTTTGTCTCACCCGTAAATATATAGCACTTAAGACGGTGATTCAGTAAACGGCCAGGTAAGGAAAAAACATTGTATATATAATAAAATAAGTATACAATAAACATTCACATATTAAACAAGAAAAAAGGAAATGTTGTTGTTTTTAAAGGACAAAAGTAGAAGGTAATGACACTTAGAATGGAACTATAATCATAACAAAAACCTCCCCACCTACTATTAACATAATCAATACAACGAAATACAATACAACACAAAAATACAAACAACACTTGGTGAATGTACTTCAACTGCACACCAGTTATCGTGTTTCTTTGTAAACGGTAATAAAATCGGGTGTATTTCATTACAAATTATTATAACAACAAAATTCAATTAAATTAAATACAATATATTATTGATGTTTATAGTTTTTAATAGTAAACTAAAATAACATCCATTATGAAATGTAACGATTAAAAAAAAAACAATGCTTAGTAAAAGAAGTGAAAAATCTGCTTTTTCCATACAAATATAACTTAAAAAAAATTATATTTCTACAAATAAAAATATTAAAACAGGCCTAAAAAAGAACTAAAATATAAAAATAAATTTTTGGATTTCTACGCTAAATAGAAGTCCTAAATCTAAATAGAAAGGTGGTCTACCTTAAACTTTTTTTTTTAACCTCCGGCTCCACTATTATATAGTGCTTCAGAAGATGAGATGAATGTTTGTAGTGTGTGTGAAAATGCCACGCCTGACCGAGATTCGAACCCGGAACCTCCGGATGAAAGGCCGAGACGCTACCAATCGCGCCACGGATGCCGGCCGTTATCTTAACTGTCTCAATTTAAAATATTAATAATTAAAAAAAAGTTTTATTTATTTACGAAAGTTTTTAAAAGTTTTATATTTTTTGTTTAATTTTTATTAAAAAAAAAAAAAAAACGAAATTACTGTCTTTTTAAAAAAATCTCACAATAGGACCACTACAGCAACTTCCTCTACAAAATAAATTTACATACCAATCGAATTGGGAATCTCTGCTTCTTTGTTTTGAAACTGATTAAAAAATCAAAACTTATTAAAACAAACATCCAGCTCATACGTTGTTATAATTAGGGAAGTAACAAGCAAAATAAAAATTAAATGCAAATGCAAAGAGCTAGCATCCCCGTCGCGGCTTCGCCCGCGCTGTTTGGTTACATGTGTGTCGACCAATATTTTTTCGTTTTGGACAAATATGAGCCAAATCGGACCGTAAATACAATTTTTCGAAATATCGCGACTCCAGCGTCACCTAGCGGGTCCAAAATGTTCAGAAACATTCTCGGGCGTGCGCACAACTCACAAACTTTTAATAAAATCTTATCTTAATTATGTAACTGTAAATTTGTTAAACGCTATTTTTTATTTTTTAATCTTTATTCACTAATGCACTTTTTCACAGTCCTTTTTCTGACCACTTAAGAAATAGTGTCAGACCTTATATATTTTTGCCTACAAGATCTTCAGATTTTTCTTTTTACTTAGGTACTTTTTTGCTTGCGAGATCTTCCGGACAAATTTAAAACATGTAAAATTTTGTAAATATACCCTGTCCGCACGGCTAATCTTATATATATATAAAGAAGAAAGTCTATTTGTATATTTGTTTGTTTCGTAAATATCTCGACACCAGCGCCACCTAGTGGGTATAGTTTTCGCAAGAATATTTCTTTTCACGAAACTAATATTTATTGTGAATATGAGCCAAATCGGACCTAAATGCAATTTTTCCAAATATCTCAACCCCAGGCGCCATCTAGCGGGTTCATTTTTGCAGTGGTATTTCTTTCTATGTAACAGATATTCTGAATAATGAACCAAATCGACCATAGAATTTTTCAAAATATCTCGACACCAGCGCCACCTAGCGGGTTCAGACTAATTCAGAAACCATCACCAGCGTGCGCACAACTCACCAAAGTTTCATCGCAATCGGATGAATGGTAAAGGAACGCATACAGGAAAAACAAACGAACATTCATTTTTATATATATAGAAGATTAAAAAACATAAAATTAAGTCATCGACGATTAATACTACTATATATTTACTATAAAATTTTGAAAATAAATTTTTTTTTCTTTGATTCTAATGAAGAATATGAAAAATTATTAAATATGTCTAATAAAATATGAAATAACCTCTTCCAAATTTTATTGTTTATTAAAAAAAAAAAAAATCAATACTAAAAATCTTTTTCTACAATTAAAAAAAACTTTCCGCTGATAATTTTATATATATATAATTTTTTTAATACCTTTTATTTATAATCACATCAACAATAAATCCATTAGCAACTTATCCAGTGTAATGTAACTGTACCGGTAAATTTGTAGTCTTGAATAAACTCAGGTCGACTACTCCTGAGACGTGTGGTTAATTGAAACCCAACCACCAAATAACACCTATATCTACGATCTAGTATTCGAATCCCAATAAAAGTTAGTTCCCAACCTTTATTAGAATATTAACCTGAGAACTTCGATTTCGAAATCAAATGATTTACGACGACGAGTTTACCATTAGACCAACCCGGCGGGTTAATTTTATATTTAATCGGTATATTTTTAAACCTTCACCGATTAAAATCTTAACGACTGGTTAAGTAAAAACAAAATTAACATTCATTATTATCCTCATAAGTATTAATTTAATCCGGAAAGTGTAATAAAAGTTAATAATTTCCTCGTTAAAATTATACGAGTATAATGAAAAGAAAAACCTATAAATGATTAAATTAACTTTATACCGTTTTCGTGATTAAATGAAAAACCCAACTACGCTAAATATTTTTTAATAAAATTTAAACTTTCTACTATATTTTAATGTAATGCGAGTAGTCAACAATAAAAACTGTGTTATTGATATTACACAGGTTGATGTATAATAGCATCATTTATCAATTCTTTGCTACATAAAAGAAAGCAATATTTTTAAACCAACCATATTTGTACATATTAAGCCTAATGTAATAAATAATCTACAACAGTAAATATCCCTTTTTCAAGCTTTGTGTGCATACACACACACACAGCCGAGTGCGCATGTGCGTTGGGTAAATTCAATAAAAACAAAGGCTTTAACCGTTAAATAGTAGTTGTACCAAATTCCAGCAGTCATTAAATTACAGGTACATTAACACGAATATTTAAGAAATATGCTTGGCAAATGCGTTTTTTATTTATATATTTATATTTTTAAAAATTCAGAATCGAGCTTATCCTTATCGATTCAATGTAACAAAAAGAAATAAAAGTTATTCTTTTATTTAAAAAAACCTTCTTTGTTATATCGCATCATAACAAGCATGCCTCATCAAAGTATAAAAATTATCAAGTGTCAAGATACATAAAACAATGTCAGTAATTGTCGATCTTTTATTACTAACACGTGTAACTGGAGTTCTAATAAAATTGATTATACCAATAACTAGATTTAAAGCAGCGTCCTGCAGTATAAAAATACGTCCTGGATCAATTGTTCGGTAAGGATTTAATCTTTCAAAAGGATCTTTTGAAAATTCTTTTGATCTTTTCAAAACAAAAAAAAAAAAAACTGATTTCTTGCTTCTTAAAATAAAACTATATCAAAATATCTTTCTTCTTCAAAACGGACAAAATTTATAATTATGTTCCTAGACTGTTTTACACTACCGACTCCCTACAATAGCAGTAAATAAATTTTACCAACTGTAGGAGGTTATTGAGATATTTTAGGAAGAAAATAGCCCTACAAATAGCTAATAATAGAAAATAACCTATAGAGACGGCCGGATGGGAGCCCTTCAAGCTTCAAGACTTCCACTCGAGCCCTGTCCGATCTACAAATTCTCGGATCGGATAATTTTTATCCTTGATGGGGACAGTATACCGATCAATGTATCTACATCGACCGATTTAAATATGTGCAAAAAAAACTGGTTTTCTTTTAGAAAATAAAACGGCCACCAAGATCCAAGATAAGACTACGGCTTCCTAAGACACCTCAAACCCCCGCTCGCAGAATCGCGTAGGGTATAAACTTTGTAATTTATCTAACTGAAACAAAGTTTTCAGCAAGCAGTATTGCAGCACGGCTCATACGGTAACGCATCTGAATGATAACGGGAATGACAGTAGGGAATACAATCACAACAGCGGCAAAACTATTTTAATTTAAATTGATGCACCGTTCTTATAGAATATAGAATTGAACTAAATAATCGTTTGTTGGGAACAACACAAATAAATTAGTGTCAGGAAAAAATCAATGTCTACAAAACTAATTACATTAATACGAAAATAACTAAATCTTTAGTAAAGAAATGTCATTTTCCTCAATAAACTATAATTAAAGTGTTGTTTATTATCTACAAGTATGATTTAAATTTAATAATTTGAAATTAATCATTTTAATTATTTTTTATGATACATTAATTGTTTAATTTAAACTTCTTTTTTTGTTTTCTTATAAAAGATAGAAAATAAATTTTTCTCCAATCATGTCACTTAAAACGTAACAGTAATTAAAATAAATAAATGTATAAAATTTTAATCATAGAAACGGAATTATATACAATGATAAAGAACATCAACATTAAATATTAATATTTGACATTAACAAAACATCCGTTAGCCCGTATAAAAGAATACCGGTTATGAAATGTAAATATATATATATAAAATATCAAAATATGTATACGGAAACAGTTACAAGCGATAGCAGAAGTCCACTTGCAGTAAATTAATGTAAATTTCACAAAAAAAACCACCATTTAAGACAGAAAAATACATATTACACACACAAATAACTATCATTACATTTTTCCTTAATTAGGTATGAATAAACATTTTCTGTGTCAAAAAAAAAAGTAACAAATCTGGAGGCTTAATTTATTTTAAATAAATTGAAACCAGCTTAAATTCTAATAAATCCCTTTTTTATACACATTTGTTAATTAATATAAATTTAAAGTAATGTATTTCAATGTATATTATTAAAATACATTATATATCATCTTATTACTGAAAATAAATATATATTATAATATTTTACTTACGTTTATAAATAACAAACTACTGATTGAATATATTTAAATCGAAATTAAATAATAAATCAATGATATATACTATTCGGACTAGACAGTTGATTGTCTATCCGAATAGTTTATGGCTACACAGTTATCTGATAAAATGGGACAGACATGCGGTAAAATCGGTTGGAAAATACAAAGATAAAAATGATATTACGCACAAGACAAAGGCGATTTAGTTATAAACAGGATCTTAACTTTCTTCCATTTATTCCAGAAAATAGAAGCAATCAAAAGAAATTACAGTTACATGAAAACTGCAAAAACTTAAGTTACTTATATATGTAATAAAAGAATTTTCTTTACAGATTTTTTTTATAAATTTTGATGGATTTCTGACTAGTTCTAACTTATTTCTGATTGGTTCATTATAATGATAATTTTGAGTAAAATATGAGTACAATTCTTTCATAAAATCTTGTATGAAATGAATTTTTAAATCAGAATGTGAAAGTCTCAATATTATGCATGATTACATATTTTTTATTGAAATTTACTTTTTTTAAATTTCACTAAATACCTGTTTTGTAAAATGTTTCGAAAATTTAAACAAAAAAAGTAAATAAGCGACTCGGTAAACTTAAACGTCTACATGTACAAACTTTAGTAAACCAGATTTTCCGAGTCAACAGTATAAATATGCAATAAAATTAAATTTAAAATACAGGGATTCAAAAAGTTCTTTACAAACTTAAAAAGTTTGTTTTCAGTCGGTGATCGAAAAGTTCTTTTCAAGACATATTTATTTAGACTGAATGAAGAATAATTTTACAACAAAACATCGCATTTTTCATAAATAATAATTTTGATTAATTGCGAGGGCCACTGGTGATACGATAGTCATCGCACCTGAAACTGACTTCTTACCCAGCGACACTCCTTTTGAGTTCAACAAGACCGGAATTTATGAGCAAAACAAACAGTTTATCTTTAAATAAAACACCGAATGGCGTCAAATCCAGGTAAAGAAGTGGCACGCAATCGACCGACGTAAGACTTCCTAAGATCCACGAAGGCATCTTCTTAGTCACCTCTATCTACTTACCTCTACCGGTTACTAGTAACCGGTAACACGATATCGTTTACGGTATTATCAATGATAAAGAACGAATTGTACACTTTTAGAGCACAAAAGACTTTCACTATTGGGACACTGCTAAAACATTCATGTTAATATTCGCTGCCCCAGGTCTTGTTAAGGGTGCTCATCTTATTATTGAAATGATATATCGACTCGTCAATAGAGTATTGAATATTTTAAGAGGTAAGAGTATTTGACATTGTATTTTTATCCAAATCAGTAATTTCTAACGCAGTACAATATTTGTATGATGTTAAGTTGTAACTTAACACGCCGTATGCTTTTTGTAGAATGCGTTCATAAGAAAATTGTCGCGTTGATCCGTTAAAACTATATTAAAAGTCTCTAAACTAGCGTTTCTCAACCTTTCAGTATTTGCGACCCAATTTTCATCGCGCCTCCACATCTCATACAATAACAATGTATTTTGGGTATTTTGACGCTAAAGCTTATTACGACCTTAATTACAAGCCTTACAAATTACGAAGAATAAATAAATTTATTGATATTTAGCAACACCGACCCGGTGCAGTGACAAAACCAGAATCGATGCCTCTCTATTGCTCTCTGTTTTACGTTCATCATATCGGACATTCTCGAGACTTCCCAAGAAGTTCACCGATTTGTCTCGAACATTCACGAACGTCTGCGTAAACGTGTATAAATGTTGCACCTCCTTCAATTCCAGCCAGGCTCAGTCGAGTCAATCCTTCTATTGTGAATGTATATGTTGTAATTTGCGTGTTAATTGCAATCCACGGTATTAAATATTTACGGCAGTAGATTTATACAGAATCATGGATAGATTTTCAAGTGAGCGTAAGCGAACATTAAATGATAGTAAAGCATCAACAGTGTACAGTCGAGCTTGGTTCCGACAATAAAATCCAGAAAATATTCTCAAGAATACTTAAATTTTGCGTTTATCAGTACTGAAGTAGATGAAAGAGAAAGGCCACTGGGTGTCATTTACTCAAAAGTTTTGGCAGCAAACAGCATGAAACCTAATAAACTTGGACATTTGGAAACGCTTCATAGCGAATAAGTTAACAAACCCCAAAAATTCTTTGAATTAAAATTAAAATCATATGAAAAGCAAACATCAATTTCAAAAAAAAAACTTTCTCTGTGAATGAAAAAGCTTTACTTGCCTCTTACAGTTTCATATAAAATAGCCAAATATAAAAAGCCTCACATCATTGGTGAACAGCTTATTTTGCGAGTTGCAATTGAGATAGTAGAAAATAGTTTCTACTATCACCAAACATAGGTTTGGAGATAATTTTACCAAACAATTGCAGTCCCCATACATCTACTAAATGATACTGTTGCCCGTCAAATTGGTGATACAGCACCAAAATTCCTTTAGAAAAATCCCACGATACACCTACTAAGAATTATAATTTGTATTGCATATTTATATACATACATGGTCTTAATTGCTAACATGCTATATCATGTACGCACTCACAGTCTTTTAAAATAATAAAATGCTTGATTCATTTATTTAAACTTTAAATAAATTATTCAAAAAAATTACAATGAAGTTGTAAACCGTTAGATAAGAGTCTCGTAGATATCATTTCTTACGCTCAAAAAACCAAAAATTTCTTAATATAAATAAACCTGTTTTTAACAAAATGATACTGATATCAAAAAAGGTAAGAAACTACATTTATATTATCAAAATTTGTTATTAATTTAGAATTTTATTTAAAAAAAATACATTGTTATAGAAAATAGATATATAATAACAGATAATAAACAATGTTTAAGCGTTCCATATAAACAGAAAATAGAAACATTTGTTACAAAACTCTTACCGGCCCGATTTCATTCATTAAACAACGAATAATCATAAGAATTGCATTATTTCTGTAAATGTAATATGTATTACATGTAAATGAAATCGGTCCAGTAAGAGTTTTGTAACAAATTTTCCTATTTTTTGGTTTTTATAAGGAACTCTTAAACATTGTTTATTATTACCTATTGTGGTGCATATCTACTGTCTATAACATATATTTATCAAGTATTTTTTTTAAACAAAATTCTAAATTAATAACAAATTTTGATAATAGAAATGTAATGTCTTACCTTTTTTGATACAAGCATCATTTTGTTAAAAAGTTTTATTTATATTACAGAATTTTTTTTTTTGAGCGGATGAAATATCTGCGAGACTCTTGCCGTATGTTTATAATTTCATTGTAATTTTTTTTGGATATCGCTGCGTTATGTTAGATTATTCTTTTTACATTTTAAACTAATAACGAAAAAGTTCTTAAACTTATTACGGCATTATGTAACAAGAAATTAACCAACTTATAACTTACTTATTCTTTGTAAAAAAAGGAAATACATTTCAACATTTATTAATTTTTATAATAATTTTTTTTTTATTTCTTAACAAAGATAATTAAAAAAAAATTACAATAATTTACTGATGTAGAATACAATTTAAATTCACAAATCAAACTTCGAGAAAATAAAAATCCAACATCTTTACTACATGTAAAATAAAAGTTATAAATAAAAAGAAAAATTTTTAAATTTTGTTAGTGAAGAATATTTACCATCTACTGTGACTGTTCTGTTATAATAAAACTGTTGAAGGAATTCATTTAGTCCTAGACACACTGAATCGAGTGCACTTTCCCAGAAGGAAAATATTTACCACACAAATAAGTAAATTCTTAAATCTAATCGAAACGATTAATTTACAAAGTTCAATATAATGAAAACCAAACCGTGTAAATAGAATGCCCTGATAAAAGCCTCAAGAGTTTTCAAACAAAAACCGATGAGTCTATTCCATACAATCGAAATCAATAATCCGGTTTCTTGCCATCATAACGGTACAATGTAATACCTCACTTAAACGGAAAAAAAATAAAACTTTTTTATCAGTTTTACACAGAAACATTTTTCTTAAGAAGAGGCAATGTTTGTAATGCATTTTTTTTTTTGGAGGGGGGTACATTTTCTCAAATCAATGATACGTAGAGGAACTGAGATAAAAAACCAGTTATGGTTTGCATTCTTTGAGAGTAATGATGTCAAATAAACTTTCGGCCAGATTTATGAACAGAGCAAAGATGTTTCATACATTACTGTAGGTTATCTAAATTTCAGCGGACTTGGAATGCTGAAGCACTATTGAATATTCGACGCAGAAGTTAGCAGAAAACTTGACTCTTTACTTTCTGTAAGTATGCACAGCATGAGATGGTTATTTTTTCTCAGCTTGGTTAAACCACTTTATATAGATTTCATAAGAAAGCTACCTATTGTAATGGGTTCCATGATTCGAATTCCGGAAAATTTTTACATATCTTCGCCTTTCACATGCCCCAGACCGCAAAACCACCAGAAGTTCAGAAGTTTATATATATATATATATATAGACGAGTTCGTTAATGGGAAAAATTGGACGGGAAAAAAATTGTAGAAATGGGGGGGGGGGGCTTTTTCGAAAGAAAAAATATCGCTATAACTGTCTTAATAAGTAAAATATCGAATTCGTTTAAAGTTCCAACTATTCTTTGGATAAGGGTCTAAAACTAATCAAAGTAAAGGTTTTTGATATCACCAACCATTGCCCAGGGGGTGAAAAAAATGGGGTTTCGAAGACAAAAAAAGCATAGTTCCCTTAATAGGCACAGTTATCGATTCGGTTTAAAGCGATTGTTAGTCCTCTAAACGTTACCTAAAACCTTTGTCTGAAACAATTTTGGATATGACTAACCCTTACGGCAAGGGATGACCAAAATGTTGCTGGAATTGTAAGATGGGGATTGTCGTATACAAAACATGTGAAACTTTTTTCACATCCAACCACTGTCGCGTAAATTTGAAGTTTTTCTTAACTTTAAGGTGGAAATTTTTTTTATCCCCTACTTAGCACCGGTGAAATCTACCTCCGCTTTCCGGTGTGCCGAAAGGGATTTTTTAAAAGAGTGATTATGAAAAATCTGCAACAGATCGTCTACTACACTACATTATAGGAAACTGAAAACAAAATAAAACAATTGAAAAATAACAGGAATTTGAAGTAAAGTAACTATTATTATATTTATTTTTTCTATTACAATAAAAACCAAAGCCTATTTGTTTTACATCATTAGACAACAACATTAATATTTTAAGTCAAATAGTTGTTTAATCAAAACGTCACAAACTTAAAAAACTGTTGTAAAGACTGAAACTTTAAAAAAAATTTAGTCAAGAAATAAGTTTTTTTGACAATTGTTATTATTTGTTTACTTTTCTAATATCTTATCATAAGGGGTTTTCCATTGAAAAATCGGTATATCCATTTAACCACTCCAATGAATAAATATTAACATTAAATTTCAGTTGAAAAATGGAAGCCTAACCGAAATTTGAACCCAAAACCTTCTGGATGAAAAGTAGAATCGCTACCGTTCCACCAAAGCGGAAGACAAAATTTTAGAATTCATAAGTATATATAAAATTCACTTAAATTAACATAATTTAAAAAACGTGCCTCAATTTCTGAATAACTCTGGTAGGCAAAGGTTCTCATGCTAATAACACATTTAAAGACAACAAACTCTTATGAAGAAGCTTTAACTACTGCTCGTAGTATATTACATACACATCGCACAGTACGACTGACGTCATTTCATCCCACGTCTAGCAACATCCCTCTCTTTTTTTATTACAAAAACACTTGTATATTTCTCTTGCTTGTCCTCGCAAACAGTTGATGCCAGAATGCAAAATTAATTGGAATAACCAGACAACCCGGTCAGAATATTATTATATTTACTATATTATTCTTACTTACATATGCACGGTGCATAAATTCAATAAAACGAGACGCCTACTTTACAATGAAATCATCCACCGTTATATACAAAAATTAAACTCAATAAACGGAATAAAAATTAGAATAAATTATGCAGTTTTAGGCCTCCGAAAACAAACTCAATTGTATGACATCATAAACTGTTTTAAACAAATAAATTCCATGAACGATAAATAGACCTCCCGTACACTAAGAGAATAATATAAACTGTCAGTAGCAACAATGTCTTCTCGTCATTATAAAAACTAATTTCGTTTGGGAAGATAATGTCTAACGTTTTATTAAAATATTAAATATTTTATTAAAACATTAATTTCATTTCAAAAGAATGAGGTTAAAGTAACACGTTCAAAAAACAATCATAGAACTAAATCGGATGGAGGAATTTGTCAAAAACCTTCTTACATGGTATTACAAATGGCACTCTACCATGGCAGCTTCCTCTTTGTTTCATTAAAATATAAAAATATTATCGCAAGATTTATACTTCTTTTTTTTATAATGATTAATTTACCACATAAGCTCGAAGTTTGTGCGTAGGAATACGGAATGGAAATTTTAACGCGTGTGGAAAAAGTCATCCCTGGCTGAGATTCGAGCCCGGGACATTCCGGATGAAAGGCTGAGACGCTACCACTCCGCCACAGAAGTCGGCATTTATTATTTCAGAGTTCATTAAATGTAGTTAATAAAGAAGTGCATTACATTAAAAAAATTTCAGTCAAAATTATTTCAAAATTAGTAACATCATATTCATATCAAAATAAAATTAGGAGAAAACAACTACTTATTCGGCTATATATAAATACATATACGATATTTTGGAATGAAAAATAACCCTAAAATTAATCGATGTCAGCTGTTATTTTAATCAATTAACAAAGAAGGAAACAAGGTTAATCGATGTAATTATTACGATAGAATCTAGTTTACTTTGCGAAATAGCTTATCTGATTTTATAAATCATTAGTAAGTAGTAAAAATATAATCAATTATCTTATAACAACTAACTAAGAATAAAATATTCATACAGCCGATTTCATTATCATTAATACCATTAACAACTAATTCTAAAATCAAACAGGATTTTGATAGAGTCCAAACTCCATCGGCTTAAAACTTGTAACGTCTCTGATAAAAGCTGAAAGACAAAATTCCGACTGCGTTCAATTAATCGATGCCCGCATTACCAAAGTTTAAGAGTATTTCCCAACCGACAGAAATTCATCGCATGTTGCCGTTTATTAGTTTCTAATTACCACATATGTTAAGCATTCTAAACCGTAGCAATTGTAGACGACCTGACACGAATCACAGGTCAATCCCAAAAATTAAATAACCCTTCTTAACAATAATAAGCATCTCATAGCAGGCTTACTACGGAACACGAGGATGAAAATTACCTTTTTTACAGTTACCTTTTACCACCGAACTAAATGTACAGTTGCACATCGGAATTCCAAGCCACCGAAAATACAGGTGATATAAAATTCTAATTAACCGCTTTGTTCACCACGAGGATTGGGATTGGTAAACATGCAGTGAAATTGTTCTAAATAATGTCTATTGTAATTTAGATATTTTACATGCAAGATAGGCGTACGTTAAAAATGAAAAACTAACAAAAATAAAAATTCTATCCGCGTTAATACAAGCAATAATAAGTATATAATCACATTAACCGCGACAGCTGAAGTCAAAAGTGAAATATTAGGTTAAAAATCACGTTAACTCCCCTACTCGGTCTGACCGAGTCGCCTTCCGCGTCTATCTAAAAAGCAAGATAGGATATTTAGCTCAAGAAAGATAAACAATATGAACTTAAACTGTAATCGTTAACAAGATTTAAATTAGATAAATATTTAAAATTTTTACGAGGTTAAAAATTTATTTAATTTGTATTTATTCTGAATAAATTTTGGGAATTAGAATAAACCAAAGATTATACAAAACGTAAAGTAAAAGCAACAAGAGTGTTTACTTCATCCTAAACAGCTTGATGGAAGATGTAAAAAGCATGTCCCGTCTGCGGGTTCGATGACACATCGTAGCACTGCTTACAGTACGAAAACATGCGAACTGATGATATGTATAATTATTTATATTAAATAACACTAACACACAACGACACTGTTTTTAAAAACATGTCTAACATTTTAAAACGAAGTATACCACAGCAAGTATTTATGAGTAAAACTGCCGTAAACGTTTGAATAGAATCAATAACCTACGGGACGATCTTTCATTCGACCTGGATATTATCAAGCAATAATAATAAAAAAAATAACGTGTAAAAAAAAAAATTAATTTTAAATCTTTCATAATTTTGTTTTTAACTTTATTTGACAGAAAAGCACAAAATCGGCTGTTAAAAAATCTCATAATCAACTTTAAAATAACTGGTCTTTTCTAATTTTCCTTGTCCGAGTTTCTTTTATGGATTAACAGTTCATCGGCTGCGTTCAAATTAACAACCATATCATATAAATGATATAAATCTTACGTTTTTATTAACAGATTAATGAAACTTCTCATATTTTCATAACAAATGATCTTATCAAATAAATACAAAAAAGCAACACAGGAGTGAAAGAAAAATTTATTTAAAAAATGATTAATAGGTCATTTTTAAGAAAAAATAACAATAGATATGATAAAATCTTATCAAACGGTGTGTCAACTTATTTTATTTTTTAAAATGTCGTTAACTGCAGTAAAACGGAAATTAGCGGTATTTCCACTTCACTACATTAATATTTATTTTGAATACTTGATCACATATTTAAATACCGTAAGAATAATAGAATTAAAATACACGTAACTATACAATTATTTTAATAACAATTATCGATAATAAAGTACAAACGGTATGATGGAATCACACATTAACTGTAATTTATTTGAATAATAAATAAATAAATTTATATTTAAGCTTCCAGCTCTCGTATTGAGTAAATTTGCGTATGGATATTACGGAGTCTGATGAAAATGTTGAGTGTGCAATCTTTAAAAGACACCTAAACCGATGTAAACCAAATTTAATTGGGAAGATTTGCTGATTTTATCGCTTTTCCTTGATCAAATTTCATCATTCAAAAATACATTTTTACACAAGAGGTAATCAATTTCGGACACCTAATAATAAAATTCCGAGACGCCGCCCACCGGGGAAAGCCACCCAGAGGGCCTATCTGCGGAAGCGTTCCTAGGACCACGCCCTGCAGCTAGTATTTTATAATTTTATATTTCGATTTTGTCGTATAAAAAATGTGTCTTAGTGGAATAGACGGTTAACGCTGCTTTTTTCCCCGTGTAAGGAGGTTATATTTTAACACTACCCTACTCCTAGACGATAACCATTCTGTTACCGGATTCTAACACATCCTGCTCAACCATCTATACTCTAAAGACGTAATAAGTTACCGTGTACTCGCTACTGAATTAAGGTTGTAGCTCTTTACAGTCTCCGAACCAACAAAGCTGCGTTAGATATGATGTTAATATTATTAATAGATCGATCGAAAAAATTATTCAAAAGCGTTGCGATATGTGAAAATAATTTAATGACATTTAAAATAAATAACCAGTTATTTTAACTAACATGTTATTTTATTGTGTTTTTAATTCTAATTTACTTTTATTGTTTTTTTATTTGATAAAAATTTATTGCTTAATTTACCGCCTGAATTGTCAGAGAGGTCGACAATCTCTTGTAAAAGAGGAAGGAACTCCAAATGAGTGACTGGACTTGGTGCTTTGGTCACAGCACAACCAAACCAATGGCACGAGTTTACAACAATACAATAGTTGCTTGTCTTCCACTTGTCACGTCCATTTATTGACAACAATACTCTGTAGAGAATACAACACAAGACAGCGACTGTTATTAAAATTTTACTTACACTACCAGACCTTAACACTATAACAAAAAATAAATAAAAATATAACAATGAATCTTTTTTCTTCTTCAAACAAAATTAAATTTTCGTAAGACAATTAAACTTCTGTATATCGAATCTCCAAGGCTCACTTATACTCTAAAAAACTCCCTTCTTAATATAATATCAAATAAGTTTTTCATATGAAAACTTTCTTTTTTTTAAATTGAGCTTATCTTTTGTGTTATGCATTTCAACAAATAATTGTAAGCAACATTCATTAAAAAAAAAATTCTGAAATTTTCACCGGTTTCTCTTTTCCTTAATCGTTGAGAACTGACTTAGAGAAAGGTCGAGTAGTTAATATAAATTTACATTATAACAATCTTAAGTTCTCACTAAATCAATGATTTAGTATGCGTAAGAGAAAATAACATAAATTAAAACCATTTTTACTTTTCTGGGAAGTATGATAGTCAGTCAAAGCAGGAGTATGGGTTTTTTGTATTTCTCGACATTTCATAACCCAGGGACTACATAAAACAAAAAAAGGGTATAATGTTCGTAAATACGTATGTTGGCGTGTTTGAAGCTTAATAACTTTTGACTGGATAAACCGATTTTGATGAAATTTTGTAGATTCGTGTATATGGGGCAATTTGTTAGTAAAGTTTTCGGGACAATATTTCCTACGGGTGAGGTAGATATTTTTTTGGAGTCAATTTTCTCAGAATTTTGCAAACATAACCCTACTTTATACTAAGCTCAGTACATGCGTGCATGATTATCTGATTATTTTTTTAAAAAATTTGGCCCAAAATTCTCTATTTCCCAAAAAATCGAAAAGACCTTCGTTTTATTTATTGTACATTTTTTAACCGAATTTTTTATATCTTCCTAGGCATATAAGCAGAGCAAATGAACAAAAACTTCTTTTGGGGTAATATTGGGGTGAAGGAATCGATCAGATTAAAAACATCGATTTTTTGAATTTTTTTTTAAATTTATTTAACATATAATAATAATAATAATTTTACAATAAAATTTCATCATAAATTACCGCTACCTCAAAAAAGAGGTCTTGTGTAATTTTTCTTACGTGTCATTATTTCATTAATACATAAAATAAACGATCAATGACAGGAAAGAATTACAACTTTGTGGTCAGCTTATTTTATTTTTTATTTGAGACTAATACTCATTTCACAAATATTCGGTGCAGTATATATAAGATATATGTATTATAACATAAAACTAAAATTAAACTATGTAATCAAAAATTTTAATAAGAGCCGTTATATACAAAAATTGAGCTAGAACGTCTTTCTTTCTTTTCCTGTTTAGCCTCCGGAAACTACCGTTTAGATAATTCTTCAGAGGATGAATGAGGATGATATGTATGAGTGTAAATGAAGTGTAGTCTTGTACATTCTCAGTTCGACCATTCCTGAGATGTGTGGTTAATTGAAACCCAACCACCAAAGAACACCGGTATCCACGATCTAGTATTCAAATCCGTGTAAAAATAACTGGCTTTACTAGGACTTGAACGCTGGAACTCTCGACTTCCAAATCAGCTGATTTGGGAAGACGCGTTAACCACTAGACCAATCCGGTGGGTTGAGCTAGAACGTCTAGTACTGTGAAATCGCACAATTTAAAATTTTCAATAAGTCATACTGTATTAATAAAATTTGATTCACAGTTAGCTAAGTTATCACAAAATAAATTATCACAATCACGCACATACAAAGTATTTAATTGATTTTGTCAAAAAAAAAAAAAGCTTTTGTCTAATTGTAACAGCTGAACTAAATTTGTATTTACTTTCCTAAATTACTGCTGAGAAATAAAGTAGGTAATATTAAATACTTTACCTTTTTCACAGAAGTTTTTACAATTAGAAGTATGGTGATAAAAAATTTAATGTCTCTTAACAAGAGTAGTTACAGTGCTATTATTTTTAACCATAACTAAACAATTACAGTTAATATTTACCGGTAAAAAAACAAGTCATGTATTCAATAAAAATAAATTGCGTACAATTTATACAATACGCTAATTTGTAAAAAAAAATCTGAACTGAAGCGGTCATCACTCTTGAAAAAGAAACAATTTTAAGTAGTGGATATGATTTCTCTTCACTCCCCTCCATCGTTTTTCATATAGTTTATTGAATTACTTTTATTTTTAATTAAAGCAATTAACCTTTTTGTTTAAATAAATACATATTTTTCCTTAAATATTTGAATGAAATAATTAAAAATGAGAAAACTGCCTTAGAATACAAAAAGGTTACACTACAAACATACCGACAAATTTAAAGCTCAAAATTAAAATTAAGGAATTAAAACACGTTAATATTGCCTAACCTAAAACTTTGGAACAAAATAGAATCGAATTATCCGAAAATTATCAGGAACTAAAAATGATAAAGAAATTTATGAAAACTTTTCGATAACTTCAGACGATTAGAAAGAAAAAATGATATTTTACAAACATCTTTTAGAATTATTTCGACAGATTAACTAAAAGGACATTTTTAAAACAACATTAAAACCGCAAACCAATGAATAAGGAAATCCATAAAAATATAAATGAAATCAGTACTGACAACTTAAAATATAAAAATAAATTAAAAAATCATTAGAAATAATAACCGATCGATGGAAGGCAGAAATGAGCATGATAAAGAAAGATTACGGGATAAACAGAAATGAAAACCCCCAGAAAAAGTAATTAAACTTTGTACTTAGATGACGATAACGAGAAAAATATTTTACACCAATTTTGCCAGAAATCAAACACGACTTTTACTTTTCAATAAAGAATACGTATTTCAAATCTATGTCTGACAACCTTATATTAATTTATTAACGATAAAAAAAACAACAAATCACTTACTAAAGATTGGGAAAAGTAACGCAGAATAAGATAGTATATATAAACCAAAATTTAAAAAGTTAATTTCCGATAATTTTATATTTTTTTTAAAGGTCCACTAAAGCCGAAATAATGCTGGAAACAATTTGAAATTTTATTATGGTAAAATTAAAATGGCATTTTTTAACAAAACTTTGTTAATTATCATCTAAATTGTTTTTCCAAAGTTTAAACGTTGGAAATTACACAAATAAAAGCCCTATTTTTTCCACCGCGTTTTTCATAAAATACTACCGACAAGTTAGTTAGTATTAATACACATTTTTTAACCTAAATCGTAATTACAAAATAATAACTTAAATTTGGGGGCACTTACTTTTTTTTAATCAGACTACAGTGAAAGGAGTTAATTTTCTTCAGATTAAATATATACCGAGCAGGATTGGTTCCCTCCTTCTGCTGTATCCTATATAGAATATTATTAAAATTCAATAATTTTAAATAAAAGATTACACAAAAATAATGACAAAAAAGCACGTTGCAAATTCTCTATCGCTAACTATCTTCGTCGATATGGTTGACAGAGTTCCGAGATTAACTCGCAATAAGAAAGGGTAGAGCACGCGCCGTACATTGTCGTCATACTTTCTTTTCGTTTTTACATGACAATAACAAAATAAAGAAACGGTTCGCATCGTAAAAAGAGTAAAGAAAAGAAACAACATCCGTTTGGGTGTGTCTTCCTGTTGCGCCCAGTTTAGGCGAGCACGATCGTTCGGGCACGTCGCGTTATTTAAAACGGTATATTACAACAATAATTGTTTAAGTGTCGATATCATTAACGGCCGATATCCCGGACGAATTAGTGCATCGGATCGAAAGAAGCAGAAAGAAAATACACTCGACAAGAGTACTAATATACGTAGTACGTACACTGTATTGATTGAGCGGCCCCCAGCAGCAGAAACAACATAACCTTGCTGAGTCATTGATGAATCATAAGGCTGCGCGCGTGCTTGCTCAAGTTCGTGAAAAGTACATCCCACCAAAACGAGCCACTGCACGAGACTACTCAATTGTTAGATAAAATAATGTCTTCTTCCACTAAAATATCCGACTACTTCGCACTGTTGAAAACAACGCCGTGGGTGCCGTGTATGTACGTGAAACCGTTCGCTACTACAAAAGGAGACACACGACGTATACAGTTCATAGTAAACAATTTTATAAGTATTTGCTAGCGAACTCACTCGTGCATGCATACACAAAACTCTTGAACATTAGAAGGCTGTGATTAAAAGTTTTCATTTAATGATATAAACAACTTTATTTTGTTAATTCTATAAACTTGTCTTCAATAATTTATTTATTATTATTTTTAACGGAAATAGTATTACAAATTTTCTTAATGTCTCTTAACAAGAGTAGTTACAGTGCTATTATTTTTAACTGTTAATTTTCTGTAAGTCTTGTTATAGTTATTTTATATTCAATGCTTTCTATATTAAAAAAAAACTTGAAAAGACTACCTTTAAAACATTTTTTGATAATATTTAAGAAATTATTTTATTAATTAACCAAATTAAGGAAGTTAACTATTACATTATATACAAAAGTTATCTAAAAATTCCCCAGTTAAATGCAACATAAACTTTAATTATAAAATAAAAGAACAGTTATGATAAAAATATAGTTAGTATAGTTAAAAAAACTAGTTCTCTATTGATACATTTTTATAATTAATTTTATAAACAATTTTTCAACTTAACTAGATCCTTAAAATTGTTTGTCTGCTCTCAGAACAATTAGTCAAAATATTTCTCATTAATTTTTTTCTTTAAGCTACTACATTAAGTTTTTACTTTCTTATATGAAGTAAAGGAAATATTGTGATCGCGAAAAATGTAGGTTTTCAGATTTCAACGGAAATATCCATTCTGACCATCCCTGAATCCATTTTGACTAGTTTCGGCGTGACGTCTGTACGTACGTATGTACCTCGCATAACTCAAAAGCGATTAGTAGTCTGATGTTGAAATTTTGGATTTAGGACTGTTGTAACATCTAGGTGCACCTCCCATTTTGATTGCAATCGACTGGACCAAAAGTGCTCAAAATCAAAATTTGTTGGATTTTTGCTTAACTGCAATAATAAGCCCTCATCGAGTGCTTTTCAACGATAAATCGTAAGTGGTACTTATTTTTATTGAGTTCAGAGTTATAGCCAAATAAAATTTTAATTAATTAAATATTTGGTCTTACAAGAGGAAGGCATATCGGTTCAATCCGACTTCATCTGCCTTTTTTTAAAATTTAAATATATTGATTTATTAATAATTATTAACTTCTGATTGAAAAAAATTACAATACATAATTAAAAAAAAAAATAAAAAATATCATAAGTTATTAATGAAGTAAACTTTTATGTACTTTTCATTTTAAAAATGTGTATATGTAATTTAATAGGCGTTCTAGGAAGTCATATGGTGTCCGGATCAGATTTTTTTCGTTTCTGATCATCAGTTTACTTTTTTTCTATACCAGTAACTTATACCGATAATTCTAATTCCGATATTATCGATATACAATATTGATGAGTTTAGATCAGTTTAATATTTTATTTACTTTTAGATAAATATCACAATGTATGTAGATATAATTTAAAATACTAAGAAGTTTTAAAAAATAGAATAAAATATTTTGAAATTATAATATATGTTTAAAAATGCAAAAATTAAAATTAAAACGTGCTTTCATTTTAATAGGTTTTACTTTAAACAATCGATAGCTCAAACGAGGATCTGCAGTGCAGAGCACAGACTTGAGATTTTCAAGTCATTAGTCAAAAGTTTACAGTCGTTAGTAAAGATTAAGTTTTTTTGAGAGTATTTACATATTTCTACCAACCTTTACATGTTAATACTGATGGATATATATATATATGTATCAATCAATAAATATTACGTAATAATGTTTGACTATAGTTCGATATTATTGTCAAGAAGCATCGATACTGATCATCCAAAACTACGTATTCGTGCCCTGATCACTTTTAGGGTGTATTGGTTGACTCATTTCGTGACCACACAGTTCACCCCATCTCTTGGGAATCTACGACTGTGTGTAACAAAGTGCACGTATGAAGTAAAGCAAGCATACTGAATCTAGGAGAGAAAGAATTTTAACAGTAATAATAACGAAGAAAGTAAATAAAGAAAATAAAACAACAAATGTTTGAAACACATATGTGTTGGAAATATGCGGCATTCTATATTAAATATTATTTTCAAAGGAATAAATTACGTTAAAACTGGAATTAATGCGCCAATATCATCTAAAAGCTGTTAAATATTCGCCACTAAAGAAAAAAAAAAACTGTTTTTGAAGTTATATAATACTAATCATTTGAGGAAAAAGAAACTGAGTTGTATACCATATTAACCTTGCTTCTTTTCTGTACTTTTTGTGCTTTAATCTATTCGTAAAAAACCTGTAATATTACGATAAACTACGCCGTATTTTGCTGTTTCTCGGTATTGCAACGTCAACCTTCCATAATTTCGTTAAGATTATTATAATATCTAATAATAATTAGTATTTAGATATATTTTACATCAATGAAACGGCTGGACCGATCTTGATGCTGTTTTTTCGAGATGAAATATATCTAAAAAAAACTTCTCAGTTATGCCAAGAAACATGGATAAAAATTTAGTTAAGACTGATCGATTAGTTTTATACCCACGAAGGAGACGGTATATGCGTCTGGGGTAAGAGATTATGTATGTCTGCTTACAATTTTTCTCAAAAACTACTAGACCTATTTCTTTGCGATTTTTTGCATTACATAGGTATCGCCTTAGAGAAAATTATTATATTAGTTTTACGGTTATAAGCCGGCAGGCAGTAGATATGTTTCTTTAAAATGGCTTCGTGGGTTTTTAAAATTTTTAATTTTTTCACTTTTTTCTTTTTTCAAGGAGAATTGTTTTATTAAAGTTTAGGGCCCAAAAAAATATATAAATAAAAATATAAATAATTTTAAAGTAACATTTTTAAAAACTTTTAAAAGCGATAATGTTGGCACATATGAATTGATTTACGCACACGCGTAAATCAATTCCTAGCAAGCAAAGAATGCTTGCTAGGGACGACCAGGGGTGGCCGCTATATTCGTAGCGAATGTTCTGATCAAAATATAATACACGTTATTTTAAAACGTGAAAACTAATTCAAAAGGAGTACATAATTTCGGATATTGAAACACCTAAAAACTTTCCTTAGGAAATAATCATTTAGAGAAAACCGCATTGATATAAGTCAATTCGTTGAGAAGTTACGGAAGAATAAAGAACGCTGTTTTTAGCCGAAATACATCCATACGCTCCGACGGTCGGTCGTTGGGGGTAAAAAATAAACAGCGATGAATGGGGCAATTTTTTCCTTTAAGTTCAAACTCTCAAGAATAATGCAATATATTTCAATAATTAATAAAATAAAATTTTTCCATGAAATGATTATCGGAGCTATAACTTTTTTAAAGACCATCTTTCTTTTTTCTGAGCCCGCATATATTTAAAGTTTTTTTTAAATTTGAAGCACACCTGAGAATACTTTACTTTTGAAAGGTACATATATAAGAACAAGAAATAAAAAAAAAGAAGAAGAAAATAAGTAATCGATTCATTTTTTTAAGAGCTAAATATCAAGATTTACCAAAAAAGGAAATCTATATAAACATTACAAAGTAACTGATAATGCTTGCGTAATATAAAAATAAATGAATTCATAAAAAAAGTCGATGTTAAATACAAGAAACAGCAACACGCTACACATGAGACACTAAATGATGCAGTAGTAAATAGAAATCGTCCTTGAGTGTTATTCATATCTTTCATATGACTCATTACAATACTAATAATATAATACATACATTTAATATAACGTCCTTATGAAAAAATTATAAAACACTTAATTAATTATCATATATTTCATCATAAACAGGAATTAAATCCTTCAAAATTAGAAGATACAATAAATTTAGCGAAAGCCGTTATTTATGTACGATAATTTAATAAAAGGATTTTAAGAAACGAAACCAATTAATCTGTTGGGAATAATCCCTTAAACGATAATTAAAAAAAAAAGTTTACTTTTATAACTGAATAAATTAACTACGGAAATTTCACAATAGGATTTAAGAAAAACTTATTTTGATACCACCGTTATTCCATTCTATATTTGATCGTTCGGCTAATTTTCATCAAACATTTTTTTTTACAGACTAACAGCTTACATCTATAACTTTGTGTTTATACTTTAATGATGTAAACAAACAATTTTAATTGAAACCTAACGGGCTCTTAGCTATCAACAAGGATGCGCGTAAAACTAAATGACGTCATGAAATGTTGTTTCATTATAAACAATAAGGTAAGTTTAACCACGAGTTAAATTTTTATAAATTTTTCAATATCGCAACAACAACTTCATATAGATATTTCCTAGCACTACATCGTTATAATCTTTTTAAGTATCAAATATTAACAAATTTATTTACGCAGGAAAAATAAGAAATCCCAGCTTCACCACGTTGGATTTTTTTAATCGGCTTCCTAATAAGTCCTCCAAACAGTGTCGAATTAAATCTCGGAGAACATTATGGTGGAATGAATGATTAATGATACGGAAGAGTGGATGATAGTTGAACGGAGAAAAGATGTTATCAAAAGAGAAACTGCAAAACAAACCAAATTACTCACGACAGAGAACATTCATCTTAGCCTCATCAAGAGTTCGGGATTTCATTATAAGTTGCAATTTCTTCTACGCACTCAATAGCGATCTGAAAGTGGGCGAGTGTTTTCCTCAAGGAAAAGAATTTAGAATAAATTGTGATCGCTATAACTGATTTACAATGTGCACATGAATAGGATAAAAAACAGTCTATTTTATTCAAAAGCTATTTATTTTTTATTATAATTTGTTTGGTCTCATATATAAATATATATATATATATATGCATACGAAAAAAAGAAATAAGTATAAATAAAAAAACGAAATGACCGGGCAAAAATTATTAAAAAAAACTATATTTTAGTATTGAATGGGCTAGAGAGTAAGGGGTACGTTAATTACTTTACATTATATTTGACCCGTAACTCTTTCGGCTGTGACTTATCTAAATCTGATGTACAAGAGGTATTGATCAGATATGTTTATTCTGATACTGACGTTCATTATACAACCAATTCCAGTCTAAACAGAATGAAGGTGTCACTTGTAAACTACTAATATTATTTGCATTTCAACAGATTTTGTATGGTAACATTTAACTGTATAGTAACATTAGTAAATAAGGGATACGTAATAACCTTGATTCCTGTATTGGTTTCAGGAAAAAGCGAAGTCTCACGTCAGATCTTCATAATATGTATCATATGTATCATCATATATATATATGTTAAGATGAGATATATATATATATATATATATATATATATATAAAATAAAATAAAAATTATGGCTTTCAGGTTTATTGCCTTAATTAAGATTACTAAAAATCAGTAGCATTAAAGAGTATCAGGAGATTACCTTTGAATCGGCTCGGTATTAGATCTCCGGTTAGGTATTATAAACGCTGCAAATTTTTCTTTCCATATCTTTAAGCACAAGCTTCAAGCCTATGCAAGATTTCAAATACTACACAATCGACTGATCTGTTGTTAAAAAATCATCCGTTACTTTTTTCACTGTGCAGGTTCAACATTCAACCCACCGAGTTGGTCTAGTAGTGAATGCGTCTTCCAAAATCAGCTGATTTGGAAGTTGAGAGTTCCAACGTTCAAGTCCTAGTAAAACCAGTTACTTTTATACGGATTTGAATTCTAGATTGGGTACCTGTGTTCTTTGGTGGTTAGGTTTCAATTAACCACACATCTGAGGAACGGTCGACCTGAGACTGTACACGACTACACTTTATTTACAATCATACATATCATCCTCTGAAGTAATAACTGATCGGTAATTTCCGGAGGCTAAAACAGGAAAAAGAATGATTCTACAATCACCGATATTAAAAAATATAAATGAATTGACCTTAATAGAGTTTGTATTGTACAAAAGATGACATTTTCGTGTAATAAAAAAAATTTAGCTCACGCATCTCAACGATGTTTCCATTGTTGGAAGCATTTTTCAGTCATTTTTAATGAGCACCGTAAGTCCTCTTGTCGCATTTCCTTTAATCTTTATATCTTTTTACTTTAAATAACATTAAGTTTAGGAAAGAGCCAAAAATCGCTGGGAGTCATATCTGGTGAAGTCGTTCGATCTTGTGTTTTGCCAAGAATCTTTGTTAAAGTTGTGATGCATGGGCTGGAGCACTGCATAGATTTTCAAGACAGCATGAAGGTCATGCTAACAGTGTTGATTTTATTATCAAGACGTAGTTCATCATGAATATGCTTCTCAAGGACAAACTGTCAATAATAGGTATTACACAACTGTTCTTCATCGGCTAAAATATGCTGATCGACGCAAGAGCGTCCATTCTAGCTTTGGGGAAATTCGTCAAGGTAACGTTACAGTCCATGCATTACAACTTATCTAGAGATCTTTGGCAAAACACGGGAACGAATGACTTCACCAGGTTCCATATTTACCAGACATGGATCCCTACGCTTTTTGGTTCTTTCCTAAACTTAAAACTCCGCTTAATGAAAAGAAATTTAAAAACAGAAAAGAGATCCAAAAGAAATGCGATAAGAGGACTTATCGCACACTTATCATTAGTCTTCACTTATCATTAGGACTTATCGCACTTATCGTTAGTGCACACTAAATTGACTGAAAAATTCTACAAAGGGAACAGTACTGGAAGTAATGAATAGTAATTCTTTACTTTGAAGGAGGACAAGTATTTCATATTTTTATGATCAAATGTCGGATAGATTTTGCACACGCCTCGTACAGACAAAAAATATTTAAAAAAATACTTACTTGAACGAGGTTTTTTTTCTTTTATAATTTCTGTAAAAACAATAAGCAAAATTCGAGTTGATCAGACTTCATGCTAGGTTAAAGAAATTTAACAAATGTTTTAAAATAAAACAGAAATTCTAATAGAATTTATTTATATTCCTCGTTAAATGCATTTAAAGAGTAATAATAGGAAAAAATCCAATAATTTTATCTTATCATAGTGAAACATCCGGCACGCCTTTTTATTTCATAGTTACAATTGTTTTTTAAAGTCATCCTGTCTTGTTAATAAATATAAAATCGATTTTAATGCATCAAACTTCATAAATTATTTTTCAACTATTTTAATCAATATGTTAGGAGGGATGTAACTGCACACCTTAAACGCCATGATTACCATATATATTTAATCGATTGATGTTCTTACTGACAAGCGTAACCGTTTTCAGTATTGCTTGTTGAATGTTTTATATATATATATTTTTAAATAAATGAAATAAATAAATAAATTTAAATAGAGGAAATTTAATTTTTTTTTTATTACTTGTTAATTTTTTAACGGGAAGGGGGAGAAAATTTTAATGCGTGCTGAGTAAATAGATTAAAAATTTATTTTGGTGGCAGTCCAGTGATGAATAAATTCAAAGATTGACACAATTAATGTTATTTAAATCTTGTAAATTGATTTCAAGTTCATTCATTTGATGCAAATTTTGTTGATGCAAGTGTTTTGACGTACAATTATTTCTCTTTACTGCCAGACAAAAATCTAGGTAATAAGTTACCGTAATATATATAAAACATAGGCAAACTGAAATAATAATAATGAACTCTTACTTCAGTTTTATAGAAAAAGTAAAGATGGGCACTCAACAATTAGACATAAAAAAATGAAATTTAGCAATGTTTACCATAATTTTCGGTATGAGACAAACCCTCTTCAGGTATAAAGGTGGGCCCCCTACGAGGGAGGAAATAAAAATTTTGACGTTAAAACTTCGGGTTACGACAATCTATTTTTCGCTATGAGATTTACTATTTGAGAGGCGTTGCACTGTAAGCCCATTGTTGTAACTGATTTTGAAAAATAGTACATAATCTCTATTTTGGTTTTCATAATTTTTGTTTTTCAGTGCTCTTTAAAAATGATGTGTTATAAGCCTTATTGAGCTCCCCTCCATGGGAATTCGAGACTGTAATAATCACATCGAAAAATAGATAGTTCTATGGTAGGACCATTTACTATATTTCATTTTCCTTTGTTTAATTTTTGCGGGTCAATTACAGCCCTTTCCTCAGTCTTGTTTTGTGGATTTTCGCGCCCAATGAACCCGCACTAAAGTTGTGGAGATTTTTGAGTTGTGGTTGTTCTATTATCTATTCATTTTTATGGTGGTGGAGACTGCTCTTTCTTCGGAGTTTACATCTCATTCTCGTACGACGGAGGGAAATGACCTTTTTGACATTTCTAACGTCCTAACAAGTACACACTCTACAAAGTTGTTTGAAAATACACAATCTGTGTAAAATACTTTGTAAATGGTGCAATATATTACAGCGTTTATGAAAACATAATGAATGTAAACTATACTTTTTCCGACATCTTCCAACACCGATATCACCCAAGAATTCTACTTTATAAATAAGGCAAAGGTATGATAAAACTTAAAGCTACGACACGATAAGATACATAAAATTCCGGAAATATAAAATAAACAGCACAACGAATGGGATTCACTTATCACGTTTCGAGAAGATATAAATAATATTACTCGAACTTTGTCGCTTTAACTGAAATAGATAAGATTAGCCAAAAGGAAGTTCTATTTTATGAACTCACCCAGTAAACAAACACTATTTATCGTAATATTAGGGCACAAATATATAATATATTTAATACTAAATATAAATTTATCTCTAACTAAAACTGAATAAAATAAATTAAAAATAAAACATAATATATCCTATAAATGCAAATAATAAAATACTATATTGATTGGTACAACATGAAATCCCTATATAAGATCACAAAATGTTAAAGAGAAACCGTTACTATCTTGTACTTTTATTACATCAATTAATTGACTCTTCTCGCTTATAGCAGTTGGGCGTTAGCCAACAAGATCTCCTTCATTATTCTACCACTTGGAATTGTTGATAATTCTCTTCACTGCTGTATAATATCAAAAACAGTTTTAGTCTAGCAATAAAGATCAGATTTAATTAAATTTTCTCTTAACTATTCAAGTAAATAAAGTTAGTAAATAATAAGAAAACCACACAAATTAAAAACAGAAACAGTCAAAATAATTAAGATGTAGAATTATTAAACGATCTATTAATCACTATATTATATCTCTTTTCTATTATATATATTTTACACAGTAATTAATACTTTATTTATTACTGCATAAAAATGTTTGGAAGACGTATACTTGCAAATAAGTGACATAACAAATAAATAAAATAGCTCACTAGAGAAAACATAAAATTGAAATTATTTTTTTTAAATCTGACAAAAATGTAATTTAAAATCTTGAAAACTGTGTAGTGGGCGAAATCTAATCATCTACAGAGAGGAAGAGTTAAGTAAATCTTAAGTTATATTTTGATTGAAGGAAGCAATTTCTTTTCTGTATTTTCATATTATAAGGTGTGAAAGAAGTTTTATATGTTACGGTAAATTTGATTAATCCGATAATTATGCAAAATTACAGGCGAATTTGATTAATCACTTCCAATTTTGTAAAATTTAATAAATATACTAAACATTTACATATTTTCCAATCCAATCGTTAAAATAACGATTAATATAATCGTTATTTTAATAACTATTAATTACATTAATAGCGAGCGTAGGTTATGTCTGGTTAGATGATTTCGTGTACTGACGAATCGTATGTATCAACATAACATACACACGATTGGCCCGATAACCCCGTCTAATTAACGTTAAATATACAATTGTAAATTTTTTTTTTGAAACATTGGAGGCGATTAATCAAATGTACCAGTAATCAGTAGACCCACAATTTGGGAGATGGGCCGGCCTACCTCCCAAACTGCTGTTCTGATTAGGACATATAAAACAAACAAAATTAATGTAGGGAAATTAACTAGGTCTAGTGGTTAACTCGACAATTCATCATTTTTTAAATCCGAGGTTTAAGTCACAGTAAAATTTAGTTGCTTTTACACGGATTTGAATACTAGACAGTGGATATCGGTGTACTTTGGTGATTGGGGTTCAATTAACTACAAGCCTTAGGAATGATCGGCCTGAATCTGTATAAGAATACACCTCATTTATATGTCCTCACCTCATTCGGCCATGGGAGAGGGATTGCTCCACTGTTCACTGGTTAAGCAGATTGCAACGTAATGAATAATATAATGTGGACCCACAGACTAACATACGAAATGTGAAAATTTGTTAAGTTTTGTTGAAAAAGTCATCTCATCTTCCGCTGTTTTCGAAAATACAATTGACTTTGGAGTCAAATTTGAGACGCTCCACACAACTTCTTTCTAATACAAAAGCAAAAAATTCATAAAAGAAAAGAATATAATTTCGTGATTAACAGAATAAAACGAATGAAACCACATAAAAATAGAATATTCCTTAAGAATATCTTCCTGTTATACATTTAAGAAAATATTATTTTTTTACGATTAATTTTTTTTACCTTAATGTTGCACATTTACGAAAACATTCAACATTTCAATATTTATTCCTTTTTTAGCAATCAGTGTCATTAAATAAGTCGAATAATATCCTTTCTCACTTTAAGGTAGACTTAGTAGAAGCTGTAACTGAAGTACTTCGACCTATACTATATTTATTACTTTCCTGGATTAAAAGTTTTTATTTTTTTGATGCCATAATTTTAAAAATCGTAAGAGACCTGGCATCTGGAAAAATGTGTATACCCATTCTAAAGAACAACAAACATCCCATCATAACAATTTGTCGAGGGAATTTGTTTCTCGTCGGCTTCTTCACATTAAGCTGTATACATCAGCGTTTCATAAACCCATCGAAAACATTTGATAATCGGAGAACGGTATAAAAAGAATGTACTCGTTCCTTTCGTAAAACAACTACATATACTTCCTACCTCGTCTAAGTAGAATGAAATTATATATTTAAAAGAAGGAATAAAACATTGATAATTTAAAAATATAATTTAAAGCAATAAACATACATGAAAACAAAATTAATTGATGCTATTTGCATTATTTAAAAAAAATTACAAACTAAATTATACGACGGTAATGTAACTAATAATTAACAAAAACCGTGTACAACTAATTCATAATTATTATAATTAAAGGTACATGGATTACGTATTTCATGTATTTCCGAAGTAAGATGAAATACCTGAATTAACAGAATGCTGGTATCCGTAGACATCAACATTCCACGCCAAAACCCACAGTTACTTCTTGACCGTACATAGCTGTATTGATATCTGTCGAGTTATAAATTCTCCGACGTTAAACATATATAACTCAGTTTATTTTTTAAATTTGTTTTTAATCTCTTTTAAAGAAAACTATCCCTTGTGGAATTATCTACCTCAAGTTACGCCCGGGAATAATTGATAAAACTATAACAAAAAAAGTAAATTAAAATTAGAATTCAAGTTTCATAAAAAAATAATTAATGTGATTAGTAAGCTGGAAAAGTTCAACTACTATGATTATATATTTCCTGCACGTATCAGTCCATAAAATTGCTAAGTTTTTAATTTAATACGTAGGCCTTAATAACCGCTACACAAGCAATTGTAGTGTAAAATACTATTAGTAAGGTAAACCTTGGATTATATTTTATTATGTAATTCCGCCAATTGTAAGAAAAAATATATCGAATCAATTCTACAAAATAATACATAATCTGAAACGCATTTCGTGAATTTACTAACATAATATACTAATATAGTAAACAGATCTGTTATAATATCGAATACATTGGTGACGTACACGTTAAATTAATCCTAATAATTATTCCAAACAAGTGATTTTTCAGAATACATATCACACATAACTTACACAGCTCTCCATTTGAAAACGTATCGCACAAAAACGGCTGAATAAATGTTAATGGAACTTGTTCATCACAACTGATTGCTTTTAGCAAATTAAATTTTCGGAAAAAATTTTTCTCTCTATCGGTTTGGTAGGAAGGAATTTAAAGAAAATGTTATTTTTAGACTTCCTTGAAGAACTGATGCTAGGATAACCTGTTCCAGCACCCATCGTGTTCTCGGATTACATATATATAAATATTTTGTTAACAGGTTTATTATTTCACGATTTAATACGAAATTTGTTAGCTGAAGAAGTGAACACAACGGTTTTTTTCTAAACGTTTTAAGTCTCGTACTGTAATACAAAAATCTTATTACTGCAAATGAAATGCATGATTTTTCTGTTAAATGATTCTACATTTCTCACTACATATTTTCAATAAAATTCAATTACAACAATCTGGGAAACTTACTAGGAATTTAATTACTGCAATGACATGAGTTCTAGTCCCTTCACCCCCTCCCCCAAAAAACCCATGTAGTTATTCGCGTTGGATGTATTACAATGTATACAACGGAAACTTATCAATAACATTTTAAAGGGATTTCCGTTTCCATGGCGATTGTTTTAATAATTCTACAATTAAAAACAACAAAGCACAGGATTGATTTTAGAAAAAAATCAACAAATCAATACGCATATACAATCAACATTCATACACATCATTTTTGTAAAATTCTGACAAGAAATTTCCAATGAGAAAATAAATAACAGACAGGATAAAAGGTTTTTGCAAAATTGCACCCGGTAATTGTTAACAAATGTGTATAAGAAAAATATTATCTTAATTAGGATAAATCTCGAGATACTGAGTAACCTTGACCTTGCTCTACAACCACACCCCCTTGACCTTTAAGTTGAAAATTCATTGGCATCAATGCCCATATATATATATATATATATTAATAATCTGGCCAAGTTTGGTCAAAATCGGTCCAGTAGTTCTGGACATATAAGGTAACTTAGAGTGCGACATCGAACATACAGGTACATACGAAAATTTCCATCCAGTTTTTTTTTTTTTGGGGGGGTTCCAAACTGGACCGATTACAATACTTTCCCTTCTAGAACTAGAATGCTATCTAGATGGGAAAGTAAAAATAACGTTACACAATAAAACTCTATCTCCACTTTCCGGTTTTAAAAGTTTAATCTGTAATTTCCTATTTACCTAAAATCAAATATATTATTGTATAACATATCATCCTATTTAATTACTGAAAAACATTTACTTTAGTTTATGAAAACATAATTCTAAAACAAAAGTAGGTTTTAGAGAAAAAAAATACATATCGTCGCGTATTCGCGGCTCGATCAGGATATTAAGAGACTGACATTTGAAAATGTTTATATAATTACAATTAAATAATAATAAACGACAATAATAAACAACTAACAATAATAATAATGAACGACAATAAACAAATAATAATAGTAATTGCAACCACAACAACAAATAATAATAATAATAAACGGTGATTACATACATAACATAATTTAAAGTAATCATCAGGATTAATTTACAGGTAGTTAAATATTGAAACCCCGAATTCAGTCCCATTGTCATTAGCATGACCGCTAATCTTAACACTTTTAACATGTATTAACAATAATAGTACAATAGATAAGACAAGAATAAAGTTCTTTTACTACAAATACCTTTCCTGTTCAGAAATAAAACTATCCTAACAATTTATGAATGAAATTTAGTACATTATCTCTTTCATTTATAGTCTTACAAAATCGTATTTTATCTCTTTCGTTTATAGTTTTACAGTAACTTACTGAACCACGTCTTGTTTTCATTAAATCGAATTACCTGTGATGTCACCTTAATCGCGTCAACTTGTATGCACTAGAAATTCGATTCTTCATTGACCTCCTCGCATAATACTCTCGACTCTCAACTGTTCTTTCCAAGAGTATTTTTTCATATTCCTATCATTTTTACTTGCAGGACAGAACCCAACTCGAAACGTGAGAATGATCATCCACCGTCAAATTTTCCCATGAGATTCCTACCCTGGTTCCGGTAACTCTTCTCACAGAACAACATCTGTTTAGGTGTGCCAGGGGGCAGTATTACAAAGTTAGATTGTTAAACGGAGGAATCCTTTCTAGATTCTCCCATTATTATATTTTCTATTATTTCTTCTTAATTAGCAGGAATCCGTTACACTGGTCTTGTTACAATGTATAAATGTATACGTACATATATATATATATATATATGTACGTATACATATGCATATATATATGTACGTATATATATATATAAGTAATCCATTAAACATGAAATCATTACTGTATTAATTGAATATTTGTTTACACCAAACCTAAAATAGCGTTACAGTTGTATATGACCCGACTAGGACAAGTTACTCTTGAAGTGACATTCATTTTAAAAAATTTCACTCAGTCGATTAACGAAAGCAAGAGTTTAAATAGTTTACCTTTGTCTTCAACGACGAAAATATATTGCTGCTTGTAAGCAAGCCAAACCTAAAGAAATGCAGCTGATATTTAGCTACAAAAATGAAACTTTCACTTTTTTTTACCAAAAGTACACTGTATAAAATAAACACTATTACTATCAGAGAAATGAATATTTATGTAAACTGCCACTATTCATGAGGTGAAAGTAATATGTTAATATTTATTTAACACGTTAAAGATAAGTCAAATAACAAAAAATACTGAATAAAAGTATATCCAACTAGAAGTGTACTTTAAAACTTAATTATATTCAACCAGCGTATTTCAGTACATTATCATGCGTACTGATTGCATTTTAAGAACTTAAAGTATACATGAAGGCAGCTGTTTCTTAAACAGTATTGAGTTTGGTTGTGCTCCTTATGGAACTGACTAGTGTCCTATGTTACATTACCACAAATTTAGGCGGTTATTGAACGAAACAGAAAAACGTTTCATAACTGATGTACTCCGGGCCAATTTATTTTATTGAACAATCAAAATACGTGATATAAATATAAATACACTACGAATGTACTCGTATCAAGACATCTTTTACAAGTCTCTTAAAAATACCCGATAAATACATGTAAATTTTTTTAAATTTCCGTTAAACCGTTATTTGAAATAATTTTTATATTTTAAGTGTACTTAAAAAATTTTGTACACTGTACAAAATTTCATCAAAATCAGTTTCTCCAGTCAAAAGTTATTAAGCTTCAAACAATGCCAACATGCATAAATTTAGGTACATAACTTATCCCCCACTTTTTCTTTCTTTTTTTGGAGTCCGTGGGTCTTGAAATGTAAAGAAATGCAAAAAACACATAACCCATTCTTTTTTAACGATTACTACACTTTCCTTCTTGCAGCATAGCTTTAGAGTTACTTCAACAATTTAAATTTAAATATATATTTCCAAATCATTTAACTTCAAACTGAAAATAAAAACAGACACATATAAATCTTAACGAAATGGATTACACGAATATTAAAAGAAACAAGGGGTCCATATGAATTATTTATAAAGTATAAGGAATATAAGAACAATATAATGTCCCTTACATGTAAAGTATATTACGAAAATTATGTAATGTTGAACAATCTGCACGACATAAAAGTAACTTGTTTGTACACAAATATATCAAAAGTTATTAAGCCTCAAACATTCCAATACGCGTACGTACATAGTAACGGAATTGTACGTAAACACAAAAATCATGAAACAGATATGCGTCGGAAAACAATGATATTAATTTACTTTATCTGTCCCAGCCTTTCTTATTACAGAAGAAAGGTTGTAGGGGCACTAGTCCCTATTGATCTCTCTGAGAGTAATGATGTCTATTCAACAGCCATTCAACAGCCAACCCTAGTTGTGAGCGAACAGAATGTGTTACTTGGGGCTGAACATCACATTTTCAGGTCTGAATTTCAACAAAAATAATTTTATTTCACTAGTCAGGATTAAAACTCCTACGCATTAAACTGACGACATGGAAGAATAAGTACGCAGGTATCACGAAATAACCAGGAGCCATAACCTGCATTACGCAAAATACAGGTTATGGCCGAAGGATCTTGAAGCTTAAAGGGATAGACAATAAATGAAGGATGGAAGAAAAATAAGTTATAGGATAATCGATAACTTAGAATAAGGCTTTCATCGATTGTAGGTAATTTAAACGTTGACTATTATATAACCGAAAAATCATTTCGATTAAGAGACTGAATGATTAGGAAGTTCATGAAGATTGGTACATATGTAGAATCTAGATCCGTATTTGTATTGCTACAAATACTCAACTAACACAGTAACTCGAGGTGTAAATATTTAAAACGTTATTTCACAAAAAAAATGTTGTGGAACTTCCTAAACCATCACTGCCGGATATTATAAAAACAGGCTTTTTAAAAACCCCATTTATTAAACAGTCCGATTCCAATAAATCACCTAATATCTGGATCGATCATATATTAAGTTTTACGGGACTATATTTTTTTATAAATAATGTGAGAGTAAGTTACTAAGAATAAAACCTTACCTGAAACATTATTTATAGTACTTCTTATCTTGACACTAATTACGCTATTTCAGAAACGTTCACTCGAGTGGAAAGATAATGCTCTGAAGAGTTCCTATGCAATGAAATCACAGCAACAACTGATCTCGCAAGTCGTACAGTAAGTGATATTTCGAAAACGAAATAAAACAAGTTAACTCATTAAGTTACAAAGATCACTCTTGTCTAGGCCGAACTGGTTTAAAAGTTAAAAAATGAGGCTATTGAAATAAATTAACGCTAAAACCGAATGAATTTAAACTAGATAATTATTATTTGGAAGAAACTGCAAATGAACCGTCAGCTTTCACAGACACGTTCGATTCTTTAAGATCTATTTTTATTCACTAAATAGTATAAGTAAACTAACACCATTGGTCAGTACAACAAAAACTTCCGTTCAATTCTACTGTCGTATAAAAAAAAAAAGAAGAAAAAACTAATAGGAAGAAAACCATAAATCCCTCCCACGTTTTGTCGTTAGTTCTTTGTTAAGTAGACGCTGCGTGACTTACCTTTAAATGAAAAATACCCGTTTATAATTATTTAGTATTCAACCAAATCTCAAAAGGAAGTTATTTATAAAATATTCATACAATGACACAATACTGAAAATAGAATTATCTAAATACGTATTATGAACAAATTTAACCAATTTCAACCATTATGTATCGTACGGTTTATAATCCATTATCTACTAACTTAAGCTTGGGAAAAACAGTAACATTCAACAAATTTACTGACAGATGTATAATTTATTAAATTAAAAATTAATAATTAATTTACGTAAAAATCATTGCAAATTATAAGAAATTATTATATAAAGCTACTAAAAAAAAAGACGATATTAGTAAAAACAATAACTTTGTACAAAAAATAATCCAATTTTCGAAGTGTTCCCGAATTTATTTTAAAAACCACCTCTTGATCACAGGTTAGGCTTTTTGTACGGCTGTGTGTACCTTAGATTAATCTTCCCCCCCCCCAAACCTTCCAGGGCCGGACCCGCAATTAAGTATTAACTCGGCCCCGGGAGGTGCCATTGCCTCTAACTACCAGGATTGAGCAGTGCCAGGCCTCGCTATACCGTTCCCAGCCGCTCCACCCCAGTTGCCGAGACTCGGTCCTTTGGTATCATTGCCTCTAACAGAGGCACCCCGGAGAGGGCGCCCTCACTGGGACACGATATTTTCAGCACGGGGATCAGGAGTCCCCCTAATTCTCGCCCCCACCCATCCGAGCAAGCCCGAACGAACGGCGACTCCACAGAGGGCTGTCCCTCATGCCCTCGCTCCCAGTCCCTTTGTTGCATCACCTCAACGACATAATGTGAGCTAGTAGAGAACCAATCTAGTCTCTAACATCTTGTTGACAGTGTTCTATGTGTCCATAGGACACACCGCAACTCGCCATGTCTGACGTTCACCGGCCCACCTGTCACACTCAAAAATTATGTTCAGGGGTGTCGGTCTCGCCACAGTACGGGCACCCCTCATCATCCGCCCTCCGACCCCGTACAGGTAAGTCCTAAATGCTCCGTGGACGGTCAGAAATTGGGTGAACCAATAACATAGCTCATCGAATTTCCTCCCGTCCTGATGCTCGACATGAGTCGGTGGGTCCACCGGCCCTTATGAAATGCGTCCTACCTGACCTGCCGTTCAGTAATCATCGCCTCGAATAAGCTTTGACGGTCTATCCCAGCATACAGTCTTTTTTCCTGTGGCCAGCCAACTGTTGTAGCGGTACGATGCCAGCAACCACCATCACCGCCTCGGTCGACACAGAGTTGTATGCGGTCGCAACCCGCAGAACAATACGACGTTGTATACCTTCCAACAAGCACCGATTTCGCCCGACCTCCAGTGCTCTGTGCCAGACGGGAATACCGTAAAGGTGTATGGAATCTACCACATGGACATACAGCCGCCGCTTAGACGTTCGTGTTTCTATCACGCTCCCCAATGGCCCGCCAAGCCCCGTCACAGCGCGTTCAACCCGGAGACAAATCTTTTTTCGTGTAAATAACAATCGACAATTAATAGTAAATGACAATTGGGTGTCCACCCGTATTCCCAGATACTTAATTGCAGTTTGGATATCCACTCGGTGTTCCCCCACTCGAAGGTCATCGAGGAAACTTTCCGCCGTTCCGTGAACGCCACCGCTGCGTCTTCTTCCGTTTTGGCCGTGATCAATATGGCAAGGTCGTCGGCGAAAGCCAACGGGGTAACCTCCGGAGGGAAGTCTATGCCGAGTAACCCATCATAAGCCAGGTTCCACAGAAGGGAACCCAGCACAGACCCCTGAGGAACGCCGCACGTCACACCGAAGCGCAACACCCTCCGCCGGAGCATATAGTTAAAGACCTGTCAGCGGACGATAACGGATTCCGGTAGCCTACTTGTATAATACTTCAGAAATATCAGCGGCTTTGACAGCACAACCACTTTTTTCAATTTATCCTGTTTCTTCCAATGTTTTAATACGTTTTTTGGGATTTAAAGTTTCTTTAATCCGATCAAAATGTATCCGGCCTTGAGTCATAAAAACAAAAATACTTAACCTACTTTGTTCATTACTTTGAACGTAGATTTGAAAGTAGGCTCCTTCTGAAGTAATACACTTATCCCAGCGATATTTGTTGGAAGCAAGTCATTTTCAGTGAGCATCTTAGGTCTTATTTTCGCATTTCTTTTGCTTTCTTCTGTGGAAAGAGCAAAAAATCGCAGGGTAAGTTGTGATGCGTGGACTGCAGCGTTGAATTTTCATGACGGCAGTTGATAGAGTTTTTTTTAAATATTAGGCATGGTTATTATGAATATGGTCCTCAAGGACATACTGTTAATAAAGGGCACTACATAATTGTAGTTCTGGAAAATTCATCACAACGTTCCAGCCTTGCTCATGCATTTTGGATCTTTCCTAAGCTGAAAATTCCGCGCTTAAAGGAAAGATATCTGAAGACAGAGAAGAAGTCAAAAGAAATGCGGAAAAAGCATTTAAGGTATTCACACAGCGAGTACCATAAGAATTTTCCAGTGAAAACTTCTTCCAACAACGGACGTATCGCTAGAATAAGTGCGTTCACCAGGCGGGATCTACTTCGAAGGAAAAAAATCACTGAACAAAATAGATTATGTTTTTTCATTTTTATGAGCCAAGGTCGAATACATTTCGATCATACCCGTATATCCGTGTATATGAACCAGAAGAAATTATTTCCTTGGGTTATCATCGAGAGTCGCGTCAGTAAATTTCTCCGTGTCAAAATTTTCAAGCACCATTTTTTTTTTAAATTTGGAAAAATACAATGTTATAAAAGAAATACCGAGAGAAAAAGGCACGGTATAACATAAGTAAATAAATAAAATGTAAAAATTCGATTGTGGGGCAATACAGTGTATCGTAATGCCATTGCGGAATTTCATACACTGTTCGGCGTACTAGTTTCTGAGGAGGAGATACCGTACAGCTATAAAATTCGGTAGTGTGCTACTCACAATCTCCGTATGTTGATAAAAATGTATGTCTTAGTTAATTAGTGTGCCGTTCGCAAGTGCAACCAACACTGGTAACCCGTCTGTTGTTGGCCAAAAAAAGAAACCGAAAGAACATCTCGGAGAATCAAGGGAATACGAATAATGGGTAAGAGATGTGCAATGAAAACATTAAGGTGTAGACACGGTAGGACTGCGACAAAAGAATTGTTTTAAGGCTTTTTGGATGCAGTGAACTCAATCTTGTATAATAATTCCTTGGGAGACGGAGAAACCTTTACGTAGAATGAAAATAACACATTATCGTGAAAGATTGTGCATTGACTAGCTTAAACTTTTTTTATGCTTTTCCTCCAGTTGGAGACGTACTGAGAACAGACTTAATCTTCCTTAAAGACTAATCTGCCGTCCTCAAGAATTACTAAAACGAAATTTTCACTGCCAAAGAACATTTTTATTACATTATATCATCTGTATAAAAATTACTTACGGCTGAAAGGTCTCACACAATAAGATGTGTTGTTCAAACTACGTAAAATGCTATTATCCTTCTTAAAAAAAATCATTAAAAACTTTTAAAATGTAATTTCAAATTTTTTCCCCGAATCTTATTTTATAAACGTTTACGCAGCATCAGTATAATTTTGAAGTAAAACGTGCAATAATTATGAGAATCCAATCTCAGTAAATTTGTTTAGAGAATATAATCCAGTAACAGGAATCCAGTCGGTACATCTTGAAATCTGAAAGTTAGTCTGTAATTATTTTCTGATTTTAAACTATATATAATTTTTATTAATTCTCATAAAAATTCTTATGCTGCATCTCAAATTTTTTTGTAAATGTAAAAAAGAAATAAAGTCAATTTAATAAAATCAGGCTACCTTATAAATTAACCTTAGAAACGACATTATTTTCAGTCAAGAATAATCATAGCGCTAACAAAGGACAAAATTACTCTCAAAGTTAATTTAAGCATTAATTAGTTTGATCACGGTTGATCACATCGAACAACTTTTACGGATAAATTTAATTGCGAATGAAACAAGAAGTAGGCAAACTGTATTCTGAAATAATATACGTATATACCGAACTGTCAAGGCAACAATATCCATGAATCGTTCCCTGGTTGGCTGCTGATAAACAGGATGAGAGACGGGTTATCAAAAGATTCTTCTTCTTCTTCTTCCCCTTCCTCCTTTCAACTCTTGATACACACAAACACACACACACTTCTCACGATGTTCCAGCTCAGTGACCCAACAAACAAGCTTACTGTATTTCAGTGTTTATTGATCATATGGAGCTAGTTCATCTTGAACAATTACACCAAACGGTTCACGACATAACTATATACACACATAATAAAAACATCTGGCATTATTTAAAAACAGAAATTTAAAATTTATAAATCTATAATAAAGCATTAATAATTTTATCGATAACGATTTAAAAATAAAGTTAATAAAAAACCTATGAAATCATTAAAAGAAAAAATACTAAAAAAATTTACACTAAAAATAATTCATTTTAGCATTATATTAAATCGATATGTAAATTAAGATCTAATCATAATAAATAATAATATTTAACAGAGAGAAAAAATCGACGATTTAAATATTTTAAATAAATATATAACTTACAAGATCTTTGTAAGAAAAAAACTAATGATTACAAAGTATAGAAAGCACAAAAATAGAATATCTACAAACAGGGACGGGTATGCTTATAAAAATAAACAACTGAAGTCAAATGTACTTCGGAAGACCAAAGAAGAGATGTAAAGATGTAGAATAGAGTTCGAGACATCTGGAAGCGACCCAGAAAATGAATAGAGATCGACAACATCGAAGTAGATTATAGTTTATATAAATTTCTTTAATAAAAATTAACGACAGTTTTTAATTATTAAACGAAAACAAAATGAAAAGAATCTTAATGTCATCCAAATATAAAAATTGAAGTTGCACAGTAATTAAGCCTTAACACCAATTTCAACGCAAAAAAATACAGTTTTATTAATGATAATAAAAAACTATATAACAAAAAAACATACTGTTTTTTCTAAAACTGTTTACATACTGTTTTTCTAAAAACATAATAGAAAATAATCCTTCGTAAACAAAAAAGTTAATGCAGAATAAGACATGCATCGAATAGAAAACGCCAGTTAACTACAATTCTCAACCTAGTTTAGCGGATTCACTGCTATGCAAGAAGTTTACCTTGAAAGCCGGACATCATCATCATCATTTTATACTGTATCACCGATTTAATGCTTGCGCGTAACGTAAAGGATTTACTATTGAAACAAAGGTTACAGCAAAACGAAAAAGAAATATCCAGTCGTATATACCAAACAAAATATCTACAACTGAACAGACTTGAGAATAAGCAATCGAAAACTTTTCTGATAAGATTAACATGTTAAAATATCATATATATACATATATGTTTGATATTATAGAATCGGACGAATGGTATGATTAGTACACTATAAATCAAGAATATCAACCCATTTAAAAATAAATAGGATACACTAATGTACGTAAAGTTAAAAAAACGTTCTACGTAATTTTAATTTCTACAGAATTATATATCAAATATTGTATAATGACTGAATGATTCTGAGACCTCACGTAAAAAATATTAAATACATACTTACAATATGTATTACATTGGGGGAGCAACTTAAAACCGAACCGCTACAGAATAAACATACTTAAGACGTGCAATATTTTATAAATGGAATTAAAGAAAAAAGAAAATGTAGTAGATCAATTAAATTCTGTATTTACATTAGCAAAGTTATATATTTATTAAATTTTTACGAAATATGTTGGAGGATCCTGCGCAACGATGCACTTACGTACTCGAGTTATCAAAGTCGTCGATTTCTTGTTGAAAGTTCACCTTCAGTACACTGATAGTGTGGACATTTGATGCATAAAATCTCTCCTTAAAACTCTAACACTAAACCTAAACTTAAACTCTAAAACCTTTAAAACTCCTAAAACAGTCCCGAAGTAAAAAATCGCAACAAGAGAAATTTTGGGAACGCGGAGGCCACTGCCATGTGCTGACAGTTCGTTCTTCTGTAAAAGCTGCAAGAACGTGTGCTAGTGAATCGTTTGATGTGCGACCGTTGCTCTGAATTGTTAGAAGAAGCCGAACACTTTTTCATATTTGTTAACCGAAATGTGCGTAGAGTGCTTAGAAAATTGTACGCTTGCACAGTAAATTTTTGTACTGAACACCCGGCCAAAAAATATTGGTTCCGTTACACCGTTACCAGAAACAGCGATTTTTTTCATCGTGAAATGGACGCTCGAAATCTGGTGTTGTTCGAATTACTACGCCCAGATAAATATAATCGTGTCTCGTCTGACTTGAAATACAGCATCGGGTCTATCAGACCTCCGACGATGTTTTTGAGAAGCCGGTCCAATAATTAAAGACGTTCCGGACTGTCTGTTTCGTAAATTGTTGCACAATTATTACAAGACACGGTTTCAAATTTACATAACGAAGAATTTTACGGCAAGATGTGTACTTCACATCACTTTGTTGTATTAATTTACGTACGGGTTTTCGAAGTGCAGATTCTTCTTTGAATATCAACTACGACCTCTGGAGTCCCAACGGGAAATCGCCTATTTGTTATACTTTTGAAACGGACTCTTCTGTACATCGATTTCAACCGATTCGTGTATGTTATTCTTTGTTAGGATACCGGCATTAGGAGATTTTTCTGCGAATATTTGTTGCGTTTCTTGAAAGGATCCTGATCGTACGCAAGTTTTCACAATAGCAACCCTTTCTCCGACTGAATAAATCGTTCTACAAAAAACAAACTGCGAACAAAGCTATATTGAAGCACGAACAGTTTACAATTAATATAGACGAGATTAGTGACATACGCAACTAATAGTGACGCTACCAACAGCAGCGTTAAAGATTGCACTTTGCTGTTTTGAAGTTCGAGACGCCTCGGTTCAGTTTTAAGTTGCTATCTTTGTGTACGTGTTACGTTCCGCTGACAATCCATCCTTAAAAGATCTAAATGCAGATCAAAAGCAACGCTTTTACCCTAATGGAAGATAATTAATAGTACTAAACAAGAAAGTTTTCAAAGGAAAGAAGTTGACTATCGTCAAAGTTTATACTGTAATATGTAAATTTATCGTGTTCTAAAATAGATAGGTAGACTAAATTGGTTTTATAGATAAAACAATTACGATACTACCAGGTAACAAGGTAAAATATTAGTTCTATAATAGTAGACGTCTTACGATGTAAATCGATTCCTAATTTTAGATTTCAGCTTGTAAGTGGTGTAAGACGCCTGTTGTAATAATAATAGCGAATTACATAATATTTCTTTACATGCAACAAAAAAAAAGAACGATCTGGATCGATAAACAAAGAGCCATTCACAAAATTAAGACTAGATTGCTAATGTAATTAGCATGATATTAATAAGAAAAAACATAGATTACAGACGAAGATTTTAAAATATAAATATTTTCGGTAATTAAATTTTCAAATTTCTAATCTCTTTTAACCTACAGTGAATAAATTAAATTAATTTAGCTGTATTTTCTTTTATAGACCTAACTTAAATTTTTTCCATACATCTAACAACTACAAACCAATAAATACTGGCTGACAGATATTCAATTAAGAGTTAAAATTTTCAGGTTTAATTAACATTTAAATTTTTCAAGTAAATTCAACCGATACTGATATAATTTGAGAAAAACTGAAATATTTGTTTTATAATTTATTTCTTTATTGATATGCGCGCAATAGTTCTTCCCCACAAATACTAATAAGAATAACAATTTCTTTAATCACTGGATATTTATTAACTCTGTATTGTAGTAAAACTTTTAATAAATATATAACTAAATTACTATCACAGTTAAAAGACGTTTTAATCTTAATTATAGTAATTTAAGATTAAATCTGTAGATTAAAAGCGAAAAACATTTTTAAACAATAATTTTTTAATGACTGGTTATTAATATTTTAGTAGGGAAAAAGTCTGATAAAAAACTGAATGTTTCTAAATAGTCACTTTAAATTAAAAAAAAAAAAAACCCAATTGATAAAGAGGAAAACCAATTATAAGAGTCTCCGGAAATTCTCTGTACTCTTTATTTTACTAAAATAATATTTACAGCCAATAATTATTTCAGATAAATTGTTTAAATTTAAACATAATTTGTTTATATTATTTTACGCCAAAACTAAAGTGCATAATAATTAATGCTTTATAAGCTCAGAATTAAACTAAATTAACTAAATGTAAATATTTCTGCATGACCGCGGCGCGATCACCGTTTTCAAGTAAACTGTTTTTACAGAAATATTTGCGTAGGATTTTATCATAAATGATTTTTGAGATAAAACAAGATTTATAAAATATTTACAAAAACTGATTAAACCAGTCAATACAGGTATTGAAACCTGAGTTGATTATTAGGTTGGAGTACTATTGTATTTTTTTTTTTTTGTGAACGAATTTCAAAGATTTACTTTATAAAATCGTGGAAAATACTAATAACAGAAAATAAAAACTGAAATTTTCAATTATTGCAATAGGGTATGGTATATGATATTTTTATTGATATATATATGTATACATAAGGATATAAAAATAGAAGTCATCCAGTATTTCGGTATTGTGTTTCTAACATCAGTACAAAATAAACAGAAACGTAAAACAAGTCTGGAAACAGAAAAATAACATTTCCGATTTATAGATGGGAATTTACAGCTCCAGATCGGATTGAGGTATTTTAATAATATTTAACAAAATTTTTTAATTAATATTCGCTACAAAATAAATATGAAAATTTAATGTTCATAAATTGCAAAATAGCGGCTATCTTACTTTTTCACTTCAGGATAACTCTCTTTCTCTTTTTTTGTTTAGCCTCTGGAACTACTGTAAGGTATTACTTCAGAGGATGATATGTATGAATGTAAATGAGGCGTAGTCTTGTCTCAGATTGACCATTCCTGAGATGTGTGGTTAATTGATACCCAACCACCAAACAATACTAGTATCCACGATCTAGTATTCAAATTCATATTCGTATAAAACTGCCTTTACTAGGACTCCAGGATAACTGAAGAACTATAAGTAAATGTTTATAATGCTTATAATTAAATGTTTATAAGTTAAAATATTGTTTCCATTGTGAACAAAATGACATATTATGTTCAAATCTTCAAACAACAGAATTAAAATAAAAAATGTTAGTACTATACTTAAAATACAATACTGGTTTTCATAAAAATAAAAATTTCAATAAAATAACTCAATACATTCTTGAGATATAAATTTCTATTCAAAATACACAAAACAGGGGGTAAATGGATAGAAAATAAATCATGACTACGTTTATCGGAACGGTTCCTTTTGGAATATCAAAATATTGAACTACTTTTTTTTATATATACCTATATACATATTTAAAGTTAAAGTTTGACTTTATAACAAGCAGAAAAAAATTTAACTAAAAAATAAACTACCTGCAGGGATACCGAACATTGCGATTGAAAAGTGGCTGTTACTGTTGTAATAAATAATCTGATCAGTTTTGAATTAAACTAAAGAATAATTATTTTATGGACGTAGTTTTTTAACTGACATCCCCTTGGCTTCTTAACAATACATTTTGCTAACATAATCGTTAAAATAAAAATATTTACATTTTATGTTCAAAAAACCCTGTAATCACTCTATTCTTAAGAAATATAACAATAACAAACAAACTATCATAAAAATAGAACAACAATTTGTACGCCGGTAAATAGAAAACAGTTTGACAAATTTACATAAAAAAGAATATCAAACGATTCTCTTACATAGTTGATTCTAATTACGTAACAAAAACAAAATAATAATGGAATTTATGAACATAATTTTTACAAGCACACATTTTAAAAACTCGTATAATTGGCAACTATTCAATAAAACAAAATAATAGATAAAAATAAAAGTAAATCTGTGAATTAAAAATTTATTTAACAAATTTTTAATTATATAAGTCCAACGATTTGCCCTTAGTGACATTCAAACAAATCATTTCATAATAAATATATATATATATATATATATATATATATATATACACACACACACACCCGAGTATATATAAATATAATAAAACCCTCTTAATCGGAATTAAAAAAAAAGAAACGATATTTATAATTGCGTCTTCGAACAGAGGCCCTTGTAGCTACATTTTTTGTATTAATATCAATTTTGTTTAACTTTGAGACTTTTTCTTCGATTCTCGTAAGTAATAATAACATTTTTTGCTTTAAGTCATGTTTACATTATATATATTTCTAGTTGAATTAAATTTAGGTGCTCTACAAGATTTAGTTTGAATGCCCAACGTCGTGAGATGACTGACAAGACAAAATAAAAGAATGAGATATTTTAACGTAATGTTTTATATTAGTTCAACTTTGAACCGTTGCACATTCATCACTCTCTATCATAGCTAGAGTGGCTATTAATAAATAAATATACGTATGTGTGTGTTTTTTTTTTGAACGCGTGAAATTAATTTCCTACATTATTCATAGTCTGGAAAAAGCAACATAAACAAAAAAAAGAAACCTCTTTTTTTCAAATGAGTCCGTTTGTGAAAAAGTAAAGTGTTAAAATTACTCAAAATTCAATACGCCTCCTTATATTTAACAAAATTTTAGTTAATTTTTTTTGGCTTAAGAACAAGTAGACGATTTGATTTTTTCTAATACGATTGTATCAACTTTTCAATAAAAATATAAATTTCTTAAAAATGAGATTAAAATTGTTCAAAATTTTCGACCGATTTTGATAAAAAAAAATAATAAAAATTTTTAACTTTGCTGTATGGATTAGTATTATTTACTTTTTTAAATATTTAATGTACTTAACAATTTTTGTACTACTGAAAAAAAAGATTATAATAGCTTTTCGCAATACCTGCACACAATTTGAAAATATTAATTTGAGGAGAATTCATAATAGGATCTTTAAATTTTACCTCAATAATCAATTTTAAAAATATAACATACATCAATACACGCTGAATAAATTTCCATAAATCTGGTTACACACGAACACGTAAACGATTATGAGGCAGACCCCTACACCTATATAAAACAGCGATCATACCTATTATAAAACAAACTATACATAGCGTTTTAACGTCCCTGAACAATAATAACGTTAAAAAAGCAAAATGAATCTTAAATAAACTTTATAATGATGTTCCTTTAACCTTGAGAGGAAGGGGATAGTCTAAGTCGGTGGAGGAAATCAGGGAAGAAGTGAGATCACCGATTGTAAAACAGCATCTAACGACTATAAATCACCGTTTTATAACTTTTTTTTGGAGTACCGAATCAAATCTGTCATGAGAGAACCGAGGCAAAAAGAAACCGTAAAATGTTAACCTTAACACTTCTTTCATTTAAATATACTATTAATACAAGTACACACATCTTTAACTTGTTGAAAAATTCCATTTTTATTTTACTACATTAAACAAAATTAAAAATAATCCATTTTTACTACTGTATTGGAAAAAATCTTAGTTATTAAAACAAAATAACAATGAAGGGTAAAACACCATAAAATCAAAAAACGGAAAACATTCAACAAATACAAAATAAAGGGAAAAAACTTTTGATATATCACAAACAGAAAACTAGAGTTCACACAACGCTAAAAAATATACACTGCGATTGAAAGATGGGCTGTTTTAACAATACATCTGGCTAACATAATCGTTAAAATAAAAATATTTAGATTTTGTGTACAAAAAATCCAAACAATAACAGATAATGAAAAAGCAAAATAAAAAAGCAAACCTCCATTTACAGCTATTTTTCCTCTACAAATAATGAAAAGTAAAAACCATGCACTGAACAGAACACTAACAATACTGACAAGTGAACACTATTTTTGTTAATAGGCCTCATCAATAATAGAATACAGATATACAGATAAGAAGTCCGCATTCCGTTGTCCACCAAATATTAAGTGATTTGCGGTTACTGGTGTGCAAGTGTGTGTAGCGCGTACACGAGCACACAAGCACACATACAATGGATAGAGAACACTGTTTAAGATAAGACCATAATTTAGTTCGTGCTTTCGTAATAGCCGCTAATGCTGATAGTAATGATATAACCTAAATGCAATGATATTTTTATTACGTATATAAACTCAAATTCAATAATACCCTCGTTAAGAGTGCATTGATCATTAAAGATCAATGCACTCGTAATGAGTAAACTATTTACAATAACAATAAAAATAATTAGAAAGACAATAAATATACTTCATATTATTTATCCATAAGTTTAATAATTCTGCATACGTACTGAACAATCAATCACGTAAAAATATTTTGGTATTTTCCTAGTAAAATATTTTTATTGTTGTAGTATATGTGCTGAAGAGCCGTCGCCAAACGGCTGAAGGCGACCCGGCATGAAATTCTATCGCTTAAAATAATATCCTAGCTATTCACAAGAGTAGCAAACGTTCCATTTCAGGCGTATTAAGGTAAATCAAAAGCGAAATTGTTTCCCGTTGCCTATTTCATCGAGCCAGATATACAAATGTACATCAAAAAGAAATGACCACCAAACCAAGATATATACCATGTAGATGATTTTCAATTATCTGGGTAATACTCTTTCTCAGCCCGCCGAAAGGACTGACTGTATAATAAACATTCCATCTCTATGACAAAGAAATTGACTGGGGAGAACCTGTTGTATAATAAATACGTATCACAAGCATAAGAAAGAAAAGATAGTGTATAGTAACAATCCCTTTCTGATGGAAACAACGCATAAAATACAATGCCTCCTCACATTACGATAAACAGTTTTCAATGACATTAAAAATTAGTTTTCTTTTTTTTTAGCGCATTAAGTACGAATATTATTAGAGAAAATCTCGCAGGAACAAGCAAAATTAACAGGATTAAAAGAATCCTGTTTGTATATGTTTGCTTTTTTATATTACACTACAATAATACGGCACGATATTCATCCAAGATAACATTAATTTTCTTAGAAAAGAGAAGCGCCGCCCCATTTTATAACAACTTATTCACAAATCGGCCTTAATTAAAAAGAATCCTTTTTCCAAGGACTGCCCCTTTAGAAAAAATTCATATCAGCATTCGTGGCAAGATTTACAAAACCATCTCAAGTAAGCTAGAAACATTGTGCTACGTATAACAATATTTTTTTTAACATTATATTAAAACAATTTTCAACCGAGATGATGGCAATACCTGATGGAACCTACATGTTATTCTGGTCGCTAAAAGACCACCGCGCTTCTAGCCCGTACGGCTTTGGCAGCTGTCGTCATAATGCCCTTGCATCTGCGCCGACATCTTACAACTATAGACCGGGCAACACAATCCAATCATTAGTCCCTATTTCTCATGATCAAAAATCATAATACAAAGAAAGGTTATTTTGAATATTATTATAATAAGTATTTCCGATGATAGTTTAATTGTATTAAATCAGAAAGTCCATTAATTTTTGATTCTGTTTAACCAAAAAAATAATAAATAAATATTAAGAAAACATTTTTTTCCATAACTTTCATTTTCCATTTATAATAAAACAAAAAATTTATACTATCACCAATAAAAAATGTCAGATTTACGTCGTAAAAATGATCCTTTGCCATTTTGTCAGCATTGTTTTTACAAAATCTGCCAAAAAATACCATTTAACATAATTCTAAAAAAATTATTCAAAATTTTTAACAGTAATGATATATATTAAACAAGGAAAATAGCGCTCACTGCCAATAACTCTCTTTATAAATAATATTTAAATGTTTATCAATTATTAAACCTTACAGAAGATAAGAAATGCGGGATTCAATTACACTGTTACCAACATAAAAAATTAAAAAACTTGATAAATAAATACTTAAAAGCGAAAGTTATTTTCTACATACATGTATGCACAATTATTTAAAAAAACAAAAAAAAACATAATTTATCAATAATTACCATAATAAACATTATTAAAGGAAAGTACAAAAAGTGATATAAATTATATCGTCTTTTCTTTCATAAAAACACTAGCAATATTTTAGTTCGAAATTGTTTGTCAACTAAATCACTAACATTTTCGTTACCGAATATTCATACAAGTATAATAATTGCCAAACAGGATATCTAACCTACTTCACTGATAAAATATTATCGAAGTACACGACTGAAACGGGTTAATATGGTAGAGGCATCTCTTTTGATTATAGCTATCATTTCCGTATTATATACTATAAAAAGAGCATTTTATTTAAATTTACAAATGTAAAAAAACGAACTTAAAAAAAATTGAACTAGAATAAAATATTAATAAAAAATAGTTTTCTTAACAGTATTAAAAAATTTCAATTAATTTATTACCAGTACAAATTAATATATATAAAAACGTTAATTTATGTTAAAATAAAAAATTGACTTAAAAACGATTTTTTTTTTAAATTTTTATCTAAATTTGACAATTTTGAAGTCTGTAAAATTAAAAACAATAATAACTAACCCAACAATATTATTATTTTTTTTTGTTTTTAGGAGTTTCTTTTGAAGTTGGTTTTATTATTTATTTTTAAAAAAATCATTTTATTTACACTAACCGGTAAGGGCTCGCTTAGCTCATCCTTCCCATCTAATCGAACTAGGATCTTTGCTGTGTTCGTGATCTTTATGGTTATGAGAATAACACTGATAAAATCTCCTAACGAAAAAGTCATTTGAAAGGCGCTGTTGTAGGCTATTATATTGTTTAGAAAATGTTTGGATTTCGGATAGTCCCAATTAAACAGAGCTTCAAGGATCTTTCCTGATACATATGCACCCTTTTGGTTCCCCTTTACATTTTCGAGCGTGACAATAGGAACACACTTCTGTTATAGCGCCAATATGCCCATGATCGGCGTACTTGTAAATTATAACCAAGCCCCTTCTATTTTTTGTGGCGATTGTAGTTCTACAATGACAGCATGAACTAGTGAGGAATTTAACGGCAACTCGCGTTGCAAACAAACTCGTATAAAAGTTCGTTAAATGTGCTAATTTACGTACTTCAACTGTTTCAGAGAATTTTTTTTGTGACTGAATAATAAAAAAGATTACTTTAATTTCTTGAAGGCATATTTTTTTAAATTTGACAATTCATTATCAACAGCCAAAATAAACGATCAAAACCCCTATAAAAGTTCGTTAAGTGTGCTAATTTAAGCTAATTATAATAATTACTATTTTATAATAATCATATTAGATATTTTTCTTTTACTGTGGTAACAGAAATATAATGAAGGATTAACTTTTTTTCTTTAATGAAAATCTTTTCGGCCGTAGTTCTTAAATTATCACGGCAGTGGTAAAAAAGAAGTAACCACCTGTCCTACACAATAACACGACCGACTGGGGTTCGTGTCAGAGCTGGACAAGCTGTGTCCCTTTTCTTTCTTTTTCCTGTTTAGCCTCTGGTAACTACCGTTTAGATAATTCTTCAGAGGATGAATGAGGATGATATGTATGAGTGTAAATGAAGTGTAGTCTTGTACATTCTCAGTTCGACCATTCCTGAGATGTGTGGTTAATTGAAACCCAACCACCAAAGAACACCGGTATCCACGATCTAGTATTCAAATCCGTGTAAAAATAACTGGCTTTACTAGGACTTGAACGCTGAAACTCTCGACTTCCAAATCAGCTGATTTGGGAAGACGCGTTAACCACTAGACCAACCCGGTGGGATAAAGCTAAGTGTCCCTGTTTGTTTGAAAAGTAGAGCTGATAGACAATACGACGCATTACTTGACCGTAATCCCGCAGGAGGGAGCTTGGCGGTCGACACCGAAGAATAGACATGGAGGATAAGGAAGCAAGACCTACCCGAGGAAGGTTATGGACCTTATTTCAACCAAGTGGAGATTTAGAAGGAGAGGGAAATATCAGAGAAGAGCTGAGGTTAGAACATCTTTGATATGAGGGCTGCTCGTAATTTAAAACGGCGACTGAGGTCTATTAAAAACAAGATGTTCATTAACTTCCTAGAGAATCTCTCCTCTTTGAAAAACACAATTACTCACTATGGAAAGTCTGGAATTCAATAGACCGCTACCATCGTTGACACCTTTGAAAACGTTAGGCGAGTCGTGGGTTCGAAGCGACAGTGAGAAAACTGACATATTCACAAGGCACCTTAAGAAGGTCTTTCAGCGTTTTAAAAAACAAGTGTCGGGCGAGGAAAATTAATGGAATTCCTGAGTAGCCCAATTCCTAGGAGTCTTCCTGTAAAACCATTTTCGTCAACAGAGGTTCTGCGAGTAATAAAGAGACGAGGGAATTCAAAAAAAATTATTTGACCTGATAACGAATAAAATGCTTTTTATGCTTCCATTCAAGATCATCCGTTATGTAAGACATCTCTTTAATGGCATTTTTCGAACTACGAGCTTTCCGACGGAATGGAAGATTTCGCAGATGGTAATGGTCCGAAACCGGGTAAGCCTACCAATGATGTAACTTCGAACGAGCGGAAAACCCTGTCACCATTCTATCGAAGGTATTTGAAAGATTTCTTCTGAAGCTATGACCAATTTCGGAGGAAGAGCGTGTTCTGGGGCCGGTTCTAAATTCGGTCTTCACAGCAGAACTCCCGACTCGAGAGAACATGATTGTTGCATCGTTTGCGGATGACACGGCAATACATCCTCAAAATTGTTCATTTTAATTCGCCACTTACTCTTGTTTGTTTCACTATTTCGTTGTTTCTTTACTTGGTTAGTAATTCTCTGTGTGACTGATAAGACTATATATATTTTAGAGTTTATTATATATACGAGGGTAAGTCAATTATTACCCGCAATTTAGTTATATTTTTGTTTATGTTGGTAGTACTGTCGTGTTGCGTAGATGGCGCATGCGTGGTTTAATTGTTGTTATGTCTGTGCAGGTTTGATGCTGCTCGGTTAGTTCCGTTATTGCTGCCCTGCCGTTAACCATGGCTGCTCCGCTTTCTGTTTGCACCAAAGAAGAGCAAAGTTCAGCGATCCGTTTTTTGTGGTCTGAAGACGTATCACGAAATGTACGAAATTCATCGAAGACTTTCGGTACTGTACGGGAATAGTGTGCCGCAACGGAGTGTCTACGAATGGATTGAAAAATGGTCACACAAATGTAACGAAGGAGCCGGACGACCGTTTACCGCCACAAATGAGGAAAACAATTGAGCGTGCACCTGATATGGTTTTCTTAGACAGACGAGTAGCTGTTGTTGAGGTGGCACATCGTCTGCAAATTAGTCACGGTTCTACCTACGAAATCATCCACAACAGACTTGGGTTACATAAAGTCTATGCAAGATGGGTCCCAAAACAACTCACACAGTTGCATAAACAAACGCGCTTGGACATCTGCCAAAAACATTTGGACCGCTATGGTAATGAACGGGACATCATCTTAGACTGAATCATCAGTGGTGGCGAAACATGGATCCATCATTACGAGCCGGAGAGTAAACGGCAGAGTATGGAATGGAAACATCCAAATTCGCCCTGCAAAAAAAATGTCAAGACTCAACCATCCGCAGGAAAACTGATGCTTACGGTTTTTGGGACTCACAAGGCTCAGTACTGGAACAATATGAGGAAACGGACACGACAATAAACAGTGCGCGTTACACTGAAATGCTTACTGCCAAGCTGAAGCCGCAATTCGAAGCAAACGCCGAGAATGCAGTCGAAAGGTGTTGTGTTGTTGCACGACAATGCCCGTCCACATACTGTTGCCCACACTGTTGAAACGCTCCAGAAACTCAACTTTGAAGTACTGGCTCATCTTCCGTATAGTCCTGATCTTGCCCCTTCTGACTACCACTTGTTTGGTCCACTCAAAGGGGCATTAAAGTGCCGTCGATTTACTTCGGAAGAAACAATGAAAGAAGCGGTGCATTCCTGGCTCGCAGCTCAACCGAAAAACCTACTTTTATGAAGGCATCAGGAAGTTTGTGCAACGATGGACCAAGTGCGTTGAAATGCAAGGTGACTATGTTGAAAAATGATGTACATGTAAGTTTCCTATTTGTATTGCAATAAAATTTATAACTACATTGCGGATAATTGACACCCTCATATATATACATTTATTTATTTGAGGGATGTCAATGGAGCCCTTCTCTGCATGTCATTTTTTTGTATTCAAATTTACTTATGGTTCCAGTAAATTGGAACCATTGTAAATTAAACAACGCGGCTAAAAAAAGATTATCTTTAATATCACAACTCCCATTAGAAATATCTATAATTCTAATTGAACAAGCCTAATGACCGAGCCTCTAACATATAAATCTATAGAGTTTAATTAAAATCTGTCCAGTAATTTTTGCGTGATGCGCGCACAGGAACGACCCACCCTAGTTATCATTTTATTATATCTGGATTTTTCTGTGTAATTTAAATTTTAAATATTATTACTAAATAGGCTTAAAACGCCTGAATGAAAAAAATCCGTTCTAAAAAAAGGAAAGGAAAGAAACGTGTCTTGATAAAAATATGGAAAAAAATGGGTGATTTTTTCCTCCTATTCTGAAAATCAGTCTACCAAAATGAGCTAAGATTCATTTGAATTTGAGAATAATTATTTTTTTAACCCAAGTTTTCTTAGGAAAGAATCTTCATGTAAAATACTTTTCAGTAATAACAGGTTTTGATAACAAATCAGAATGATAGCAGGTATGTCTGTTTTTATAATAATAGTATTTTAATAATACTTATAACGATAAAAAAATTAAAAATGCCTTTCAAATCTTGTATACAAACAATGAAACTTAAAAAAAAACTTCCACTCAATTTTATCTGGAAAAAGCTTTGCTAGATAATTTTTTATCGTGTGATCCGATACTAAAGGTACTCCTGCGAAACGAAAAAAAAATACAAGTCAATCTACTTAATTCACAGTAACGCTTGATCATACGAGTAACGTAAAAAGAATAAAATTTAAAATATGTGTCATGTTATAAAAAATATGGAAAGAATGATTAAAATATATGATAATTACGCAAAGGCGGTTTAATGTTAATTCATGTAATATTACTTTTATATTTGACAAATCAGCTTTAATTGCTGATAAACTCGTTTTTTTTTTTTTTTTGTTAAAAGTTATTCCATACTAAACCATAATAAATCTGTAATCACATTTTTAACTACATTAATTCTGATTTTAACATTTATATGCACCCGAAAAATTAATTTCATTAATCTCCAACAGTCACATAATATAAATTTAAAGGAAGTATCTTTTGTTACCCTAAAAAATATCTGATATCCAAACTCCTAATCAATTTAAAAAAATAAATTATGAAAGCTTTTATTATATGATAACTCATGAAAGAATTTACAACCCAGTTCTTTAGTGGGTGGAGATTTGTAAGTACAGTGTTGGTAAGAAATAAATTTAGATTTTAGATAAAGTGCAAGAAGCTAAGGACGGACTTTCCGTATTTTTTTAAGGTGTAATGTTAAACCTTAATAAAGGGTAAAAAGATGTGTGCCTACAAAATGCGGAAAATATGCGTCTATGTTACTTGGGGTATTAGGGACCCCCTAAATATTTTTGCAGGAGATGCTGGGTACGTGAACATCAAATTTCATTAAAATATATCAATCCGTTCTTAAGATAAACAGTTTTATTGAAAAATCACAAGATGGCGGACAGACGAAAGCGGGACTGTCTACTTAACTTTTCCGTTTTATTCTATTAAGGTATCCTGGATCAATCCCTTACGTTAGCTGAACGGCTCCTGTCTGTGTGCGTGTGTGGTTTATGTGTGTATATGTATATATATAAAACACAGTTATAAAAAAAATCCTGCAGTTAATAGTCCAAGAAAGACGTTTTTGTATATCTTTCCTAGTTATTAAAGCATAAAGTTCTGGATAGGAAAGATTTTAAAATTGTAGTATTTCCTCGTTTAATTTTTACGAACGACACTTCCATGAATGTATAACGTAAATAATATTGTACAAAGTAACAAATTCACTCCACCATTGACAAATATCTTTTTAAGATTTGCTAAAAAAAAATTTTTATTAAAAAAGATAAATTAAAAAACAATAAAGTAACAGAACAATTGTTTATTAAATTAGATTATAATATAAAATCTAAATGCTATAATTGGAAATGGATTGTATCGTTAAATAAAATATATTTTTTGATGTAAATAAGAAAAAGTGTAACATGATGTAGTAGTTAAAAATACATTTAATGTCTCAAGCAAGTCCCAGACAATATGGCAAGCATCCAATGTAATGAAAGAACAATCGCCGATGAGAAATGTACATATCTGAGAAATTACGTTCATGTATATTGTCAATAATGTAGTACCAACCGACCACATGCCGTTCTAAGATCTAAGCTAAACGTGGACAAGTAACTGGTTCAACGATAAAGGAAACACGAATAATAGTTTGTACATTATTTCTGAAAAAAAATCCTGATATTTGTAAAAAATATTTAAAACGGAACAAACATCGTAAGTACCCAAGTATTTCTTGACTAAATTTAAACAACCAACTTTTGAAAATTTTCCTCTCCAAAATTCATTTTAACGTGAAAAAATTATAAAACAGAGATTTGAAAGTGGAAGGAAGAAATATTCCATTTAATTACTTTAAAAAAGGCCGATTTTGTAAGCCTTGCGACCTATGACTTCCATTTGGTAAATTAGAGACAGTATCGATCACGCCTGACATTTTTCACACCTATAATAATTTTCATCTATTCAAAAATGTATGTAACTGGCGACAACGTATATTTATTTTATAATAATTCATACACAAATAAGTACGGGAAAGAATATTTCGGTGAATAGACAAGGTAAATAGAAATAAACTTACAGAACTTGTTTCAAAATAAAAAATGTAACTATGAAATGCATAATTCATGAAGTACTTTCAGCATGCAAAAGTGTAGGAACAAATCCGTCTGATACTCTTATTTTAGAAAGAGATAAAACATCAAGGGTGTGAATGAGAAACTACACTATTTTACTAAATAAATCTTTTAGCAAATATGAATTATAAGAAAGGGAGACACACACACACACACACACACACACAGAGAGAGAGAGAGAGAGAGAGAGAGAGAGAGAGAGAGAGAGAGAGAGAGAGAGAACAGTAATAAGAGAGACAATACTCGCATAGCGTGATTCCTTCATTCGTTTTATATTAAAATCCAAGGAAGACCTGTCAAATAACAGTTATGAAATTTGATTTCTACCTTTATAAAATTATATTAATACTACGATGCACACCCTAAATTCATTACAATTTTATTTCCAGCCGACTAATAATTTTGTTTGTTCATTATACGAAATAATTACACAGATCTCTAACGTGGGTAATCTTTAAAAAAAAATCCGCAATAGGAATTATCATCTCAAGAATTTTTTATAAACATTTATTAAAAATAACGCTAAATTATCGAAACATTTATTTAAGTTTTAAGTATTAAGCTTTTTTGTTTAACAAAACAAAAATCTGTAAATCCTAAATCGGAAAATTTTTTCCTGATTTTCGAATTTCCCAAGCGAATAAACCAAATATATTTAATAACTCCTTCTTAATATAAAAAGGTACAATAATAATTAACTTCTTTAACTGTCTGTTCAAATTTCTCTTACGGCTGTGGTGCATAAAAAACATCTAGAAATTATTTTCTCTAAAGTAATGGTGATCACTGGTATAAAAAAAAATCGCAACGTTAAACATAATAAATAGGCCCGTAAAAAGCCGTTTTAATTATCAATTTCAAATTAATGGTTATTCAAGTTTCTTGTATAATTTTTCAAGCAAATTTGTCCTATAAATAATTTTTGTTTATGGCAATTACTTCCATTTACAAATGTAAATAAGTCAGGGCGACAATCAGGTCAAAACAAGAATGTAATGGAATAATTATGTTTAGACTACGGATTCTACAGATTTTTCCATGAATTTTAATACAAAAAAGTAACGAAAGAAATTGACGTTGAATATATCTGCAGCCAAATAATAGACATTCTCTATGAAAAGAATAGAAAGAAATACCTACACATTTATACTGTCATCGGCCATTTGACTAATTTCCATTCTTTTCACCAATTTGCTAAACCCTTAACTTCATTATAATCACTAACATCCTGCATCCTCAATTATTTGTTTTATATTCCAATATAACTATCTTCCCGGAAGGAATTTAACCCTCAACGCTTCCTTTTTAAACCTAACAATAAACCCTTAATGACTTAAAACTCTTATACAGGCAACCTACCTATTTTTAATTCTGCTTATCTAAAAACATTTTTTTGAACTTTATCAAACTTATTTTTGAAATCCTATAATTCCCTTTACAACTTCTGTCAAATTATTTATTCTATAAATTTTCCTTATACTCAGTTGAACATATATATTAAGAAATTAGTTTTATTTCTGAAATTACAAAAAAATGATACTAAAATTACTTCTTTTCTTTTAGAATACGCCTGTTCATCCAATACATATATGTATTTAGATATTCTAAATACATATATTATTTATTTTTTATGAAACCTCAGAACACTATTTATTTCATAATTTTTGTCCGGTGTTTTACAATATTATGAATTACAAAGAACAGAATAATTATTTTTTTCAAATCGGAAAACTTGTTATTTTCTTATTTTTAAATTGAATATTATATTATAAACCCATTATTTATATATACAAAATATTAGAAATATAAAAGTTTAAAAATATTTTGTAGCCACAATAGTACGTTGAATTCACCATTTATCGTTCCATTACATTGTTGATCTAAATCTTATTCTGTAAATCTATTTTTTTTTTCAAAACTCACGTTATAATTTTTTTTTGTTGTCTTCAGTCATTTGACTGGTTTGATGCAGCTCTCCAAGATTCCCTATCTAGTGCTAGTCGTTTCATTTCAGTATACTCTCTACATCGTACATCCCTAACAATTTGTTTTACATATTCCAAACGTGGCCTGCCTACACAATTTTTTCCTTCTACCTGTCATTCCAATATTAAAGCGTCTATTCCAGCATGCCTTAGTATGTGGCCTATAAGTCTGTCTCTTCTTTTCACTATGTTTTTCCAAATGCTTCTTTCTTCATCTATTTGCCGCAATACCTCTTCATTTGTCACTTTATCCACCCATCTGATTTTTAACATTCTCCTATACCACCACATTTCAAAAGCTTCTAATCTTTTCTTCTCAGATACTCCGATTGTCCAAGTTTCACTTCCATATAAAGCAACACTACAAACATACACTTTCAAAAATCTTTTCCTGACATTTAAATTAATTTTTGATGTAAACAAATTATATTTCTTACTGAAGGCTCGTTTAGCTTGTGCTATTCGGCATTTTATATCGCTCCTGCCTCGTCCATCTTTAGTAATTTTACTTCCCAAATAACAAAATTCTTCTACCTCCATAATCTTTTCTCCTCCTATTTTCACATTCAGTGGTCCATCTTTGTTATTTCTACTACATTTCATTACTTTTGTTTTGTTCTTGTTTATTTTCATGCGATAGTTCTTGCGTAGGACTTCATCTATGCCGTTCATTGTTTCTTCTAAATCCTCTTTACTCTCGGCTAGAATTACTATATCATCAGCAAATCGTAGCATCTTTATCTTTTCACCTTGTACTGTTACTCCGATTCTAAATTGTTCTTTAACATCATTAACTGCTAGTTCCATGTAAAAATTAAAAAGTAACGGAGATAGGGAACATCCTTGTCGGACTCCCTTTCTTATTACGGCTTCTTTCTTATGTTCTTCAATTGTTTCTGTTGCTGTTTGGTTCCTGTACATGTTAGCAATTGTTCTTCTATCTCTGTATTTGAACCCTAATTTTTTTAAAATGCTGAACATTTTATTCCAGTCTACGTTATCGAATGCCTTTTCTAGGTCTATAAACGCCAAGTATGTTGGTTTGTTTTTCTTTAATCTTCCTTCTACTATTAATCTGAGGCCTAAAATTGCTTCCCTTGTCCCTATACTTTTCCTGAAACCAAATTGGTCTTCTCCTAACACTTCTTCCACTCTCCTCTCAATTCTTCTGTATAGAATTCTAGTTAAGATTTTCGATGGATGACTAGTTAAACTAATTGTTCTGTATTCTTCACATATATCTGCCCCTGCTTTCTTTGGTATCATGACTATAACACTTTTTTTGAAGTCTGACGGAAATTCCCCTTTTCCATAAATATTACACACCAGTTTGTATAATCTATCAATCGCTCCCTCACCTGCACTGCGCAGTAATTCTACAGGTATAATAATAATAATAATAATAATAATTAAAAAAAACTTTTAATTCGTTATTTATATTACAGCATTTCAAATTAGTTTATTTAGATTTCCCTCTTATAAGGAGCTCAATACGGTAAATGAAATTCCCGGATTATCCGGACCGCATCTGAGCCTGTATAATCCAGATCAACGGGGTGGTAGGTTTCCAATCTTTAATGAATTACGGCATTCAAAAATTATATTTATTTGGGTAAAAATATAAATAATTTTGATTGCATATTTAATGCTTTTAATAAAATTAATGAACATAATTTTGTTCAACAATCAAATAACTAGGTTTAAGTTATAACTTTTAATACAAATAGCGATAAATAATTGTTAGCTTAATAAATAAATTTATTTTTATAAAATCGGTTATTCAACCGACAGCAAAAAAATCTTACGAATTTAATATAAAAACGTCCTTTAAATTAACCTTAAATCGAACAATAAATCTGAGTAATGTTCTCAATCATTTCTTTAACTATTACATTTTAATATTGTTTAACGATTTAATAAATTTTAAAAACATAAAATTATTCTATAACAATAAAACAGCAGATGTACAAGAGAGAAAAGCTGTAAATATTAAATGAGTCAACCACGTGGTTTTAACAGATGTTGAGATCTGCTTTAGCTCTGTCGGGTACACGGCTCGGATAGTAGAATTCATCACGTGACTGTGTGAGCGAGCGGGTTGGTGGGGAACATGATACGAGCCGCCAGCTAGGAACAGTCTAGGGTGATGCAGTACGCATACACAAACATCAACTTATTGAGCGTTTCAAGATAAAAGGGTAAAAACTATTCGACTACTACTGCGGAAAGGTCACGACTATGCATACACATGATACATAAAGTGTCGACACGGACGGTACACTTTTTAATAAATATAAATATTTAATTAATATAACCCTTATCTATGTATCTAATAAAAAAATACTCCCGCAAACAAATCAAAAGCAGCAAAGATTTATTACCGTTACCAATAATGTCACTTCTTTAAAAAAAGAATAATTCAATTAAACTACATTATTTCAGTGGTAAATTTAGAGCGAACAGATTTATTGTTGAATATAAATTTTAAAGTAAATTCATTGACATTAAATATCAGTAAATAAACATTTTTGGATGTCGGAATATAATGAGAAAGTAATTATTAATAAGATCAAACTGCATTTCTAAAAACCTAATCGTTTCAGAACAATTGGAATACTTCACTTCCAGAAACAGTTAAAAATTAGATTCCGTAATTATCGAAATAACACGCAGTTCTCCTGATAACTTCATGTTGACGCATTTTTTTATAGATGTCATATAAAAAATATGTTAATTTATAAAATATTACTCTACTTCAGTTTCATTTCATTACTATTTATCACCAAAGGACAAGGAAATGCTGGCCGAATGAAAAAGAGCCAGCCTAAGAAACTTGCGTCTTGGAAAAATAAATAGAGGTACTTAGAAAATGATAGTTACTGAGCGTGAGGTGAAGCTCTTTGGAATGCAAGATGACTGTACAGGTCGCCCAAGTACAAACGAAAAACCACTTGATAACCCTGCGGCCGAACGGAGCGTGTGGGGACACTTTGACCAGTTCAGGCTTCAAACCCATCTCTATTTCAAACATTGATGAAGTTAAAATGTTGTACGAGGGTTTTATTAGATTTTATCAAAATTTATGAGTCCTAGCCGTGACTTTCGCTTGTAAAAACCAAGGAGTCACACGATATGACCAAAAAACGCACTTTTTTAGCCAATCTTTGTTCCAATTTACCATTACGCTTCTTCATGCGCTCTGCAGTAAACGTCTGAAAACTGTAAGATCGTAATCTAAAGCTATGATAAATTAAACTGACTAAATTAAACGATAAATTAATTCATCGTACAAATAACAATTCCTCAACCTAGCCTTAGCAATTAATCCTAACAGGATTTCCCGTGCGTCTACGGGCCGCTTTATTTTATCGAATTATTTTTAAACGTTTTCTGAGAAAAATCTTAGATTTAAGAATATTAATTTTATTTATGTTTGAGATAAACTACTCCAGAAATAAGTAATGATGCCTTCAAATAGTCGATGCAGATGTTATATTATTCAATTGTTAAATTATATGGGAAAACTAACAACGGGACCGCTAAAGGAACTTCTATAAATAGAAAAACTTTTATAACGAAAAATCACAAACGAATCATATGGAGAATCTTGTTTTATTAAAATGTTAAAAATGTAATATTTTCTACGGACATCCTGCATTTCCAGGTATCTCTTACAAGAAATTTTCATTAAAATAAATAACTATTTATGTTAATAAAGCCTGTAATGGACCTTAATAAAATGTAAAAGCAAGAAGAAAACAAAAATTATATTTTCATTTATTGTGATGAAAAAAAAGCGATTTTACTTCAAATAACACGAATAATCCAATTTCCGGATTCTTTTCGATTACTCAATTACGTTTATCAACACCACTTATGAACTTCATGTTTCTTAACCAACATGTACGTTTTTAGAATTTTTTTTCAATGTTAGGTTGCATCTAGGCAAGGATAAAAAACAAACCTCTTCGCAGCACATATGTTCTTTCATCAATAAATAGTTAATCATATTAAGTAAATAATTTACAACGAATCATAGATATACATCATATATTCTAAATAAGTAGATCTTGTAATCCTTTCGTGTAATAAATATCAACAGGAGTGAAAATATAGCTTTCATGTAAGTTTAGTTTTACAGACGGTTAGTTATCAAGTTAAAAAACATTTACGTTCGACAAATTACCATCAAATAATTTGTGTCTCTTATTTTCTTCAATGTTTTCATTTCTTCTGGAAAATTAATCCAAAATGAATAAATATAAATGAATAAAATTCTTATAACAGCTAAAGTATATTGCAATCAAAAAATCAAAATGGTATTAAAAATCTGCACTATTTGTACGAAAATAAATACGTGTATTTCTTTGATCTTATAATGGAAGTGGACGTTACCGTAACAAATAAAATGTTATTATCAATAAGACGGTAAGCTAAAACAATCCCAAATTCGTTTTCTAAAATAAGTATGTCATAAATATAAAAAAATTTACTGTTACACTGAAACACAGATAAAATTAAAACACGGAATTTAAATTACTACCGATCCTAAGAGAGTACGATCTACTGTCACACAATCCAAAATTGAAAAGGATCGAATGGATTTGAATTGGATTCATTCAAAACCTAGGAAGACGTGGGAAAAGTTTTCACAAGTTTTTCTTGTTTTATAGAAGCGACTGGAGACGAACAATTTCTGAAAAATGATCTTGCGTTGATAATTTTAAATACGAACAGCAACAAAAATTCCTTTATCTAGATTAACAAAACAGCTCAAGAAACATATAACGGTTTCTAAAAGAAAAAAAAAAACAGGCTACCCCCGGAATTACGCGGGATATTAAAGTTACACAATAAAATGTTCAGACCGTTTTCTTATTCTTCACTTACGTGAAATCTAATTTAGAATCCTTAAATTTTAGGGATTAAAAAAGTATATTAAGAACAAACAAATTGTTTTAATACCGATCGAAATTCATAGTGTAGCTAATGGGATTAATGAAAAGAAAATACACTAATAACAATTTAGCGACCTCACATTTCATCAGGTGTTCTTGAGGATATATGAACAATACCATTTATCCTTAAACAGGAATGACACTGGTTGATAAAACAACCCCATAATTCTATCATGAAGAAGATATGATTGAACGCACTTTTAAATTACAAACATTATATACTTATGAATAAACAAACGAAAAAAAAAATTAATCAGAATCGGAAGAGGAAAACGTGTATTGTAACTCACGTTGATCATGATTGCAGTATACAGTCATAACAATAAATTATTTTTGACCTTGGTTTTGTGAAATAAATAACCTTCACAATCCTGTAGTATCTTCATAAAAATATTGTTAAGTAATAAAAACATAATTTCCTGATTAATTTTTGTACTGGATTTTTATTTTTTTATTAGAATCGCATAATTTTTCTGCCGATTCCATTTTAAAACAAAAAAGGCGATCAGTTGAAGTCACAGGTAACTGCACTTAACCCTCCAGCGGTCATCTAAGGAAACGGTTTTATAATTCAAATGGATTTTTCTAAATTAAAAAAATAAATCTATAAGGTTAAAGATTTTCATTTTCCTTAAGAAAATTAAAGCTCTGTTTTCAGAAAGCCCTTTTATATTGCAGGAAAACCCAATTTTTTGCAGAGAATATTTCACCTGATCGACGTAAAATCAAGGTACGAGAAAGGACAAGTAGAAGAAATGTATATATAACGGGAAGGGCCAAATGGAACTGATGGGTAAACAAGAAGCAACAATGTATGCTGCAATGTTTCGGACCTATACACCGAAGGAGTATATGTTGAAAATAAGATTCGAAAGGGGTGTGAAAAACAAATTAAACTGGAAAGATAGGAAGCTAATGATCTGAAAGAGAAGTTAAAAGTTCAGAATGGAGAAGACTGGAATCGCGGAAAGTTAAATATGGAACTCTGAGATCAAATGACACAGAATAAGGCGAAGGTAAAGATAAATACAAAATCGATAAATGCCGGCTAATATTATGTGTTGAAAGACTGTAACAACTACAGGAAATTAGTTTTCATACAAAAACAAGAGATAAAGCTGCATATGAGAACCAGGAAAGCTTCATTAGATAAATGGAGACATACCAAACCATACAAGCCAATCAGTCGACGTAACACCGTTAATCGGTTATATGCTATTCTGGAAAAAGATACCTCGATTTAAAGTGTAACTGTACGCGGGATAAATGCCTATTGTTTCAAAATAATCCTTTGTTTGAGTTTGTGTTTCTTAGTTTCGCAGTCTCTTTGCATCTGATCGTATATTACTCTTATCCATTATCCTATCTATCATTAAGGATTAACAAACCTATAGAATCATTACTTCTTGGTAATCTATGCAGATTACTGAGGGTAGATCTTTGAACGGATTTTCTGTGATTCTAGTTTCTTATCAACAAGTTGTTTGGCCCTTATCGCACGGAGCCGAGCCTTAATCTAATTTAATCCATATAAACATAAAACGAATAACGAGCAGTTGAACATATAACACCTACAAAAAAATATATATATTTCATTTAAAGAAGTTTGTAAGTGAAAAACTTACACAGAGTGTTTTGATGGTAACTACAAATAAAATGATTAAGCAAATTAAACATTTCTTTAATCAAAACTATTTGCTTTTCATTTTTGTAGCCCTACTAATTTTATATTATACATGATAATAAATTTCCCTTATCTCGAGAAATTGTATATGTAACAAGTTTCAAACAGAAAGAGACATTAATTTATTGAATTACATTATTTATGTCGTTTTCCTTACCGTTATAACGCATGCAAAGACAGCTGATTTTTAAGCGTCACTAGAGTTGTTAATGATGTTTAATATATAGCCAGTACCTGTGGTGAAAAGCGTTCACTTAATCAATTGTGTTGGGGTAAATGCTGGGGATATGAGTTGAATATCACTAGCATTTTGAACGGCTTTATGTACAACAGTTAAAAAATCAATCGGAAATCACTTCACTCCTAACAAGTTTGGCATGAGATGCTTGTATTTACTGACAATAGTACTAAATTTTTGTGGCTCGTGTTTTGCATCAGATCGCCAGGTATCAATCAGATTATGGTATTCAAGTAGTGTATGTAAGTAGAAATCATATATTTTTAATAACAGTGATAGTGGTCATTATCACTGTCAACTACCAAAAAAATGCTCAAGAAAAAATTAAAAATATCTTCTGCAGAGCAGGTAAATTATTCACTTAAATAATCAAAATGAAAGATTAACAACACCCGCTAAAATTTATTCACAATCAGTTTTTCATTTATTATTAAATAAAATTATATTTTAAACATAAAAAATTATGAAGTGGTAATTGTCTTACTAATTAACAGTGATCGTGCCTAATTAACTTGTGTATTTGATTACGACCAGGCACTTAAAAAAAGAAACATCCGGCGAAATACGTGCGATACATGAATAAGATACAAATTAAAACGCGATATAACATGTGCTGCTCATTGATAAGGGTAACCATAAAAGGGAAACAAAGCGTAGAATATCTTACGAACTAAATACAAGTTGAACATAATAGAAAGAAAGAAAGGAAGGAGAAAAACTGCGTTAGAACCCTTCCCCTTTAAAAGCTTTTTTTTATTAAAAGGCCTTATCTGATAATCAGTGCATCAATAAACAAGGCAAGCAGTCATCTAATTAAATGAACAAAGCTATTATTTTACAACAAAAAACCGATCGATAGTTATTTATAAAATAAATTATACGTAAAATAACACAAATAAATAGTTACGCAAAAAAATGATTGCATCAAAGTTCTATAATAAAACTGTTATATTAGGCTTTTATAATCACTAATTAGCAATTTGAGGTGACGTATATGAATCTAAAACTGAATAATTAAACAGTCAAGACTACCTAAATCATATCTGTTATTTGGTATTATGGCTCCCATTGGTATTATAAACGTCATAATGAGTTAAGATACAAAAATTGGCTTTAGATAATCGTTAGGCGTCCATAAATATAAATCATGTAGACCGACATTTACAAAAATTAAAAATGTTAATCCTTGTACGAAGTAAAGGAAATACTGTAATCGCGAAAAATTTCGGTTTTCAGATCTCAACGGAAATATCCATTTTGACTAATTTTAGCGTGACGTCTGTATGTATCTCGCAAAACTAAAAATGATTGGCCGTAGAATGTTGAAATTTTGGATTTAAGACTGTTGTAACATCTAGTTGTGCACCTCCTGTTTTGATTGCAATCGACTTGACCAAAAAAGCCCAAATCCAAAAACTTTGGATTTTGAACTTTTTAACTGCAGTAGTAAGCCCTCAGCGAGAGCTTACCAACGATATATCACAAGCGGTACTTATTTTCATTGGTTCTAGAGTTATAGCCGAATAAAATTTTAATTAATGAAATATTTTTAATCTTACAAGAGGAAGGCACATCGTTTCGAATCTGACTTCACTTCCTTCTTTTTTGTTAACTTTTTTAATTTAAATGTATACTGATTTGTTAATAATTATTATTCTTTGTTAGTAAAAATTTGTTACAATAAATAATTCAACAGTAACAATAAAAAAAAAATTAAAAAAATCGGAAGTTTTTAACGAAACAAAATTTTATGTACTTTTCATTTAAAAAAATGTGCATGTAATTTAATAGGCGTACAAGGAAGTCATGTGGTGTCTACATCAGATTTTTTTTCTCTTGTTTTTATGTTTTGAATATTGAAACCTCTGGAAAAAGCAGTTTGTTATTGTTACAAAATAATAATATGTACTTCTATCAAAGGGAAAACACAACTGTTTTCATGTAACTCAACACAATACTTGGTCTTACGAGAAAGGATCATATAATACTTCGATTACCATTTTTAATAAATTAGTGAAATTTAAAAAAAATCTTGCCACCGATTTATTTAAAATACAAAATGATTTTCTTTTATAGAAAAAATATCACTTAGTCGTCGAATTTTTTGCAATCCCGTTCAACTTGTTAATAAAAATATACGCTCAAATAATTTTCATTAATGTCATCTGAATTCTTTTATTTCATAAACATTTTTTATATTTAATATCTTCACCTATTTACTGTATTTCGCGCGGTTACATTTTACATAATTAATTCAATCTATTTTTTATTTTATAATTGGTTTACGAATTTTGTGATTTTCTGACCAAGATTATACCACGGTTTCCCTTGACTCATCCAGGCAATTGCTCGGACAGTTTCTTTATCTGTGGGTGACCATATTTATATATCCTGAGGTGACCTCTTTATAGTTAGCGTATTTAAATATTAATTTCATTCAGTATTTGATGATCAACATAACTACAGTGATACGTAATTTTAAACAAATGCCTTTTATCCGACCGACTACATCAATTGTAAATTTGATGTAATCTTAAGTAAAATCATTTTATTCAATCGTAACTTTGTAGTGTTATCTAGCTTCATTCTCAATACCGTATTGCTGTATGGAAATTTGAATAAAGAAAGATATTTAGAAAATTATATTTTACATTAAGATATAATCGGTACTTTTGTGGTTGGAAATATATTCATATTATTATTGTATTTCAATGTACTCAATAAAGTTTTTAAGAAATTATTGATTAAATCAAGTAAACAAAAAAGCAATTTTTTACAAGGTATTCCACGAGCAAAAAACTTATTAAAAAAAAGAGAGTTCAAACGAACATTATTTAATTCCTTTCAGCTAGATTTTAATGAAAATAGAGAGACGTTAATTTAAAATAACTGTTAAATTAGGAAGGAGAATGGGTGAATTTATTGCACGTCTGCAGTTAAAAAAATAGTTTTAAATAAATAAAAAATGTTTAACGGCTTTATAACCAAGACAGCTATAATATTACAGTGAGAAATGAAAGACAATAGAATGAATAAAAGCTTCTCAGAATTCTTGCTCAACTAGTTACTCCGCGCTGCCAGTCAGGTAAGAAGTTACCATGAACAATTGTCATTATTCTGATCAGCTGTAACAACAGCTGTTCTGTGACGTTAAATAATTAGAGGTTTAAATTCAATTTAACATATCCATCAGTTAATTTTAACGATGCCGAATTACAATCATTATTTTACAAATCGTACGCCACCTAGATCACAAACTTTAAACAAGTTAATCTCTCGTGCCAACTAATTTGCAATTTGGTGTAGTTATTAATTTATTCCCAAAAGTATTCGAATATAATCGCATATAATTTGAATGGAATTTAAGCAGTATTTACAGCATCACACAAAACTTTATAACAGCTTAATATCGACCGATACGTAGATCGTCATTAACGACACTATCTTATGTTATTAACTGTTCGGCCTAAGTAAAGAAATAAATGATTAAGTTAAACCGCTTTTAATGTATATATACACAGGCCGGTTTTCATCAAGCCATTGTTACTATTAACAGCTAAACAAAGCTTTAACAGAACTCGACTAGTTAGGGTGAGCAGCCGGTTCTTTATGTATTAGAAGCGAACAATTAGCATTAGTATAAACACACTGAATAATTAATACACCACCTGATATGTTCCGACTCCTTCAGCAAAATTTATATACCGATTTTCTTTATAGTTTTCGTCCACTGTTTTTTTCCTCAATACCTGCACATTGAAATCATAAGCAGCTTTGTTTCAATCGCTAAAATCATAGCAATATTTATAAATGATAGATACCTTCTTTAATTATTCAAGACACATTTACAACCACTTTTATTTTACGTAGTTTATACAACCAGAAGATTCCTCCTCAATCGTACATTTAGGAATACAAACGGCGCAAGAAAAGATATTACATATCTTTTTTAATTTACATCCGGTAGTTTCCAAAAGTTATACGATAACATAAAAGAGTAAATGACGTAAACTATTCCGTATTTTAAATACGAGAATCAAGCCCGCGATAGGCTTACGTATTATCACACGATTAAGAAATTTTCCTTGAAATAAATTAGCTGATAAAATTTTATTATATGCGTCACTTGTAATTATCCGATGAAAGTAATTTTCTACAGCTACTCACTGAAATTTACTAATAAATTAATTTTATTTACAAATTAATACGTGCAAGAATTCAAAATACGAAACCAAAAATATGAAATCAGAAGCGTTTAAGGCTTTAATTCTGTAATGTTCTTATTATGTGATATCAACCGTTAATTAAAATAAATTATTCTAAGAAAGAAGCGAGAGAAAAGGAACTCTTCTCTAAACGTTTTGTTTCTACTGCTTTGTATATAAAGGAATGAAAGAAGAAGAGGTTGTGACTGCTAAATTATCACCGGATAGGCCAAAATTTACACTACGACTAATAAATATTATTTATGATCACATCCAATATTTGTTCTAGGTATTCTTACGTAACTCAACGCGATTATTTAAGAGCTAATTAATCGTTCGGTAAATAAATGATTAATATAATGTAAATAAAGTCTTAAGTCGATCAAATACAGCGGTAAGTATAATTTAATATTAACATAACGCTGAGGCAATAAGCAAAATATATTATTTCTTTAATTTAGTGAACAAAATAATCCAGTAATAAGAACAAACAAGATCTTTTAGTTGAATACTTCTACTAATGATGGGGGGGTTACAAAGTATCGTTCACCGACAACGCTATTATGAATACACTAAGAGATAAATTTTACGTCAGCTCTATAAACTTTAATGAAATTAAAAGAGAAAAAACAGGCAACCTACCGACGACGGTGGTATATCAGTGTTGTTTGTAGTTGAATTAGTGGTAGTAGAGGTGGTATTTTGTTCGAACAATCGTTGTCTATTAGCGAGACGATCAAGACTCGCCAGACGGTAACTAGCTGGTGATCCAGATGTATATTTCGGTAGAGTGGGCGGTGGACTAGGTTTTGCGTTTGCCGTTGCCGCCAACAGACTGGTGCTACTCGTGTAATGATATGACGCCGGAGATGCTGCCGGCTTGTTGGGCGGTATACCGCCGTTGCTCACTGGATTCATAGCACACGACACAATTCACTACAACCACATCCCCAACGTTACGCACTCAACACTGCCGCCAACTCTACAGCTCGGCGACCGCTACCCCACTACGTTGCAATGCTGCCAACCCTACCGATATTTTATTCCCTACTATTTCATCGTTAATCAATTCGTTTCATTCATGAACCTTTTCATCTTAAATCAACACGAGAAAATAATTTAAACCGTGAATAAATTCTATACGTAAAATTTAAACTCTAAACAAGAATAATACTGCAAAATAAAAACTCGAAAACCTGTAGTAAAAAAAAAAAGTTTCCTTGGAAACCTAATAATAAAGCTTAAGCTTGTTGACGTGAAAAAATCCCGACTTTTATTCGTAGTTACACTATTAGGATGGCGTGTTTATCACACATTACATTAATAAAATGGGAGAAACTGCCGATTGAAGATTTCCCATTGCTAGAACAATATGATAACTTTCCGGTCATCAGAGATTTTAATCAAAAAAAGAAATCGGAAGGCAACAATTTTAAATAGCAATTAATAACTACTATCATTACGATTTCAAAGTATCATACTATATTTTAAATACTATAACTTGTTTCAAGCAAACCTACGTTATTATTAAGTTAAAGTACTATTTATGTTTCTTTTTTTTAACTAAGGTAGTAATAGTTTCGTAACATAACATATTACAGGTAAAGCTGGCTGTGATGCAGCAGAGATTTACCGGATTTGATAAAGTTAAATTTATCACTCCTACAACTCTAGGAGTGATAAACTTGCTGACAGTTAAGAATTTTATTTATTTTATCTAAGGACAAATTTTTTTTTTAAATTCTATAACGTTACGTTAAATCTTTAAAAGGTAATTCACTTATTACGGTAATGTAGAATGTATTTAAAATATCTTAAATTATTACATTTTAGCAATTTAAATAAAATAAAAAAAAAAAAAAATTAATTTCTGCGATAAATTTCAAAATCTTGATAACCTCTTATTTAGGGGAAAACAGAAAAAAGGTTCATCAATACAGTAAATCGGTTAAAAAGTTAAAAATTCATAATTTTTTTTTCAGTGGCGTACTTCTTTTCAAATAAACACTCCAGTTATTCTTTTTATATACGCTGAAAAGAAGCAAAAAAAAAAGCTACATAGAATCTAGCCGCTTCCTTTAAACAAAAACACAAAACTCGCTATTTATACACATCTACTTTACACTTACGGTTGGTTAGTGTACAAAAATACATTTAATTGAATTTTCTGCCAAAATAAGAATATTTGAGAAGTGGAGTCGGGTGGGAGATAAAAGGATCTTAATGAGAATATAAGAAAAAACAACCTTAATCGACTTAGGAGGTAAAATTCATTAAAGCGAAAGAAAAAGTAAAAGGGATGAGGAGGAAGAAGGAAACGTTAACAACAGTCAAGATAAGTTCAACAAAAAAAATTGGTAGATGGGATATTAAATGTTGAACATTCCGAATGAAACAGACACTAACGCATCACCAAGGTATGACGAGATAAAAAATAAATGTATTATACAACTGGTTGAATAAATTATTAAAAAAATAAGGTTTTTTAATAGCGAAATAATCTAGATTAGAAAACCAATTAACAGTACAATAAACATTTTAAAAATACCATACAAAACTTATAATATTTTCACAACCAAACATATGGATATCAAGTAAAAATTATCAGATTTAGGACCATAAAATAATGTAAAAAAAATACATAAATAAATAAAGATACAGTACGATACTAAAACGGGATCACTAAATAAAATTAAAAAATTAGATTAGAATAAACTCTATATATTGTCGTATAATTCTAATTTATAAAAGCAGTTATTAAGTTACTAAAAGAGAAATGGTGTCATAATTAACAGGAAATACGGGTGACCTCAACTGATAAGAAAAAATTTCATCTCGAACTCATTAAATATTAAAATTGGTTCGTAGTAAAAAAAATAATTGTCTAATAATAAACTATAAATTCTAATTTATTATTTTTAAATATTGGTTTACTTTTATAAATTGAAAAGAAAACTTCCAAAACAACCGATTAATCATGCCACAAATTAATTACATTAATTCGAGGCATGACTATAAGTCACAATTCAATTCATATAAATAGAAAATAAAAAACAATAACATTATTTATTATACTGTATAAATTAATAAAAAGTGTTCCGCCCTGTTCAATATTATAAGTAAAAAGTAATGACTTGAAGACAAAAGTTACTTACGGTTAACTAAATCGAGAAATTTCTATAAATAATCAATTTTAGGATAATAAAAGTTATAGTACAGCAGTAACTGCATGCATTTATGTAAATAAGGAACCCCAGCGGCTTTATAAAAAGAAAAAAATTCGTTTTAAAACTCTATTTTTACACAACACCAATTTCCGAATAGGTCCAAAGGCTCTCTCTCTCTCTCTCTCTCTCTCTCTCTCTCTTTTTCCTGTTTAGCCTCCGGTAAGTACCGTTTAGATAATACGTCAGAGGATGAATGAGGATGATATGTATGAGTGTAAATGAAGTGTAGTCTTGTACATTCTCAGTTCGACTATTCCTGAGATGTGTGGTTAATTGAAACCCAACCACCAAAGAACACCGGTAACCACGATCTAGCATTCAAATCCATGTAAAAACAACTGGCTTTACTAGGACTTGAACGCTGGAACTCTCGGCTTCCAAATCAGCTGATTTGGGAAGACGCGTTCACCACTAGACCAACCCGGTGGGTTAGGTCCAAAGGCTAAGCCGCACCAACCAAACCGTACAAATTCTAAGCACGAAGTCATTTAAACAATTCCTTATATCATTTGTATAAACACCCGCTAAAACCAACTAAACACCATCGAAGAAGAGCGGTCAAAATAAATAAGTAAAAATAATAATCTACATACAGAGAAACTGTGAAAATAAACGAACTAACCCACTATGGATCTAACAAATTGGGCTTTCCTCCACAGCGAGCATCCATCCTGCCCAAAATTTTTCAGGAGGCCAAATTTATCCAGGAAAGGAATAGTAAATTATAAAATTATAGGACATAAGAAACGTGAAAACAACGAATCCTATATCAAAAGTTATAAAAAAAAACTGTTTAAACCGAGATAAGTAAAACTGCTGTAACAAAAACTGAAATTTTCAAGAAAACCATTTTATGTTTATCGTATAATAATTGCTCTCCTGTTATGTTGTTAAGACAGTTCGCCACATTTATAGATTTTCACTAGAACTGTTCGATCAAGGAAGCATATATTACTTCTTCTTGTTAATTGGTTTGTTAAAAATTTTTTCTTAACTGTTTTTTTTTTCGTTCGATCAAAATTATTTTTGTAAGTGTTTTAAATATTAATACTAAAACAACGAACTAAACATTAAATAAAACATTATCTAATTATATGAATATTTCTATATGTATTTGATAATCCGGCACCTTGCCGTGGGATGAATTAGCCTCTCAATACACAATAAACTCTCGATAGAGAGGTTTTAAAATAAAATGAATACAGAAAGTAAACTAATCTTAATTGAATATTCGAAAATGACACGATCGCTATTTTTTACAATTTTTTATTCCTCGAAAAATACGTACAGTTTTGATAAAACGGTAAACTATTACCTATGTATATGTGGAATGATTTTTTTTGCACAACACATGTAAACAAATGACCATTTTATTTAAGAAAGTTCCATTTGTTACATAAAAAACAAAATTAATGGTGTTTCCAAAATTACTGTATAAGGTGCTCTCATTTAATCCACTGATAGTAGTAACGGTGATTAATGGTTGCGATGAACCGGGCCAAATCAAGAAAGAAAACATAAAATATACGTCCTGCCAATAAAAATCAGTGCACCAGTATGGTGTTATACACCATGTAGGAGTGTTACATTACGCCTGTATGTAATATAATAAAAGCTTATAACCAGTAACAATTTGTTTCGCTATTAATACAGTCGTAACTAGATTAACAGTGTTATTAAATCCTCCAAATAAAAACACTATTATGCAATTACGTATAATTATTAAAAACTCAATTAACTTACGTAATATATAACATCAGCAATTAATTTAATTGAATTCAATTAAAAAAAACCCTTAGCGTTTTAACATTTTCAAATTAAGTAAACCGGTAAAGTATACTTATAAAAAAATCCATTAGCAGGAACATACTGCATGCAGTATTCATTTTTTTATTACCGACTGGAGGAAATATTAGATGAAAGAAGCACTTTCAACTAATAACCTTCCACCCAGGTTACGTATTTAAATTCCGCTAACTGCAATTAAATAATTTCAATTACATTTTAACAAAATGAAAAAGATAAATTTTTTATTAAATTAATATTTAACGAAAAAATATAGATGTAATTGTATTAATACAATTCTTATTATTATCTTTACTGAAAATAAATAAATGCATTTTATTGTGATGGGTTCAAACTTCTCTTCTATAAATACAGACTTCAGATTTATAATTTTTTCAATAGTTTTCTTACTGCAGATTGTTCATAATTTAACCCCCTTTCTTAAAAATCTGCTTTGTTTGTTAACTTTCAATTTTAAGCACAATTTTAAACATGAATTTCAACATTTCTAATTACAAAAACGGAAAATGTATTTTTAGGGATAATTTCTATAAAAAATCTGATTTGAAAAAATCCTGAGAAATGAACTCTTTTTGATTTTTTTAAATTCTAATTAAAAATCGATACATGTGGCCGATCCGTCGGCACAAAATAACAGAAGAGCATTTATTATTTATTATACGATAAACTTAAAATGGTTTTATAGAAAATTTCACTTCAATTAAAAAAAAATTACTTACTTAGATCTCTGAAGATAACACAAGTAAAATATATGTTTCCTTCTCATAAGACGCCGAAGTCCACCATTGTTAATTGTTTATTTCAAAATAAATTTACACACACACACTAGCATGCTCTAGTAAAGTAACCGGGGGCAGGTAGAACCAATCGCGTTACACATATAGTAACAGTGGCTGTGTTGGTTGAGCCGCAGCGCCATACACCTCGCACTCCTTAAAAAAAATCTAAATTCAAAAAACTCAAAAATAATTTTTAAATATTTATTTGAAGAGTATTTGCAAGCCCAAATCTAGTAAATATCTCGTTTGGTACAGTCGGAAATTGGGGAAATTTGCCCATCATTTTTCAAATATTTTTTTACCTTTTTTCACATACATGATCGAATTTCGAAAAATTTGGAAATAGATCTTAGATATTCCCATGAAAATTTCATACACCAAAAATCAGGCTGATATCTTCATTTCTTACCGATAAACTAAAAAAAATAGTAAATTTCACAGTTACTCCTCCATTTTAACCCTTTAAACTAGGAATTTCAAAAATTCTTTCTTAGTAAGCACAACACCGTAAGAAGAATGTGTATAAAGATATTCATCAATTTATCTTCTGTAGTTTATGCTGGGCGTTAATTATAAATCACTCTCGACATGTTCTTTTATACATACATATATATAAAACTTATTTATTTATAAATAAAAATGATTTAATTAGGAATATTGTTTTTAGATTTTCATTAAATCCTGATAAGCAAAAGCCTAATAAAGATAAAGAAAACTGTATTATCCCCAATTTAGCATCCCCGTCACCGCTTTGCTCCCGCTTTATGGTTACCTGCGTTTCCTGTAGCGGTCAGGGGATATTTAACCGATCTTGGTTCGCTTCGCTCGCTCATCCCGTCTAACCATAGGGCTCTGCCCTGCTGTATTCATTAAACTCATTCTTACGAGCATAATAATGATAAATAAAAACAAAGCCTGTTCAATTTATAAAAAATATTAATCTATTGTAATTTCTTCAGAGCAAAGTTTGGTCATTACAAGACCCGAGACTTTGAGTGATCTGAAGAATAGGGGTTTTAGAACAGTCGGGCTCCATCTTAAAAATGAATTATACCGTATTCCCGTATTTGCCCGGTTTTTATCGTTACCCGACACATTCACCACACGGAGGTGACCGTACTTCGTTGTTAACTAAAATACTATTATTTTATGTTTTTTAGGCAAGTATCTGTAGACAGGTGCAGTCAGTCGTGATCCAAAAACAATAACAGTGGCTGTATTGGCTGAACCACCGTCGCACCCCTTAAAAAATCTAAATTCAAAAAAACCCTAAAATGTTATAGGTATTTATCTGAAGAATATTTGCAAGCCCCAATCAAGTGAATATATCGTTTAGTACATAAATGGAAATGGGAAAAATTTAAAAAAATTGTTCAACATTTTTTTTTTAATCTTTCATCATCCCTTTCAAGGTCGAATTTCGTAAAATCTATAAATTGGCTTTTAGATATAGTATTTACATGAAAATTACACACAATAAAAATCTAGTTGGTATCTTCATTTATTACCGAGAAATTAAAAAAAAACCGGGTTTAAAAAAAAAATTAAAAATTCACTTTAACTCTTCAAATTCGGAATTTCACAAAAATTAGAAATTAGGTTTTAGATAATCACATGAAGATTACGCACGCTAAAAATCAAGTTGATATCTTACAAAGAAATTAAAAAAATATTAAATTTCATTGTTACTTCATTTTAACCCTTTAAAACGTGTAATTTAAAAAAAATCCTTGCTTAGTGTGTACTTACCCCTAAGTAAAACATGTATACAAATTTTTATCAATTTATCTAAAGTAGTATTTGTTGGGCGTTGATAAATCAGTCAGTCAGTCAGGAGAACAGATATAGATACAGATATATATATATATATTTACGTAGAATAAAAAGAAATTTAAAAGTGAAATTTGACCAGTTACTTAAGGTAGTATCATACGTATTTATGTGCTGTTATTTACAAGATATTTGATGTTCACAGTTTCTAAAAGAAGTTGTTAACATTAAAAGAAGTTAGCCTATCAGCGTGTGATTATGTACTGGTTTCAAAAATTGAAAATCTGACCGCAAAACAACAATCTTGTAATTTTTTTAAATATTTTACAATAAAATGAAAATAATAAACTACAAATACAATACGACCAAAAATTACTTGAGATGATCTTTTAATTATAATATGTACATTTTAGTAAAACTTAAAAGTATAAACAAAAGATAACTACTCATCCTACTTCATTATAATAATAATAATAATACGATTTACAAACTGCAAATTTAGATCGCGATCGTACGTGTAAAAGTGTGTTCGCGCAAAATACATACATAGAACAGCTTTCTCCAAGAGTTGCCTGTTAAGGAAACCCGACAGCAGCATTCAGTATTAGGCCATAGACAGACAAGCCAGGTGGTGCATTGGTACGCATAAAATGTGTTCTTTCCACCTGTCAATAATAAAAAAGCCTAGTTACGTGCAGTGCAGTTTACACTAGCTTTCATCCCGATGGTTGGGCGACTGCCAACATAAATATTATCATGTAATAATATTATTTTAGTACGGTTATGCATAAACAAATACCGAAGCGAATGCGCTTATACAATACAAACAAATGATCTTAATTAGACAAAAACATATTTGGAATATAAATAAATAATAAATAAAACATTATTAAGAAAATAATTTGGAATACGATGCTTGTAATTAATATTCACATTTGTATCACACTTCAATTTTCACAGACAAATATACTTATCATTTACTTCAAAGTTTAATAAATATAGATAGATTTAAATAAAATACGATAAAAAAAAATTAAGTTTTCATTTAAAATTTTTCCATTAAGAAAAGGGCATTTATATAAAGAATTACGTTGCTACGACACCTTCTTCCACGTTATTAGTTACTAATGAAAATAAAATGTTATTTATCTATACATAGGAAACAAATAAGTTAATTAATATCTTAGCAAGATTTCTACAGACGTAACAATTGAAATATAATTTTATCTTCGAATAAAACTATAAAATTTTTCGGTGCCACGAAAAAATCTTTGAAAGGACAAAATAAAAAATTCTGATGGTGCGAGATCGGAGACTAGGTGGACGTGGGAAAACCTTTCGACTCGAGTTTTGAATAGCTTTCCGTGTCTTTTGAGCGGTAAGGGAAGGCGCTAAAAGAAGAAATTACGCTTTAAAAATTCCGCCTTTTCAGAGAGAACCAGGGTGTTTCCTCTTAATTGCGGGATTTATTTTATTTTTTAACATGTATTCGCTAGTGATTGTACGTTGTTCTTCCAATTCTTCGAAATAATCGCAAAAAAATGGGTCTTTAAAGTTTCAAAACATCATTAGCATCACTTTACCGGCTGACGTATAGGTTTTGAATTTTTCCTAATGGGAGATCGGATGGTAACATTCCAGACGTTCGGATTCCGGCTCAAAATGTTGAATACAGTTTTCATCAGAAGTTAGTATGCGATTTAAAAACGCATTGCCTTCCGCTAAAAACAATAGTTAAATTTCGTACAAATATGAATTCGGTATCTGTGATTTTCAGTTGACGGTCTTGGAACCCATCTTCAACATGTTTTGCGGCAATTCATCTTATCACGGATAGTGTCCGATACTCGCACTACAAATATCAACAATTTACCAAATTTTTATGCGTCTGTCTTTGAAAATAAATTCATTAATGCAATTTTGCAAAGCGTCAGTCGAAACTTCCACCGGTCTTCCATTATCATGAAAACCTGTGACACTGTCGGCCCGATTCTCTGTACGATTCTCTTATAAAAATGTTCAAGGTTAATACCGCACAAAAAAAACGCTACCGTACAGTTTTAAAATACCCGAGTGAATTTCGGCCGGTTTTACACCGGCAGAAAATAGAAATCTTATCACAGAACGCTGTTCTTTCGTGGTACACGTTTAAAGAGAAGCCGACATTTTTAAACAAACAAGAGATTATAATAATAGGAATTTTATTCGAACAGCTGATATTTTCTACGTCAAGGGTGCCGACTTGGATGACAGAATGTTTCAGTTTATTCTACTAAATTAGTTGCTATTCGTCTCTTTAATTACACTGGTCAACAAAATTTAATTTTCTGTTTGTTAAATGAATGGCTGGTTCTTATAGTATTTTTTATGCTGATTTCATATATGTTTTCTATCGGGCTTAGGTTTTTTTTTTTTAATTGAAATTTCTTTTGAAACAAAAAACGTATGGTGAACGTAATATGACAATACGTTACATACATTTTATACTCGCTTAAAATCTATTTCTTTTGGATTTTCTGCTGAAATTCGCTAGGTAGACCCCCTCTATAGATACCGACAGTAATAGTCTAACATTTTTCGGTTCCATTTTCAAGGTATAGTGTTTCTATTGTAGATATCTCCTGATGAAAGCGTTCTCCATGTTCATCACTGAAAGCGCCGAGATTGTTAGGGGAAGAATCAAAATGTGAATGTAAGAAATGGATTTGGAGTGACATGTTACATACCCATGTTCTTTGTACTTTTGAAGGAGTTCAATCACAAGTCTTCTGTAGTTACTGGCCTTATATTTTCCAAAGAAGTTGTTTTCCACATTGCAATGATTTCCATGCAGCAACCTCTAAATCATTCAAACATTCTTCAAACGCCGGATTACTTAGTTTTCTTATATGTGGTCCAACAAATACACTTTCCTTTATTTTAGCATCGCTTACAATAGGAAATTTGCTTTTAGAAACCGAAACCCTGCACCGTTACGATCCACTGCTTTAATAAAAGTTTTGAATAAACCTAGCTTAATGTTTAGCGGCAAAAGATAAACCTTTTCTGGTTTTACTAATGCCTGACTAACAACATTCTTCTCTCCTACAGTCAGTATCTCTCTCTCTCTCTCTTTGGCCACTGCTCTTTTGTGTAATGGTTTTTCCTATCCCTGCTGTCCCAGTCGCACAAAAAGCAACAGAGCTTAGTGTAGCTGCTACTACTTTCAGATCTCCACAAATATGCCATAAATATTTCTCATACTGAATCCTGCTCGACACAAGTTTCATATTTTCATAAGACTCCTTCGTGTGAACAGCGTATGCTAATGATGATATTGATGGGTATTTAATTCCAATGTGAAGTAAAGTCGCTTTCAAAAACTAAGCTTTTAATAGCTTTTAAAAAAGTCAATAAATAGTCACCATTCGTCAGGATGGTGGATATGTCCCAAAGCTTCCAGTAAAGAGTCCACATCATTACAGTGTACCAAGTTTTTGTGCTGAGAGAAGAAATGGTCAAATTCTGACCGTCTGTCACGGAAAGTAATTATTTTAGTGTTTGGTTGTAAAATATGCCATTCATTCAGTCTTGATGCCAGTATTTCTGCTTCATTCTTTGATACATTTAGATCACCAACCAGATCATTTAATTCTGATTAATTAAATGTGGCTCAGTATATCTGTTTTCTAAAAAGTTTGAATGCCTTTCTTCGTCGTCTGATAAGTCAGCACATGATTCGACATTTTCATCTTCATCTAAGTTCCATATTTCTGGTGGTACTGAAATTGGAAGCTCTTGGCTATGTGGCACTGGCCGCATGGCAGAGGGAATATCAGGGCATTTAACAGTATATCTAATTTAAGTTGTTATCCCAGATATTTTTTTACACAAAAATAACAGTCTGTGGTGTGATCCTTCGGTTCTCTCCAAACCGTTGGAATTGCACTCACTTTACTGAAAAACATATACCCGCAAATACGAAAGTCAGCTACAAAACTAAATGTTACGTAGACAAGAAACTCGCACCTGAATGAGAACTAAAATATTTCTCTAGTCTGTACGACAGTTAATAAATAAATATAATAATGACAAAAAAATAATGAGTGGATGATATGTTTATAGCAAGATGAAAATAGGAAGCATGAATCATATTCTTGTTCATTTTAATTTGTGTGTAAATAATAAACATGATGACTAATGTCTAACAAATCAATGTAACAACGATTTACGGGCTGTATTAATTAAACAAAAGCTATTTAGTTGATAAATATATAATAAGATACGTTCACAAAATGCAATACTTCTGGGGTTCATGCACGATACTACCTGAAAATAAGAATGGTAGTTACAAAAAAACTAAGCCTGATATAAGAATTCTGATTTTATATTTAAAATCAGCATGAAAAATACTTTCAGAATCAGTTATTCACTCTCATTTAACAAAATCATTCTTGATCAGTGTTACTGAACGACTCTCGTACAGTTACATAATAAAAGTTTGCTGAACTACAGGTAGATAGCAGCAACCTGGTTCGAATACCGGTCAGGCATGGAATTTTTACATGCTACAAAAATGCCATTTCATCTTAAACTCTGAAGTAACACCTAACGGTGCTCCAGGAGGCTTAGGTAGCAGCAGCAATGACATAATTATCTCGCTATAATTCAGCTCCAAACAGCTAAACAGGTCTCATTACATGCCTTTTCTTTTTCCTGTTTAGCCTCCGGGAATTACCGTTCAGGTATTACTTCAGAGGATGAGTGAGGATGATATATATGATTGTAGATGAAGTGTAGTCTTGCACAGTCTCAGTTCGACCATTCCTGAGGATAATAATAAGGTGGTTGAGCAGCTACAGAAATGTTTTTCTTTGCCAAAAACTCATTAATTGAGAGTATAGTTTGACAAGGTGCATTGTCATGATGCAGCATCCAGTTGTATTTGATGGCTGGTCTCACGCAGGTAATTCTTTTTTTCAGTCTTTCAAGAATTTATCGTAAATATATTGATTTACAGTCTGTCCTGAATGCAAAAATTCCTTACGGACAATGCCATTACTATCGAAGAAACAAATTTGCACGGTTTTGATTTGTTCATTTTTGCTTTTTTTGGGACGTGGTGAGTTTGAAATGTGCCACTCCTTGCTCTGACATTTTGTTTCTGGGTCGTATTCAAATATCCAAGATTCATCACCAGTAATAACATTTTTTAGAAAATCAGGATCAATTTCAATTCGCCCTAGAAGATCGCGGCACACTTCCACCCAGTTGTTTTTCTGTTCAACAGTGAAGTTTTTTTGGGACCAATTTTGCTAAAACTTTTTCATGTCCAATTCGTTTGTCAAAATTTGATGGACTGTGGTACGGTTCAAATTCAATTGTTCTGCGATCATTCTGACAGTTAATCGCCGGTCGTACCGTATCAAGTCTCTGATTCGCTCAACACTGTCGTCACTTTATGACGTTAACGGTCTTCGAGAGCGTGGATCGTCCGCAACTGATTCTGAAAATCCTTCAAATCACCTAAAAACTTGGGTTCGTGACAGAGCGTCATCTTCATACGCCCTTTTCAATTTTGAAAAAGTTTCAGTTAGCATTCTCACCGAATTTAACACAAAACTTGATTGCACGACGTAGCTCATAATTAATATCCACTCATTTTTGTAACGCATAACAAAAACTCGTTTCATGAAAAGTTTGTTTACGTCTCACGTGGCAACAATAGACTGAAAATATTAATATCTAATATAAATCAGCTGTTAGTAACTTTAGAGTGTTGGCGCTTCGGCTGCCAACAGAAAACTATTCTCATTACTTTATTTACAGATCTCGTATAATATCTAATAGTAAAATCTGATGAATTAAACTAGTGTTTGGCAAAGAATCTCACATAAGTAATAAACAACTGTAGAATGATCTCATTATGCAACAAACATTAAATAATCATTAGCTGTAAGTATATTGTGATAATTAAGAAGATTAATGAAAGACAACTACAGTTACCTAAAACCAACGGTTTTAAACATTTGATACAAAAGGGCAAGGATATAAAGGACAAGTGCAACTAGTACTACAAGACGATAGCAAAAATTTCAGAAGACGACGTCACACTGATTATAAAAGCAAATAAATTTATAATTCAACGGTTTTATTACAATGTCGGAATAAATTCAATTTTAAAGTACTAACATACAAAGCTTAAAATGTCACTACGTTTGGAAAAGTACATTTTAAATATTAAACTAGTTCAACAGGTGGAAAAGTTTTCAGGTGTATATATAAAACTTTAATACGTATGATCGTAGCGAAGGGAGTATCATGCAACTTTAGGAACATTAATCGCACCGCATACGTTATCTTGTTTTGTTTACTCTTGAGAGATCTAACTCTACAGTAAACAGTTCATCGTTTACCGTGAACCGAGGCAAATATCAAACAATTTGATGCTGTATTTCAACCGGGCGTTTCCAACTCGCATTACTTTGCGTGATAAGTAAACTCTCATTTATAAATAACGTCTAAGAAACCTCTATATCATGATCCGGGAAAATGTCGGACGTTATTACCCGATCGTATCAACGTTTCATATCGATACACATATCAAATACCGATATAAGCGTCGATGCAGCTTTAACGTTTTCTAATTCTAAATTATAATAGAATTATACCGATCAAAATTTGAAATACTGTTGAATAAATAAGTAAAAAAAAATGTATATATTACACACAGTATGTACAAATATATACAATAGGATAAAATTTCGTATGTTTATATACCCATGCTAAACATTTTAATAAACATAGGTACTAATAAACAAATCTTTTTATAAATTATCTTTCAATGATAAATAATCTTCCTTCGCGATTATCATTATTAATAGCCATTATTACTAATCGTAATACATATTACGATTAAAGTCATCGATATAAATAACATTAAACTGAAAATAAATAACTTTCTGAACTTCAAAGATGAAACAGTACAGTATTTTTTTTTTTTTTGCGCGCCAATTAAAAAGAAAATAAATACAAAAATATTATTATTCATTATGGCAGGTTTTTGGTCAACCCTTGCCGTAAAGGGTTGGTCATATCAAAAATTGTTTCAGACAAAAGTTTTAGGTAATGTTTAGAGGATAACGACCACTTTAAACAGATTCGATATTGTGCCTATTAAGGGAGGAATGATTTTTTGTCTTCAAAACCCCATTTTTTCCACCCCCTGGGCCAATGGTTGTGATGATATCAAAAAACTTTACTAACAAGTTTTAGGCCCTTATCCAAAGAGTAGTAGGATCTTTAAACGAATTCGACATTTTAGTTAACAAGAAAGTTATAGGGATATTTTGTTTTTTCGAAAAAGCCCCCCAATTCCAACCCCATGGTCAGATTTTGGCGGTTAACTAACTTGACCGAGATTTTGAGACGAGTTATTTTTAAACAACAATTTGAACGTGATTGGCACAAAATTACGGCAGTTATCGTGTACACAAGAAAGTAGTGAAATATATGTATATATATAAACTTTTGAGCTGACGGTGGTTCTGGGGTCTGGGGTATATGAAACGCGAAGATATGGCGAAATTTTCCGTAATTCAAATTATGGTACCTATTACAATAGGTAGTTTCTTATGAAATCTACCTAAAAACTGGAATCCGAAATCGAAATTAAAAGGATTTTTTTTTTTTTTTTTTGTCTTCAGTCATTCGACTGGTTTGATGCAGCTCTCCAAGATTCCCTATCCAGTGCTAGTCGTTTCATTTCAGTATACCCTCTACATCCTACATCCCTAACAATTTGTTTTACATATTCCAAACGTGGCCTGCCTACACAATTTTTCCCTTCTACCTGTCCTTCCAAAATTAAAGCGACTATTCCAGGATGCCTTAGTATGTGGCCTATAAGCCTGTCTCTTCTTTTAACTATATTTTTCCAAATGCTTCTTTCTTCATCTATTTGCCGCAATACCTCCTCATTTGTCACTTTATCCACCCATCTGATTTTTAACATTCTCCTATAGCACCACATTTCAAAAGCTTCTAACCTTTTCTTCTCAGATACTCCGATTGTCCAAGTTTCACTTCCATATAAAGCGACACTCCAAACATACACTTTCAAAAATCTTTTCCTGACATTTAAATTAATTTTTGATGTAAACAACTTATATTTCTTACTGAAGGCTCGTTTAGCTTGTGCTATTCGGCATTTTATATCGCTCCTGCTTCGTCCATCTTTAGTAATTCTACTTCCCAAATAACAAAATTCTTCTACCTCCATAATCTTTTCTCCTCCTATTTTCACATTCAGTGGTCCATCTTTGTTATTTCTACTACATTTCATTACTTTTGTTTTGTTCTTGTTTATTTTCATGCGATAGTTCTTGCGTAGGACTTCATCTATGCCGTTCATTGTTTCTTCTAAATCCTTTTTATTCTCGGCTAGAATTACTATATCATCAGCAAATCGTAGCATCTTTATCTTTTCACCTTGTACTGTTACTCCGAATCTAAATTGTTCTTTAACATCATTAACTGCTAGTTCCATGTAAAGATTAAAAAAAAGTAACGGAGATAGAGAACATCCTTGTCGGACTCCCTTTCTTATTATGGCTTCTTTCTTATGTTCTTCAATTGCTACTGTTGCTGTTTGGTTCCTGTACATGTTAGCAATTGTTCTTCTATCTCTGTATTTGAACCCTAATTTTTTTAAAATGCTGAACATTTTATTCCAGTCTACGTTATCGAATGCCTTTTCTAGGTCTATAAACGCCAAGTATGTTGGTTTGTTTTTCTTTAATCTTCCTAGATCCTAAGGATTAATCCTTAATCCTTAATTAATCCTAAAAGGATTAATTAATAAAATCTAGAAGTATTTGGATAACGTGAAATTTCGTATTTCGAGATGGTAATACATAAAAATATAAATGAAACGCTTAACAAATGAAGGACCATAATTTTTCTGGTTGAGAAAGATGATAATTCTTTTTTTTGTTTGTAAAGAACTATATTACGTTGCTAAACGTCTTAGGTAGCCAATGACACAAATTACTCTTAAGAAACGACATCAATTTTACAGAACAATAAGCAATCCATTCTGGACACATTACTGAAAATTTAGGGTTAATTTATTTCTTTATATTGTGAAACAATACATATACAATTTCTTGTACTCAACAAAATAAATTTTCTCAGTAAGCTCTTAGAATAACAATTTATTTCCTGTTAATAACATTTTAATTATTGCTCTCTCACTCACTCTCTCTCTCTCTCTCACACACACAAGTTTTATCTTCGCTATTAAAGATGGAATCATATTCAATAAATGATAATCATAAAATTATCCAAAAAGACTTAAACGGTCTAGATTTTTATAAAATCTAATCTTCAAGAACCAAATTGTTACTTCAAAACAAAATAGATACTAGATTTATTTCCTACAAAAAACCGGATGTATATTTGAAATATGACGAAAATGAATGCTTGAAGTTGGGTTTTTCGACACCTGTCGTACTTTCAAATCCATTTTATTAAACAAGTAAGAACGATGGTGATTATGAGCAATTGTGTTTAAGAATCCTGAATAAAAATGTAATTTTATGCGTATTCAATTAACATTTTTGTTTTTTTATTGGAGTGCATTAAAGTCCCACAGTAACTACTATAAAAATATTCCGACTTCAGAAGTGAAGTCTATTTTCAATTGAAAATAAATCGAGTAACGATGTGGTTACTTGGTCGATTCCATTTTTTTCTATAGGGATGCCGTTTTAATACGAGACATATTGTCTTATTCCCACAAAAAATTCTACAAGATGAATTCAATAAGATACGAAACGCTATTAAGAATACTATTTAAAAATAAGATGTGATATATTTTGTTCATCACATCTCTTTTGTTTTGATCTAGTATATAAATGGTTTGAAAAAAGAAACATTAACTCAAGATAAATATGTTTAGGCATAGAGTTGTATGTAGAAAAAAGTTTTATATTGAAATATAAAAGAAATTTCATGTAATAGGAAAACGAAAGAATGGAAGTTTAAGCTTCACAGAATATCTTTTGTTTTCATTTTCTGCATAGAGTTGAAGATGTATGTGAAGTTAATAAAAATTATATTGAAATGAAAATGAATCTGTAGAAGAAAATTATCGAATGAAACTTTAAGTTTGACAGAATGTGTTTTGATTTAATTTTTTGCACAGAGTTGAAAATGGAATTGTGCGTAGAGTTCCATGTAGGAAAAGTCCACAGTTGTTCCTAAATAATCTTTTTTGTAAAAAAAAAAAAAACGCGATCACTGATTTTGAAAATAAATAATCTATACTACATTTTTCATAATTTTTTCTTTTCAGGAAATTAGCATCCCTCTAATTATTACTGGTTTAATTATTCGTTTGCGCATCACACAAGATTACTGTAATTTAGGATACACATTAAAAAACTTTCAAAATATTTTTTTCTCATTTTAAAAATGACTTGAATCTCCTTTTTAAATTTATAATTTACGCATTAAGGAAATATTTTGGTAAAAATATTTAAAAGGCATATTTTAAAGAGAATAAAATAAAACACAAATTTTGAAAGTAAACCTTTCTTCAATATTAAACAAAGGTTGTGCTCACCCTTAGAAAAATTATAGAGCAGCTTTTTCGTAGTTACATATGCGCTCAGGAGGCATTTCACAAAAAAAAATAAATCAAAGATAAAATAAAATTTGAAACAATTAGGCCTATCCCAAAGAAAAAAGTTAACTATTGAACTTTGGCTCAATTCTCTCTCGACAAGTTTTTTTAAACAGTTAGCTAAAGATAGATAATAATTTAGGGTATGTATCGATTTTTTTAACGTAATTACGTAAGAAACATTAAAGTTTCATTTATACACTACGTCTAAAGAGATGTTGGAAAAAATTAAAGAATTGAATCAAAAATAAACAAACAACTTTATGTGAGAAAATGCCCTGTTTAGCTTCATTTTCCCTTCAATCTACCATTTTGTATTTTTTTTTCCATATAAATTTATTAATTTGTAACGGATCGATAAATTTTAATGAAATCTGTTGTACATGTACCTAACAACTACGAAAATAGATATGAAAAATTTACACAGGTGATTCTTTCCTTTCTTTAACTGTTAATAATAGAAATTATTTTCAATTCAGTCAGTGAGGAAAATAAAAACAGGCTCAAAGTTATCAGACTTTATAATGTTTGAGATCCACTTTAACAATTTTAGTCATAATTTCAGCTCTTTATCACCGATCTAAATAAATTAAATTCACAATAAAAGGTTTAATATTTTAACATGATTCGATAAAACAAATATTTATGGAACTATTAATTACTCAATTTTTTTAAATAGTCGCCACTTTGAAACTTATTTCGTTTGTAGATATTGTTGGGTACATGAACAATAAATTTCATTATATCTCAATTCCTTCTAAAGAATAACATTTTTAATAATAATAGAAAAAAAATTGTGGAAGAGGGAAAATGAAACGAAATAGTACATTTGGATATATGAATTTTTTGTTTATAATGATGCTCTGAATCAGTCCGTTACGTTTCGCCTATACCTTCTATGTTACTCTGTATATATAAAATTATTTTCAAGAATTAAAGATAATAATAATTCCTTTCTTACTTAACGTATAAGAACTTCGAATAATTAAAATTCTAAATTAAATCAAACGAACCAAAAAAATAGGACTTTTTATTTAAAATCAGTGATTAAACGTATAGGATTTAAAAAGTTTTCTCTTTTATTTAAAAACATCTGTCATGAATACATCACAAAATATTATTAATAACAACCAAAAAGGAACTTTAAAAACACATTTCGATTGTCAAAGTGCTCTACTGGAGATAGATATTCAATCAATAATATCAAAATTCATCAGCAATACGTCAGTCACAGTATGGAACACCACACTATAAAAGAATAAATTAAAATATCTGACAACAACATTCTCTCTGTATCTCATTAATACGTAGCTTATACCGTATTATATTTGAAAAGGTATGCAATAATAGTACACTAAAGTGAAGGCCATTTAACAAAGACGAATCATATAACGCAATATTTTTTTTAAAAATTAAAAAATAAAACGGTAGTTTTAAACAATAAATCGGACAGTCACTTTTTATTATTATTTTCTAATCAAAATATTACTTTTATAATTTTTTTAAAATCTATAATAGATCATTAAAATTGAGTCTTTTACAATACAATATATGTATAAACAATTTACTTTTGATTAATAATTTACATAAATTTGTCTACATATAAAACTCGTTTATAACCAGCGTAACACCCGCAACTAAACGACTTAAAAAAAAATAGTGAACACTGTGAGTTTACTTCTAATTACTAATTTAGAACAAATTTTACTAGCGTATATGGATTCCTAAACTACAGAGATACATTAAGAACAGTAATGAATTTCTAAATAGTAATTTACCCTTTTAAATACGTAAAGCACTCTCTTAATTTATGTAACAGAAAACTTCGTATAAATCAAGACAACCTAAAAAAGAATTTGGGGTTAGTTTTGACAAAAAAAATCTACATTAATACTGCCCCCTTAATTCAAAACGAAATAATTCAACAAGAAGTAAAGAAGTAAACATATTTTTCAACAAGAAGTAAACATATTTTTTATTAATTCAAACATAACGTAAAAATCTAAGATATACATATAAAATTAGTATTTCATGAAAAAAGGTTTTATTTAGTAAAAATCTTCTTTCTTCTTTGAACGCTGCCAAAGAAATCTTCATTTTTTTCTTAATTCTTGACGGCAGTTTTAATATCTTAAAATGACATGATTTCAACGATTTCATTAACAATTTTGAAAACATTATGTAACAACTCTTAAAGTTGTCAGGTCATTTAGATAACAAAGTTACTTCTTTCATTTATTTCGCAATTATCTTTGTCAGCTTCTCCTTCTATCAATTGTGTAACTTCCTCATCGTCACTTTCAACGTTATTAGCATTATCAGTCTGTTTTTATTCTCATCTACTTGTAAATAACTAAATTCCTATTTATCAGCTATTTATTAACGATGAAAGAAGTTGTTTTTTAAAGGTATAAAATGTTTCGGACATTATCTAACAATCGTTTTACGATAATAAATAGTCTGACAAATTGCATCCTAGCAGTCCAATGTAATTATTTTTAAAATAAATTTTAAATGGATGAATACGAGTTAAAAATTTTTAAATAAAATTACAGTTAAAAAAGCTGCGAAGTATAACTTTCCTGGTTATGTCGGTCAAGTTATGCGATTCATTTTTTAAAAAAACTTTCTGGCTTCATTTCAATCATTTTAAGCTCTACTTGTTGTCTTTATGATAAAATAATTCCTTTGATTAAAAAACAATCACCAAAATTTTGAATTTTTTTACATTTTTATCTAAAGTTATTTATTTACTCCTAGTTAAATAAATAAAATCTTTGAAATTGCGAATTTTTTTTTTCATTTTGGCGGATCCCATACACAAGGGGAAGCATTCGGATAAAAATAATTTTTAAGAAAATATTCCGAAGTAGTAATAATAATAAATTTAAAAAAATACAAAGGTACAGTCATAATTCTAAACAAAACAAAGTTGTCATTTTCTAGGAAGGGGGTGAAAATTTTTGGCTAAGTGTTTTTTTTTTCAAGGAATAGTAAAGAGTAAGGGCTATCAAAATTTAAAATTTTTACATTTTAAATGCAATGGGTAAGGGAAGGGCAAAACATTTTTATAGTGCTTTTAACGACTATCGATGTAGAAAATATAGATGCGAAAAACTCCAATATTTACTTTTCTAAATTAAGATATAACTAAAAAAATAAAAATATGTCGTTACTTTTTGCGAAGGGGATGAATATTAAATCAAAATTTTTGGCAATTTGTGATCTCTATAAAAAAACTTTAACTTTTGTAAAAAAGTTTTGGTTAAGTACCCCAACAAATATTAGGAATTTTATTTCGGGCAAAACACTCCATCTCTTTTTTTCCAAATTTTACAAAAATTTAACACTTTCTTTCTCCTCGAAGGTAGTATATTTTACCCAGTTTGAAGAAAATCTGTCAACGGGGTCGAGAGTTATAATACCAAATACAGGCCAACATACATACGCAAAAACATCCGTCTGACAAAGTAGATTTCTTGGACTTGGAATAAACTTTTTTTCCGCAGATTAACAATTTATTTAAATCATTTTTTTGTTAAATTTTTTTACAATGTCTCCTTAAGGCTGAACTTAAAAAAAAAACAAAATGTTTTAGTTTCTTATTTTTAACCGATCTATATATATATATATATATATAGTTTCTCGTTATAGCTACAGCAGGATGTATCGTTATAGCCGAGAGAGTAAAAATAAAAATATAGAGGATTCAGTTTTAATTAAATATAGAGGTTTATAATCTCATCACTATATTCTCGTAAAACTTAGTACAGAGATTTAGAATAAAATGTACATATAACAATCTCCATACGACAGTAATGCAAAGTAAGTAAAGATTCTTCTGCTTACATCGTCAATAATTATACAAATATATATTATAACCTCCCTACTCCTTACAAGCAAATTATATTCATGTATAATGAATATACCAAATAACCAAATCATTTGACCATATAAATTGAAGGGCTACTGTGTATAATTAAAATCTCAGAAATGTAGGTACAATTTTTCTTCTCTAAAACTCAGTAGAGGGAAATCAACACACACCGTTCCATTTCTTAGAGAAAAAAAAATTAATTTCATTATTGTAATATTTAGTATTATAGCACTCTACTAAATTTAATCCGTGACGGAAATTTTGGGCAAATAAAGAAATACAATTAACTAAAAAATAAAACTGAATAGATAACAGTAAACAAAAAATGCAGTAATATTATAAACAGTAAAGATGATATAAAAATCACCCGTTTCGAATTTGAAAATACATTTCTGCGCAGCAAGGATATGTAGGAAAATTATTTATACTCCGTGGTAACATCGAATTTTTTATCTTAACGTAGCAACCGTTCTTTTAATTAAACAATCGGACACACTTTTTACGTATAGAGATATAAAACGATTTTTTTCACAATACCAAAAAATGTTTTATTTTAGAACATTATTCGAGAACGAATTCTTATATGTAAATTTCAGAATTAATTTCCTGATACTGATCTGCCGAATATCTCGAGTACAAAATTCAACATGATCTCTTTCTTAAGGATAGGATAGGATAGGACGCACTTTTTTTGGTATTTTCTTGTTTTCAGTATTAATGATCTAAGTGGTTGACATTAAAAACTAATTGATGCAGTCCCCTGGAAAATCGTTACGTAGCTTCTCAAATCAGAAATCTTAAAACAACAGTTTTAAGAAAACAAAAGTTTAAGTTACAAAATCAATGCGGGTTACAATCGTGTATTAAAAGTACGCATACGATATTAGAAAATATCCATTTCAGTAATTAATTATAACCGGATCAATCTAAGCGTGTTATACTAACGCGTGGAATAATAAAATTTGGAATACCGTAAATTCATGTCTTTTTCCAAGAATCGACTTTACAATGAGAAAAATCTGATGTTTACCACGACATAATAAATTTATTATTTTAAAACCTGAAGGTATGTGCTGGTACCTACAAGACGGTGACACAGAGCCTCCACCAACCAAAACCACGAACTAATTTATTTTTTATGAAATCTAGTTGTAAAAGGATTTAAAACGTATAGGTATTATGATAACTATGATTATTCTGATCTCACTGCAAGCTATTCTTATAGTAGGTATTCTGATCTCACATTATAAGTTTTTTCGTTGAGTGCTTTATGAGTAATGATAATAATCCTCATACATACCACTGAAGACGTGGATAGTAAAAAAAAATTATAGGAACTGCAGCAAGGAAAGTATTTGCAAATACACATATACTCCAAACGGGTACGTTGCAATCTGTTTAACTAGTGAACAATAAGCAACCCCCTCACCTATGGATCCATGAGATAAGGCTATGTCTGACATGTAAATGAGATGTAGTCTTGTACAGACTCAGGCCGACCAGAACCCAAACCACCAAAGTACACCGGTATCCACTGTCTAATATTCAAATCCGTATAAAAGAACTAACTTTTACTGGGATTTGAACCTCAGAACCTTCAACTCCGAAAATCAGCTATTAAAGAAGTGAATAATCGTATTTACAAATACGATTAAAAAAAAGTTTAAGCTTGTCTGGAAATATGATGAAATGAAAATTTTCATCAGTAATTATAGAATTCTGCTAATTAAAAAAAGAAATTTCTCCACAAACATTAAATTAATTATAGGTTCTATTATTTATCTAGATTTACTTCGTTTTTTTTTTTTGGTGTCCCTTGACTTGGACCAACCGATCGTATATAATTATACGTTCATCATATATGTGTAATTAACACAACGTACCTCAGAAATCTGAACGACATCATGATCACTTGTTATTTAACTCTGTAAATTGGAAAATTGTTCTAGTTTCATTCTTCAGGAAAGTAAAAAGAAAAAAAAATGAACTCCACTACTTTACGTAATTATATATAATTAAAAAAATGTCTAAATTTAATTTGTGATGTAGAGATTTCGATACACGATTAACAATAAATAAAAATGGATGAGATTAATTAACAGAAGTAAAATAATACAATAATAGTATAAATAGTATAAGTAAAATAATAACAGCATACCAGGCAATAAACAATATATGAATACGGCAAAAATGAAACTATATTTACACATTAAATGCAATAAACGAATATTTATATATTCTGAATAAACGAATATTCCTATTTTGAATTAACATTTTATGTTACCTTACATTCATTAATGCGATAAGCAAAACATCTAATTACATAAAAATTGCACTCATGTACAATGGAATTTGTACAATGGATTGTGAAATAATAAAAAAAAGTTCAAATTTCAAATGTTTAAGAACATTTGAAATTTGGCCCCATCTATGCGGTCGGGTCGTCCGTTGCCAGCCAATTGACGACATACGTTCTACAAGACACTGAATACGATGCGATTATTCATACCATGCTTTAGGTTCGAAATATCAATCTTATAATATTGTACGATTATTTTGTCGTTATGGTATAGAAGGCCATCGTGGTACCCTCTAAAAGGATTCCATAGACATTAAAGTATATTCAACTATTTATACAAGTGACAGTGGCAGGCTTGTATCCGCCATCACAACTGTTTATTCATACCGCGAATGTAATCATCACATTACTGGACTAGATTTGATAAATTAGTCATAATTTCAGTATCTTTACTATATTTCAATTTATTATTTTCAATTACATATTACTGACACATGAAATGAATACTATATCTAACAATTTATAAATTTCTAAGAAGGCAGTATGGCAGTACTGCAAATCTTTCGGCATCTGACTACACGACCGCAGTGTATAAATAGATAAAAAAAAACCCGTACGGTAATTACAAAGTTTCAATTGGACTACTGGATCGCACTGCATAATTACAGCATTTATTGGATGAACGTCTGAAAAAAATATAATTTGTAAAAAATTTTTATCCGTTACAACTTTAAAATATCTGTCCCATTTCGACGTTTAGAATACGAATGTAATTTTAATGAAAGTAAATAAAATTTTAGGATAAATTCGATAAAATTATTTATTATGGACAAATTTGACATCAATGGTTAAACTCTTTTGTTATTAATACAGAAATACAATTTAGCCCTTCTCACAGTGATAAAAGTTGAACATTATTGTTACCTGCATAAACATACTTGCATCCAAATTTAACGGGGGGAAAAAAAAAATATATATATCAAATTTATCCACTTTGTTCGTGATAAAAGATGAAAATTACTTCTATTTTAATATCCCTCGTTAAGAAAAAAAAACTCGTGTACATATGTACGCAGTTATACTTCTTTGGCGTGAATAAAAAAGATTATTTTTACGCATTCAGACAAATTTGAACTGAGTCAAACGATCGATAAACGATATTAAATACCACGAATAAAAGTTTGAATAAATAACACTTTTTTTTTTTGTATTCAGTCATTTGACTGGTTTGATGCAGCTCTCCAAGATTCCCTATCTAGTGCTAGTCGTTTCATTTCGGTATACCCCCTACATCCTACATCCCTAAAAATTTTTTTTACATATTCCAAACGTGGCCAGCCTACACAATTTTTTCCTTCTACCTGTCCTTCCAATATTAAAGCGACTATTCCAGGATTCCTTAGTATGTGGCCTATAAGTCTCTCTCTTCTTTTAACTATATTTTTCCAAATGCTTCTTACTTCATCTATTTGCCGCAATACCTCTTCATTTGTCACTTTATTCACCCATCTGATTTTTAAAATTCTCCTATAGCACCACATTTCAAAAGCTTCTAATCTTTTCTTCTCAGATACTCCGATTGTCCAAGCTTCACTTCCATATAAAACGACGCTCCAAACATATAGTTTCAAAAATTTTTTCCTGACATTTAAATTAATTTTTGATGTTAACAAACTATATTTCTGACTGAAGGCTCGTTTCGCTTGTGCTATTCGGCATTTTATATCGCTCGTGCTTCGTCCATCTTTAGTAATTCTACTTCCCAAATAACAAAATTCTTCTACCTTCATAATCTTTTCTCCTCCTATTTTCACATTCATTGGTCCATCTTTGTTATTTCTAATACATTTCATTACTTTTGTTTTGTTCTTGTTTATTTTCATGCGATAGTTCTTCCGTAGGACTTCATCTATGTCATTCATTGTTTCTTCTAAATCCTTTTTACTCTCGGCTAGAATTACTATATCATCAGCAAATCGTACCATCTTTATCTTTTCACCTTGTACTGTTACTCCGAATCTAAATTGTTCTTTAACATCATTAACTGCTAGTTCCATGTAAAGATTAAAAAGTAACGGTGATAGGGAACATCCATGTCGGACTCCCTTTCTTATTACGGCTTCTTTATCATGTTCTTCAATTGTTAGTGTTGTTGTTTGGTTCCTGTACATGTTAGCAATTGTTCTTCTATCTCTGTATTTGAACCCTAATTTTTTTAAAATGCTGAACATTTTATTCCAGTCTACGTTATCGAATGCCTTTTCTAGGTCTATAAACGCCAAGTATGTTAATTTGTTTTTCTTTAATCTTCCTTCTACTATTAATCTGAGGCCTAAAATTGCTTCCCTTGTTCCTATACTTTTCCTGAAACGAAATTGGTCTTCTCCTAACACTTCTTCCTCTCTCCTCTCAATTCTTCTGTATAGAATTCTAGCTAAGATTTTTGATGCATGACTAGTTAAACTAATTGTTCTGTATTCTTCACATTTATCTGCCCCTGCTTTCTTTGGTATCATGACTATAACACTTTTTTTGAAGTCTGACGGAAATTCCCCTTTTTCATAAATATTACACACCAGTTTGTATAATCTATCAATCGCTTCCTCACCTATACTGCGCAGTAATTCTACAGGTATTCCGTCTATTCCAGGAGCCTTTCTGCCATTTAAATCTTTTAATGCTCTCTTAAATTTAGATCTCAGTATTGTTTCTCCCATTTCATCCTGCTCAACTTCCTCTTCTTCCTCTATAACACCATTTTCTAATTCATTTCCTCCGTATAACTCTTCAATATATTCCACCCATCTATCGACTTTACCTTTCGTATTACATATTGGTGTACCATCTTTGTTTAACACATTATTAGATTTTAATTTATGTACCCCAACATTTTCCTTAACTTTCCTGTATGCTCCGTCTATTTTACCAATGTTCATTTCTCTTTCCACTTCTGAACACTTTTCTTTAATCCACTCTTCTTTCGCCAGTTTGCACTTCCTGTTTATAGCATTTCTTAATTGTCGGTAGTTCCTTTTAGTTTCTTCATCACTAGCATTCTTATATTTTCTACGTTCATCCATCAGCTGCAATATATCGTCTGAAAACCAAGGTTTTCTACCAGTTCTCTTTGTTCCGCCTAAGTTCGCTTTTGCTGATTTAAAAATTTCCTTTTTAACATTCTCCCATTCTTCTTCTACATTTTCTACCTTATCTTTTTTACTCAGACCTTTTGCGATGTCCTCCTCAAAAATCTTCTTTACCTCCTCTTCCTCAAGCTTCTCTAAATTCCACCGATTCATCTGACACCTTTTCTTCAGGTTTTTAAATCCCAATTTACATTTCATTATCACCAAATTATGGTCGCTATCAATGCCTGCTCCAGGGTAAGTTAATAAATAACACTTAAAAAATAATATTTATTTTATACAGTTTTTATTCTGTTTAAAAAGTATTGAAGTATTCGTTGTCATATAAAACAAAGTTCATCGAATATATTTCGATTAGTATAGTTCCATGCATTCTTCGGATGACGATTAAATAGGCACGAGAGTTATCAGCGGTTTATGATATGAAAAATATGATACAGATAGTTTTATTTTATAATAGTGTATTTTATCAAAAATGTTGTTTTTGGTAAATTTAAAATTATTTATGTAAAATCAAGAATTTATCTGATATGTGCTGTTTTCTGTGTCATTAAAAATATAATTTTACTCATAAAAAATAATATTTACATAAATATAACCTTAAACTTGATACACAATTTTCACAAAAAAAATAAAAAATAAATAAATAAATGCTGCAATATAAAGTTTTATGAATATGAACAACAATATTCACAGTTTAAAATATCGTCTTCAGAAATCCGTGTATATATTTATTACGACTCAATAACTGTTATGTTTACAACACTTGCTAATCACTTAACTGCACTGAACGACTGACTACACGCACGTGCGTGCAACTGATCCACTTGGCCAGCGCAAATCTTCATGGTGTGTTACATCGGGGCGCGCAACTTCCGTAACTTGCTGAAAAAACATTCTGATCAGTTTCTCTTAACGTGCAAAAAGAAGAATAATTTCAAAAATGTAACAAAGCAATATTTTAAGTTATTTATAATTTTATTTAATTCTTTTTTTTGTAGTTCTATATATCTTTAAAAAATGATATTTTATAGGAATGAGAGTGTATTCACTGTCCCTCTAATAATGTTGAATATTATTCCTACGCAGTTAAGTGTCATTATGAGAAGAATAACAAAAAAAATTTAATGTCGATAAAGTGAAAAACTAATAAAAATCTCATTTTTAATGGTTAGGATGGATATCCTATCCATCCTTATCCTTATCTTCTTATCCCTTTAGATAAGAAAAAAAAAATTGTTCCTAATTAATTATCAAGAACAACATTACGAGTCCATAAGACGAAACAATCAACAGTTTAAAAAATGAATTTTCTTCACTTATTAAGACTGCAGATAGAGACACGAACATATTTTAAATCAAACATTTTTTCTCTGGTACTACTGCCAATGGTAATTTCGACCAAAAAAATAAATAAAAAAAATCCCCCATAGGACAACAGTTTTATAATTTTAAATTAAAATTACTGCCATACAGAAGTCAATACACAAACCCAATTTCGTAAACTACTTTACTACTTCTTTTTATTTTTAATTCAGGGAATATCAAAACTCAAAGGAATATAAAAATTTGTGGAAGGATTACTTTTTACTGCCAGTCTTTCTGTTAGTAATAAAAATATAAGCCTAAGTAAATAGATCACCTCTGCGAAAATATACCATCTACTAGTTGATATCATTTAATTTAGATCGTAGACTTGATGTATTCTACATAAAAAACGAAATCTTTTAGAGTTGCAACTTAAAAAAATAATAAAAGGATATATGAATGCGTTCGCAAATAGATAAAAATTTTAACTGACGTATTGTTAAAGCAAATATCGAGGATCGGTGTTTACAAAGGATTCCACAGACAAAGAGTTTATTTCATTTTACTAGTATGCTCAAGAGAACAAATTAACTGATGTTTCGCTGCATGCACATTAATAAATAATGGATAGAATCTGACGGTCATATCTCGGTCTACAAGCTTTAGTGAAAAGACAATAATTTAACAATAGATATTACATAAACTGATAATGAATACAACACTGAACGCAATAGCTGAACATTTAATGAGGTGTTTTTTTGTCAGTTTCAGAACAATTTAACATTTAAATATAAAACTGTCAAGTAACAACAGAAGACTGACAGAATATACCGTTATGTACTTAAGCCATTCTAATACATTAACCGGTTACATATCATAAAATAGAGAAGTAGATAAAAGAATAACAATTAATCATACAGTAACAGAACGGGGACTGAAAACGAATAACAGGACAGAAAAAATAAAGATGCCAGACAATTAAATTACAAATATGTTTAACACAAAGGAAATGGGTCACAGTATACGATAATAATGTGAAGTTAAAAAAAAATGTGTCAAACTATCTAAACATACGTTTATTTTCAAAATCGTTAAACAATAAATATGTTTAAAAAATAATAGTATTTATAAAAATGGAAGTAAATTCAACTTTAAATAATTTATTTCCTCTAATATTAATAATAAAATATTTACGGCGTAACAAACATTATACACAGTTTTTGTATCTGTTAATATGACGATAATAAAATTACTCATATGTAACGGCTTCATACAACAGTTTAGAAGTGATGCCGCTAGGTAGCGCAGCGCCTTCAAATCGGCAACTAGGCAGCTGCGAAAGTGTGCGAGACGTGCAGATTGCCAGATCGGCCGCTACTGGGCGGAGCTGCTTTTATTTTTAAAATCATTGATGCTCCTACATATTATAATCGACACAAAAAAGCTCCTTCGTTACTTCACTGATTTCTAACAAAAAAATTTCATTTTCAAAGTCAATTTTGACTAAAATCATAAATGAGAATAATGTTTAACAAACAATTTATAGAATTGAAATTTAATTCCATATCATGCATATACACATAAAAAAATAAAATATTTTTGTACCAACATTTTATTGACATAAGTAGCTACAATCTATTTAAAAAAGAAAAATGATTTTATTGAATACATAACCCACAGCAGTTTTCGATATATCCTTGTGTACTGTTGTCTGTGAAATGAAAACAATATTCCTGCTCATTGTAGTCTACATAGTGTCCTACAAGTTTCCATATATAATAAAAATAAACATATTTTATGAAAACTATTTTTATGTATTCATTATTATTGTTTATTTTTACCTATTCTACATATGGATACTAAAGGGACATTCTGCAGTTACCTATTATGACCTATTATGAGCTGGTGGTCCCCAGAATTTTGTGTAAATTTACCAGCATAAATCAGCACTTAGTAACTAACTATCATTTATAATAGAAATACTTTAAAAGAAATAATTTCTCAAACATGGTACCGCTGATATGATAAATGAACAAATTAACAATTAAAATAATCCACCTTACCAGCATGTTAATACGTACTCTAGATCTTTCAGCATCTTGGAAGCCATTAATCAGGAGTTAAAATTAATACATTTAAAGTCAAAAGTTTAAAAAAATCATAGTTAAAATTTAAAACTTTAAAACAGTCATGACTGTCCCAGTTCTACTACTATAATGTATTAATTTTAACTCCTGATGATGGCTTTCAAGTAAGCCGAAAGATCTAGAATACATATCAACGTGCTGGTAAGCTGAATTATTTTAATTGTTAGTTTATTAATTTAAAAGAAATGTTTAATACATATATAGAGCAAAGAAAGGGGAAAAGCTATTAGCTTATTATCCTCAATACTTAACAGTTTTCAGGAATCAGAATACAATTTTTTTTCCCCCAATAAATATGAAATTTAACAGGCACCCTTATACAAAACAGAATTTCCAAGGACTCCCTCACCAGCCCTTGAAAAATATTGAAAAACATCTTTCTGAATGGGCAGTGCCTTCCCATTCCAGACATGTTTTTTCAAATTACGCTTGAATTTTTATCATTAGTCTTGCAATATCACGCAGTACTTAAAAAAAACTAAGCTGCAATAAGTGGATCGCTCTGCACCAGCCCAAATCTACCAAATTCTACACGGAATTTACGCTGCGTACATGTGACATAGTTGTGCATTATATTTTGTATTATTTAATACAAATTTTTATTAGTTTTAATGTAGTTCTTTGGGAACTTTTTTGAAGAATGAAAATTTGATATACAATATTTTGTTACATTTAAGTTATCATACATGCTTAAGAATCAATCCCATGCCCAAAATAAAATAAGCAATTTTTCCCATTTTCTTAAAAGGTCGTAGACAAATTGCCTGCTCCGGATTCAAAGAAATTGTTTATGTAAATCAATCATTTATTATCAATTTATGAACAATGTTTCCTCAATCTTCCAATATACCTTTATAATATTTCCAGTACTCTTCAGCTACTCTAATCAGATGCGTTATCTTTTTTCAACAATTCTATCTTACATTAAAAAAATAATAATAATTCGCTCTGCACATCATTACAATATAGGCTATTCCTGCTTATCCAACTCTGATGAAACTGACAAATCGAATTTCTGAAGCTTTTATTTCCTTAAAATATCTCATGATCACAGAATTAATTATAAAATAATACACTGGGGATTATTCCAGCCATCACTTTTATAACATTTTAACTACATCTTTTCATCACTTTCTTGGTCAATGTTCATTCACAACAATTAAAACTTAATTTGATTATGATTAATATTACGGTCTGTGACATATTTTACTATATTTAAGGACTACTAAGCACAGCTTCTCCATTTAAAAAAACTTATTTCCCAGCATCGCACTGTAAGATTTACAGGCAACTGAACCTCACTAAATCAAACGAGAAGGTATTGAATTACTATGGTATGATTTAAACCCACAAAAATAAAATGATGAGGAATTAAAGACAATAAAAAGTTGGGGATGATAAGGAGTGCTGGTCCCTATATAAATCATGAGACATTACCAATGGTGAGGGGGCTTGAGTGCTCAGTGATGCAGAGTAGCTGGACTGAACCATATCGCAGAGGTATCTGTTGAGAGCCAGACTAAGGAATGATTCCTGAAAGAGAGCAGGAGCTCTTTAAGTAGTTGTTAAGGGCGTAGGTCAGGATGACTTAAACAACCATATCAACATCACTCAATCTTCTAAGTACTGCGCAGCTGAAAGCAATGGAAAACTACAAATGGTTTTTTTTCAACAAAACGTAGCTCTGCATTTTCATGTAACAAAGACGGAGGCGCCTTCCTTGGTAAGATAATCCAGAGATAAACTAGTCCCCTGTTCGGATCTCTAAGTGGGGAATACTAAGGAAGGGTCACCAGAAAATTAAAAACTAACATTCTACAAGTTGGAGCATGGAATGTTAGAAGTCTAAAAAAAGTTGGTAGGTTAGAAAATTTAAAGAGGGAAATTTATAGGAAAAATGTAAATGTAGTAAGAATTAGCAAGGTTTGGTGGAAAAATGACTTTTGGTCAGGTGATGTTAGAATAATTAACTCAACTTCAAATAATGGGCAGGCAGGAGTAGGGTTCGTAATGAACAAGAAGATAGGGAAAAGAATAGAGTATTTCAAAATGCATAGCGATAGAATCATTGTAATAAAATGTAAACCGATACAGATGTTAACGTCTATATGGCAACAAGTGCCTAAGGTAGAGTGTGTAAATGAAGAAGTTGACGAAGCAATTAAACGCGTAAAAGGGGATGAAAACTTAATAATAGTTGAAGACTGGAATGCAAGAATTGGAAAAGGCAAGGAAGGAAATACTGAGGTTGAATACGGGCTGGGCAAAAGGAATGAAAGAGGGGACCCACTTACAGAGTTTTGCACGAAGTATAATTTAGTAATTGCCAACAACCAGTTTAAAAATCATAATAGAAGAATATACACATGGAAAAAGCCACGTGATACTGCAAGGTATCAGATAGATTATATCATGGTTAAGAAAGATTTAGAAATCAACTAGTTGACTGCAAAGCTTACCCTGGAACAAACATTGATAGCGACCATAATTTAGTGATAATGAAATGTAGATTGGGGTTTAAAATCCTGTCAGATGAATAGGTGGAATTTAGAGAAGCTTGAGGAAGAGAAAGTAAAGAAGATTTATGAGAAGGACATTGCAAGAGGTCTGAGTAAAAAAGATAACGTAGAAAATGTAGAAGAATGGGAGAATGTTAAAAAAGAAATTCTTAAATCAGCAGAAGCAAACTTAGGAACAAAGAAATCTGGTAGAAAACCTTGGATCTCAGAGGATATATGGCAGCTGATGGATGAACATAGAAAATATAAGAATGCTAGTGATGGAGAAAGTAAAATGAACTATAGAAATACTATAAACAGGAAGTGCAAACTAGCAAAAGAAGAGTGGATTAAAGAAAAGTGTTCAGAAATGGAAAGAGATGTGAACATTGGTAAAATAGATGGAGCATACAGGAAAGTTAAGGTGAATTCTGGGGTGCATAAATTAAAATCTAATAATGTGTTAAACAAAGATGGTACACAGACTTATAGTACGAAAACAAAAGGTGGTTGAATATAGTGAAGAGTTATATGGAGAAAATTAATTAGAAAATTCTGTTACAGAAGAAGAAGAAGAGGAAGTTGATAAGATGAAAGGGAAGAAACAATACTGAGATCTGTATTTAAAAAATTATAATGGCAGAAAGGCTCCTGGAATAGACAGAATACCTGCAGAATTACTGTGCAATGCGGATGCATATTTACGAAAAACAGTAAGTACTGTCAGACTTCAAAAAGAGTGTTATAGTCATGATACCAAAGAAAGCAGGAGCACGTAAATGTGAAGAATACAGAACAATTAGCTTAACTAGTCATACATCAAAAATCTTAACTAGAATTCTGTACAGAATTGAGAGAAGAGTGGAAGACCAATTTAGTTTCAGGAAAAGCATAGGGACAAGGGAAGCAATTTTATCACTCAGATTAACAGTAGAAGGGAGATTAAAGAAAAAGAAGCATTTATAGACCTAGAAAAGGCATTCGATAATGTAGGCTGGAATAAAATGTTCAGTATTTTAAAAAAATTAGGGTTCAAATATAGAGATAGAAGAACAATTGCTAACATTTAAGGAACTAAACAGCAACAGTAATAATTGAAGAATATAAGAAAGAAGCCGTAATAAAAAGGGAGTCTGACAAGGATGTTCCCTATCCCTGTTACTTTTTAATTTTTAAATAGAACTAGCAGTTAATGATATTAAAGAACAATTTAGATCTGGAGTAACAGTACAAGGAGAAAAGATAAAGATGCTACGATTTGCTGATGATATAGTAATTCTAGCTGGGAATAAAAAAGATTTAGAAGAAACAATGAACGGCATGGATGAAGTCCTACGCAAGAACTACTACATGAAAATAAACAATAACAAAACGAAAGTAATGAAATGTCGTAGAAATAATGAAGATGGATCACTGAATGTAAAAATAGGAAGAGAAAAGATTTTGGAGGAAGATTTTTTGTAAATTAGAAAGTAGAATTACTAAAAATGTATGAAGCAGGAGCAACATAAAATGCCGAATAGCACAGGTGAAATGAGTCTTCAATCAGAAATATAATTTGTTTACATCAAAAATTAATTTAAATGTCAGGAAAAGATTTTTCAAAGTATATGTTTTGAGCGTAGCTTTATATAGCAGTGAAACTTAGACAATCGGAGTATGTGACAAGAAAAGATTGGAAGCTTTTGAAATGTGGTGCTACAAGAGAATGTTAAAAATCAGATGGGTGGATAAAGTGACAAATAAATTCATGATAAAAGAAGCATGTGGAAAAATATAGTTAAAAGAAGAGAAAGACTTATAGGCCACATATTAAGGCATCCTGGAATAGTCACTTTAATATTGGAGAGACAGGTAGAAGGAAAAATTTGTGCAGGCAGGCAACACTTGGAATATGTAGAACAAATTGTTAGGGATATAGGATGTAGGGAATATACTGAAATGAAACGACTAGCACTAGATAGGGAATGTTGGAGAGCTGCATGAAACCAGTCAAATGACTGAAGATAAAACAAAAGTGCTGGAGGAACCTTACCAAAGGTAGATCAAGTTTTTCAAACCGCCTGCAACTCGAGATCAAATCATATTTATTTAGGATGGAAACAGCACGATATTGATGAACGATTTTGGATTGGATGGCTGAACAACAAATGACATTCTTTCAGAAATTAAATAGCCATGACACAAAATTCAGACTTTCTAACTAAACAACGTCGACTATTCCCGGAATCGTGTTCCATGTAAAAATGTCCAACACACTGATTTGTTGATATTATCAACAAATCAGCCCAGACCCCACCCCACTAAAGTATATTCCGTATTATGTAGTGTTGAATCAAAGATAAAAGATATAGGAAATACTTGGTCAACATTCTAATTGTACACACAGTCCAGTACAGATGTTACAAGACAGGCTATAAAAACGGAATTAATGGGCGCAATCTAGTGGGCGAAATTGTAACTTGTAGAGTGGCAAGTTACAACCAAGGGACAGGTTTTGAATCTTGCTCAGAAAAAATGCTACAGAAAAGTTTGAAATGGTAAAACAAGCGCATGACGATAAGCTACGTCTCGTTCGAGTGGTTTTCCGTTTCCGTGATGGTTCGATGTCATTAAAAGACGATGAGAGAGGAGGAAGACCGGCAACCCACCGATGAAAATGTCGAAAGGGTGAGTGAATTATTGAGTGCCACCTACCAAGATGTCCTGAAACCATTATTAGACCGAATTCGTCGCATGCGATCGCATTTTTATAAAACTAAGGTTTGGTTCTTGTTTCAAAACAATGTGCTAACTCACACATCTATCATTATACGGCAGTTTTCGGCCAAAAGAAAGGTGAAAGTGCTGGATCATCCTCCATACTCGTCAGATATAGACCCCGCGGACAATTTTCTATTTCCTAAAGTCAAGATGCCTATGAAAGGAGATACCATAGAAGAAAGTGTTATAATAAGCATCAAAAAGGCGATTCCAAAAGACTTCTCTAGGGCTTTTGACAACCTTTATAATTTTATTCTGTTGCTTTTATATCCTCAGTCCTGGAACCTTTTGTACAGACTGTGCAATATACTTTGTATCTTTGTACTCAAACCCCATTTCCCCTAAGAAAGTCGTAGTTTTCATTACCTTCATAAATTTTCTTAGTTACGTACTGAACAAACATCCCGTAACTGAAAACCGATATGTGAAGCAAGTAGTTACTGTATATGTTTTGAATTGTGCGATGCCAAAATACGAAAAACAACTGGTTACTCTCATGTCCCTATTATTCAACTGTTTTACTAATACACTGTAATGTGTATCGGATTGACGTATATAGTAAGCCCTCCCATTGTTAGAGTTGATAGTTCGAGGCCGGACCAAACCGTTTATTTTTAACGTAAAGGCTGTCCGATACTGACTCGAATACCACTCCGTTCTTGGAATTTAATTAATAACCATTGGCCTAGCTATCCGCTCCAGAGACTTCCGAAATACCATACCTATCAATTCAATAGATTCTGATGAAAATTATAACATTATTCATAAATAGTAATTATTATGAGCTGAATTTTTAATTTAAATCATCATTAGAGTCATTGTGAAAGTTTAACTTAAATACATGACAATAAGTACTTAGTTTATTTCTTTAAATAAAAGTAGATTTTTTTTTTTACGAAGAAAAAACAGAACAAAACGTTTCTATAACTAACAAAAAGAAATACAATAGTTGAAAAAAGAAATTCATAATTTGTTTTTTTTTTTTAACCAAGTAGAAAGTATCATCAGTTCCTAAGCGAAATACAACAATGAAAACATGTCAGTATATATAAAAGTTTGTTTATAAGTAATAAACAAAGGCTGAAATAAGTTGGAGAAACACGACCATACAAACTATAAAAGAAAATTGCTTTCAGTCACGAAAAAACTTATTTCTAACCATTGTTATTCTGTTTAAGGAATAAGGCCGATACCTTTTACATTTCATCTTTCACGAATCAAAAATTAAAAATCTTCTGCAATATAATACCCATAAAATGACCATTTCAACATCAATTCAGGAAAAGTTGTACAACAAAAGAGTGTATAAAACATACTATAAAATACGAGTAGTATAATGGACGTACAGTTGAATTGTACTGTTTGCACATAGTAGAAAATATAACCTTCGCAAATACAGTTTTTTTATCCAAAACCTACTATAATAATTAGCAAATTACGGAAACTTCCTCATTAAAAATTAATTAACAACCATTTCCTGAGTTCTAATACAGTTGATTCGATAACGGTGGGTATAGACTGCTATTGTAACTTATTTTTACACATTTTATTTCTATTTTACATATATTATTTTAAATCATTAATAAAGCAAAAGATAATGCCATAGTTTTTAACCATATAATACGTCCGCATAATATAATAATGAATATTTACCACGAAAACTTCTACTGAAATACAAATGCTCATTTTTTCTTTCATTCTTTAGTTTTATATCATTTCTTTCGAATAATTTGTAAACGTATAAAAATGAAATTTATCTAATTTATATCAATCACCTTTTGAATGAAAGTTTTTGACAAACCTCCTTCAGTAATAATAAATTGTTTTTATTAACACCCTCAAATTGCCACTTCGGTAAAAACATTTCGAAGTACAAAAATAGAATTACACAAAAAATTAAAAAAATTCTTGTGCAATTCTGCCAAGAAAAACGACTTTTCGTTTTTTTATTTTGTATAATCTTTATGCCAGAAACATAAAAAAACAAAAATTAAATGAGAAAATCAAAAGAGGTATAATCTTTTTTACAATAATATTAAAATATATTTTCTGTTTATAAGGAATTAAATTATTGTAAGCGTAATTTTCCTCCTCTATGAATCATGAGACCTTGCCGTTGGTGAGGGGGCTTGAGTGCTCAGGGATACAGAGTAGCTGGACCGAAGGTGCAACCATATCGGAGAGGTATCTGTTGAGAGCCAGACTAAGGAATGATTCCTGAAAGAGGGCAGCAGCTCTTTCAGTAGTTGTTAGGGGCGTGAGTCACAATGACTTAAACGGCCGTATCAACATCACTCAGTCCTCTGAGTACTGCGCAGCTGAAAGCAATGGAAAACTACAGCTGCTTTTTTTCCAAGAAAATGTGGCTCTCTGCATTTTCACATAGCAATAATGGAGGCGCCTTCCTTGGTAAAATATTCCGGAGGTAAAATAGTCCCCCGTTCGGATCTCCGGGTGGGGACTACTAAGGAAGGGGTCACCAGAAAATTAAAAAATAACATTCTACGAGTCGGAGCGTGGAATGTTAGAAGCTTAAAAAAGGTTGGTAGGCTAGAAAATTTAAAAAGGGAAATGGATAGGGTGAATGTGGATATAGTAGGAATTAGTGAGGTTCGGTGGGAAGAGGAAAGCGACTTTTGGTCAGGTGATTTTAGAGTAATTAACTCAGCGTCAAATAATGGGCAGGCAGGAGTAGGTTTCGTGATGAACAAGAAGATAGGGAGGAGAGTGGAGTATTTCAAAACGCATAGCGATAGAATCATTGTAATAAGGATAAAATCAAAACCTAAACCGACAACGATTGTTAACGTTTATATGCCTACAAGCGCCCATGATGATGATGAGGTAGAGTGTGTATACGAAGAGATTGATGAAGCAATTAAACACGTAAAAGGAGATGAAAATTTAATATAGTTGGAGATTGGAATGCAAGCATTGGAAAAGGCAAGGAAGGAAATATAGTGGGTGAATACGGGCTGGGCAAAAGGAATGAAAGAGGGGACCGACTTATAGAGTTTTGCACGAAGTATAATTTAGTAATTGCCAACACCCAATTTAAAAATTGGGAGAATTGAGAGGAGAGTGGAAGAAGTGTTAGGAAAAGACCAATTTGGTTTCAGGAAAAGTATAGGGACAAGGGAAGCAATTTTAGGCCTCAGATTAATAGTAGAAGGAATATTAAAGAAAAACAAACCAACATACTTGGCGTTTATAGACGTAGAAAAGGCTTTCGATAACGTAGATTGGAATAAAATGTTCAGCATTTTAAAAAAATTAGGGTTCAAATACAGAGATAGAAGAACAATTGCTAACATGTACAGGAACCAAACAGCAACAATAACAATTGAAGAACATAAGAAAGAAGCCCTAATAAGAAAGGGAGTCCGACAAGGATGTTCCCTATCTCCGTTACTTTTTAATCTTTACATGGAACTAGCAGTTAATGATGTTAAAGAACAATTTAGATTCGGAGTAACAGTACAAGGTGAAAAGATAAAGATGCTACGATTTGCTGATGATATAGTAATTCTAGCCGAGAGTAAAAAGGATTTAGAAGAAACAATGAACGGCATAGATGAAGTCCTACGCAAGAACTATCGCATGAAAATAAACAAGAACAAAACAAAAGTAATGAAATGTAGTAGAAATAACAAAGATGGACCACTGAATGTGAAAATAGGAGGAGAAAAGATTATGGAGGTACAAGAATTTTGTTATTTGGGAAGTAAAATTACTAAAGATGGACGAAGCAGGAGCGATATAAAATGCCGAATAGCACAAGCTAAACGAGCCTTCAGTAAGAAATATAATTTGTTTACATCAAAAATTAATTTAAATGTCAGGAAACTATATGTTTGGAGCGTCGCTTTATATGGAAGTGAAGCTTGGACAATCGGAGTATCTGAGAAGAAAAGATTAGAAGCTTTTGAAATGTGGTGCTATAGGAGAATGTTAAAAATCAGATGGGTGGATAAAGTGACAAATGAAGAGGTATTGCGGCAAATAGATGAAGAAAGAAGCATTTGGAAAAATATAGTTAAAAGAAGAGACAGACTTATAGGCCACATACTAAGGCATCCTGGAATAGTCGCTTTAATATTGGAAGGACAGGTAGAAGGGAAAAATTGTGTAGGCAGGCCACGTTTGGAGTATGTAAAACAAATTGTTGGGGATGTAGGATGTAGAGGGTATACTGAAATGAAACGACTAGCACTAGATAGGGAATCTTGGAGAGCTGCATCAAACCAGTCAAATGACTGAAGACAAAAAAAAAAAAGCGTAATTTGATGAAATAATCAAAAACTACGAGTACCCTAACTCACACACGCATCCTAAGACAAATATATCCTAAGAAACAAGCATCAACTTTAAACTCGCACATCACTGTGTAAGCGCGTAGAAAAATATACCGCTTCACTGCAACATAGGCTCAAATTGAGGTTAGTTGTTCTGTCTGTTGTCAACTTAAATTGAGCGTTACTTAACTCAAGAACGACTCAAGCAATCTTCAACACCTGGCTTCTGTGGCGCGAGTGGTAGCGTCTCGTCTCTTCATCCGGAAATCCCGGTCAGGCACGGCATTTTCACACACGCTACAAATCATTCATCTCGTCCTCTGAAGCAATACCTACCGGTTGTCCTCGGATGTAAAAAAAAAAACAGTCTTCAACAAATTTTCACAAGCACAACTTCAGAAATATTACTACAGCATATCTAAATTTCAATCAAATTGATGTACCGGTAGTAGATTTGGAGATTTTCGAGACATAAATGTTATACATAGACCTGTATGTATATATATATATATATACATGTAGGTATTTAAGTGTATGATATTTTCGTACTTCTCATATCTCAAAACGTAAAGAAAGTTCAAAAAATGCAGTTTATTTATTTCCGAGGTATGACCATTTTAAGTAATAATTTCGAGGTATAGTAATTCAGATTTTTTAATTTCTAACGGCGGCTGAGCATACTGAAAAACTGAAAAACGTTTTTTTTCTAGTTAATCATTAGTTTGCCGTTCAGCTAAGCCTTTTAGGAGAAAATAATAAAAAAGTAAAAATTTAAACATCTTTTGTACACAACATTATATAAAATATAGTAGGGGAAGTCTTCTTTTGGGTTAATGGATAGAAATTTTTATCCGAAAGATTGTCTGGTAAATTAGCTGGTTTTAAAAAAATATGTCGTCATTTATCGTGCACTTTAGTTATAGCGTTAAAACTTTTAACATTGTATTTAACTCCAGAAGATAAAAATAACGCGTTAAAAGAAAGAACATATACATATTTCGTAAGTCAACGGACATGATAGTGTCGTTGTAGTAGAAAATAAAGGAGTTACAAGCTTTAACGGTGTGTACAATTAAATATCTTTTTCATTATTTTGAAAAAAGCAGTATCTCTGCCTTTCATCCAGAGATTCTAGGTTCAACACCCGGTCAGGTGTGGTATTTTTTCACTCGCTACAAGAATTTCATTTATCATCCATTAGGAGGTATTAAAGGGTACAGCCAAAACAAAAAGTAAAATAGAAGAGTTAATTGTGGGTTGGTCTTTCTCTCCTTTAAGTGAGTTATAGACACACAATACATCTATTACAGAGGGATCAGATTACAGATATTTATTAGAAAAAAAAAATTAAGAGAATAACAAAAAATACTCCAATCGATTACCTATAGGCAGCGCTGGCTCGTAAATTGTTATAAAAATTGGTACTATATTAAGGGAAAAAATCTGAATATCAATGAACCGTATTTATTTTTATAAAAAAAAGAATACAAAATTTTAAAACGAGGTACAACCGTATAGATTGGATTAGCTTATTCCTAGAATTTAAACCATATTTTCAATTAAGCGATGTACGAGGTCTGTAAATAAGGTAATGAGATCGGTTCAGAAAAACGTTTTTTACAATCCAATTATACATGGACTCTATCACCTTCGAAATAGTTTCCTTGGGAAGCCACGCAACGCTTCAAACGGTTTTCCCACTCTGCATATCAGTGTTGGAACTCAGAAACCGTAATATCCTTCAGATGTTCGGTTACACTCTTTTTAATGTTTTCTACTGTTCCAAAATAGGAGTAGAAAACTCCTATTGTCAAAGGACAATAGTCCTCTGAAGTGTTTTTTAAAGTCTGGAATAGGAAAAAGTCGCAGGGACTCAAGTCAGATGAATAAAGTGGTCGAGGAATTACAGAAATGTTTTTCTTTTCCAAAACTCATTAATTGAGAGAACAGTGTGACAAGGTGCATTGTCATGATGCAGCATCCAGTTGTCTCTGATAACTGGCTGGCCTCATGCGGGCAACTTTTTTCCGCAGCCTTTCAAGAATTTCTCGGTACACATATTGATTTACTCTGTCCTGTAGGCAAAATCTCCTTGTGGACAATGCCACACTATCGAATAAACAAATTAGCATGGTTTCGATTTTTGATTTGTTCATTTTTTTCTCTTTTGGGACGTGGTGAGTTTGAGGTGTACCTCTCCTTGCTCTGGCGTTCTGTTTCTGGGTCGTTCTCAAATATCCATGATTCATCACCAGTAATAACATTTTTTAGAAAATCAGGATCAGTTTCAATTCGCCCTAGAAGATCGCGGCACACTTCAATCCTGATGTTTTTCTGGATTTTCTGTTGTTTTCCTGTTGTTTTTCACAAAATTTTTTCATAACCAATATTTTGTCAAAATTTGATGGACTATGGTTTGATGGTACGGTATGATGGTATTTGATGGTAGGGTTCAAATTCAATTGTTTTGCAATCATTCTGACAGTTAATCGCCGGTCGTACCGTATCTAATCTCTTATTCGCTCAACATTGTCGTCACCTTTTGACGTTTACGCCTTCCACAGCGTGGATCGTTCGCAACTGATTCCCCGCCATCTGAAAATGCTTTAAACCACCTAAAAACTTCAGCTCGTCACAGAGCGTCATCTCCATCCGCCCTTTTCAATTCTGAAAAAGTTTCAGTAGCATTCTCACCGAGTTTAACATTAAACTTGATTGCACAACGTTGCTCATAATTAGTATCGCTCATTTCTGTAACGCACAACAAAAACTCGTTTCACGAAAAGTTTCTTTACGTCTAACGTGGCAACAATAAACTAAAAATATAAATACCTAATACAAATCAACTGTTCATATAACCATACGTTTACTAGTAACTTTACCTTGTTGCCAATTTGGCTGCCAAAATAAACTAGTCTCATTACTTTATTTATTCGTATATTATTATAGTGTCTTATGATAAATGATCCTCACCCAACACGCCACGTGATATCCTTGATTGTAGATCGCATCTGCGATCGAGATAAACGAATTTAACTTATCGATAACGATATCATTCTGAAAGTTAATACTTTAAACATTCAACATGGCTGTAATTAAATTACGGCATTTGAAGACTGAAATTATTTTACATGGCAGTTCATTTACGAATTTCTCTAATGGTCAAACCCAACGTATACAATATAATCTCGTAACAACAAAAATACTAATTCCATTAAGCTGTAATATCCCTACTGTATGAATGCTGTCGTGACTACAAATATCACTCGACAGGTAGCAAGTGAAGCACATAACCAACCCACCGGGATCTCGTCATCGCAAATCAGCTGATTTTGAAGTCGAGAGTTCTAAGGTTCAAATCCTAGTAATGGCAGTTACATTTACACGGATTTGAATACTATCGTGGATACCGGTGCTCTTTAGTGGATGGATTTCAATTAACCACACATCTCACGAATGGTCGACCTGAGACTGCACAAGACTACACTTCATTTATATTCATACACATCATCCTCTGAAGTAATAATACCTTACGGTGGTTCCGGAGGCTAAACAGAAAAAGTGAATCGTATGTTTTCAATAAGATGTGCCTCTTGCAATGTCATGATACTTCCTTGGCTGGTTCATATTTTAGCAATCGTCAGTCAATATTCGTCAGAAGTTCATAATTATTTACATACATGCGTATTTTTATACAGATACATAATACCCGATAACATTAGGGGGAAAAAAATATATATATTAGACGATTAATAATACGGTACATTTTTCGTTCGTTGATAAAAAAAGATGTCATATAATTTATCCATATTTATAAATGGATTTAAAATAACAGATCTTTTTTAAACACAAAAAGATTACAGCTTTAATCAATGACAAACATTTTAATCATACTTCCTAGTAATAATAATTAAAAAATAAATAAAGTCGTAAGTTTTTCTTCGGTTAATTTAAAGATTTTAATAAAAATTAATCTGTGTAGCATAATTATGGTTGTAGGTGGGTGAAGGTGAACTGCGAACCGTCTTGATTACAAGGGCTCCGTGAACTGTGACCCGTGAAAGTTCTTCAATCGACCGAACAATGAACAGTTCTAAAAGTTTACATAATAAGATGTTTTCCTCCTACCACCCAAATATTTTCGCCGTCATCCAGACCCCAAATTAAGTAAAAAAACATCGATGAAACAGGAGGAATCAAAGAAAACAGCAAAAGAAAATTTGCAGGCAGAAATGATGGAAAAGCTAGACTAATAAAAAAGCTATAACATCATTGCATTTTTCTTGAAATTTTCGTCGGTGTAACACTTTTTATACATTTTTAAAACCTATAATTAATGTAGCGTAGCACTTTTAAGCCGTTTTTAAACCTGTGCAGATTGTTAATTTGCGTGACTGAAATTTTTTATTTTAATTATTAAAGTTTTTTTTTCAATTAATACCTTCTTTCAAGAAATAAAAAAATATATTTTTAGTAAGCAGAATAATTTTTAATAACAGTGAAATATAAGAAAACGTTTTTAAAGTTCTATTATACTTTGAATTAATCTATTTTTCAATTTATCCTCTTTAGCCGTAGTTCACAAGATGCAACATAATATCTTCAACCCGCATTTAACGTAGACCATAATTCATTTTCAAGTGATTTAAAAATTACAATTAACTCGAGCCGCATTTTACAAAACCCGATCTAGGTGCAATCCGGCTGAATGGTTTATATTGTATATACATGCTACACGTTCCTGGGGACAGGGAATATTTCTTTGGGAATCTTTTACTTTTCTAATAGCTCTTTAGTTTCTAGACGAATGAAATTTCTGTAAATATTCAAGTTAAAGCTGATAAACACGAAATAATTGATCAATAATATGCTATTTCCATCCAGATAACCTCTCAAAGGATTAGAAATGGAATGGAAGGCTGCTGCTTGAAAACAACCTTCAGCTTCCTCTCGGTAAGGAAGTTTATTTTATCGTGCTGCAAGGACAGATCCTCTTCAAGGGCAGATCGATCTATTTCAAGACCCACACTATTTCCTTATCTGTAATCCCGTTTCCACTAAGGTACAAAGGAGCCTTTAAAACCTACATATACTTCGTGTAATCTGGATAAGAGGCTGCCCCTGTATCTATCCAGGAATTGTTTTATATCTAGTGTCTATCCAATCAGCTTAATACGATGGTTTTTTTTCAAGGTCCGATCGGTCGCGAAATAAAAACCCGCGCAAAAATTGGAAGTACCTTTGCGCATATGTGTTGCGCAGCGACTCTAGTGTTGCCTTCAATCACGCCGCGTCACTTTGTTTAGTTCAATAGCATCTCCCGCCAAGTGAAGTGAAGTGCGTGCGTTAATTCATTTCTTCAGGATGAGGGGTGTAATGCAGCTGAAATTCATCGACGAGTAAGTAATGTGGACGGTGAAACTTCAATGAGTGACAGCAAAGTGTGACAATGGTGCAGGAACTTTAAAGCAGGACGTACAAATGTTCATGATGCAGACGGTCAGGGAAGGAAGCGAGTGTCAACCGATGATCTCGTTGAGCGAGTGGATGAGGCAATTCGAGAAAATCGTCGGTTCATAACCGGACTTGGCTCCATCCCATTTTCACCTCTTTGCTCACATGAAACGCTGGCTAGGAGGACAACATTTTGGCACAGACATCGAGCTGCAGACCAGCGTAGAAAATGGCTGAAAACACAGGCGGCTCCGTTCTATGACGAGGGTATTGGAAAGTTGGTACCACGCTACGACAAATGTCTAAATCGGAGTGGCGACTATGTAAGTACTTGTTACAAATAAATTTTTTTTTATTTTCTCTGTGGTTTTAATTTCGTGACCGATCGGACCTTGAAAAAAAAAATAATCCTCGTAATTGAAATCCCTATCGGATAAAAACGGGAAAAATTAATTTCCAACAACACAATGATTTAGGCCTGTATTCTTATAAGATTAACTTGCAAGAATTTAATTATTTCATCTCATCTGATATCTTTGCCAGTAATAAAATCTGTGAAACAGTAAAAAGTGATATGGTTTTAACATAATTTCGTACAAATATAATCTGGCAGTCTATATTACTATCTCATGTTTTCGGCATAATTTCAACGCAGTGTGAAACTGAAACTGAGTTGCCCGAAAATAGATAAAACATTTTAAGTTAACGTTCTTTTATTTCTGAGTAGGTCATATTTTTGATAATCAAAGTTCAAATTTCATAATAATTCAAGAATTTCACTTCAGTATTTACGTAAAATTACTCTTCTTAAGAATTTAACAATTTACAAACAGTTAGTTTTTTATGGTTTAAAAAAAAGGCATTGCCATTCTATGAACTGGAAGGTGTCATAATTACTGATAAGTAGGTCAGAATATTCGTTAATCTCACGGCGGTACTAAAAAAACAGTGAATTAGTGACGCTCTCAGCTATACAAATAGTCGCAGCACGCTGCTAACACAGTACCGTAATTATTCTTAGCGAAATTTAAACAATAAACTGTCAAACGAGTATACATGACTTCAAGTTCGTTATAATTCAATAAAATTTAAGAGAAACACGCAAATTTAATGCTTTAACGAATGTGAAATTACTACAAAATAACAATGATACAAGATTTTATAAATTACAAAGAAAGAGAAATTTTAAAAAACTGTTTATACAGGAACTGATTTAAGAACAATGTTATAATTGTAATTATCCAGCTACTGAACATTCAAGCATTCTGATTTTAATTCGGATAACTACAAAAAACAGCTTACGCAAACTATTTACTATTTTCAAGTAATCAAGAAGTTAAAATATCGTTTAAGTAAAAATATTGTAACCAAGAGATATCTGCCTTTTTGTTAGTTCTTATGTATTGAAAGGTAAGTCCAAAAATAAGTAAATTAATCCCTCACCTCTAAGAGATTACGAATACACATCTAAAGCATGTCAAAGGCGGAAAAATGGTTGGTTAACAACAGCAAAAAAAGCTAACACAGTTCTAGGACTTTCCCGCCACGCGGCTTTTTTCTGAACATACAACTTAATTTAAAATATTTATCATTTTATTTAAGTATAATACTTTTAATTTTTTTAATTTAATGATGCTAACTGAAGTGGTCGCGCATAGCATATTTCATTCGCGGGGGAATGGCGGTATCAGCGGCTCTTCAAATACTTTTTTACACTTTAAATATTATTCATTTATTTAATACCGCTCACCTGCGACGCCACAACATAGCAGGCGACTTCAGTAGCTGTACGTCAATGGTGCTAACACTAGCGCTCCTTATGGTGAAAGGGATTACCATTTAGCCACTAGTTTATTTAGAGTATTTTTGAGGTGGGAGTGCGATTTTGCAAAATTTTTTTGGCAATATTATTATTGTTGACAAATGTGCCTAAGAACAATTAGGCAAAATCTCGAGATACTGAGAATCTTGTTCTACAGCCTCTCCCTCTAAACCTATTACTTTGGAAATTTAATGGCATCAATGCCCCATATATAGAAGTAATCTGCCCAAGTTTGGTCAAAATCGGTCGAATAGTTCTTGAGATATAAAGTGATTTAAGGTGCGACACCTAATACCGAACACACACACACACACACGTACATACAAACATGCGGAAAATTTCCATCCGGTTATTTGGGTTTCTTAGGCGTCAAAACGTAAAGATCCGGTGAAAACCGCCGTTGCCTAAAATGGACCGATTTCCATACTTTCCCTTCTACAGCTTTAGTTCTGCTATAGCGCTAGGTGGGAAAGTAAAACAAATATTTAATATGCCGGTCTTCAGGGAGAAGTTGTAGCAACTCAGTCTTTCATTTGAAAGGTCCCTAGTTCGAATCCTCAGTCGTGATATTTTTAATACGGTAAAAAGTTCCAATTTCATATTCCGTCGCACATTTTCAAGCTTATGGGTGATCAAAAAAGGGGTTTCATAAATAAATAATATTTAAATCGGAAAAAAGAAATCAAACATGTTTATACAGAGATTATGAAGCATAGAACTAATAAAACAAGAAAAAAATTATGCAGTTCATCAATTAAAAGAAAGCCAATTAAGAAAAATAAATAATTAGAACCAACTTAAAAACATTGTTAATAGACAACTTTTTCTAAAATACAGTTTTTTCAATAATGTAACCTTTTAATTTGGCACCATTTCGGAAAGTCAGAATAACAAGAATAAGTATTATTATTTTTTTATCGGTGATGTACATTTTTCAAAGTTTATTTAATTTTTTACTTTTTTAAAGTTCTGCTAGGGTAACAAAAAATTCTGCTCATAAAAAAAAAGGCGACTTGCAAGAAACGCTGTATTTTGATGGAATGCAAACAAACATAGTGAATACTACTGAGCGTGATGTAATACTGTATTGAATACGGGAATATGTATTTTTTCCCCATACGTTTTGATAGTAGAAAATTTGTAAATGAATGAAAGAAAAGAGTGTTAAATAAATTTAAAATACGGGATTCGGAAATACATGTATTATTTTTTATCATATGTTTTCAATAATTTTGCTGAACTTTCGCATCAAAATAATTATAATGTCAGAATCATATGACATCAAGCAATGTATGATTACGCAATACTGATACATTACTAAGCAATTCTAAAGACAGTAAAACTGAAAAATATTTTTAACTACCCATGTAGAATATGCACTCACAGTCTATGACATCAAGCAATATATGATTACGCAATAATTATACATTACTAAGCAATTAATAGAGTAAAACTGAAAAACATTTTTAAACTATCCATACAGAATATGAACTCACTCATTTAAAACAACTTAAAGAGAAGTTAAGTGGAAAAACTTTCACCGGAATAACAGAGAAACTTAAGTTTCAGAATAAAAGAATCATTGAAATCGTTCAATTTGGCAAAGAATAAGGCTTATACATACGTAAAAAAAAGTCACTTAGGATCGAATAGAAAAAAGTAAAAACTTATTTAGCAAACATTCGACTGGTTTGATCGTAATCCCCAAAATTTTGTTTTAAACTCATATTTTTATTGAAAAATATTAATACATTCTACACCCTTAACTAATTTAATATCCTGAACTGCTGCTTTATGGTTCATAAAACCAGATTGGTTTCTGTGATAATTTTAACTTTCTACACTTACTTTTAAAAATAAATTACTGAAGAACGCCTTAATAATTAGCTCTCTTTCAGCGTGCCTTTAAACGATAGATTGGAGCAAAATTATTGCCATTTAAGTCATCGGTACGAGAAAGCTGGCGTGAAGAAGTTGTCCGCTGTCGTTTGCTTTTGGGACAAAGTAGGTTGACGCTGGTGGTTTCTTATATTAACACCTGGTAAAGCTCCGACGTGCCCCTTAGATAACTGCCACGTAACAATTCGTTAGATTTTCCACTGTTGAGAACATTATGCGGCTTTGCGTCGTAGATTTAAATAAGCGCCCACACACATACCGAAATTTCACTGTTAAGACTTAAGTCTAAATTTTAAAATACTTTTTACTAACCCTTCTTCAGACAGTATAATTTGGAATATATATATTATTTATAAAATATACCATCTCCTACTCGCGGCTTCGCACACATACTTCAAACAATGTAGCCCATAAAAAAATAAATTTTCTATAAAAAACATAAAGAAAATAAAAAAAAGATTCATAGAAATCGGTACAACAGTACTCTAAAAATAAAGAAATTCTAAAAATAAAGAAATTTACACATTTCACAGGCTAATAAATTTTGATCCCCATAGTAACGATTTTATTTTCTTGCTACATTTTTTTAATCGTAATCGCAAAATTTGAGATTGGTTAGATGCTACACTGGGGGACTGAAAAGCGGGTGGGGTTAACTTTTGCAAAATGAAATGCAGGTAATAATTTTTCTCTTTGTTTGGAACTGTTAATGTGCAAAATGTTATCACGATCGGAATAAAAGTGTAGATTTGCATAAAAAACAAACGGACACACAAACATTTTTCTTTTTATACATATATATATATATATGTATAGAGATGTATATATCTTCATATATATATATATATATATATATATATATATATATACATATACAATAATAATTTATTGCTTAGGATATTCCCTAAACGAATTTTCCATTAAATAAATAAATATTACATGTTACTTGAGCTGCATCGTCTACAAAACATATTTATTCAAACAATTTCAATAAAATTACATTAAATTTAGTTCTGCTTTGCACCTTTCCTCTTTTTTTTTGTAATTTTGTCAATTTGTCTAGCGGACAATAATATAGTTAAAGGAAAATATAATTTAATTCAAAACTATACTGCGCACAACACGCACACACATTTGCATCTAAGCATGTTTGTGTATCAATTTTGGTTAACTTTTTTCAAGTGTTCTTTTATTATTTTTTTACATATTATTTCTGATTGATGCATAATACCCTTGCATTTTCATTCTGTCTGTATGTAGGGCCCTTTATTATCCCTTATTACGTTTACGTTTGTTGTATATCGTACTTAAAAAGCTTGACATTTTTTCCATTAATTTTAATCAAGTAGCCTTTTTTCTGAAAATCAGTATAGCATTATAATTCATCTGCACAGCCTACAACATTTTATTGATCATAACTTCTAGGCGAAAACGACCCATTCGGTTGTATCCCTGTACAAAAAAAAAAAAGCTTATAACTTATTAACTAACCCATTCCGTAACGTTTCAAAATTTTTTATCATTTACGATAATGGACCCGTTGCCAATGTTTCATGACACATACTTTATACAATTTTATTTTTTTACTTTTCTATACAGATATTTGTAACAATTACGTTATTTTATTCCCACGTAAACATTTGATACTAGCAGGATCTTTTCGCCATGAAAAATCAACTTTCTTTCACTGCAACAAATAAAATAAAAGGTAACGATCAGAATGAAAATGAGACACCCTGGTATCAATGACCTGTAATAAGAAAGAGTATCTAGTGATGATGGTAAGCACGTAAAAACATTGTAACTGAAGGTTTTATTCTTAATACTGCATATTTTTAAATACAAATTTTTTAAATCATATTGTTACGTAAAATTCCATAAAAAATTCGATATGACTGAGTTAGGACTATAAGGAATGCATAAACATAGAATAAAAAAGTAACTGCTTTGAAGTAACGTTATCAAGCATTGTATCAAGATTAGAACGATGTAAAATAAGAGGAAAGTGGTCGAGAGGGGAATTGAAACAAGATATGAAATATGAAAACCTAATGAAGGCCTCGGTTGACCGCATTAAATTTCAAGGGAATTGCATAACTGTATATATATATATATATATATATATATATATATATATATATATATATATATATATATATTTTATTTAAGCCGGAATACAAAACATCAGTTGCCATTATTGAAAATAAAATTAGATTTGAATTTAAAATAATATAACTTTCACGCAATCAAGATCAACAAAATAACTGACAAAGATGTTGTTGAACTTTCCCGGCACTTGCGTAATGGTTGAAATTTAATACTACAAGAGACAAATCTGAGAATTATTATTAAGCTTTCGGTCACATTACTAATCTTATTATTTTTTAAATTGTTAATAAACTTATGAAAAATATTTCTCGGAACGTTTGAAAACAGTGTATGTACTCACTCTACTGTTCCCAGCAGAAGGTGTATTTTTTGCTTTATACTATTTGTTCCGACTGACATGCACGTAAAGGAACTGAGATTTAAGTGGTACCTCAGAGTTTCTTTGAGAGTAATATTGACTGCAATAGTATAATAGGCTCAGTGAAAAAGACAACGGGAAAGGCACTTGTTCCTCGGTTTTCTAAGTAAGCCTTTTATGGGATGCTCATTTCTAAAGAAAAATACCATGAAATAACGCCGTAGGAATGACCGGTATTTCGTATAGGTTATAGCAACTAACATGCATACAATTAAAAATAAACTTTCAAGAATTACTTTTATTCGAGTAAATAGTTGTAAAGATTAAAAAATCTAAAGTAGACACCACATGACTTTCTTGTACGTTTATTAAATGACATATACACATTTAAGAGCATATGCAATTCAAGTGTTATCTATTCACGCATAAGTTAAATTTCAGACTCAACGAGGTCTGTTTTTAAAAAAATATGAACTTTAAAAGATTTTCAACAATCACTTTAAATGGAATACAATTCAAAAATGTATTTTATTTTACTGTCAAATAATTAAATAAAATGATCTTTTTAAAAATACGAGTATATACAATTTTTAGAAGATTTTGCTAAGGAAATCAAAAAGTAATACAATTTTAAATTAATATTAAATAATCAAATGTTTCACCAAATCTGATGTGGATACCATATAACTTCCTTGTACGCCTATTAAATTACATATACATATTTTTAAAAGTACACAAAATTTTATTTCACTAATAACTTCTGATTTTTTTCGTTTTTTTTATTGTTATAATTGAATTATTTATTGTCATTTTTTTTTACAATCAGAGGTTAATAATTATTAATAAATCAATATATTTAAATTAAAAAATATATATAAAAAAAAGAGAAAAGAAGTCGTATTCGAACCGATTTTCCTTCCCTTTATAAGATCCAAATATTTCATTAAATAAAATTTTATTTGGCTATAACTCTGGAACCAATGAAAATAAGTACCACTTATGAAATATCGTTGTAAAGCTCTCAATGAGGGCCGATTACTGCATTTAAGAAAAATTCAAAAATCTTAATTCTTTTGGATTTTGGGCTTTTTTGACACTATTGGCCCAGTCGATTGTAATCAAAAGGAGAGGTGCACATCCAAATGTTACAACAGTAATAAATCCAAAATTTCAATATTTTACGGCTAATCATTTTGAGTTGTACGAGATACAAACGTACGTACAGACGTCACGCCGAAACTAGTCAAAATGGATTCAGGGATGGTAAAAATGGATATTTCCGTTGAAATCTGAAAACTGACATTTTTCGTGATCACAATATTTCTTTACTTCGTACAAGGAAATAAAAATTAAGCCCTTCCGTCCACAAGAATCAGAAACAGTGAGGCGCTGTTTACACATTATAAGTATTTCTACTTCAAAATAACTAAAAATAAATATTAAAATCCTGAATATTTAGGTACATTCTTTTTTTTTTTTTTATTACGAAGAAGAAATATTTTGGAAAACATAATTTGGCGTGGTTGTTTTTCATTATTATAATACATCTTTTTACTCAGTTTATCAAAACAAATATATTAGTATTATTTATTAATTTTTAATTATTTTTTTTTATCCAAAGAAGCTATTTCTTGGAAAATAGCTAGAAAAAGTTTGGTACAAAAAAAACTAAAATTTGGTAAAGGTACTGAGAAAAGGTAAGAATTAGGTAATAAAACATAATAAAAAAAAGAGGTTGTTGACGCGTTTCACGTGAGGGTAATATTCTAGTTAGTTAAAAAGGATTTTTACAATTAATATTTTTTTTTTTTTAAAGAAAAATTCGAAGGTTAACTTTAATTCATTGGAAAGTAAAATAATTCTTCCCTCAAATCTTAGTCGTTGTTGTTGAGCTTTAAGTTCTTTGGAAAAAATATATTGTGTGAATCTGTAAACTTTTGAACATGATCTATAAAAGTTAACTGTTACTAAATAAAACATAAAATTCAGTTAGAAGGTTTTCAAGAATTAAGATAAAATATAATTATTATTTAAGAGGATCAATAAAAATGTCCGTTAACATTAAAAAAAAAGTAGCAGATTAACACAAAAACGCCTTCCGAAATCAGATTTCTTACAGATGATTGAATTTTATTTTTACAAGTCGATACCCAATATTAACATAACTAAAATGTTTAAAATACTATAATAATTAGAAATGTGCTGTTCAGATTTTACCAAAGTTACAAAAACTAATTCCTAATAACTTTCAAAAAAAAAAAAAAAAAAAATAGAAAATATCCTTTTTTAAGCAAGACTATTTTATTTAATTTTATTCTGGATAAAGAAAAAGAAAAATAACATTAATATGAATTTTTTTAAAGGTAAGTTTTAAATTTTCGTTATAGAACGTTACATTTTTCATTTAATTACACTAAAATTGTCTTAATATCACCTCCTGAAATTAAAGTCACAAATCAATCCGTTTCTTAAACGACACTAAAATACTATTTCTTTAAAAATCAAAAAAAAATCTAGTGAACTTATCGAGCAGAATTTCAACTTCCCTTCTTCAATAATAAAAATTCAAAATTATTTTGACCTTTAAATTACTTATTTTTATACGAAAAATACATTCATATATAGAATTAATGAATAGTTCTTTTAAATTCGCACAAATTAAAACCCTCAACTTAGGTAGATTATCCTAATGGAGGACACGATATCAATTTAGAAGTATAATAATAAAAATAATTTTAAAAAGTTTTAATAATTTTTTTCCTCTTCAGAGCAGGAAGTTTTGCCAATTTATTCCTCACATCTCAATATTCAGCCGTCATATTAACATCGCTCTTGTCAGTTACCATAGTTAAAGTTACCGGACGTGCAAATTTATGATCGGCTGTAATTTCTTCTTCGTTGCATAAGCCGCACTTTGAAGTCTCAGCTACTCCTATTCTGTTTAGATAATGTCGCAAATAATCTTGTCTAGTGACTAGTCTAAAAAATTCCACTGATACCGCTCTAGGTAAAGTTACTGGAGTCGTTTTTTAGGGACGAGTATTGACGCCCAGCATTTGTCACACCAATCTCTAAAATTTGCTGTTCTTGCTCGCTCCATAACAGCACTACAATCTATTCTGACTCAGGATAGCGTTCAGATATAGTGGCCAATGCCACCTCCCTTTGTTCTTCCATAGGAGTCAAGGATTTGTTAACGAACATTAATATGTCTAAAGCAACCGTAAACGGACACGTCCAGAAGCCGTGTTTAGATAAATCTGGAAGAGACTCTCCTAATTTAAAGTTCAGGCCTAGGGGGTTTCAGATGATAGATTTTGTCACACGGCTGATAGAAATGTCACTTGTTTTTTAGCCACCGGGTTGTATCCCTATTGATTGCCCAGTAGTCATTGCCGTTTCTAGAACTCGCTCATAAAGGAGGATGGCATTCCTTTCTCGTCTGTCTTTTGGGACTCAAGTTCTGCCTGTCAAAATCAAACTCGATAGCGGACAGATCCTATGTCGACTTGCTCCAAACTATGAAGGCCACAGTGTCTCGTAAGGAGGCTGGTGAGATCCTTTCTCTGAGGAGAGGAAATTAGGAGAAACGTCATATACGATTTAAAGGCGCTCAGAACTTTGAACAACTGACCTCAGTGCTACGCAACAAGGCGGCCGACCTTCCGCAGACACTGGGGGGCGATGAGGAATCTAAAGTCACGTCGACGAGGCCGGCGTATGGCGAAACCAGGAATATAACAATCATCACTTTCCATCGGGCGGCCTGGAAACTAATTGATAGGATTAGGTCGGATCGGATGGGTCCATTGCAGAGCCCACATACGTGAAGATGGTGATCGCTACTATAGATGGTGGGGCTCTGGACATAGGAGCGGAGTGTCGTAGGCCCAACAGGCCGGATCTATGTTTTAAATGTGGTGGCAGGGTCACAAGATTAGTAGTTGTAAAGAGCCAAAAAAATGTCTTGATTGTGGAAGTGAGGAACACCGCACGTAAGGCTTAGTGTGCCAGAAACCTAGGAATGGCTAGGTTGATGCTCGTTAATGCTCAGTATGCCATGATCTCGTGGGTGAAGTGGCGAATAAGTATGATGCTGTCATTTTGGTAATAATTGAGCCCAACAGGTTTGTAGCGATAGGTGTGAGGAAGAGGCGGGCGATGTGGCGCCTGCCGGTCCTTACGGAGGATCACGTCAGGGGAGTGGCCGCAAGACTTTTTCCTTGTACTGAGGTGAGTGAGTATTTCAGGGCCTAATGAGTTTGAAAGGAGACGGTTCACGCTGGACGAGGTAAAGATGGCAATCAACAGGTTAGGAGACAAGAGAAGTCCGGAGCCTGATAGGACATCGGCTGCTGTTCAAAAAAAAATTCAGCTTATTATCCAGCACTAGTCCCAGATATTTCGCTTCGTTTGTCCTACTTATGGACTGATCGTAAACTTCACTTCGAGGTCATGTTGCTTTGTAGATAGCATAAATAATTGAAAGAACATTCTTTCATGGGTTGATGATCATTTCGTTTTTTTCTCAACAGCTCTTTAGCACCTTTAACACACTTTTTAAAAGCTGCGATTTTGCTGCTGGTCCCCCAGATTATCAAGTCGTGAACATTATGTAAGGTTTCTGTACCAGGCGACTTTTCCATCAGAGTATCGGTAACATCATTAAACATCACATTAAAGAGCACTGGACTGAGTACCGACCTTTGGGGAAGTCTCTGTTTAACCTGTTTGAATCCTGATGTGCTTGTCCTATATTTCACATTAATATGACGTTGGGATAATAATGATCTGATCCGATCTGATCTAATTAATGTACCATCAATTTCCAGGGAAAATCGTTTGTGAAATAGTTTATTCTTCCATCCTCCATTCTCGTATCAAACACCGGTTTAAAATCAATGAAGACAGCTAGTGTACTTTGATTTCTATGGAATCCTTCTTTAATCGTCTGGGAAAGGCATGCTACCTTCTCGATGGTATCTCTATGCTTCATAAATCCAGCTTGACGCTGCGATATGCCATTCTTGATATTATTTAAGGCAGATTGTAGTCTTCTCATAATCATTTTTCCGCAACCTTGCAGAAAGTACTCGTCAGTGATATTGGTCGATAACTGTCAAAAACGTTGTTCGGCTTATCTTTTTTTTAAATTGGTACGACCTGAGTTTTTCTCCAAAGACCTGGGATATATCCATTTTCCCAGGTTAGGTTAATAAACTTCAAAATCACCATTTTCGCCCTCTCACCGATGTGCTTGAGTAATTCTGGGTATATGCCGTCTATGCCAGGTGCTTTCCCACTTTTTGTGTTCTCTAGTGTCATTGTTAACTCTCACATAGAAAATGGCTCATTTATCTAACTAGTAGCTTTCTTATTCCAGGATATGCGGGGTTTCTCTTGTTTGGGTTTAAAATTGCTAGTTTGAGCAAATATCTTGCAGAATCTATTGGCAATATCCGCTTGTCTTGTCAGTACCTTTGATCCATCTATCATAAGTTCGTTAGCCTCGACATGGCTATTATTAATCTTGAATATGAACTTGTACGCTTTCGTTCCATCTTTTCTAAAGTCTATGGTTGCAAGGAATCTTCTATAAGTTTCTCTCTTTGAGTTTATAATGCGTCTTTTAAGGACGCCGTTCTTTTGTCTCAGGACTACGCAATCCTTATGTGAGCTGTCCTCCAAGCTGCATATCTTTCCACCCTGAGGTTTTCGAGTTTATCTGTCCAGAAAGGGGTGTACCTTTTGATTTGACCTCTCGGTATGAATTTCCCGGCGTTTTCGATAATTTGGTCTTTTATTTTCTTATGTATCTGATCCTTTATACTACCTATGAGTAATTTCTCAGTTATGTCTACATCAGTTATGTCGTGCGTATTCTTCCCATTAACCTTTTTTAAAATTCCATCTAGGGAAGCTTACCTCTCTTAACATTATACAAGTTCACTGTTTTAATCTCAAGTATGAGATCAGATTAGATCAGTTTTAATAATAATTGAAAATAATTAAAATCTGTCACAGTTCATAAAAAGTTTAAAACTGTACTAGAAATGACATTAAAAAAATATTGCTGTAAATTTAAATTTCGTAATTTCAAAATCTATATAATTGCGCACTTAAATAATGAATAACTTGAATTGATAACACCTGTTATATATAAAATTATGATACGAAACAGAAAATCATTTTTTTGATAAGAATTACAAAGATCTTTGTTCACATTTAATATTAGTTTGAAAAAAAAAAGGAAAAAGTAAAATCTAGCAAATAACCTTGGCCGACCTGGATAGATGACACTAACAATATTACAGTATAAAATATTATAATACTCTGTTATAGGTTGCTAATTCGTGCTATGTACGAAGATTTCTCATCCGTGAATTGCATGTTACACGATCTAAAAAAAAAGCTAAAATTAAAAAGTGAATATAAAATATTATAACAAAATAAACACAAACCATCATGCCATCAAAAAAATCAATGTATAACACAATGTTTAAAACATAAAATGCAAATAATGTAAGATTATATACTGGTCAAATAAAGTTAACACAACTCATGCTTCAAAAAAAAAAAAAAAAAAAAAAAAAAACCACTGGAACGTTATAAACAGACCTTTGTACATATTTCATAAGTTCAGAGGTGATCAGCGGTATAACTGAAATACTTTTTCTGTCAACATTATGTAGTTATAATAATCAATCGATTGGTTAGGTGTAATTTACACCATTCCTTTTCCAAACAATAACATTGGGGGTCAGTAAATGTGATTCGTTAGAAAGTAAATTAAAAGTTCCGACATTTCCACGCTTCTAAATTTACGAATACCTTGCCTAAAAAATTATTTTTTTAATAATAATTATTTATTTAATTTATACAGGCCGATGCCCAATAATGATTACTATGAATAGTAATAAATTTTGTAGCGCGTAAAACATATCATGCAAGATCGGGATTACAACCCAGAATATCCGGATTAAAGGCACAAAGGCATTTGTAAAGGCATTGTATTCCTCTACAATAAGAAGAATAAGAATAAGAATTTTCTATCGTTCTACAATAAGAATAAGAAGAGCAGAGAGCGGCAGTAATAACGATAAGATAAAACTGCTACGCATTTTAATGCTCTTACTCTACTATGTTGAATTGGTCAAGATTTTTTGACGATTTTCCTTGATCTTTTACAGATAAAAATGCTGGAAAAGTTCATTTTTCTTACTCGTGGAACATCTATCATACCCAAGTGATCTATATACTTTAGATTACGTTCTGATGAGAAGAGAATACCCATTATTTATTGTAACTAAAAAATTATCACATCTATTACAGAACTGATGCCTCTATAAAATCAAATTTTTTTAAAACTAGAATTCTGATTTAAATCCCAATAAATTAATGTAGTTGGTTGATATTCAGTATTATGAATGGTCAGCCTGAGGTCAGATAAAACCAACAGCTGAAATGCAATTGGACTTAAGACAGTCAGCATAATCTCAAAATTAAACGGTATAATTTTGTTAGCTCGAAATTAAGGAATGATTTCTCATAAATATAAAAGTATGCAAAATCGGGTAAATATTTTAAACGGAATTGACTTTTTTTTTATTAAAATGAATACTCAAATACCACTGTATGAAAAGATACTGCGATACAATACGTTATCAATGGACACAAACGCTTAATTTTTATGGACACAAACGCTTAATTTTTACATTTTAAAATATTAAGTAATAAATTTAACATCATAATATTCGAACAATAAACATAGTTTTAATACTTTTATTTTTTCAGAAAGTGGAAGTAAAAGAGCTCTGTTTTGCAAATACAGACACGTTTGTATAACCTACATAGATTATTTATTTAAACACCAGACGCTCCATCATTCTACTTCTCTAAAAAAACAAAAAAATAAATAAATAAAAATAAACAAAAACAAATATTTCTAACAATATTTCATCATCAACTAATAGCTTGTTCGTATTTTTGTTCGCTATGCCAGTAGAAATTTATAAATTATAAAACGAATGTGGTATTCTTATTTGTAAATAGTATTAAATTACATAATATTTATATAACAAAATTCAGGGAAGGTAATAATGACACTACCCTTTGTAAACTTCATAACCAGTCACAAACGTCAAGTGCATGAGAAGAAAAGCTCTGATCTCAGATTAAGTTGCTAGAATATTTATACATACAAACATAAATAAGAAAGGACTTCGTTTACAACAGCAATAGAGACTAATTATTTGGTAGTATTTCTTAGTGACAAATCAAATTTCCAATCTTTTTCATAGTTTTCCGAACTACACCATACGTTTTTTCAGGCTGAGTTTATTAAAACATTGCGTTCTTTTAACTTGAATAATGTGGCGATTTTATTTAAATCTATAATCAATTTATAAATGTTTCAAATAAGAAGACAAATAATTCAATGTTAGTAAAACTGAACAATTACGTCGCACCAATGTAATGATATCGGTTAACCACATTTTTTTTACCAGCAATTAATAGATAAAATAAATTTAACTGCGACAATAAAATTGTAGCTCAATTCTGAAATTTACTGAGAATTGACTGTTAGCGGACAGACTAGATTCACATGTAAAATATGAAATCTAAATAATACGTTTCGAAATTCATCATTGATGACAATAACCCCTTTTTAATGTAAAAAATTACTCACTGTTAAGTTACAACATGAATTACATAAGCAAACTGAATAAAAATAAACCGAATTTAATATTTTAAGAATTTTGAGTACAATAAACCTTTACTTGTTAGGTAAAACGGTATCACAAAAATAATGACGCAGTAACAATGACAATAAGATAAAATTGAATTATTGTAACAATGCGGTTGTCAGTAAACTACAATAAAAAATAAATAAATAATCAGTAATAACGACATTTCATTCAGTTATAAAAAAACAAACCAAAGATTAGTTATCAATAAAGGATGGCAATAAATTACTTTAATTCTAAATACAGTTTGAAACAAAAAAAAAAATATTTTTTTAATAATTAAAGCTGATATACGGATAAGTTTTGATTTTTATAGATTGAGATTAAGTATAAAGTATAATTATATTTCATATAAATCAGTAATTAATAAACCATGCATACCATGCAATCCAGATGACGTGACTTTGGATTTAAAAAACCCCTTTTTTTATTAAAATGATTCATTTTTCAGTTAAAATGATTCGTTGTAATACTGTATTATTATTGTAACAGAAGCTGCAAATTATTTATAAAAAAAAGTCTACTATATACTCGGTATGAGCATACTTCATACGGATATGAAGTTATTTGTAGAGTGAAAGAAATGAACCTTATGAATTTTTCAGAAACAATTAAATGTTATAACATTAGGCACAATGTAATTTCATTTACAGCTTCATAAGATGAGTAAATCAGTTATAATTAAGAAATTAAGTATAATATTTACCGCGGGAAAAACAGATAACGATTTCCCACGGCTCAATTAAAATCGAATTTCAATAATCAAACCCAAGAGGTTGCTTGCATGTTTAAAAAGTAATAAAATATATATGTACAGTATACGCACGATTTACAATGCCATACAATAACAATCACTTCTAACGTAACATTAAATAAGTACAAATGTCCCTGTTTGGACGTGAGGACTGGCGGTGTGGCGCGCATCTACGTTGCAGAGCGTACAGAGGTGTCTGACATTGAAAGTTTGTCGAGGATATCGGACTGTCTCCTCGGATGCTGTGTTGGTGATATCGGCTATCCCATCGATTGACCTTCTCGCTCGACAGCGGGAAGAGAGAGGTAGGGGAATGGAGAAGGCGCAGGCACAGGAACTGCTGATGAACAGGTGGCATGCCAGATGGGAGGAATCTAGGAACGGCGCTTGCTCCCTACAATTAAACCTTGGGTGGAGAGAACCTACAGTGAGATGGTGTACGAGCCAACCCAGTTCTTTACCGGACATGGGTGTTTCCGCTCAAAAGGTTCAGAAGGACGGAGTCAGACCTGTGTGTCTACTGTGGACAGGTTGACTCCGTTGAAAATACCGTCTTCAACTACCATCACTGGAAGAAATCGTGGGCAGAATGTTATCAGACTCTGGGATATTTAGATCTTGATAACGTTATGGGTGGCATGCTCAGGTCCTGAAGGATCTGGGCTGCGGTAGAGTGCATGATCACAGACATCATCACGGGTAATCTGGCGGATGGGTAGTGGGTGACGGCCAGTGTCCAGGAGTGGTCAACGGGGCCCCATCCGGGTTGTCGCCTGCTTATGACTTCCGGTGAACGTCAGATCCTGCTGCTCAGAAGCCAGCAGTACGTGTATCCCGCACCCGTCACATAGGATATAGTGTTCATGCCTCGCGGCAAGGTCCAGTACCTATGGGAAGGGGCAAGTTTTTTAGCGGGTGTGAGCCCGCACTGGCATGAAACAGGTCTGACTGCGGATGGTAGAGCTTTTCCATCCCCCTACCAAAAGCAAAGGGAAAAGCAAAGTAAAGTATAAATAAGTTAATGACGGTGTATACAACCAACGAAAAGGAATGTTTACTAGTCTAGATTTACTTGATATAGTACTTACAATCCGTAGTTATTATCTTTCTTTACCAAAAATAAATGTTCGATTAAATGTTCTTATGTCGCCTGATCTAAAGAGTGAAATGTTTTACAACAATTTTACTCCATCTCAACATTTTAGTCGAACATTTCTACCGTGTTTACAATATGTTCGTAATGGGCAGTAATTATTTTACATATTTCAGCCTACAAGTTTGTAGCCATTTGGGGAGGTGGGTTTCTCCCTCTCACAGCTGCTAACCGGGCATGGGGAGTTTGGGTATGTTTGTAGGTACTGCAAATCACAGGACAAACCGGAGCACACCATATAACACTGTTGTAGGTGGGACGGTGTTCAACAGCAGCTGGGTTTGATCAGGCTTACTCCCAGGGAGGACTATGGGTTACATGCTTTCCAGTCAGCAGGCCTGGGGAAACATGAAGAAGCTAGCTACTAGAATATTGAAGACAAAATCCCGTGACGGTTGGGATCTCGATCATGTGTAACCGTGCGTGTGTTTAGTTAGGGAGGGCAGCCTCGATTTGGAGAGGACGGTTTACCGAGGTGGGCCGTTCTTGATGAGGGATCGGGAACCCCTTGTGGTAGCTTTTGTATAATGACCACTGGAAGCTGGATAGCCTCATATAGGAACATTGCTAAAAAACTGCACAGGGAGTGGGGTACTATAATGGGTTGCTAATAGTAATGGATTACTAATATAATATAAAATAAAGATCCAACCAGCCCGACCTGCTATGCCGGTAGGTGGGAAGGGCTGTTAGATTAGAAAGAACACCCCAACGCTGTTCTACTATGCTTAACTGCGGGTCCGGCGTAGGGGAGTAGGTAAAAAAAAAGAAAAAAAAATTTTTAGCCATAAAATAGTAGAAAAAAGTAATTCGAACAGTATATTTACATAAAAAGATTTCAACAAAGGAATGCGATTACTTTAGAAATAAAACACGAAATACTGGACGTTGGAGAATAAATTAAGTACGAAGTAAATTAAATAACTGAAAAAAATCAAAGGATAGGTAACTGAAAAAGTAAGAAACATTAGACAGATTCTATCGAAGAAATAATGAACAGTATCATATCTGAAATAGAAACTTAATTTAACGGAATGAATTAACTACCAATTACAATCAACTCATGTGTGTCTAATCAAGCAACTAATACTCCAAAGACATCGTTAATATTTCAAACTGTAAAGCAACAATAAGTGAAATCGGGGTAACTTAATGAGTCAGCAAGGATTCGATCGATTTAGTAAACGAATGAGATTACCAACATTAAAATTCAAACTAAAATAACAAAGGAAAAAGAATACACTATTCGCTTCATTCAAAGTGGCTGAAAAATAGGCATCCATTGTAAACACGTCATTACAGACGAACATAGTCAAAAAAGAAAAAGACATGCTTGATTTTAAAGCCTTGACAAGGCGCACAACCATGATTTTATGCGATACAGAACAAATCAAAATCGCATTTTTTAAACATTTTAGTTTAAATGCGTCTGAAAATACAATCGAGTAGCTTACCGTAAAAAATATAACAATGCGATGCAAATTACTCGATTTAGAAAATAAAATTCTTAATATACTTGCTGCTTAATATTATTATTTGTTATTTTCTTTATGTTAAGTGTTTCTGCAGACCAACATTTTCAGAACTATGAAAATAAAAATTTTCAATTAAAAGTTAGATTACTGATAGATATGTTTACACTCATTGATATTACGTTTTTTAACAGTGATTGAAATGGTAAACATACCTCTATATTTTAATTTTTTAATCGTACATATTTTTTTTATGTTTAGGAAAAGCATAAATCTCAGCGAAAGTGCTTACCTTATATTCTGCTTCTACGATGAAATTTGCTAGACTATCTATTAATACATATAAATTAATAATACGCAAATTAGGTATACATATTAATACTTAACGGAACGGACCCTGCTTTTAATAGAAATCATTTTAAATATGTTCCAGTAAAATAGAAAATTGAAGATATGATTCCGAATTTTTTTAAGAAAATTGGAAGCCTCAATCAGGTAAATTTAATTTCAGTAATTTTTATTAATTTTGCTTAATAAATTATCTCAATAATAACTTACAAAATTTTACAATAACGAATTAACAAATAATTTACTTATATGAACTTAATACAAACACAAAATAAATTTTTTAAAATTGGCTAAGAAAATGTTAAGAATATAATTAGATAATCTATATGTAACAACTTAACAAAGAAAATGGACAAAATTATTAATATATACATCATATTGTAAGAAATTATTAAAAAACCAATATAAATTGATTAAAAATATATATTAAATGTTTAAAGCGTTTAAATGGATGCTAACTTCCGTGTCATTTACGAAAGTTCAAGAATTACCTACGCTTTGATTGTTCAGGTTCAATTAACGGAACTGTTTCGGGAAAGATCAGCGTATAATGTTGACAAGATCAACAGTCAAACGGAAAACGAGATTAGAATTTTACGTTATGAGGCACTACAAATAAAATGTACCTTAAAAGACTAAATAAAAATATTCAAGACAGATTTACTTAAATCTTTGAACAATGTACATAGTACAATTTACGTTAGATTAATTGAACAGCATACGATTCCACACCCGTAAAACTAATTATTACAAACCTAAATAACATCAATTAATTATGATTAAAAAAATATATATATCAAATTAAAATGAAAGCATTTCCAATAAATTTCAGTTTTTTTATTACAATTAATTAGTCGGCTTTGTTATTTAAAAACAAATAATAAACAACTATTTTCATTTAATTTTTTTTTACATAAAAAATACAACTGTAGTATGTTTAACAATATAATTTGAAACCAACGCGCGAATTTAGAACATCCCATTCATACGAAAGGAGCATTAGTAAAACTGCGCATGCGGAAACCATCTTGGAGAATCTTATTCCGCACAAGTAACACACAATACAAAAAGCGAGGAAGGAGCATTCGTTACGTTGGTATCACTGCACTGATCGTATAACTAAGGTCAAGTGTAAAGAAATAGATAAAGAAGATACTCACAGCTGATGGTAAAGAGCGTGTCATCACGTACGAACAGCACCGGAAAAAGAAAGGAACAGAGCAGAATATTAGTTAAGTAAACCTGACAATAATTACAATATAATAGTAAAAATATTATAAAAGTAACTTACAAAAACAGCAGATAGAAGCGGCACCGGCACTCATGGCTATATGCCCGCCGAAGGTGCGCCGCTACCCCGCTACGCTGATCGATATAGAGAACAACCGCTCCTGTTTACCCCCTCCAGTCCACCCCCGATGGCATCTTTTTCCCTCAGAGCAACTTTCAAGTGTTTAAATCTCATATAAATCACCGTAATAACAACCATTAAAATATCAGATAAGAAACCAAAACAGTTCCTAATTAAAACTAATTTCATAAAATAACAGATTTTATCAAAAATTAGCAAAAAAATTACCTGCCGTCTAATTCAAGTTTACGAATGATTTCGATTGCCTCTAATTTTCATATCCATTATATAATCAAAATTAAGAAAAACAAAGAATATCATTACAATTAAATTTACTGAAAACCAAAATTATATTAATAATTAACTATAAATGGATATTTTTTTAAAAATAATAAGCATTTCATATTTTCTTTGCAATAAACAATGGAAATAATAATAAACAGTAGATATCATTCACGTGTACGAATCCGAATTAATTCGCTTTCTAACTTTCAAATATATACGAACAACACAAAGTAAATTACTTCATAACTAAAATTCCATCTATAAATAGCCTACTTCGCGATATAATAATAATAATAATAATAAAAAAATCAATAAAATAATAACCACATAATACACAAGGGGAAATAATATAACTTTTTAAATCACATAATTAAATTTGATTATTCTGCAAGAAAATTAAATCTTTGAAATGATAAAGATAAAAATGCACGAGGAAGAGCAATAGACACCCACTTCAACAAAATAAATATAATCCAGAAGTTATAAATCAAGAACCACTCGGTAAGCCAAGACGTTACCCAAGTAATAAACCTTTTGATGAATCAGTTTTGACTGTTAGGCAATTATAAGTAAAAATATTTAATAAAATATATAAACAAAAAAAATAAAACCATCTTTATTCTCTCACATTTACGTCTATTTTACAGTTATGCTGTTTCTCGTACAAATTTGACAGTATCCACTCGTTAAAAATTAATAAATTTTGTTTCAGATCGTTTTACCGCTAATAAAATCACTAAATCAACGATTGCGCAAATAAATGAATTACGTAGAAAATATTTTTTCTTTCATCCATTAATGGAATGTATTTTCTCAAATATCTTTTTTTAGTTTAATGATGAGTTGACAATGTCATCCCAAATCATTAAGCATTGAAAAGTTAATCAATCACCACATATAATTTGTTTCTATTTTCGTAAGCGTTACTTGTTAATATGCTCAAACTTCCGTTTTGCTAGTAACGCCTAATTATCTTAGGAAAGGATTTTTTAAATTTAACTATCATTTGAAAATTGTTATTATTAAATGTAAAAACTATAATTATTCCATGATGGCAAAAAAATAAATTGAAATGAAATATCTTTGATTTGATTAAATAAATACAATTGGCTAATATAGATAATAAAAATGAAATTATCCTAAAAAAATATTAGTAAAAATAATTTGAATTCACTCATACCTACTACATTTAAAAAATAACTGGAATAAAAAAAACCCCAAGATACTACAACCAATGAAAAAGCTCAAGAACTCTCCAAGAAATCCGTGACGTCATGTTTTTCATAAGAGCTATAAATGATATTAGGTAAATACCCTTACACTTCAGTGACTACTTTCTTTTAATCATCACTACCACTCCGAGAATAGCTGTAGACCTGGTACTCCACATAATGATTTTAGACTACCCGTAGTATTTATAAAGACAATATCTAATAGTTGTTTATTACTAATAATAATCTATTCTCTAATCTCACTTCTATTAATGAATAAATCAAAATACAATGGAGATCAAAATAAACCCCTCCAAAAAAGTAAGTTCTTACTAATACAAATCGATAATTAAGGAAACTGGTGGAAACTTTGTGCTAAAAGCCTATTGCCTCAAATAATGCTTACTGCTCTTTTTATATTTACCGAAACGAATGTTTTCTTGAACTCAACAAAGCTACCGCATAAAGCCTAGCCAACAACAGTAAATAATAATAATAAACGAAACGTTTTAGGGTAGACAGCTGGTTTATTTCCATATAAGAATACATAGCTGAATTATGATCGATGAATTAATTGGCATAATCAATATATTTCCAGTATTCAATGAAAGTATATTTTGCTTAAGATATAATACTTTTACTTTCAAAAATCAAATCAGAAAAAACAATTTAAGAGAAACTTTAATAATGGAGAATGTAACTCGAAAGCTTCGTTATTAACCAAACAAAGTTAAAATATCATTTGTCTGTCTGTCAGATACCCCGTAACGTTATTTTCTGTGTTTAACCTCCGGGACCACCGTTAGGTATTACTTCAGAGGATGAGATGAATGATTTGAAGCGTGTGAAAATGCCACGCTTGACCAGGATTTGAATCCGGAACCTCCTGATGAAGGGCCCAGACGCTACCACTCGCGCCACGGAGGCAGGCAGATACCCCATTACTGAATGGATGTAAGCGACCTGATACGCAAATCACTCACGAAAATGGAATAGTTATGTTATTCATGACAATGATATAACAATTCTAACGAATCCGATGACCACCAATTAATTACAAAATTGAAGGATAGATGATTTACCGATATACAGGAAACTTTACGCACTAACTCAAAATTAACGTATTTTCTTAACAGTACTAAGTCGCTTAAACAAATGAAAAATATTTTAGTGTATCTGTACGTTATTGTACAAATTATATAATTCTCGTATATTGGTTATGTAGAAGATTTATACACAGAATTCAATAATAGACAATCATTTTTAATATTTTAAAGAATTACAAATTAATTAAAAAGAAAACACTTAAAACTAAAGTTTGTAAGTAACATACGGTATTGACATCAGTAATAAAAAACTTAAAAGTATTAGACACTTTTTGACATCTACTTATTCCAAAAATACAAAAAAAGTTACAAAATTCTGTGAGTATGGCTCTATGTCGGGCACTTATTTGAATATACATTTCAGGAATCGTTTCACCTACAATTTTTTGATTGAATTTTACAAACTAAACTCTACAACGAATTGAAATGAAAAATAAAAATAAAGCAAAGAACAGAATTTTTGATCCAAAACTAATTATGGGGAAGGTTTAGCCAATGCAAAAATTATCTTATTACAGCAGGAACAAAGGACATCACTGAATAATGATTATCCAGACAGTACTTTCCCATAAACCGATTATATATATATTTTAATTCTTTAAAACTACAGTATATACATTAAACAAACTTAATTAAAGATAATATATGTAAAGAACATTCAGCCATGCTGGGACTCGATTAATAGAGGACATACAGTCGACGATTTTCCTAATAAACATAATTTTCAAACAAAAGCTTTTATGAAAACTATACATACGCGTACGATGTACTGAATAATAAATAACAAGAAAACAAAATTTCATAAAAATTGAAACATACATTTGGTAGTAACTGGGTTACTACCAACAAAAATACCATAAAACTTTGAATTATATAACACCTCTGAAAGGGGCGCTGAACTAACAACGCCCCTTTCTAACTATAATTATTTGGTCAGGATATTTCTCGGAATATAATGGATTCACTGCTGGTTTTTGCAGGTATAATTAATTATAAATCCCGTTGATGCCCTTAATGGATCTACCTTTTTATAAAAAAGTTTTATTAAAAAAAAATAATAATTTTGAACCTATTAACTCGACATTATTAAACAGATTTTTTTTCTAGTTGGTAACACAACCGGATGGAAAATTATATCAATCATTATAACAAATGGGTACGGATAATTTATATTCAACCTATAAAATTAAAAATGTTACGTTTCTCTAAATGAGACGATTTAATAAAATTTGTTAAATGATAACACAATGGCAATGAAGTAAAGCGCTTAATTTTAAAAGGTGGTGTATAAATTTATCTAACTTTTTAAACCGTGGAACATTTTTTTACCCCTAAATAGAAGTCACGAACGTGGAAATAATTTAAAACCTTTATCCCATGTTCAGGGGGTAAATTAAATTTTAAGAGATACTTTTGATAATTTTCAGAAAATAATGTTTTAAATGTATGTATTTAAAGCAGCATTTTATAATACTTTAGCAAATATCTGAATGATGAGAATTTGCATAACTTCCTATTACATTAAGAAATTATTCAATAACTTTACTATTTAATAACATAAAAAATAATTAAGGTGTATAGGCAGATATAACTTTCAATTTCATTAACCGTGAAAGATTTAAGGTGAATGAAAATACTTTCAAAAGTTCTTTACTAGCTGTGCTTTTTAACGTATAGTTTGCAAACTGCTTCAAAGAAGAATCACTTCTCAGTCCACTGGGACTGAAGCAATTATATACTGCTTACGTTAACGAAATTAACGAGAAGAATAAACGAGAGAAATAAGAATATAAAAAAGCTTATGAAGTTAAATCTTATTAATGTCAAAAAAAGAAATTTTCAAGTTATTCAACTAGGCTGTAATTCATGAATACTTAGAAATAATCTGCCTTAACATATAGATAATTAGCAACTTTTATATTATTTTTTTTATTTTAACCCTGCCTCCCGGAACCAGACCCACAATTAAGCATTAACACGGTTCCGGGAGGGCCTTCGCCTCATAGCCGGGCCTCCCGGACACCATCATCCAGCAACCGGGAGCCGGTCCTTTGTGTTGGATGATCGAGGGTGCCTCTAATCGGGGCACCCTCGAAGGGGTGTCCCCGGGACTCGGCCTTTTAGCGCAGGGGCTCGAGAGTACCCGCACTTCGTCACTACCGATCACCCGTGCAAGTACGGGCGAACGACAGCTCCGTACGGAGCTGTCTCTCACCCCCTCGCTTCTCGACCTTTCATTTGAAGTATTCCCGACACAAAATCCGCCACAGTGTGGAAATCCACTGGACTGCGTAACACCGTTCCAACGATGGTCCCACCTCGAGATGTCCAGTTACGGGAGTACAGTCACGGCGCGTTCCCCGTCCCATCGCGGACACTGGAATAACACGTGCTCCGGCGTGTCTATGCCTCGACAGTAGGGGCAGAAGCCCACACAGAAGCCTGTGTGGCTCTTCTTCGTCCACACAGGTATGATGAACGAAAGACTACATGGCCGGTCAGGAATTGTATCAACCAGAATCCCAGTTCGCCAAACTCCCTCCCGGCCCAAAGCTCAATGTGCGTGATCAAACGATGCGTCCACCTCCCTTTCGTGGACGCATCCCACCTAGCTTGCCAATCCCTGTAGACAGTTGCGTTGGCATCTTCCTTAGACACACCCTGATAAACTTGCGCACGAGCCGCCACCAACTGTTGAAGTAGCGGCACTCCAGTCCCACCAACACCGTCTCATCTCAATTCAGCCCTGAGAGAGAATAACATACCAGCACCGCCTCAGTCGAGACCGAGGCGTAGCCGACGACACCTTAAGAGTCAAACGGCGCAGTACTCTCCCTCTAAGAGTATAATGTTACCCCCATGGCTCTCTTCCACACTGGGACACTATGGAGGGGAACCGAGGTCGCCACATGTGCGTACAGTCTTCTTTTCGACACACGGGGCCCTCCGATGTTCGTTAGCAAGTTAACCAAGTTCTTGACAGCTGCCCAGAATTTTCACTCACTCCTGATCATGACGACTGAATGACCGCCTATGGTGCAATCACACCCCAAGATACACACAGCCTCTCGTAATTGGACCACCGCTCGATCATAATCGGGAAGGGAACCAGCCGCAGATGACAGAACCAGTCACAGGACAGATGGAGCCCCACCCCGGTAATCCACTCACCAATTATCGCGATAGCGGCATTCGCGGCACGCGTCACCTCCTCTTCGGTCTTTGCCACCACCACCAGGGCTAAATCATCAGCGTAGGCGACAGGGGTGACACCCCACGGGTATCGCAACCGGAGGACCCCATCGTACACGATATTCCATAGATGGGGACTCAAAACGGAGAACTGGGGCACCCCACACGTGGATCGGAACCAGAGATCAGCGTCACCAAACTTGTATACCAGTTTCCTACCATTAAGATAGTCTTCCAACATCCTCCTAAGGTAGCCGCTCACACTCTAACCCCTCAGCGCCCGGAAGACGGAGTCCCAGCTGAGGGAGTTAAAGGCATTGCGGACGTCGAGGAATACCACCATCGGAATCCTGCGTGTCTAAATGCCCGCCGCTGCTGCATCCATAATCTTCATTACCGCGTCGACTGCAGCAACCGTCTAACTAGCAAACTTGTTTACAAAAAGGATAACCGTCTACCTTATTATTCTTTAAACCGTATTTTCAAATAATTAAATAAAACAAACAACGAATAAAAGTAGAAAATAGTGAAATATTAATTACAGACAATTTATATGAAAAAACCCAAAAGAAATTTAAATGAAGATAAATAAATATTTATTAAAACAAATAATAAAAATCAAAAGGAAAATTCAAAAGACTATCCGAAGCTAAGCGATAATAAAATCATCCTTACACCATTAATTTAGAAACTAGTTAACGATGTTTTTACATGATAAAGCAGCATTCCATTCCAAGAAGACGAATTCTCTCCCATATGAAATGTAGACGTAGGTGTAACAGTCCAATTAAAGTAATTTTATCGCCAATTCTGTTATTTAAATTCTAAATAGTTTGTAGGAAAAAAAGAATTTACAAACCGGTAAGTAAAAATTCTTATTTAATAAATTTAAATTTATAATAACAACACTCAACACCAATTGTTAATATATTCGAAGAACTATAATCAGCATTTATAATCTTGCACTTAATTAAAATTCAGACGCTTAAATAACTAATTAAACATTAATACGGTAAATTTATTTACTTCAAAAACTATAATTAATATGCAAAATAAATATAATTATTTACATAACTATACAGTAGTATAGTATATTAAAATATAAAAACAATACAATGAAAGATAAAACAAACACCGTTCACGTAAACTGCACACGCACACAGACACACTTATATATTAAACACCGGTAATTTAAAAACAGGAGTAAAATACTTATTCTAATTTAATGACCAACTTCATAATAATACAACGTGTCCCATAAGTTTCCATACATAGAAAAAAAACTTTTTTTTGAATGAAGATCATTTTTATTATTATTATTTATTTTTATACATTCTAAAACATATTGAACTTATGGGACTCCTTGTATAATCCAAATGTAGTATAATTTCAGCAATTACAAAACATTAAATAAATAAATAAATAAAATAAAAATACCATCAACACATTCCATAACGCCCTGAAATACCTCTTCTACACAAAGAAATAAAGGTCTTCGCAACTTTTCCTCCATTATCAATCGCATAACAATTTAATGTAAATAATTAACTTTCATTACCGCACGATTAAGCTGTAATAAAATAATTCTCTTTTACTACAATTAATTTGATAACACATTGATAACACAAACAATTAAATATAATCATATCTAGATCACAAATTATCTAATAATCAAACAACTAAAAGAAAAAGAGATAAAAAATTGTAAAAAGTCTCATATCAATTTTATTAATACCGGATATAATATGATACAGTTATAAGTAAACAGAAAGTTTATTTCATATCTCAACAATATCAACTACAACCCAATTTGACATTGTTATAGTAAGCGCTCATAAATGTGTGTCGGGATAACTTTCATGTGGGATCGAATTGACCACACTAGGTATAATTTTTTTCTACATCATACAACAAATTTAGCGATTTTTTAAGTTTATTCTAATACTTTCAGTTCTACATTTTTTAACAAGATCATTCTTAAATAAAAATAAAAAAATCGCCGAAATCTTTCAAAAAAAGATTTTTAACCAAGTTTAAAAAAATAAGATCATATATTCGACCCGTATATTTTTAGGTAGATTTCATAAGAAGCTACCTATTGTAATGGTACCATGATTCGATTTCCGGAAAATTTTGACATATATTCGCGTTTCACATCCCTCAGACCCCAAAACCACCGTCAGTTCGAAAATATATATCTATATATATATATATATATATATATATATATTGATTTATTTGATTTTCTTGTTTACACGATGACTGCCGTAATTTTGCGCCAATCATTTTCAAATTGATATATAAAATATAACGACCCAAAATCTCGGTCGAGTTCGTTAATGGGCAAAATCGGATCATGGGGGGCTTTTTCGAAAAACAAATATCGCTATAACTTTCTTATTAAGTAAAATATCGAAATCGTTTAAAATTCCTACTATTCTTTGGATAAGGGCCTAAAACGTATCTACGTAAAGTATTTTAATATCACCAACCATTAGCTCACGGGATGGAAAAAATGGAGTTTCGAAGAGAAAAAAAACTTACCTCCCTTAATAGGCAAAATATCTAATCGGTTTAAGGTGGTCGTTAGTCCTCTAAACATTACCTAAAACTTTTGTTTGAAACAATTTTTGATATGACCAATCCTTATGGCAAGGGTTGACCAAAATTTTGCTGGAATTTTAAGATGGGGTTTGTAGTCATAATAAACGGTTACTTTTATACGGATTTGAATTTCTTTCGATTTGAATTTTAAGGATCGTGAACATCGGTGTTCTTTAGTGGTTGGGTTTCAAATAACCACACATTTCAGGAACAGTCGAAGTGAAACTGTACAAGACTATACTTCATTTACACTCATACATATCATCCTCTCAAGTAATACCTGAAGATAATTCCCGAAAAGAAAGATGTCGTATGCTAAACATGTGAAAGTTTTTTCATATGCAACCATTGTCGTATTGAGTAAATTTGAAGTTTTTCTTAACTTTAAGGTGGATATTTTTTTTTTCTCTACTTAGCACCGGTGAAATCTACCTTCACCTTCCGGCGTGCCGAAAGGTAATTTTTTAATGTTTGTTCACGCATAACTTGTTTCCTATAAATCAGCTTGAAATAAATCGTGTTGCAATCGACGCAGCTATTTCTCGCGGTGGTACGATGAAATCCAAAAATTATATATTATATAATAATTATATAATATTTCATATTCAAAAATATACCTACCTAGCGTTGCGATTCGTAAATCCACCTTTTACAGAAAAAGTTATAAATTCCAGTCCCGCGGTTCATCAAATGGAAGAAAAAAACGTCTAACAAAATTCTAGGAATATTTTTTATAGCAATCTTTATTACAAATCTAAGTGAACTAAAATATAATGTTTTCATGCTTATTTTTTAATTTTTCCCCCATTTTCATTTCACTGTTAGGTTAGGTCATGTTTAGGACCGTAAACATAGTTCGTTGACTTTGCTGTGCCGTCCAGTTCTGCGGATTCTTACCGGTGAAGTTCTAATGAACTTCTTGAATTATCAGAGAAAGGTGCACCCACTGGACTGTATTTACCAAGTAAATAATTTAAAAAAATATTAATATAACTTATTCTTAAGACATAAAATATCAGTGATATTTTACGTATTACAAAAAAAAAATTGGATCAATAATTTAAATCAAGTACGTGTATACTCCATAATAGTTATGAAAGATTTTATACAGAATATATATGTATAATACTTCTCTATTCTATAAGAGAAGCCGTTGAAATACCGAATCGCATTAGTATTTATTTCACACATGGACGTAAAAAGAAAAAAAGATTCTCATGGAAATCCGAATTCATTTTCATTACTGCAAAATGTAATTACGACCTTAAAGATCGATACATTTATTTTATTTTTACCGATTTCAACGTGATGGTCGACGATAAAAACTACTTAAAAAATGGCTGCAAGAAAGACTGAAAATATTATTACGTAAATGTTAAAAACTCTTCATTTAATAAAAACGATTCGATTTGTCGTTCAAAAAAGTTTTAAATAATATTTTTAACGATACATACGTTTGATAAATAAATTTGGAGTACGAGACAAAAATACGGAACATTACGTATATTATTAATGTCAACCGCTATAACATTTGCACACTTAATTATATAATACTGTAAAACATGGAATAATTAATTGGGTCAAATGAGAGCATAATTATCATATGCATTATACAATAAATTTAACATACATATACGAGTCACGTGGATAGACAATAACAACGCACTTTATGTCAGTTCTGCCCCAGATTATTGTAGAACGTGAAGCGAGCAAGCCTACTTTATCAACCCTTTTGAGGCTTTATATATATATGCGATGCGTATAACTAAAATATCGCGGCAAAAAGCAATTTACAACGTTGAAATGTCAACTTAGCAAAGAATTGGGAATAATCCAGACACGTGCCCTTTATAAAATACTGCGGCCTTTTAATTAGAGAAAAAAAAATAACTTCCATCAATAAGACAAATGAAAATAGCCCTGTCTTCATACACTTTTTTTTATATAAAATGGATAAACGTAATTTTATGAAAATACATCCAAAATGAAATTTCACTTAATCTTTTTAAAATCAAATATTAAAGAATGATTTTTTTAAATATATTATTTTCGGTCATAATAGATTTTAAATTAATTTTTCATAAGAATAAAAAAAGGAAAAGAAGACATTATTTTTTAAGAAAAATCAACGTTTATACAATCCACATTGCAATAAATACTTCGTAGTAATATAAAAATGGTAGTTACTTTTACTTCACGAATAGAATAAATCTTCAGCATTATTATTCACGAGACTTCCAAAATTATTGCTATAATAAAATAAAAATGTTACTTTTTATTTGACTGAAAATCAATAAATTGTAATTTGGAAAATACATGTTATACAACGTTTTAAAACTATACACTAACAAAGTGTCTATTTTATAAAAAAAAAAAAAAAAAAAAAAAAAAAAAAAAAAACATTACATCAAATTATAAGTAATACAAATAATTTGAAATCTTTTAAAAAATAACAATAACTATTACATAAAACTAATTAAATACGGAAAAAACTAATATAACTGAAATACATTACTTTCAAATATGTTACAATGGTCAAATATTACAATAAGACATTACACTAATATCATATCAGATTCATATAAACAAGTTTAGGTCATCAAACCGCCATTTTACTATCTAGCTTTGCAACCAGTACGTGTACAGCCGCGCGTACAAGAAAAAGAATATACAAGGCATGTTATGAAGTACATATCAAGTTGTGAACGTTTCGAATTCCAAGCCATAAACGAAACATCTTTTAACTGTAATTTATTTTTTAACCATTACTACCATAAAAGTAAAAACTGCAGGCTAGTACCAATGTCATATATATAAATTAACTGGACCTAAGATCCAAAAAGCTTTGTACAGAGTCAGCGATAATCCCTTTAAGGTTTCTCTCAAAATATTTTTAAGAAATAGATACAATAAATTTAAAATAACAATAAACTGTTATTTTCTTATTACTTAATTTTAAGGTAGTAAAATAAATTAAAATTTAAGTTACAAGACAAATAATTTAAAAACTTTTATAATTATCAGCATTTATTTAAATTGGAGGGAACAAGTAAACTACTTTTTTTTATATGAACTATTTTAATTACATTTTTTAAATAATTATATCAGAACTGGCAATTAGTTTATCTTAAATTATAAGTAACTAGTAGATAAATAAATACGTAATCTTCTAATCTTCTGTGGAAATTAAAACTATTATTTAAAGGATATTTTAAAAATTATTATATAAATTATAAGCTAGTAATAACAAAATTTTAGTATGAGCATTAATTTGACGTTTTTAAAGTGTGATAAATATGAAAAAAAAATTGATTAAAAACTTATTATTTCGTAATTCTTAACGTACAAATGATGTAACAGATTATACCATAATTTAGGTATAACGGTAAGTTAATAATACGAAACATTTATATTACAATATATTTTAACAAAAAAATTAAGATTTAAACCGAAAGCTCTAACCCTCAATCCAGAACAAAATTAAAAAATAAACCTTAAGAAAAAAAACACTCCACAGATTCTACACAAAATCATACAACCAAACATATTACAATATCTTTACATCTAACATACAGTACATTATCCACTTATTGTGTCGATAACTAGAAAAAATTTGTATTAAAATTTTTACTTTTATCATCATTTCTTAATTAGAAGAAAATATAAAAGTATACATAATTTTTTTAGAAAATTAATTTATTCCACCAAACAAGTTTTAAAAGTTTGTGTGGGAATATGGAATGAAAGTTTTGTAGAGTAATGAAAAATGTCAAGTTTGGCACGGATTTGAAACACAGACCTTCATTCCGAATGAAAACCCGACAGGCTACAACCACGGTACGGTGGTCGGCTAACTGATAAATAAAATTATTCTAACAAACATATTTAAGAATTTGAATAATTTTGATACCATGAGTATACAGTATTAAAAATTATAATGATCCTACACCATCGACTATCACTGATATTATAATAAGTGATAATTATACTACGTAAAGAACAAACAAAACAAAAAATATGATCCCTTTAAATCGATCTACTGTAGGTAATTTAAGAAGTATTACCGTATTATGACCCGTGCGCATAAGAAACGTTTGCAAGGTAGACGTAAGGTTCAATCAATTCGTACCCCGGTCGCAGCACGCTTTCCAGCCACCGGATAACAAAAAATGTCCCCGATAAGGTCCCTGTACAAAGCCGCCCATTAACTACAGAAATACGAAAGAAGCAATACTTCTAAAGCTCGACATTAGTACGAATTTAGTGAGCGTTACCAAAAATCCATAAAAAATTACTAGGAAGAAAAGTATCAAAACTAAGAAAAAGTGTATATTGAGAAAGGGACGATCAAATCACAAAGGAATCGCAAAAGGAGACTAACAACTTCACACAAAGAAGTATTTTAGATTCCCTAAACGAATTAATCAACCATTTAACTCATAAATCTTTCGGGAATCGGAATATCTGATCGAAAATGGAAGCAACAAAATTCAGATAAATATTTTTGAATTAAATAACTCAAATATAAACAGCAAATATTTTTTTTCCTCCAGGTACTAAGAAGCCACCAGAACAGACTTAAGACTGCTTTAAGGAAAAACCCATACATTCTCTATTTTCATTACTAATGTTGTATGGAATGTGAAAGTATCAAACTGAACTACAAACATCGATCACCATGACACTTAAAATTGTTTTTCTAAAATATTACAAAATATATAATTAATATTTAAAACTATAACTGTAATAATACCGCGGAGGCAGTCAGACATTCATACTCTGTAACGTCACACACACATGTATCACTGAAAACTATTTTAAAAGCAAAGATAAATAACAACAAGAATTGACTGTAATTTAGTTACAGATACGGGACAAGAGTTTGACTGTTCGAGTAATATAATGGGAAGTGTTACCTTCCAGATTAAGAGGTGATGGGCTCAATTTCCTATGAAATAGCGAGACATGCTTATCAGAAGATTTCATAACGGGTGCAAAACGAGAAAACTCCAGTATGTATGAGGGGCGGATTAAATGTAATGCACACTGGAAGATAAAGGGAAAACAAAATGTCGTACATGGCGACAGGTGCTGCCATCTTAAATTTCATTCCTCTAGTACTATTATAACAAAATTCGTTGACCCACGTTCTCTTATTTTCTGTCAGTTACCATTGTTATGGAATCGAGTACGCTTGGTCTCTCTACGCGTTTGAAACAATGTACAGTGAAAAACTTCTTATCAGCGTGCAAGTGAAAATGACATTAATGATCTAAAAGCTGTTTATGGCGATGAAGCAATGCGAGTAGGTAGACAATAAAATTTCGTGCATCAGAATCTGGAAGAATAAATACTGAGGATGAATGTCGCATCGGTCGAATAGTTTCTGGACTGATGGATCAAATGAAGGTTGATGAATTGATTCAAAATGACCGTCTCATCAAACAACGCATCGCCACCCAGATAGGCATATCAAAAGAACGAGTAGAATACAATGCACAACTGGACTGTCGTAAAATGTGTTCGCGTTAAATATCACGCAAACTCAGAGAAAAAAAAAACGCGACCAACAACGAAAAGAATGTTGAGAACAGCATTAGAAACGTTATCGTGACGAGGGAGATGACTTTTCAATATTACGATGGTAGACAAAACTTGGGGCATTATTATAACCCGGAAAAACCCGGCAGAGCATTATATATGTACTCAGGTCAGTCACAATAAAAAAAAGAAATTGAAAACAAAATTCTTTAAAAAAGAATTCTCTTCAGTCTTCTGGGATTTTAGATACATGTACATGACTACCTGGAAGCTGAGTCGACTGTAAATTCTGTGCGATAATAAGAAAAGTTAAAACACCTTAGGAGACGAGTTCGCCGATCTACGGAGTCGATAATTCTGTAACACGATAATTCTTGGCCACATACATCGCTTACAACCGGTAAGGGTCTTCTGAAGTTGAAATCGGAGTCCATCCACAGATTCCATACTTGCCAGATTTAGCGCCCTGTGATTTACATTTCTTTCCGCAATTTAAGAAGGATATTCATTTCACCACAGATACTGAAGTAAGTAGTGTGGTCATGGAAACACTTAATTTGACGGAAAGTATTCTTCATCGACAGAAAAAGAAAAGTAGTTGTAAACTGGGGGAAATGTACAACTGAAAATGATGAATACGTGGAAAATTAAAATATAAGTTTAAGTAGCAAATAATGTTTACTTTTATGCCGTACTTGTTTCAATTGAATATTTGCGAGTTGATGAGGGACTGTGCATTACATTTCAGCCACCCCTCATATTTTAATTTACAGAAATACTAAAGTACGAGGCTCGGACTGATGAATTTTGCCCGTATATGCGTAGCATGGCAATAAAAAGAGATATTGGAATGAAATAAAAAATTAATAAAAGTACAATACCTTAGCTGCAAGATGCAGTACTTATTTTTCAATATAAACCCCACTTACAACGTACCTGTGACAAATTTTTGCATTCCGTCATTGAAAAATTCTGGCGGTCTTTCTCGGATCCAGTGGCCACAGCTTCCTTCAACTCATAGTCGGCGGTGTAATGACTATGTTTGAGATCCCTCTTGAGATGAGGGAAGAGGTGGAAGTCGCACGGAGCCAAATCCGGCGAGTACAACGGATGCAGAATACGCTCAAACTTCAGCTTGCAGAGAGCCATGAGAGAGTTTGCGTGATACCTATAATTCACAGATTTTATGGTAACCCAATTGCTCGACAATATGACCTACTCGTTCTTTAGATACGCTTAACTGAATAGCGATGCGTTGCTGGGTGATTCGCCGGTCTCTTTGAAGCAAATCGTCCCCTCTTTTCGGTGTTTCTCATCAGTCACAGAAGCTGATCGTCCGCTGCGAGATGCGTCTCCAATTGTCGCTTTACTAGATTCACATTCGCGAAATTTCAATGCCCACCTACTCACAGTACTCCTGTTAACAGTTTCACTACCGTAAATCGTTATTAAATGATGAAAAATATTCGTATGATTCACATTTTCTCCTGTTAAAAATTCGATCATTGCGCGCTGTTTTAAAGACGCGCAGTACATATTGGACGTACTCGACTCTATTTTAATTGCTACAGAAAACAAACCGATAAACGGATTTCAACGCATTATCGCAGGTTTGTAGAGAAAAATTTTAGCTATCATGCGCTGCCACTCCCAACTCGATAGTAACTTTTGTCTCTGTGTAGTACGCTAGTGTGCAAAATTTATCAGCCGAGCCTCGTAGTCCGAAAATATTCATAATTTGAATAGTTTGTCCCTTATATTATTAATATTAGTAAAATAATTTCCAAGATACAATCATGAACATATTTCCAGATAGAATGTCATCATAGATCTTCTACAACCGGTAAAGAATCATAAAACGTGTTCGAAATTTTAAATATGTACAAACCAGTTACACCTTCGAGTGATTATTTCCTTGATTTAAAAAAAAAAATCTTAAATGTCACTATAAAAGAATATAATTGTTGAAAATAGAGTGAATCGATCTATACGTGCAACCTTCAACTCTTTAATAAAAAACAATCACACGAAAAAAAAATTTCGTAGCATTAAAAGCGATAATCGCAAAAAAAGCCGACTTCATTAATTCAATACAACACGAACTGTGCGATAATAATCCTTAACAATGACTAGACGGGTTGTCGTGGATTACATACGAACGGTTGAAGAAGAGGGTCGGAATAGGACTAACAGAAGATTACCTGATTTAATTCCCCAAACGAAATGTAACTTTATACGTGCTGTGTTGTGGAGCGAAGCAAGCAACAACTAACTAGCTCTTTTATAACAGAACATGACCCAGCATAATCTGTTCTGATCAATAAATTAGACTTATAAATAATTTTGTGAACAGGTCTGTAAATGCAATATACTTTGCAATAATTAATTTATTATTTAACAACAATTTATCAACAGTTTTATTTAAGAGCTAGCCTAAATGAATATTAACTAACAGAAAAAATAAAAAAAGCCTATTTAAAAAAAAGTTTTTTTTTAGCTAATACGTAACCGATTAACACAAAATTTGGCAATCTTTTTATTCATGAAGTGATCACTGATGTAGAGAGAGACGATATGTTTAAAATCGTCAAATGAAAATATCTAACCTTTCCAAAATATGTGTTCATCCCCAAAAAAAAAGAAAAAATGATTTAGTAAACAATCAGATAAGTTACCCACTTCAACTTATTTTTGTCCATAATGTTAAAAAAAAATACCTGCTCCTGATTTACATATGAAATATTCTATAATATTAATTTTTACTATCGTGGTAGTTTAGTATATTATATACAAGGAAAATGTAATGTAAGGCAATCGTGCCAAATCATCTTTCCACTTTTTTTTTTTTTGAAATGTCAACGATCATGAAATGGTCATGACCCCTGGCATTTCTAAAAAAAAAAAAAAAAAAAAAAAAATGACTTTTTTGTCTTTCCCCACATTTTGAGAAAAGAAAAAGTAGTGCTAAATCTTGATTTTTTGTAAGTGTGTGTTGGTATCTACATGGGTCAATTACTTGGGATTGGTTCGACCAAAAGGTTTTAATTAGCATACGGATTTCTATACAAAAGGCACTTTGCCCTTTGTACTTTTAATAGACTTACTTTTAATAAATATTTCTCCACATTATTCCCAAATTGAAAAATAACGGGTTACGGTCAATTTTCTATAGATATGCTGTTCGTTCAGACTTTGTACACATAGTTATAATTTAAACCCGTTTAGTCGAGAAAGTTTGGCGATGCCCTTGCGAGCTGTTTTTATTTTTTAAGATTATTAGTTTTCTACCGATTTATTAACTATAATAAAATTATAGTTTAACAGTTGAAAATGTACAATAATTTCAATCGAAGATCGACAATTTCTAACAAGTACCGTTAACTGCTACGAATAACTTTGAAGATGGATTTCGGTAGTTTCTGCAAAATCAGCTTATCGTATAATATGGGTATCAGAAATATTCAGTTCCACTCCACTAATATAGATTAGCTTGACATGCGAAAAATTAGGAGGAATATGTGTAGCTTGAAAGACCTGAAAGATACCTTTTAGTTGCTGTTGTACGGCAATTAGCAAGTTTATATTTAATTTTTCCTAGTGTTTTTATTTTATAATTTATAAATTAAGAAAGACTTACTTATTGAATCTTAACTTAAATTATTCATTATTCAAAAGTTTGTTTTGTATTTATGGTTGTTTATTAATTTTCTTATAATTACTGATGACAGTTTGACATCTGAAATGTGCATTTAACTATATTTATTTTACACAGAATATTTTAATATATAAACCGGAAGATTTCAGAGAATTTTGGTTGCGCACAGGAACATTAGTCAACTCCAAAATTTAATATTGTTCGCGTACGCATATTACTTGATAATTCAGATGTAAAAAAATTTAGAAGGGAAATAATCATAAAAGTTGAAATTAGCGTATTTTTTTCAATATTCGGGCTGTTTCACTAAAATTTCAAAAAATATTCCATATCTTTTAAACCAGATTTATAGGAAAAAAATTGAAATAAAAATAATTACAACTCTCCACAACAGTTACAAAGAATAGCTATTCTTTGTCTGAATTTAAAAAATAACAAAAGAATCATTTGTACATTTTACCTAGTCGATTCTCCTACACATCAGTATAAGAAAAATACGAAAAGCATTTTATATTAAACTGTAAGACGAAAGAATTGCTACCATACGGAGTTGTGTGGGATAAAAAGGACCGGAGTTACAGACTGAAGTACGATATAAAATCGTTATTTTTATAGATACCCAGTTGTTATCTGATGAGAGGGACGTTTCCTACTCACAAAAATAACGATTTCATATCCTTGTAATTCTTATTTCCTTTTATACTGTCGCAGATCCAAATAACTACGTAGAAGAAGAAGAAAAGATTCCTTCCACCTAGGTATAATATTCCTGTTTCTCTTTAAACAAAAGAGTTAAAAGGCAGACAATCTGAATACGATTTTTGTTTTCATCATAATTACTCAGCGTTGTTTAGAATATGTAGAATATGTAGAAGAAGAATGTAGTCAGAATAGAAGAATATGAAATAAAGAAGAAATGAGAGAAGAATATGTAGTCAGAAGTAACTAAGACGTTAAAAAAAATTATACACGAAAATGTTTGCTTTCCACAGTGCATTTCACACTAGATAGTAGTTACTAAATGTCGTTTTTCTGAGATTCCTGTTCTCAACTTTATCAAGTCTATCATAATGTCAAGATGCCCGGTGTATCATTTAGGGAACACGGATTATTGGGCTTTACGATCACCGTACTTCTTTATTTTTCCTGTTTAGCCTCCGGTAATTACCGTTCAGATAATATTTAAGAATAAGATGAATGAGGATGATATGTATGAGTGTAAATGAAGTGTAGTCATGTACAGTCTCAGTTCGACCATTCCTGCGATGTGTGGTTAATTGAAACCCAACCACCAAAGAACACCGGTATCCACGATCTAGTATTCAAATCCGTAGGACTTGAACACTGGAACTCTCGGCTTCCAAATCAGCTGATTTGGGAAGACACGTTCACCACTACATCAACCCGGTAGGTTTACGATCACCGTAATGTGTACACTGCTATGTGTACCTTTGTATTCTGAATAACTTGTTTAACATTTAATGCCAGATGAACTAACCAATCAATTTTCCCAATCAATCGGAGTATCAACTAATCCATCACTCATACATACTGTTCTTAGACTATGAAAAAAAAATCTGCAGCAGACCTGTAAACCTTGAATGCGCCACTCAATTGAAAGTTAAAAGAAAGTAAATCACAAGAGATTAGCGACATTAGAAAACCGCGCTAAAAAACAAAAAAATATCGTTTAAATTTTGATTTAAATTTCGAATTTTGGAAGTCAACACCAAATTTGTGTTTAACTACTTACTCAATTTGGGGTCAGTTTCAAAAAATTAAATTTAAGTAGAACTAAATATGAATAGAACTCTCTGGAATGCGGGAGTGTGTGTTATATAATAATTCAACTAAGTTTTCCTGTTGCATTTCCTTATATTTTCATATGAAAAAATTTATTTATAATGACACATATCATCACATCACAACACGACATGCTTATACTAACAAAAAATGACGACATAAGCATGAAAAATATCTTCAATCGTCTTTACAGATAAGTTTACTTTTCATTAAAAAAAAAAAAAATACAAGTAGAATTGCTATATATATTAGTCGAATTGAGAACTACATATTTCATTTAGACCGTTAGAAAACTGTAAAAATTAATCACATCGGTTTTTCACAAAAGATTAATTTAATTTTGCCAAACAGTATTATTAGTATTATAAAAAAAAAAGTTTTCCCTGATATTTTAGACGTCTTTTCCACATTGAAATGAAAAACTATGGCACATTATCGTCAAATGTTCTTTCTAATATCTTAGCCAACCAAATCAATTCAGTCTACCTATCCACGTCGATTTCAGCAATTAGATTTTATTTATATTCTGAAGCCTTTGTAAAAGTTAATAGTAAAATAAAATCACGAAAATCTAACGTATTTTCCCTTTAAATGAAAACATCGAGAAAACCGACATAGGCAGAAGTACAGCACTGAATGTTTTATTTATATCATCCAAAATATTTTTCCACTTGAATAGTAATGATCGTATGAAATACATGCATAGATCTATTAAGATTTTTTCATGCACAAAAAATTAGTAAAAAGATTCAAAAAATTTTGTAGAAAATGACCACTAATAATAATAAAAAAAGCAAATTTTTTAAAACATATTTTATAAGAGAAACTGCTCTTCTTTCACTGAAGCCGTATATGTGCAACTGCCAAGTTACATAAAAATACACGTACACTCGCCTGCGAGCCACTACTCGGAAAATAGAATTCATGACAAAAATTAAAGTTATTAAATAACATACCAGAAACCTTTAAATCGAATTTACCGAATACTTAATAATCAAAAATATTTAAGCAGAGAAATACAAACCAACTCAATATTTTCTATTCACAAAACCGGACGTGAATTTTCATACTTTATTCGGCTAGTCTTAGCTAGCAGAAGTATCAGTATCAGAATATTCAAATAATTATATATACATAATAATTAACTTCCATTCATTGCATTGGCACAGTCAATCTAAATAAATTACTTTTTGTATTATTCATTTGACTGGTTAGATAGATTTCATTCCTTTCTGTTATGGCTGTCTCAGCCTCAACTTAAATATTGGAATCTCAATTATTTATTTTATACATTTTAACATTTCTCTTCCATTCCTAACCCCTTCTCACATTTCCTTCTTGAACTAAATTTACTAACCCTGGATGACTTAGTGTGATATTTATTGACCTTATCCTTTTTATCACATTTTTTCTACAAATTTTGTCTTTTCCAATCCGTCTTAAACAACATCTTCAGTTCATACTCTATTTTTAACTTTCTCCTCTACTGCCATATCTCAAATAGTGAAAATTTTCATCCAGTTTCTTTACTGATTCTTCCACGTGCAAGATAAAGGAACTGGCTCAATACAATATAGTACTGTCTCACTCCTTTCTGTACTGTAGCTTATCTTTCTTAACTTTTTTACTCCTATTTATTATAGCTACCCGATTCTTATACAAAATATACAATAACTTCCTTTTCTCTGTTTTACAAATCTAATTCTCATAAAATATTTCATTTCATATTGCTGTCAAATTTTTCTTAATATCAAGAAATTCCATATAAGCTTTGTTCTTCTTTAATCAGCTTTCTAAAATTAATGTACAGACTAAAAATTATTCCTCCAAAACCCAAAATGATCTTCAACTCTTCTACTAATTACTCTTATTAAGTAATTTGTGTAAGCATGAGATGACAATAAAAGTTTCGTACTGAAAAATAAAATTATTATCAGAAATATGAGCTTACTTATTAAATACGAATATCACAAATAGTCTTTCGTTTTCTTTTTACCACTTTTACAAGTTTTCTTGTTTTAGCGACAGGGATCTGAAAATATGTTTTTTAAAGGGCGGAGACTTTTTTTACCGCAGTGTTACTTGAGAATGCTACACAACAAATGATGAAAATGAACGGATACCAATCTAATCATTTATTACGATCGATATTACTTGATTACTGTTCGCACGGATATCGTTGAACTAGCACTGCTAACTCTCCTGACAAAATAAAAGTATAATGAAATATTTTTTATTTCCGTTTCTAAAAGGTTAATTCCAACATATGAGTAACAAGCTACACTTTATTAAAAGAAAAAATCTGATGTGGGTACCGCATGAATTCCTTGCAAGCCAATTAAATTACATATAGACATTTTTTGCTGCACTTCATTTAAACTTATTTCATTTGAAAGTAGGATACGAACCTGTAATTCTTTAAAAAAGCGGACAGTTACACAATCGCATTGTGGTGGACACCAAATTGTTATCACTTTTTTTGTGGTGTCCATATCAGCACTTTATATTAGTTTATATATTAATTTTGTTTCACGTCGCTCAAGTAGTTCTGTGGTGTATAAGTGAGAACGTGTCGGATCCATAACCATGCACACATCGGTGCGAATCCGACTTCATATACATATATTATTTTTATTTTTTTTTTAAATTTAAATATATTGATTTATTAATAATTATTAACCTCTGTAAAAATTGTTCAATTAAAATGAAATGTACATAAAATTTTATTTCATTAATAACTTCTGACATTTTTTTTTATTGTTATTGAATTATTATTTAACGAAAAAATTGTTTTACAATCACAGGTTAATAAGTATTTATAAATCAGTATATTTAAATTAAAAAAAAAAGAGATGAAGTCTGATTCGAACCGATGTTCCTTCCCCTTGTAAGATCCAAATATTTCATTAATTAAAATTTTATTTGGATATAACTCTGGAACCAATGAAAATAAGTACCACTTATGATATATTGTTGAAAAGCTCTCAATGAGAGCTTATTACTGCAGTTAAGAAAAAGTCCAAAATCCAAATCTTTTGGGCTTTTTGGACGCTTTTGGTCCAGTTGATTGCAATCAAAAGGAGAGGTGTACAACTAGATATTATAACAGTCCTAAATCCAAAATTTCAACTAGTCAAAATGGATTCAGGGATGATCAAAATGGATATTTCCGTTGAAATCTGAAAACCGATATTTTTCGCGCTTTTTTTTTTAGTTCCTTTACTTAGTACAAGGAAGTAAAAAAAAATTATTTTGAGAGTTCACACGATGTCATCAACACTTTACAGTTAAATTTATTAAAGATCTATTAATCTTTGATCCGAATCAATAAATCTTATAAATATTATTAAGTTAACACATTTAAAATTGATCAGACACGATTTAACTGCTTGCTTCACTTACTATAACCTATTTGTAACCGATAACAGCTTTATTACGTATAAATCATCCGTAATCGTAAGTAAACTATTACTTAAATATAAATCTTTTACTATACGAAGAAAAACTACGATAAAAATATTTAGTTAAATAAAAACGTTAAAGAGTACAACCAGGGCAAAAAGTTAATAAATTACTTTAAAGCGGTAATAAAAAATGACATTTAAAACGGCTAATCTGATGTAAATATTTTAATAAAACCTACAATTTCCTGCAATTAAAACGAACAGGTTAACAATACAAAAATTACTCTCAATGTAGACCTAATCATGATGACCTCTTCATTATGATGATCTTTACTAGTTTCCGATTCTTTACGACTTTTTGAGGGAAAGTACGGTATACTTTAGGTCGCATGATGGGCTGGAGGGTAAAACTGAATTTTCTTTACGTCTTGAGGTATGAGGAGTACGAAAATGCCATTCACTTAAACTTGGATTTATATATCGCGAGTGATTCATAATCAAAGTCCAGAAAAAACTACTTAAGATAAATCGATGAAAATTTGTGTACACGTTCTTCTTACGGTGTAAGTGCACACCAAAAAAGGGATTTTTTGAAATTCCGAGTTTAAAGGGTTAAATTAGAGTAACAATAAACACTATTTTAATTTCTCGGCAACAAATGAAGACATAAAAAGTGATTTTTGAAGTGTGTAATTTTCAAATGAATATAACAGGCTTACTCCAAAGTGCACGTCAGTCTCTCCGGAGACGATTCTATAGCCAAAAATAAGAAAGTTCATATAAACAATGTCACTGAAATGTTCGTTGCGAGTTTCGGCTCGTCAAACATTTAGTCCTGCTTTCTGCTCTCTCTGTGAAATTAAACCTACTACAATTCTTGGGGTACAAATCGAGGGGTAAATTTGGTGCTTCCTAATGGGTTTTGATCTAAGAAATTGAGTAAAAGCGGTCCCAGACCTCTATTTCACTTAGGCTTTAAGAAAAGAACGGGGTAAAACACGAAAGGGGTTTGCCGGAAAATACACTTTTTTAGGTTTGGAATGAAATAATCTTCGTTAATTTGCAGTTATCTTAGTAGAGAATTTAATTCTGAGAAAATTAAGTATATAACATCGATTAAATTAAACACATTTAAGAAGTTCAACTTAATTAGAAACAAAACGCACAAACTGGTTCTGAAAAGTGAAACGATTTTAAACAGAACTATTTACATAAAAATGCTAAAAGACTATAAAAGTAAATTTGAAAATATGCTTCTAAAACATATTAAAAATGATAAACAATTATGTTTAGTGTCTCTCATTTGAATATTCATTTAAATGGTGTTTGATTTGTTATTGTTCGGTCAGTCCTTCAATATGGGCGATACCACAAATTTGTTTTCATTTAGAGAGTTGACGGATATGTTGTTAATTTACGATAAAGTAAACAAAAATGGATAAGCTGCTGCGCGTGAAAACCAGGAAAATTATCCAAATCAAAAGTACCGGATCGTAAAACATTATAGGCTTTGGAGAGACGAGTTCGAGAAACAGGTATGCTTAAACCGTAACGATTCGATGCTGATCGTCAACGATTTGTGAGAAATGCCAAGGATGAAGAAGCAATATTGAATGTGGTACAATTATCTCCCACCTCAAGCATCAGAAAGTTATCACACCGCTTTCATATTTCGTAATCAAGTGTGTGGCGAATGGAAACAACAATTATACCAAATCCATACAAGTGTATAAGAGTTAATATCACCTGATTTTGATAAATGGATGAAATTCTGTCGTTGGTTAATTAGAAACTGTGAACATCATCCTAATTTCCTCAGTAATATTCTAATTAATGATGAATCCTTTTTTTACAAGAAATGGCATTGTAAATTACGGAAACATTCACATTTCTGCAAACAAATTCTACAAGTCATTTCCAATGCCCTTTTTCATTAAATGTGTGGTGTCGTCTTCTTGGTGATAATCTCATAGGCCCGTTTATTCTTACCGCCAAGGTTCAATAGAGGGCGATACTTGCTCATTTTTTGCAAAAAAATCTGATGGAACTCTTGGAAGATATTTTTACTTGCAGATAAGAGTGCAGATGTGGTTCTCAATGATGGCGCACCTGCTCACCACCGTCGTGATCTTATGAATCATTTAAATAATAATTTAGTAAGCAATGAACTAGTCAAAATAGACCAGTGAAATGGCAACCTCGATTTTCTAATCACGCCAGCGGACGTTTTCCTTTGGGGTTGGATAAAGTTGTTAGTCTATTCGGCTCGTATTGGCACACAAAAAGAATTGAGACAACGTATAACAGAAGCTGGAACTACCGTTAGGAATAATAATGATGCTATTAGACGAGCCTGGGTAGCATGGATTCGCCGAGCTGAACTATTCATCGAACAGAATGGCGGCCACATTGAGTAACTACTTTGAAGAAATGTTTACAGCTTTATCAAGTAACCGTTTTGATTTTTAATAATTTTTAGAAAAACCAAAATGCATGTGATTTTAATTTTTTACATCTATTTTTTATTCACGTCTTTCTGTTACTGATAACTTTTCTATTTGTAGTCATCGACATTATTTTGCTCGAACACTGATGAAAATTGTTCTGTTTAACATCGTATCACTTTTCCGATCCAGTTTGTATGTTTTGTTTCTAATTAAATCTGAACTCAAATCTGTGTTTAATTTCAATAGATGTTACATTTACATCAATTATATCAGAATTAAATTCTCTACAACGTTAACTAGAGATTTTTATTTGTTTATCGGTAAATTAATAAAGTTATTTTACTCCAAACCTACAGAAGTGTTTTTCCGACAAAACCTTTTTTTACGCCGTTTTTCTTAAACCTTAAGTGAGACAGAGCTCTGGGACCACTTTTATTCAATTTTTTAGATCAAAACCCATAAGGAAATACCAAGTTTACCCCTCAGATTTGTACCGCAAGAATTTTAGTACGGTTTAATTTCACAGAAGGAACAGAAAGCAGGGCTACATGTTTCACGAGCTGAAACTCGCAAACTAACCGTTTTCTGATCTATGTTTATATGAATTTTGTTTCTTATTTTTGGCTACAGAATCATCTCCCGAGAGGTTACCATGAAATTTTGAATTACTCTGTATAAAAACCAATAACTAGATTTTTTGAAATTCCGAGATTAAAGGGTTAAAATGGAGTAACAATGAAATTTACCATTCATTGAATTTCTCGGTAACAAATGAAGATATCAACTTGACTTTTGGTGTGTGTAATTTTCATGTGAATGTATAAAAACCCATTTCTAGATTTTTTCAAATTCCAAATTTATAGGGCTAAAATGGGATAATATTACATTTTCCTATTTTTAATCTTTCTGCAACAAATGAAGATATCAACTTGATTACTGGTGTGTATAAACTTCATGTAAATATATAAAAACCAATTTCTAGATTTTTGTAGAAATTGGACCTTAAAAGGGGAAAATAAAAGTAAAAATTTCGAACAACGATTACAAATTTTCCCCATTTCCGACTATACCAAACGAGATATTCACTCGATTTGAGTTTGCAAATATTCTTCAGATAAATATCTAAAACCATTTTCGGGTTTTTTGAATTTTGGTACTTCAAGGGGTAAAAAACAACAACATAATTTTCTTTTAATTGCCGTTTTACGCTACAGCTGTTGAATCAATCTTTATGAGATTTGGTACACTATGATAGTAATTATGTTTGCGTTTCGCGAGCAAAGCTGCGTCGGGTAATGTAGAAACCAATTGTTGGTTCTGTATAATTAAACTGTTGCTCTGAAGAAATTACGATGCACTGATAGATTTAATAAATTGAACGGTCTTTAAAATTTATTTTTTTTACAAGCATGAGTTTGATGTAAATAGGAGAGTCCAGCGTCTTCCCAAATCAGCTGATTTGGAAGTCCAGAGTTCCAGCGTTCAAGTCCTAGTAAAGCCGGCTATTTTTACACGGACTTGAATACTAGGTCGTGGATACCGGTGTTCTTTGGTGGTTGGGTTTCAATTAACCACACATCTCAGGTATGGTCGAACTGAGAATGTACAGGACTACACTTCATTCACACTCATACATATCATCCTCATTCATCCTCTGAAGTATTACCGAAACGGTAGTTACCGGAGGCTAAACAGGAAAAAGAAAAAGGAGAGTCCAGCGGGCAGAGCCACCTGTCCGGCTAAACATCACCTAACCGCGAGGAGAAACGCAAGTAACCATATAGCAAGTACTTGCTGGAACTTGCTAAAACTGGAATATACTGTAAAACAAATAAATGTATTCCTTCTGTTACATATTCTGTTTCAACTCAACGGGCAATTTTGTAGGCATATACAATTTTAAATAAAATTAAATTACTTCAAAAAATTCGTCTTTTTTATATATACACACACATAGATCCATGTGTAAAATTAGTTGTCGTTCTTGAGTTACGCTCATTGGTACAAAGATTTTGAAAATTTTTTGGCTCGAAAATCTCTAAAACTACTAATCAATTTCACTGAAATTTAGATATGCTGTAATAGTGTATAGTGTATGCTGGGTTGTGCATGAGAAAATTTTTTGAAAATCAGTTGAATTAAGTTCAACGTAAGGTTAACAGCAGACAAAATAATAAAACTGTCCGATAAAAACTGTCCGAGTTTGTCACTTCCTTTTTGCGTGAATTGAATTTTTTTTCGAAGCTCTTTCACCAGTAATTCGACGAACTGTTCTTTGTGAGATTCCTGTGGCACCCGCAACACGATCTACAACTTTTCTGGGGTCACTAACAAACATTCCAACTGCAGCTTCTCCTGTTATCTAATTAAAAACGTTGTGTATAATTTATTTCCATTGGCGGTGAATCTCTTTTCCCCGTAAATTAGAGATAATATGCAAAATAATAAAATTAATTCACTACCATAAGAATAGAGCCGACAAAAATTTACTAACTTAACGCTAAATACTTTTAAAACTTAACTTAGGAATTCAACTACTTTGAAGATTTGAAACTCAAAGAACGCTGCAATCGGAAAATAACCTTAATCTTCGGACACACAATTAACTGGACAAGTTATAATTTTTGTTGAGTGTCTGATAAATGGTACTAGACTGATCAACCATATTAGAAAGATTCATTAAATAAGAGTAACAAAAAAAGTAAGAATTTATTTAGAGATTTAAACTTTAAAGAGAAACCTGAGACTTAACATAACTGCCCGCCAAAAATCATATGATTCATGTCATTGTTTGTAATAATTTAATTTATAATATAAAAAATGAATATTTAATTAATGTTTAGAATTTAATGTTTAATGAATGTTTAGAATGATACATTGATACATCATTCGGTTATTATTTACACAAACCTGAATAATGAAATTTTTCTTACGTATGACTCATTGCATAGGCTAGCGTACGGTAGTTCGCCACTTCCAGAACAAAGGGCAACAAGAGCGTAGCATAAACAGCAGACATCAACTTGTGCTTGTTTGGCTTGGATATTATATGCGATATAATACTATAAATAAATATATTTTGGCCTAAACACTAATCAGCAACAGCCGATTAGTCTGCTTAATATTTTATAACATATCTATTTCAGTATCTAATAAAGAAATAAATTATTAATTAAATAATATATATACTCGAGGATTAAATAAGTAACTAATAAATATAAGACGTGAATTTGTTTATCGATTGGAATAAACAATAGTCGTACCGTATACATATTATCTTTAATCGAATAGTATTTTATAAACCCGTGCTGGTTAGGCAGCAACATATACAGCTAAGCTGTTCACATCTGTGCCAATTCGGCTTGGACAAGGTATAACGAAACTCGCCATTTTGTTACAAAGAAAAACTTGAAAATATATTTAGTATCATAACCTTTTTAATCTTTCAATAACCGTAGAAAATTTTCCCGCTATGTTAATACTAAATTTAAAGAAAGATGATTAAAAAAAATAAAAATTCAAACTGACCAGTTGAAATTGTCAAAAAACTAGGAAAATGTTTTTTAGCGGTGGGTGATAATGAAACTTTTTCCACAATTTTTCTATCATATTAAATTAAATTAGTTTTCATAACCTAAACAAAATTCCAATCCTTTTTTAAATTATTAAGACCAATCCTGCAACAACAAACTACCGTACCAAAATTTTATACATACAATATAAGCAATTCCTGAGATGTAAAGCCAAACAAACGCTATACACAGGTATACTACGAACACGTACAGAATTTAATAATAAAAATTATCAACATTTTTGGATTTCCGAAGTCAATAATTTTAGTATTTTTGGACTTAAAAAGTCGAGGAGGAAACATTTTTCGTTAGATTACTTACCCTCAGTAAAAGCTGAAAAAGCAAGCAGTTTTGTAATCGTGTGTCGATGAATTTAAATTCTAAATATACTCCAACTTCGATCATTAATAACAACAGCACTGTTTGATTAAGGGTTGTTCAGATTTAGTGGACGAAATAGTCAATTAAAAATAATTTATTAATAATTAAGAGCTGTTAGAAAAAAAATTCGTTATCAGAGTAAAAATTAATAAATATTTAAAGAGGAAAGTTTAAAGGAAAAGTAAAAGAAATGTTTTAAAAATGTGAATTTAGGAATCAATTTTCACCTGTATCAATAAAAGAAAACAATAAACAAATAAAACTACTAACGCTAAAATTTAATTTATTTATGCGTCTCTCGGGAGATTATAAATAATAAAAGTATTTACATTTTAAAACAACATACGACGTAATGGAATCGTTCACGGAAAAATTGAAGTCATAAGGATGAAGTAAGCGCGCGCGCACACACACAACACAGAGAGTGAGAGAGAAAGTGAATGAGAGAGAAAGTTTATATAAATGTTCAACTGAAGTACATCGAGCCGCTCAGATGCTATATCATTTGGTTTGGTTTCTACATACTTCGAATTTCAACTGTAAAAATATATATTTAATCGAAGAACAACGCAACTTTTAAACGGAAATAAATACTTCAACACTATAATTTAACAAAATAAAAATTTCTCGTTGGCTAAAATAAAAATCACACTTATTTTATTACAAAATTAAAATAAACAAATAATAAGATTACTTAAAAAGAAATGAAAACTATAGCATAAAAAATTAACTTTGTTATGACGACTGTAATAAAATCACGTAAAATTTACAAAAAATGTGCAAAATAAACAAAAATAAAAGTAACAAAGAACGCTAATTCAAAGGCAAAGGATCAAAATGTTAATAATGCTAAATAATGTACTATCATTATTATTATTATTATTATTGCTGATATTATTACAATACATACATATTTTATTGTCAACACGTCATACTTCTAAAAAAAAACTTAACAACTTTTCTAAAATGAGAATCTATTAGTAGATGCAGATTGTATCGATCCGGATGCGGCTTCAAATGTTAAGCTGTAGTAATCAGGAAATAAAAACTAAAAGGTTAAATTAAGGTACAAAAATACGAAGCACAACAAAAAGTTAAATTCTGTCTCATTTTATCGAAGCTGAATTTAGTGTTTCAAAAGTATTTTTTTTCCTATTTAGCCTCCGGGAATCACCGTCAGGTATTACTTCAGAGGATGAATTAGGATATGTATGAATGTAAGTGAAGTCTTGTACAGTCTCAGGTCGACCATATGAGGTGTGTGGTTAATTGAAACCTAACCACCAAAAAACACCGGTATCCACGATCTAGTATTCAAATCCGTATAAAAGTAACTGCCTTTACTAGGACTTTAACCTGGAACTCTCGAATTCGAAATCAGCTGATTTACGAAGGTGTTCACCATTAGACCAACCCAGTGGGTGTTTCAGAAGTATAGGTTTTTATTGTTTATTATTTTTTTCTAATTTTACTTACTTATATATTTGTTTGATTGACTAAATTTATTGTATTTACTTTGATGACTGTTTAAAAATCGAAATCTTCATCTAATACAGATTCCCATTTTTTATAAACATTTCTTGAGCATTTATTTATGTTATTTAACTTCAACAATCTTTAATGAGGCTCTTTATTTTGTAAGCCATAAGTTAATTAAAAAATAAGTAGATTAACAACACGTTAACCCACCGGGTTGGTCTAGTGGTTAACGCGTCTTCCCAAATCAGCTGATTTGGAAGTCGAGAGTTACAGCGTTCAAGTCCTAGTAAAGCCAGTTATTTTTACACTGATTTGAATACTAGATCGTGGATACCGGTGTTCTTTGGTGGTTGGGTTTCAATTAACCACACATCTCAGGAATGGTCGAACTGAGAATGTACAAGACTACACTTCATTTACACTCATACATATCATCCTCATTCATCCTCTGAAGAATTATCTAAACGGTAGTTACCGGAGGCTAAACAGGAAAAAGAAAGAAAGATTAACAACACGTTAGTAGTTTTCCCACGTTGCCTCCCCCCCACCCTAGTCAAGATCTGCCACCGCCGGACTTTTTCCTCTTTCCTCGGCTCAAGTGAGATCTCAAGGGAAACCGATATAGCTCCGTAGAAGACGTCCAAGGGGCCGTGACATCTCTGAAGGGGATTCCGGAAAGCGAGTTCCAGAAGGCGTACGCACAGTGGGAATCGCGTTATACGCGTTGTGTCAAAGCACAAGGGTGCTATTTCCAGGACTACTAAGGATTTGTACCGATTAGTTCAATAAAGAAATTTAAATTAATTCAGTCCTACTACTTTTTGATTCTATCCTGTAGATATGTCCCCATTTGGCCGTTTACTCTGGTATCGTAGATGGTGTTCGAGTTCTTGCGCTCTATTATTTGAACCTAATAAGTCGATAATTATTGTGAAGTAACGTTATGCACTTAACATTTCTTTCAGCTTTCCTAGTTCTGTTTTAAGTCTTCATTTTGAGGCCAAATCAGTGCTGAATTTATTTTTAAGTTACCTCTAAGCGACTAAGTTTTTCTGCAAGATCAATGCATTTCCTGAAGTTCGATGATTTTCTGAAGTCTTAAATAATTTCAATAGCCGCATGGAATATGTCCAAATATTTGTATAGCAAATCTCTAATACTCTAAATTTTGCAGGATATTTATTCTGTTAATTGTAATTGCAATTTGTTGTATTTACCATTGCGTCGGTGCTGCCATAGATCATAAATCCAAAATTGCTTTCTTTTGACATTAATACTTTCCATGAGGTAATCATTCCACTCATCGGAAGAACATAGATATATTCAACCGGCATCAGTAGTTGACCTCAGAGAAAAGACTCCTACCGCACAGCTGTGTGAAGCTAACCTAGAGATATATATGGCTGACTACCAGCCAATTAAGGCTCCAAGCGCTGGACAGGTACTTGCTGACATTCAGTGACCTCGGCGTGGCAAGGAATTGCTGTCTAGACGAAGTAAATTTTAATTTATGGATGTCATATATATTTTTAGTAGTCGACGGGGTGCGCCTACCCATTTTAGTAAATATATGACAAGTGAGCAGTTGGGGCACGTAAGCCGGTGGTATATGACACCGCACTTAGTCCGCTCACGCTGTTAGGTAAGCTTTAGGAGCTATTTAGGACACTGGTCGCTAAACTGTTTCGATGCTGGGTAGCCGTTTGTGGCACAGACATTCGGTCTTATGCTTTAAGGCGACCGAATGTATATTCCACTCTGTCAGATCGTCGGATAGCCATTTTTTAGTATTACGTCTGCAATAGTCTGGTCTGTCCACTTGCAATGGAACCGTAACCTTAATACGTTATACGACAATATTCAGACTTCAATCACTTTTGTTGCCAGAAGAGAGACATACACACGCACACACCGCGAGCACGTGTGTGTGTTTCGACTTACTATGGCGTAGTAGTTTCCACATCTAAAATACTTCTGCCAACCTTCGCGAAAACTGTTTACACAACACAGAATTACTGCATATTAAACGAAGAAATATTTTGTCAGTCAAACGTCTTCAATACGCTTCAGTATCTACAATGGCGATCAAATTAATCTGTATTTTTAACAGAAAATTTTATTTTTAAAATAAAAATGTTTAATAGTCAAACTTATTCAAATTTAATCGTTTATGTGTCCTCCTTTATTTTTTATTATCTCATTAGTCCTCTTTGGTATTAATTCCACTAAGGCAGAACAATGATTTTTGATTTCTTCATCTCGAAACCAAACCTGTATCACTGAACTCATAAGGTCAGTTTTTGTGCTAAAATTCATTTCCAAAGTCTTCTTTTAGCATGGCCCATAAATTTCCAATAGGATTTAGGTGGGAGGAGTTCCCTGGCCATGAGAGCACTCGAATTTTTTGGTTTTTGAAGAACTCTTTTGCTTTCTTTGACGTATGACATTGTGCAAGGTCCTGTTGGAAAATGAGTTCTGGGATCTTCTGCATAAGTGGGACTACTTTTTTTTGGCATATGTTAAAGTATTGTCAGATTTCATCATCTCATCCTCATGCATAAGTGCTCCTGGTCCTTCACGTGTAAAACATCCCCAAAACATCTTTTTGGCTGGGCGTTTGGAAGCTTGCTGCAGGTGTGCAGGCGTAGTAGGCTTCTCATCTGCTGACTTATGAATGTAGGCTACTCTCCTTGGACAAAGAAATGAATCTCGTCTGAAAAAATAACTTTTTTCCACATCTCAACAGTCCATTCTTTATGTTCCTTTGTCCATTGAGGTCTTTTTGGCTCCATAACCTGTGTCAGTAATTGCATCTTTTTAGGTTTCCGAGCAATCCTTTCCACTCCCAACAATCTACGAACTGTCATATCAGAAACATTAGTCCCACTGGCTCTCAAGTCCCTATTAAAGTCAATAGCTGACAATTGTGGATTAATTTTGCTTTTTTTTATTAGTAATCGATCCTGTGTAGGCGTGGTTTTCTTTTTCCCTCCACATTTCCTTTTCTCTTTGAAGAGACGAAACCTGTTTCGCTAAACCTTTTCACAATTTCATTTACAGTGCCTAACCCCACACTACACTCACTGGCAATCTGTCTTTGAGTCATTTGTGTGTGTTGGGAGAGAGCAACAATTTTTGACCGCTTTCGTGGGGTTATATTCATTGTATTAACTAGAAACGAATAACAAACTTATAACAGAAACTCATAAGCTCACAAAAAACTAATTGACAATGAATTACAAAAGCAATGTTTACGCCATTGCGTAAAGTTGCGTTTATTCCAATGAATTCAAAGTTAGGGTTGGGTCTTGTAGTTGTTACATGCTTGGTAGATTTATTGCTCTCTTTCGTATGGGCTTGTCATATGCGTATCTATTTGAATAGCTTGTTTTGGTTTATTGTGTTCGTTTGACTCCTGGCGCCGGCCAGACTGACTGTTCTGTCATCTTTAGTGTCAATGTATTCATATCACTCATTATTTATTGTTGTTTCTTTCCCACACGTGTTTCTATCGTTCCCATAATAATACATGCACACATCTCGTCTTTTACACACACTCTCTCCTGTCCTTTGCCTAGTTCGCTTCCCGTACTTCTCACCACGCCACGTTTTGTTCATACCAGTTCAGATTTTCTTGATGTGCGGATGCACAAGCTGGTCCTCCGGCCCGGGGACCACCAGCCTTCGATTCTCTCTCTCTCTCTCTCTCTCTCTCTCTCGTTTAATGTGTTAATACTCTCGTCGTCTTCGTGCCTTCATAAACGTTGTGGTAATTCTCAGTCGTCATATTCTTTTGCTCTACTCGTCAGTGTTTTGTGAATTTGACAGATTTCTATGTTTCGTTTTGCCTCGTTTCTTTGCTAAGTTAATTTTCAAATTCAGTAGATTACGTCTCTGTTGAAAGTGGTTCAGTTACTACAAACCAGCCAATTTTATCGATGCAGAATCTCTCCAAACCCGTTGCTACATATCTGAGACGCTCCGTATTATTCAACTTCTAAACAAAGTTTTTACCTCTGTATTTTTTGATTCGCCATTGTAGACTACGCCAAGGATAAACTGTATGTATTTATGTGTACTTCAATTTCACGAGATCATTTTTTACCAATATTTATGTGTGATTAAGGCAAGTTCAAATTATTCATTATTTACTATATTAAGCAGTTATGTCATCAGTAAAATTAGTGAAACACTCAGTTAATTGTACATTATGAATTTAAATCCAAGCTTGACTTATACAACCTTTTCTTCATTCAAGTTTAGTCACGCAAGGTGGCTTAGATAAAGGTTATGTTATTATTTTTCATGTGTAACATATTCTATGTGCTATCAATGCCAACTATTGTTATTATCAAATCGATTTGTAATTTAAATACTACTTCAGAATTATAAAATTATGTATGACACAGACATTAATGAACATGTGTTGGTTGATAATATTTCATATACATTTTAGTAACTTCCAAGATTGTTTTCTATTGTACTTCACTGACTCTACTAACTGCACAACCTTCTGATTTCATTTGGAAAATAACAATTTTAATAAGACAGTTTATTTATCTTTTATTTTACATGATTCTAATGTGTTAGATCATTGCTGTTGTTAATAATTTTAATCAATGTTAAATATTGTTTTGCTCAATCAAGTATTATATTATATTTACAAATTAGAAAAACAATGTCATTAACTTAAGAATGGCTAAGAAACTCAAATATTTTCAAGAAAACTCACTTACTAAATAAACTCTATTTATATGATTACTTATTACAATTTCTTTATATTGCAATTAACTCTTTCATTTAACTTAATGTAATTTGTTAATCGCAGATATTAATTCTTATTTATTGATGAACTGGATTCATATTACTTTTCCTAAATTAACCTAAAGAAAATAACTTCTGAAGTGAAGTTATGATTTTGGACTTCCTTTTAATTAATTTTGTGATTTGTTCTAGTAATATTTTATTGCTTTTGTATTCCTTCTTGTAGTTTGAATAATAATGTATTTAGTTCTTTAAACTGTTTTTAGACTCTTACTCAATACAAAAGATTTTTAAAATAATTATTTGAAAAATGTATATTTATGTATTTGTCTTTTAATATTATAATTGATATGTTGATTCAGTTGATATTCCTTGTTTAAATTCTGTATAGAATTAATTTAAGTTTATTTCGTAATTTCATTTAATTTTTTAAGTATATGAGTGTAACAAAAGGTGTTTTATGTTCTTTTGTTTTCAGGCTTTGTTAAATTGTAGATTTTCATACTATTAGCCTATATGCAGTTTATTTGTTGTTTTTCTAATTAAATCCAATTTCTTTTGGCAAATACGAGCTGTGTGTAATTTTATTTTTTTTTAATTTTACCCAACAAGCACAAAGATCACTTCTGTTTGTATATAAACTAACAACATAACCTGAAACACCAAACAACAAGCAGTCTGTCACAGAATGAAAATTCCCTACAACAGAACAAAAATTCCCTTCGTTCGGATTATTTTGTTCGCTACTCCACTGCTATTACATTTTTTTTTTTTAATTTACTACTTGAACGCTCATTTATCAGCCTTTTCTGGGATTAATCAAACATTTTTTGACATCGAACTACACCTGCCAGTAGCATATGTAAATAAACGGCCATCAATCCATATATAAATCACATCCAAAGTAGCTTTGTATTTATATAAGAACTAGAGTATTAACGGGGTTACAAACAGAGGAAAGAAAATTTATTGCAACAATATTACGAAAAATATATAAGGATGACTCTTTCTTCCTATTATATAGCAGAACAAAAGATTAAATAACCAGTTGTATTTTCTACACTCCTTTAAATGTCAACCAAATATCTTTACACTCCCAACATTACTTTTCATAATCACAGACAATAAAACAGGGTGTCACATAATACAACCTTCACAATATGTTTACATTCTCCTAAAACGTGTCTTGCCGAACAAAATTGAACATGAACTTGGAATTCAAGACCTACTTTCAATACTTCACACAAATGAAACATTGAAATAATAAACGATTAGTAACCAGTAATATTTATGAGAGTACTATATTATTGCATTATATTTTTAAGCCGATGAGTTTAAAGTTTAAAAATTCGCTTCATGCTTTAAGAAATAAATCGAATTCTCTTATGTTACTATTATTTTTTTTATTATCCAGTGCAATTACATTTCACAACTAAAATTTGTCTTCAAGAGAAAGGAAAAGACACGTTCCTCTTTTTGACTAATTTTTAACCAACTTTCCTTCATGACCTCGTAAAAAAGTCCCAAATTAATTGCTTAATATTTACTTAATTACTATATTTCTTAGTGTGCTTGCTCAAATTGTTAAAAAAAAAAAAAATCTGATAATAAAAATCCGATTCTAATAAACAGGGCGTAGAAGAAAATGCTTTTTTAATCATTACGTCACTGGATGAATTAATATTTGAAAATGAAGTGCGATAAAATCGTTGATGTCCATTCAGATGATGTACAGTTATTTTCTAATGAAAATTACTAGCCGGCGCCACGTTTTTGTTTGTACAATAGTTCACAATTGCTGCAGACAGAGCTTTACTGGGGATTTATTATAGTCCAATATATGCTATAATTTTAATATCTTTGAAATTTAATTAACTTGTTCAACTAGACATTGTCCAGTAATATTTTAATTCATCCCATACCATAACAAGATGACAAGTAATTTTGGATTATTTTAAAAAAATAAAATAAAAATTGAATATTATTTTAAATTTTGAACCGAGGTGAAATTATAATCATTAGTAAATTTAAATAGCAATAATAATTATCGGATTAAACAAAATTCTATTCGCTGCTAACAGTATAAGTAAACAACGGGTATTTAATAGTTATCTTCATTAATGCAAAGATTACATTATTTTGTAGTCTTTTTATTTCCTCGCATACTCTCAGACACGATAATTAAGTAGATTTAAGTTTTACGTAAAAGGCATGTCTAACAATAAAGTACACTTCTTTTCACGACATGTACTTTTTCAGGTTGTAATAGTACTATTTTTCTCCAGAGAAGATTAAAGTTTTCACTTATCTTCTTTCTTTTAATACCAGTTCGTTTCCATCGTAAAAATGTTATTTTCCATAACTGCACGAACACATTTTTCTTAGTTAGCTTATTAATACGAGCATACCATTTTTATGTTTAAAAATGGCCGGTAAGCGAAAAACTACTGCATCGAAAACGCCTAAATTTGACGAAAACAAAAAGAAAAAATTATAGTATGAGAAAGTTAGGGTGACTTTTTTTTAAGTTGTTCACACAAGCGTGTATTCGACTTAAATTAAAAAGTAGTAAAAAAGGTTATTTTTTTTTGAGGGAAATTTGAATAGAAATGAAACTGCATAGGCAATTAGAAAACTAAAATAAGACCACCCTCGATTTTTTTTAAAGTTATTAAGAGAAGCGAGTTACAAAACTAACTAATAGGCACAAAATAATATCTGAGTTCGTTCAAAAAACCAGATATAATGCTGGTTTTAATAATAACAAAAAAATGTGTTCGTGACTAAAAGAACTATAACTGCAGCACAATAAATATTAATCGTACAGTATTTGCAACCAAATTATTAATTTTCATAATTTGTATAAAATAGCAATAAAATTAAAACCCCTCCTAACCAGAATTAGAATACAAAACTAAATAATTAAATGTAGAAATAAATCATCACGATAGCAAAACCAAAAGAATTATCAAACGCTCATGTTATGAAGTTAAAATACGGTTTACTTTAGCCTGTAAATAAATCTAGCTTACGGAAAAAACCATTTAACTCTAAAGCTTTTCAATCCTCTACAAGCAACTATACATAAATTACAACCCTTCACAAGAGGGAGTAGGGTTCTGAATTCTACAGAGGAATGGGAAACTATTATAATGAAGGGGTAGGAAGGTAAGAGATCATGGATGAAGACTTAAGTTTTAAACAACCAGCCCGGTTATACTGCAAGTAAATAAACACACATTCAAGGTAATGTTGTACCAATAGGTCACGGCTTATCTGTAAGCAGTCCCCAATCCATATTTTGTTTTGACTGCTCGATAATAACGGATGGTCATTGCAATTAGATAAATTAATAGTATATAAAAATGATACTGTATTATATATTAACAATAAATACCACTTACTATCGACTTCAAAACATAAAATGTAATTTGTTTGGTAGCATCCCGCATCAGAAAGTAATTAAAATCTATTACAGGAAATGAAAGAAAAAGCTTTTATTACTAACTTTCAGTTTATCTTAAGTGTGTCCGTAAAATAATAAAGTGGGGGGTTTTAAATGGTTATAGCTTCGGAACAAAGCGTTGTACAGAGATGAACTATAAGTTCAATGAAAAAGAAACACTCCACGTTTCTTATATATTTAGTAATTTCGATGTGTCTTCCCTAGTTGCCTTGCAGACGTCAAGACGATATTCAGACTCTTAACGTACATGGAAGAGAACATCCGCGTGAAAGAAGAAAGAACTTCAGTGATCCTTTTTTTTAAACGGTCCAGATTTCGAACTTGAACGGAATACACTTGTGTTTTTACATAACTCCAAAAACAAAAATCCATGGGGGTAAGGTCTGGAGACCGTGGCAGCCAGGCGATCCACCGATCCATCCTTCCGATCCATCGCTGAGGAAATCTTTCGTTAAGAAACTCCTAAACGATTATGTAGTTACTTCTTTTAACTGCAAAATTAAATTCTCCGGTATTTGGGGCGCTGCAAACCCAACATATCCAAGGAAATGTTCCCCGTTATTAGTTTTGAAGAAAAAAGAAGAGTTCAACAGCGTCTCGTCCAATAGCGCACCACACATTCACTTTTGATAAGAGCATGTGGAGGTTCAGTAACCCGTATACGAACATTATGCTGACTTACTCGTCCAGAAAAATGAAACGTTGCTTCATCACTGAAAATGAACCGGTTTAAAAATCATCATCCTGCTCTAACCTATCCAGAATGCGTACAGTAAAATCAAATCACTTCATTTTGTCCTACGGATAAAGTTGCTGCCACACCTGAATTTTGTACGCGGTGAAACGTAACAAACTTTTTAAACGCGTTGCGAAAAGTTATTTTAGGAATGCCCAATCGTCTAGAACACTTCCGCACGGATTTCTTCGGGCCACGCAAGAAACTTGTTCGCACTGCTTCAATCGTTTCATCAGATACTGATGGCCGTCCTGGACGTGTTTGCTGTTTGTTACAGTAGGCTGTCCGTCTCTTTGAGTTGCTTGTCCCATTTCCGAATGCTATTTTCAAGCGAAGGGTCTTCAATCTACACATGACGGTATTCACGCCTAACATGTGTAACTACTGAAACATAGGAATCCAAAATATACATTGAACCTTACTTTGCACCGCAAACAAGATGACTAACGCGCAAGTACTGCTTTCGTGTACTGGAAACACAACGCGCATGAGCTAGCTTTCGCACACATAAACTTAAGTGTTCTTTTTCATTTAACGTACAATTCATCTCCCTACAATGCTTTTTTCCGAAACTCATCACCATTTAAAATCCCAATATAATTTTACGGACTCATTTTATAGTAATTATTTAACATACACTCACTTATCACTGTATACACTAAATTAATAAGATCATATTTTATAAAACATAGATATAAAAATTTGTGTTTAAAAATATTTTTTCGCATATTTTGTTGTTCTACTTCATAGTATTATACTTTGTTAACACTAGATTTGCAATAGTTGTAGGCGGATGAACAGAAACAGGAGCAAAAAATTATACAGCTGAACTTATGAAGCTTGTTTTTTAACTGAAATCGAAAAGAAAAATATTTTTAAGCATACTTCTACCAAAATAATAAACAAAGAATTGAGATTACGTGAGGAAAACATCAATATTTTAACATATGCTATAATTTATATACATAAATTTAAATAATATTCGCTTTTTAAATAATAAGCTACTTTTGTATTAAGCGATTTTTTTCTAAAATAACGTAATAAAAGAACACATTGAAATACATATGGTATAAACAATTTTTTTACAAAGATTTGTAACAAAATTGTATAACTCAAAGGGTTTCCTTTAACCGAACTCTAACTGGTTTCCCTTGTTTATTGTTAGGAAACAAGTTCAGACGACGAAAAAACCAATACACCTGTACAAACACACACACACACACACACACACACACACACACACACACACACACACACACACACACACACACACACACACACACAAACCTGACCCCGGCCTTTTGACGATCCCGGTCGCTACATCACCCCATCCGTTCCTAGCCCTGGTGGTCTTTACCGGAGGTCGTCTTTTAGACCCTCTAAACCCGATAACACATCACAGTTATCAGTTAGGCCTCAGACAGGATCCCACCGATGTAAGTGCCTCGGTAAACATTTCCATCAGTGTATTTATACAGCTTATTATTCGCAAGAAAAATTTTAATCTGATAGAACTTAAGTTCTTCAACTTAACTTAGCTTTCTTAGTTCGTTAAGTAATTCTCGAATTTCTTACATGGACAAAAGTGTACACGCAGATTTCTTTTTGACTACTAACGATTTTTCCTCCTTTTCTGCAGATCAAGAAATAAATCAGAACCACCGATCGTTTAGATGGTATATTTATTTCTTCATAAGTAACAAAATCTATTCGGAGGCCTTCACTGGGCACCCCAGCGATACATTCGTAAGAAGTTACCAGTCTCTCTGAGATTTTTTTTTTAAATTTGCACACTTGGCATCGGAAACACGATCAGGAATACAGATACGCAGCGATTCCTTAAAACTAGAAATATTTTCTTGCAAATATTTGTTCATTTCCAGTGATTTATGTTTCCTTATTTATTCAATCAATTCTCCAATAATAATCTTAGTAAAAGACGATATTGATTTTACTTTCACTGATTAGTTTTAAAAAAACTCCACACCTTACGCAATTTTTTGCCAAAAAGATGTTAAAATAAAGGAAGGATGAATAACGTACCAAGTTTTCTGAATAGTTTTCAATATTAATGTGTGAACGGGAATGGAGAAGGAATTTAATTATAAAAATGTTATTTCCAGCTTTAAAAATTAGGACATAAAAACAGTAGATTACTTATCTTCTTCGTTCTCAAGAATAAATATATGATTGCTGATAGAAAGTAAGATATCATTGATCGGTGTATTGTCATCGTGGTGAGACTTGCTTCGCTCATCGATTCCGAGTTGCTATATTTCTACAAAAACGGAGAAAGTTAACAAAAGTAATATCTTAGAAAAGATATGAAGAGCAGATAAGAACATGAAATTGATTTACAAGCCAGGAATATAAAAAACTTAATTTTATACTATCTTATAAATGAGTAAATTTGTATATAGTTTCAAACATTCCTTTACTGGCATTCTTATCTTAAGAATTTCAAAAAAAATTTCGTCATATGTAATATACACGCAGATAAGATAGATAGTACTGAGTAATTTGATATGTAAAATGTGACAAAATTATAACGTAATTTTTAAGTGAAATATGTAAAATAAATTCTGCTAAAATTTTCAATGCGTTAAAAATAGTTTACAAATTATTTTTTGCTGGAAAAAAATCTAACATATATAAATTTTACCTATATAATTAATGTTTTATAACTTTTATGATAAGTTTAAAGCCTCATAGTAACGGTAAAAGAAATTTTAGGTGGCCTTATTTTATTCCTTAACTATCTATCTAAACAATTTTTTCTTAGTCAAATTTAAGGAAACCGCGCAAAAAAAATAGCAGTAACTTAAAAATATAACTATTTTTTCAAACACCGCTTTATAATAATCGTAATGATCATAATTCTTAAATACTGAACACATTTTTTTCAGCTCAATATAATGAAAAGAAAAAAAAAGTTTTATAGACGATAACAAAAAAACTAAAGGGATAAAAAACGCCCGACAGAGATAACGTAATGATAAATAGAAATAAATAGAAAAAGGTGATATGACTTACGATACGACAAATTTTTAGAATATATTTTGTGCGTTTTACACAAGCATGAATTAAAAAAAACTAAAAAGGGTATTTTTCTTTATTTTTATTCAGTAATTTATTAAAAGTTAAAAATTTGATTAATGAGATGGAAATAGAAAGATAAAGCAACTAACAAATAAAATAAGACAGTACACGACTTTTTAATTATTTTAGGATGATCTTTTAAGCTTCAAATATTTATCGGAAAAGATATAACGTTGATTAGCGGCTTATTTTTTCTTATTTCCTTATGTCTTATCTAATAATGAAATCACAAGCTTTTGTCATACACTAGTTGCGGTTATCTCAACACTTGAATACATAGTATTCTATATTAATTATACAAATGATTTTTTTTTTCTAGTTTGATCATACCATCGAGTTAGTTTTGCTTTAATACATAAATGAAGCAAATAAACTAGTAATATAATTCTGAAACTTCACGCATCATGTTTGGACGCTGAACCTACAGTAATACAAAATAAATATTCTTCATTAACCTGAATAAAAATTAAGTAATTCAAATATATCCCCCATAGAAGGTCTAACCCCTAATGACCATTGTAATTTTTTTTCTATTTAGTTCGTTCAAGATTGAAAAAACTGCACAAACTTAGGAAGTATGTTTCAAAATATCGAACAAACAAGGAGCTGTCACCACCTCTAAGCGGAAGTGACTTTTATAATTATTAAGGACAAGATTAAACGACTCAAGAAAATGAGATGGAGGGAATTGTGGGAGGACCTAGAAGATGATCCCTGGGGTAGGGCCTACCGAATCGTCATGAAGAGTTTTGGTAGGCGCCTGCCAGTGATTGACGAGGACCGGACGAGGAGAGAGGTTGAACAGCTCTTCCCATGCGCTGAACACGTAGTGGTTGGACACAGAGTATACCGATGTTGATATTGCTCGATGTAAAAAATGCTTTCGGGTAGTTGCCGTGGAGCATTATTATGGCCGCATTAATTAACAAGGGCATCGGCGTTTATTTGTTGAAGATGGTTAGTTCAAACTTAAGAGATAGACGGATGATGGCGTAGACGTTGGAAGGGATCTTCGCTTTCAGATGTTTTGGGGGGTCCCACAGGGGTCTGTATTGAGACCCCCCTTATGGAACATTGTTTTTTATGATATTCTTAGGATCCGGTTGCCACCGCATTCAGAAGTTATCACTATGCGGACGACTTGGTTCTGATGGTCAGCCGGAAGACAGTGCAGGAGGTTCAAGATAGAGTACCTTGGCACTTACCTTGGTTGATGATCGGATAAAATACCACAGGTTGGAGCTTTCACCCGCGAAATGTCATTTTATCATTCTAACCGGGAGGAGAAGGCTGGATCCAATTGTGCTGACAATTAGGAATCATAATGTTCGGGCGGAGAGCAAGGTGAAGTATCTTGGTATCACGACAGAGCAGTCATGTAAATTTGGTAAGCATATAATAGAATGCTGTGGTAGAGCTGAGAGGACGCTAACAACCTTGAACAGGTTGATATCATCACATGTGGCTCCAAGGGCTTCCAAACGCAGAGTCATTATGACGACGGTGTTATCCGTTATTTTGTTTACTGCACCGGTGTGGGGTGCAGCGATTAATATCCAGCGGAATCGGATGAGGCTGGTCAGAGTTCACCGCAAATCCCTACTAGGCGTGGTGGCGGCCTACCGAACCGCATCTTATGAGGTATTATGCGTTTTGACGAGGGTTCCCCCATCGACCTTCTGGTCCAAGAGCGAGTTGGCAAGCATTCTAGTGGCACTAAGTCTGAATTGAGGGCAAGGACTCTGCGCATATGGCAAGAGCAATGGCGCACGGGTGAGAAGGCAGCTTGGACCAGACGGCTTGTACCCGATTTGACCGCATGGTATAGCAAAGGTAATGGGGAGCTGGGTTTTTACACGATCGGCCCACGGGAACTTTGAAGTTTATTTGCACAGGATTGGCTGGAGATAATCATCGGCTTGCATGTATTGCGTGTTTGCGATACGGTAGAACACACACTATTTCAGTGCTCAGAGCGAGGGTGAACTGCACAGGCGCGCTGGTATTACTGACCTGAAAGCAGAAGACTTGATAGGATATATTATGGTAATATCCAAAGATGGTTGGAGAAGAGTTGACGAATTAGTGAGAACAACGTTGTGTGCAAAGGATGAAGAGGGTAAAAGGGGGTTTCTAGTTAGTGTAGGGATGAGTAGGCTATCCAAAACCGCTAGGGCCAGCATGCCGAGATGTGCTGGTTCCGATGAACGGTTGGGGCCTCCTTGGGAGATCAGGTTGGGGTTAAATTAAAGACTCAGTCCCGGCTGCTGGGTGGTGCCCGGGCCCGGTGGTCGGGCCCGTTTCCCCCCTTCTGACGGTAAGAAGCAGGCAATTAACCGACCGAGTCCCGGTCCCTGAGGGGGTCCCAGGAATGACATAGTTGGGCCTGGCAAACCCTCCCTGGGGATTTGAGGCAAGCGACTTAAAGATCTAACCGGTGAGCCGACCTGCCATGCTGGACGTTCTGCCGATAGGCGGGGGGACTCATTTGATTTAAAGGAGACTCTCCTGAGCTGAGCTTTACTCGATTGTATATCCGGCTCAGGGGAGTAGGAAATGAAAAAAGGACATAATTAGATTTAGTAAATAACTTTCTACGCACAAAATTTTGAATAACTTTCATAGAAAATTTTTTAATATGAAAGATCTGACTCTCTAAGCGAAACATTTAGACTTAAGAATCATAAAATTTATAAACGACACGCTTTCAAATATTAATAGCATCCGTCTTAAAAAAGATGGGAATTCTACTACAAGATATTAACTGCATTCCACTAATAACATAACTTAAAAGGAGTTGCATAATTAGCTTCGAAAGTCCTCTTTAAGAAAACAGTAATTTGAAAGCATGTTGTTTGAAAGCATTTTTCATCGCCGCTACTTATCATTCATCTCATCCTCTGAAGCAATATCTAACGGTAGTCCCGGAGGTTATAAAAAAAAAAAAATACTTTTCGTTATGCTGTTCGAATGAACTGTTATTTAGTCGCTCAAAAGGAATTTTAAGGTTTCAAAAGAACAATTAAAAAAATTTACACAAACAATTTAAAAATTTACGAGGGCTCGTTCCCTTTCCTGACGTGTCGCTTTTCTGTAACTCGATCATGTGGCAAATTAAAAAAAAAAAAAAAAAAACAAAATAGCTGCCAATTAATTTTTAAACCCGAGATGAAAAATGTATCATTGAATAAATTAAATAAATGAATGTAAATATATAATAAACATAACCCAAGTACATTAAAACAAATATAATTTAAGAAAATCAAAGACAAAATATATCGTACAAAAATAAGAATAAATAATTGAAGAATTACATATTAAGTACGAATTACATTTAGAACGAAAAAAAAAACAATTAATAGAGCGTTATTTACTTATTCAGACATATTTGAAGAAAAGTCGACACGAATATGTAATTTAATAAAATGTAAACGTAACCTGATACAATAAATATACTTACGACAGTAGTCGTTCATCTTTTTAAAATTAATAACCAATCATAAAAAATGGCAATCAAAACGCTTACAAAATACCCTGTTTCAAATAACGAATAATCTAGAACGAAACTCTAATTTAACCAATTAATATTAGTAAACAGTAGATATAAAGTTTTCTCTCGGTATAAGTAAAACGTCTGCATACGTCGAACAACTGAAACAAGGTAATGGAGAACATCTGTGCAAATTAAGCATTCAGAAGCATTGTTACGTGTGAAGTATGTGTGTTTTTCTACGCATGATTTAAATTTTATTCAACATATATTTATTATTGCTTATAATAATAATAATATATGCAAAGAATAATTGATATAATAACAGCGTTCAAGGTAAGTAAAAATATAGCGACTGCAGATGACATATTAACCCGTATTATATTTAAATAAAGAAAGTGGAACGATTATTTAAACAGAGAGAAAACTGATGTAGGATAATCTTTTACTAATTCTTAATGTTCCGGTTTAGCCCGCTTCAATAAATCTACAGAAATATAATTAGTAAATCTGATACAGGTCCTTTCCCGGAGATCGTTAGTAAGAAAATCTGCGGGAAAAATTTGGAAAAATGATAACTAAAATTATTTAACAAAGAGGGATGATTCCCCACTGTACATTTTACTTGTTAAGCCAACTGAAAAGGAGTTGATATTCAGCTATAAACAAATGATATCCTCGTTCTGTTTATCTTAGGGAATGGCTATATAGTTAGCATCATTATTTTCAGAGAGAGTGGCTGTCTGGTGCCAATTATGTGAATCAATACTGTTAGGTGCCAATGCGTGCTTCAAAGCTGTAAGCATTGGGAAAGACTTGTAAAGTAACAAAGTAATACTTAGGCACTGGGTAAGATGTTACACTACCTTTATTGAAAAATCATATTTTCTTGCCGTCCACCCTTTCCCTTATCCTTGATCTCTTCATCTTCAATACAGATTTTCTGCTAGCTTTGTAATACAAAGGATGTCGCGGTACCTGAAGAGTCAAGGAATCCTTGGTACTTGGTAGGGGAACTGACTGTGGAACTCCAATTCCTTCCCCGCGGAAATATAGAATAAAAAAAAATTACATGTATGCAGTATATAAAATATTGTATCTAATCTTCAGAGTACTCAAAATTCTACTTACATTAATTTTGTACATTTGCTAAAATCTACTCCGAAATTAGATAAAATGGTGATTCTGAATTGAAGACTGTTTCCAACGAAAGTTCAATTTTATTTTTTTAAATTTGTCTTTCAATCGTTTTTTAAAATGAGTTTCTTTAAATTTTTAAATCGGTTAGCACACAAGATATTTTACTACTAGCAATAAAGCCCGTGGCGAAAAAAATACAACGGGCACTAAAATAGGTAGTACATTATATTTCGCCCGTCTCCCATACAACGTTACTATTTTTGATAGAAGATGTATAACGTGCAACTGGCTACTGATTTTTCTAAAGATCCTATTCTCTAAAGGTTCGTTTTAAAAAAGTCCTTCCTGTCTCAAAAGATGTTTTGCGTACTGTTATTTCTTAATTTAAATTCCTTACATTACTCCTTGACTCACAATTTTAATTTGTATCTGCACTCTAATATGTTGTAATGTAGTTACACTGGACAATTTTTTTATAAATATTTTTTCTGAATCCGGAAGTATCTTGCACTGGCCCGTGGACGATTTGAACTTTTACGCCATCGAATCTTCGTACTCTTCACAACACAACATTCAACTATCCCTACCCAAACACAGGGGCGTATCCGACTCAAAACGGAAGGTGGGCAGCTTTCTGAATTTAACTTCTTTCACGGGGAAGGGTAGTACATGAGGGGGATGTATGCAATAAAACACAATAACAAAAGGAAAAATAAAATATTTATTAAAAATACTAATTTTGTAACAATAGTTTGCGAAGATTAGAGTGAAATTGTCTTAACTACGGCTTCAACTCATCGATCCTTAAAACGCTTAGCAATAACAACACTGACTGCTGAAACAGCATTGCACGACTGCAGAATTACATGGAACTATTGTTGTAAACATGGCGTGGTAAGACCGTACGACAATGTCTCCGCAGTTCGGTTACATTATTACCCGTTAAATCATACTGTAAATAATTCTCCAAACTTTTAAACAACATTGTGACAAAATTCACGGAGTTACGTTTTGACACCATTTTTCCCTAGTTTTCTGTGTTGTGTGTTTTCGATTGGAAAAGGTCCCAAATTCCTTCAGACTTTTTTTTACATCCGGGACCACCGTTTGGTATTTCTTCAGAAGATGAGATGAAATGGTAATTTTTTAGCGTGGTGAAAATGCCGTGCCTGACCGGGATTCCGGGAAGCCCATTATCCGCAGACGCGATGAGTCGGCATCTACTGGGTAACCTCAATCGCTTCAAAGAATCGAATTCAACAATCCAGAGACCCAGAGCAACGGTCCTAAAACACTACCCCGCGGACAAACTTTAGAGTTTTTCTAATTCTGAGACGCCGTCTCAGGATACATTGTACTAGGATCAGTACAAATATATAAATTTGATGCTACAAACTTCTATTTCTATTAAAAAAAAAACAATGAATTGCTTCAAAACAGAAGCCTATATTAATTTTTTGTTCTACATTATCTGTCCTAGCATTTATGACTGTGTCAGTGTACAGTAACTATACATCAAGCAGCTAGTTCCTACGGAAAACAATGGGCTGTAATCATTTTTATGAAGACAGTTGATTGAATTTTGGTAGGATTAACTTGCTGAGTGTAATAAAATATTTTCATAAGAAAGAATGCAGCAAAATATCACTTTTCTACTGTTTTCCTTATTATAACTGGTATGGGATGCCTGTTCTTGAAAACAGCTACCCATTGTCGGAAGCAACTTGTATATAGCAAGTAATAAGATAATTCTTGTTCCACAGTTCATATGCTTTATTGTTTGCATGTCAGAAGTAATTTGTATCAGTAGACAGAGCACACAATCATACTATTGCGTATTCAAAACATACAATATATGAACAAAAATAAATAAAACCAACAGTTAAAATAATAAAACGAACAAAATAAAATCAGTATTCTTAAAGTAGTGTCGACAATTTAGATGTAGACTTGGCAAGATTATACTTCAAAACTTTCAATTTTCCTGCTTAGCATGCTTAATATCAAAAAATATGTTCACGATTATTATACCATTATTAACTACTTATACATTATTTATGAAAACAAATATTTATAAATTCTTTGTCTATTAGTATCAACACTACTGTGCTTTTCAAACAACAATATTTTATAAATTACAGTGAAATCCAAAATATAATTATTTACAATTAAAAAAAAATTCTTCAAGCTATTACTTAATGTATTAGTTATTTGATATGTAGAAAGGATAAACTTTTCAACTTTTAAGAGAATTTACATTTAAATAAGGAGTGAGATGAGTTATTTATAAATTAGTTGTTTATCAGTTACTTATTTATGAATCAGATAAAACTTCTAAGAGCAGAAAATGAAGAAAACCTAAATCTCCAGAAAGAGGGGACAGTCGCTGTTTATTTTTAAATTTGTACATAAATACTTAGTATTTGTATTTATATACATTATAAACTTATATTTTGTACTTATATTTGATATAATACTTATACAAAATTTGAAAGGGTTTTAGTAACTACCTAAAAAAAAATGATATTGAAATTTGCTGATGACATTGTTCTTTATACAGAAACTAAAGATAAGTTAATTTCACGACTTTATTACTAGGAGAGAACTTCCATCTGAAAGAAATTGAGAATAAAACAAATGTAAGGAAATGTGATAGATAGAATGAATGAAACGGTACAATAGGAGCAGAAAATACACCAGAGATTAATTTTGTTATTTAGGTATTAAAATTATTACAACTGCAGAAAGTAATTCAGCAATCAAAAGCAAGGAAAGCTTATACGCAGAAAAGATATGTGCTAATATCAAAATATAATTTACGCATTGTAAAAAAATATTTAGAAAACTTTTGCTTGGAGTACAGTGCTTTCTAGTGGTGAAACAAAAGTGAAAGGAAGAATAAAATGGGAAAAAAGAGACCTTTGAAATGTGATGTTACAGGAGGTTATTGAAAACAAGTTTGGTTAAAGTACGGAATGAAAAGGTTTTAAGATAAACAGGAAAAAATTCAGGTAGTCTTCTAAATAAATAAACTAGGTCGATCGATTAAATACAGAGATATCAAGATTTGATCAATTTGGTAATAAAAGATAATAACTGCAAAAGAAGGGAAAGGCTGATAATTATAAAGCAGGAAACTGAGGATCTAGGATACTGAAGTTAAAGAATTATCCGAAAATAGAAAGGAATGGAAAATAGCATCACAACAGTAACCTGACTAAACACTCCAAAAAAAAAAATAAGTTTTTAGTGTGATAAATAAAGTGATAAATAGTAAAGCAGCCCCTGAGTATACAAACTACTTCATAAATAAGAAAAATAATTTTTATGCTGGGTAGAAAAAAGAAATTAATGGAAATTCTCCAAGATTTCAAAATCAAAAGATAATAAAAAATCATGTAAAATTTAATCTAAAATGAAGTTTATCTTTAAATTAAATAAAAATGTTATTAAATCCTCGTTAAATTTTATTTAACAATAACAGACGTTAGCTTGTATTAATGTAACCAACTCAAGATTTTTTCTATGCGTAAATAGTGAACTTATTTACATAAATATTCATAATACAACAGCCTTGGATTGCTGTACTTTTGAAATGGATATGACATAACAGATTCTTTAGCTTTATTTGGCAGAGCAAATGAAGCTACATCACACTATAGAGCTGAGAATTACTCTATGTAACTGAATTAAAAAATAAAGATACACCAAATTATAACTGTAATGGTTATCTAATTGGAAAAGAGTTATTAAATTTTACAAGAAAATAATGTAAAAAAATCATAATTAATCTCAGACCTTAATTAGTAGCTCCTCAATAATTTAAACCAATATGTATCTAACACTGGTTCACAACAGAAAGTAGTGCATTAATTTGTTGCCTTATACGAACTAACCCAGTCTTTATTAAGATTATGAAAAATGTAAAGCACCTGAGGTACAACAAATAAAAACCGAACTTGCTTTCTCTGAGTAATGATGTTAATTATACAACCAGTCCTAAAGTGAATAGAGTGAAGTTATCACTTGAGGGTTGAAATTCTGTCGTTTTAAAGGACTTGGCATGCCAAGTATATTTGACACAGTAAAAAAGGCAACAAAAAAACCACCTCACTCCTTAATTTTGTAAATAAACCAGACAGGGAATGCTTGTTATTTTTAATAATTAATAACCACCACTGCCAAAGTGGTAGTATCTCTGTTTTTCAAATAAAGGTTCAGGGTTCAAATCGCAATCAGGCACGGCATTTTTCACACTCTGCAGAAATTCATAATCAACAATCAGTAACTGTTATTGGGCACCAACCTGCTGTCGTATAAATATATAAGTACATACAATTTTATTTCATAAATAACTTCTGATATTTTTTCATATTTTTTTTTTATATTTTTATTCTTGAATTATTATTTATCATAACAATTTTTTTGCAATCAGAAGTTAATAATGATTAATATATTAATACATTTAAATTATAAAAAAATAAATTAAAAAAGGAGATGAAGTCTGATTCAAACCAATGTGCCTTCCCCTTAAACCAAATATTTCATTAATTAAAATTTCTTTGGCTATAATTCCGGAACCAATTAAAGGAATTACCACTTATGATATATCATTGAAAAGTTCTCAATGAGAGCTTATTACTACAGTTAAGAAAAAGTCCAAACTCGACTTCTTTGGATTCAACTTCTTTGGATTTGGGCTTTTTTTGATACTTTTGGTTCAGTCAATTGCAATCAAAAAGGGAGGTGCACAACTAGATGTTACAACAGTCCTAAATCCACAATTTCAACATTCTATGGCTAATCGTTTTTGAGTTATGTGAGATACATACATACATATACGTACAGATGTCATGCCGAAACTAGTCAAAATGGATTCAGGGATGGTCAAAATGGATATTTCCGTTGAAATCTGAAAACTTATATTTTTTGCAATCACAATGCTTCCTTTACTTCATACAAGGAAGCAAAAAGGGTGCTAGGATATCACACCTATGTCAACAGAAATCTTCTTGTTGCATAGAGTTAAAAAAATAACATCCAACAATATGCATTGTAACAAGGATATTGTAATAGCGTTTTATTGAAAATCTTATAATAGGGAGACAAACTTGCTCTTTCTTCTATCAACCTGATGATGAAAGTTTTATTCTAAAAACAAACTGTAAAACTAAAAATCTCTAATATCTAGACATTATATTATAACTTCTATAAACTCCTATAACTTCTCTTAATAAAAGATTTAGTTATTTCTACAAATAAATGAATACATCAATAGTGACTAAAGATAAATTTATAATGTTAACAAATGTAAATGCAATAAAATGAAAATACTAGATTCATGAAAGTGTGAAAATAAGTTTCACACAATCATGATGGTTTTAGTAAGTTACAAAAATTCAGGATGAAACCTGCTAACCAAACCTACCACTTGTTTTCATAAACTACTTCAGCTACATTGATAAATACTCAAATAGATTGGCAAGATATAAAACAACGCACTATAAAGATCCTACAATTTATATTTATTATATTAACTAGAGTGAAATATAAAAAAAAAAATAGCATACTTTTGAAATTAAATTACATTTACATTTAGAAGTATTTGTTAGTAATGGACCTTAACATGTTTTGAACAATCCACCATCATCTGAGGCATAACTTCAAATACACTAAAAATATAAGAAGTTTGTTTCAAAATTGCGCCTATGATGATGATAAAACTTTAAAAAATAGTAACTTTTTTCATTTTAACTAACAGATCTCAATTGTATTAAAAGCTATTAGCTTTGAAGAACTAGAAATAAAATAACAAAAAGTGGCTGAAGAAGCAGTTCTTTAGTAAATGAAAATCTTTAAATAGTCTACCTAGTAAATTCATGCTGTTGAATGACACAAAAAAATATAATAAAAGTAAAAAAAAAAACATTCACAATGATTTAAATGAAATTTTTCCATTTGGCTACACATGTACGTGCAATTTGAAAACAATTGTGCTGCTACAACAGCAACTAATTTGAAAAAAAAAATACCAACAAATTATAAGTTGATAATAAAAAGTTAATCTAATTTTAATCATTAATTTTTTCTGCTAAACTTTAATAATATTATATCTGCTAAACAATATTTTAATAGTATTACTTTCTGCTAATGAAAAAATTGATACAAGTAAAATTTTTATGCAACTTTAACCCCCACCAGGAAATAGCTAGCTAGTTTTTATCTTGCCAATCCTACATAGGTCTTATCAAAATATTAATACCATCAATACCGCTATATACAAATTAAAACAACAAATGTCATGAATTGGTGAACATTTATTAAAAATACAGCAAAATGGTTCCCAACAAACATCAATGTATTCAAAAACACAAGTTTTTTAAAAGATAGCAATAACACCCCTGATGTACTATAACAACCAGGAAAAAAGTAATATCATAACATCAAAAAATACTGCTTACTACTGAGTCATTACCAACAAAACAACATTCTGGAGCTAAAGAAGAACGCTTATTGCTATATTTTATTCAAGAAACCTTCAATAGTCCAGGCGGTATCTGTTTTGGGTTAAACTTTTTCTATACGATCGCTAATTTATGCTTTAATGCCTCCTGAATATCAACAGAAATGATTATTTCGTTATGCGCCAGTTGGAACAGGTGTACTTAAATTTTTATTAAACAAAATGTAAAAAAAAAAAAATGCAAAAATATCAAATTTGTTTGTTTTTAAACAAATTGAATACCTTCACGAATTTTTATCTAAATAAATTTTAAACAACACAGCTTAAAAGTACTCGGTAAAGACGCTTCTTTTTAAAAAAAAAACAAAATCTCGATCGTTAATTATCTCCAGAGATATAGCCGATCACAGTTGACCGCCATTGTGCAACTTTAGGAATAAATTTATTATCGATAAATTAATAGATCGATATTAAGCAATAATTCGCGTTTGCCAGTATGATATTTGAACTTTTAGTTTACTAGTCGATTAAAAAAAAAAAAAAACAAAAAAAGAACCAGTAATTTTGTTTTGTTACAATTGCAAGTATGTTTGAAGAATTCCCTAGGCTCTCCTAATCAACAGATTTAAATTTTTCAATATGCATTTGAAAGTTTGAGTATTTCTTTATACGTTACTGAATTTTCAAGACTTTATTTCAGGCTCTACACAACTTGGAAAAATCGCATTTTTAAAAAAATCTGGATTGCAAAATGATTGTGAAAAACTGTCAGACCGATATTGTTGAAATTTGGCGTGTTGCTTTATCATATCAAAAAGTCCTTCTGAAGGTCCTATATAATATAAGTACTCGAAAAGATTCACCAAAAATCGGTTTTTTTTTTGTATTGCTATTTTTTCATTAATAATAACGTATTTTTCGATTTTCAACCGGTCATATTGTGTGAAAAATTTAATAACAAAACTTTTTTCTCTAAAATGAACAGTTATTGAGTTGTCAAGGGACACAGGAGAAAAATGGATATTTTTGCGATTTTTTAAAATTTTATTTAATAACAGTTTTCGCACAGCTTTTACAATTAGCGCATAACGAAATAATCATTTCTGACGATATTCCGGACATTAAAAAAAAAATTAGCGATCATATAGAAAAAGTCCAACCCAAAACAGATACGGTCTGAACCCTATAAGGCAAGTAGGTGAAGCTATCTTTAATGATAAAATTTATGAAGTATTTTTCATTTTTTGTCAGTTACAATCCAGAAGTTAGTTTAGGTTAAAATATCTATTTGTAATAATTAAAATTTCTTATTTCTAGCTAAACTTAATTAGAGATCTCAAATTTTTAGTTTAAATAATTCTTAAAGAGTAATCATTTGAAATAAAAGCTACTGTTTGTATTACTTCTTTTATTTAACTTATTCTACTAAAACATTTTAGTAATTAAATAAAAACATAGTTTCAAGAAATCACAGTTTCTTATTATTGGTTGCATCTCTGATGTATAATAATGTCTTAGAAATAAATTAACGGAAATGTTTTATTATTTAAAAAAATAAATTCTTCGTGATTGTTTTATTATTTTATAAATAACTATGTTTATATTTCAAGGCTGCAATTTTAATAAACAAAGGTTAAAGTAGTATGATGTCTAATGAAGTTAAACAAAATTTTGTCACCAGAATGTTTTAATATTAATTCTTTCCTTGTAGTCGATGTTAATGGATGAACCGTATAGAGTAGATATTTCATAAGTTTACTTATACGTATGCATTTTTTTCAAAATTTAACAAAAAACAAATAAAACACATTCTCTAATATTCAAAATTCATATATAGTGTGAACAAATTGTTTTTGTATATATCATTATTAATTTTTATAACTGTTAATATAAGCAGCATTCTTTATAAGTATGATGTAATTTTTTAGTACTGTTAATTACATCTTAAGAGTGACATTTGTTTGACGTAATAGTTTCTGTAAAAAGTTGGTAGTGAAGATATATATATATATATATATGTAATGTTTGACTACTCTAAGTGTATTGTATTTCATTTTGGAATGTAATGTATCTATTCCCAGGCTAAATCTATGTTGTATCAAATGTTACAACATGCCTAACATTGCCAAGAGTTGCTCGATATAAGAAAGTGGTCTGAATGTCAGTGTGATACCAATAGAAGTAATAATTCTCTTGTATTTTGCACACAATTGTAGACAATTCCCTCTCTAGCTTTCTTTTTGTCTGTTCAGCTTTTGTTTGTGCTGTTTTTTTTTGTCTACGTACAGATACTAATATTGAGTTTTATATACAAAACAGGGCCTTTAGAAAGCTATTAAAAGCTGTTGAAATTTGTATAAATAACAAAAAACAAGTTTATCTGAAGTATATAAAATACATTTTGGTATTAAAATAGTTTCGTAAAATTACAAATGAATATCGTAGTTTTATCAGAGTAATTATATTAAAAATTTCAAAGTAGATTTCACATATATTTTTTACTTTTAAATAGTAACAGTCAAAATAAAATACTTTTATTATTTTCCCACATTTATTTTAATTTGAAATAAAACAACATCTCAATTTATTATTCACCATCTTATCAAATAAAACTAAACAGTTGTTTTATCGATTTGTACTAACCAAGTAGTAAACTAAAAATGAAACTCACAATAATATTTACACTGATTGAGTGTTAAGCAAGAGATTTATTGCATACTTTGCAATCTATTCAACGGTTCCACTTTAATAAGAATGTCTCTGAAAATGAAACTTCACCCTAAAAAAAATAAATTGAATGAAAGTGAAACCACGCTCTAAAAAAACACTGAAGTTAATACGTGTAGGTTGGCGTTTTAATTAATAACTGCATACTACTATCATTTAGGTTTAATTTTCTTAACATCTGGCACCGTTGGTATTATACAATTTATATAAAAATAACGTATCCACTTACCAACAATTGTGAGTATTGACTAACCAAACGCTTTCGGATTATTCTTCCATCATCAGAAATTATTGATTAATTATGAATTTTATAGTTGTGCATATACATTTTTATAAATGGGAATTAAAATGAAAATAAGATTTAAAATTATTGTTACCACAGTTAAAATTTAAGTTTAATGTTTACAACATTACGGTTGTAAACATCTTACCGACAAGACCTATTTTTATAACGTTGACTTATTTTAACTATTGAAAATCAACTGTTATAAAATAATAATTTTAAATTTTATTTTCATTTTAATTCCCATTTATAAAAATTATATGCACAACTATAAAATTCATAATTATTCAGTTAATTATGAATTACAGAATAATCCGAAAGCGCTTAGATAGTCAATGTCACAATTGTTGGTAAGTGGATACTTTATTTTTATATAAATACTGCCATTTAGTAGTTAATGACTTCAGGATTTAATTACTTTATAAACTGGAGATTATGGTCGAATTAAAATAAAACTGTATTTATATATAGGTTAATAAGACTTCTTCAAACTTACGATAATGATAATGACGCACCAATGATAAGAATAGATTATGAAGAAAGGGAAGTTCAGTTTCAGAAAAGATATTTCCACTCTACTACTTTTCAAACATAGCGAAGAAATTCAGTTACTGAAAGACAAGTATGAAAATGAAGTAACTATCCAAGGAGAAGAAATAAATATCTTAAGATTCAATTCTCTAATGAGATTGTTCTTTTGGCAGTAAACAAAAAAAAAACTCAAAAATGGGTCAGGGAAAAATACTGAACAGCATGGATTTATACTAGGGATGTTTTAATAATAAAACTAAAACAACAAAGTGTGACTGAAAGGAGTATAATCAGGAATTAAATATTCAAGTAAGGAAATATATACCATAAATTACACAATTTTCCCATTTAGAGAGTAAAATTAAAAATTATGGATGAAGTAAACAATAAAAGCAGACTAACACAGGCAAGTATTAAATACAGATTATGAATTAGAAACACATGTATTCATAAAAATATTTGTATGGAGTCTAATGCTTTACAACAGCAAAATACGGTCAGTAGGAAAAGCATACAGGAAAATACAGACTTTAAAATGCAGTACTACTGCAGAATGTGAAAACTGGTTAAATTATGATTATAAGTAAGAATCGAAGAGGTCTAAGACAAACAGCACTTGAAAACAGATGAACTAAGCTGGTCGGCTGTATATTGAGACATCAAAGGTGTTTATAATTTCTATAGTTTTACGGATAAAAATTATAGATTAAGTTTAACGGACAAGGAACTAACGATGTAGAACACTGAAGTTGAACGATTAACGTGAAAGAAAGGAATACAGAATGGCATCGAATTAAACCTTGTCTTATGAAATGGAGCAGAATATGAATATGCATACATATGAATTCAGCATATACGAGTAATACTCAGTAGTTTAGGCCGACACATTCTATCACTATTACGTGCAAGTGAAATTATTGCTTTTGTGTATAATAATGTATAAATTATCACTTGTCTGGCGTCGTGGCATGGGATGATAAGCGATTAAAAACTTTGTTGTTTTTGTTATTGATGTACTAACGAAAACATAATTTTTAACGTTTCACACAATTATTCAGTTCAGCGAAAGAAAATATTTCAGTCTATGTAATAGTGTTTCTCAGTACGGTAGAGTCCCACAGTTAATTTTTATAACAGTTTTATTTAGCATTTTTTCATCAATTTTAATTTACCCTGTGTTTTTGTCCCGATCGGGTTTCAACAATGAGCGATTCTTTCGTGAAACATAAACCGGGAAAACCTTCAAGTAGCTCCGAAAAAAAAAATCAGCAAGGTATATATAACCTTAAAACAAGATAACCCTGAAACTGCAATCAGAGACCATAGCACGGAAAGCAAGTTTTGCAACAGGTGTTAGCGAAAGCACAATTTTTAATATAATAAAGAAACATAAAACCGATGGTAAACATGTTAGCCCTAAAAAGACTCGAAAGAATGTGAAAACGATTGAAAAGGTAGATATTTTACTAAACCCGCAATCACAAAAAAATCATTGGTTTTATTTCAGTAATGAGCTTGCTAACTTGAACAAAATATTAAATGCCGTGAATACCGAATCTGAACTGCCGAATGTTTCTAGCAGTACATTACACTGTGTTTTAAAATCAATGAATCTCGTTACATGTACACAAAAAAGAATTCTTTATTGAATCAACGCGAAGATATTATTTATGGCATAAGGAATATTCAAGAGAAATTCAGCGATTTCATGAAGGGGAAAAGACAACATGTCGGGATAAAACTTGGGTTAATGCGGGACATGATAGAGTAAAGGTATGGATGGATAAAGAAATAAAGAGCGCAAAGTAGTACGGAAATAGGAGAGCGGCGTCACAAGTACCTAGCCCTCACGCGGGGAGTGCTAGTGTCGCGTCCGCCATGTTGGTTTTCCCTTTTCTCCCTGTGGGAATTTACCATTTCCCTGAGCGGGAAGTTTGAAATTCCACAGGGTAGCTAACTTTGGTAATGTTATTTCAGTTTGAATATTATTTAATTATTTAATTCAAAGGTTGGTACCGCTGTTGTTCAGCTGTTGTGTAGCGGTATGTTTGAATTAAATAAATAATACTTAAAGTGAAAAAAAAAACCAGGTCGGCTAGGGATTGAACCTAGACACGGCGGGACGCGACTGACTGAGTGACGCCTTAGACCATTCGGCTGCAGCGGCTTTGCCAAGACTCGGCTAGAAGAACTCGTGTTCTTCTAGCCGAGAGCATTCTGGGAGTTTAACTCTGGCTTTTATTTCCTGCATAAAAATGCTATTTACATTTTCCACATCCTCTTGCGTATACGTTGTCAACTCCTTTCCATATTCTTGTTGATCCTCTTTATAAAACTTTAAATTCTCGATTTTAGCAAACGAGTGCCCATTAAATGTAGTTATTCCGTTGGTTTTAAACTCTACAAATGGTCCTTCTGTTGCTAGATGTACAATTTCTAGGCTGGCACACGTAGTTACAATATAGCCATGTTTTTTAAGCAGATCTAATTGGGTATGCATGTTTATAAATATAATTTTTGAATATCCTCTTAAATAATAAACGCCTTTGCATCTTTCGTTTTCTAAAAGTACTCCTACACATGGATACTTTCCATTATTATTAACAGTAAATGCAAATATTTGATATTCCCCAGTCGGATCCAAATTTTTCCATGGATTTTGTTTAAAGTAATCCGTAAGCCTGGCTTTCGAATCTGTAATCACCCGTTTTTTCTCCAACAGCATTTTGTACTCTTCCTTTGCGGCAACTGTTTTTGTCAAATACTCTAGTTTTCTTTTTTTGATTTCCATTTCTTCCAACTCTAATTTTCGTTTCCTTACACTTAACACATTAACTGTATTTAACGGCGCAATTTCTTTAATGGGGTATGGTGTGAGTTTATTTGATACATTCGTCCTTTTTCGTAAAACCTGTGGAATAATGTTACTTGTGACTACCAATCCCAATCCACCAATATTTATATTTGGCGGTATCGTAGAGAATAATGTCTTTGATTGAGAAAAGAAAGTTTCTCCAGCTTTAATGTAACACTTTTGTATAAAACTTACATTGTCTTCGTTCGAATCGTTGTTAACTATTTCGACATAATTGACAGGTAGATAATTAAAACTGTAGGCTGATAGTACGTAGTTTATAATCTTCTCTCGATCTTTATTATCTGGCAGTTCGATTTGTATGCCAGTCAACTTTCTTGTATTTTTATTACCCCAGTAGACAAACTGCAACACACTGTTAAACACGATACAACAACTGTTTTGCAAGTTATCTGTCAGTTTAGTCCACATAGAAGCAACTGGTACAGAGTACAGTGGTGCACCATTTAAATATTGTTTGTTAGCTTCTAGTACACTTAAACAATCTTCGAGAGGGTCGAACGCACTGTCCATTTTGTAATTGTATATTGTCGCTTCCAGTCTCGTAATAACATTTTCTTTAGCCAAAGACGACGTAAACGTTTCTCTTAGACGCATATCTGGACATTTGATAAAGTCTACAATATGATTTCCAATTTCTTTGTTTACCCCTGGACTTGTGATTTGGCATATAAATTTGTTATATATCTTTACTCTAGAATTGGAGTTCATCTACGTTAAGCAATCTATCCCAACTGTTTTATCATTGTTCAGAATCACATTGCAGTCTTTTAGGTTCTCTCCTTGAACACAAAAGTTATGATTCGAAATTAAGTAATCACGCATCTCTATCTTGTTGAAAACGCCGGCAAAATCTTGTGTAACATCCAAATCCATAAGGTAAAAATCGTCCAAACGTATCTGTTGCAATATCCCAGGAAGCTCGTCCAACAGAACGTCAACTTTAACGTCAGCCAGTTCCAATTTATACGGTATAGCTACTGGATTTTCATATCTTCTCGTAATCTTTTCCATTTCGTCTTTTCCAATGTGTTGTAAAATTTCTCTTGCCCTTGTCTTTCCGTTGTCGTGTAGATAAAATGGTAGTTTTGCCTTGACACCGTGTCTGGCAGAGATGAACTTGGAGAATTTACCACGTAAATAGCTGTTAAAAGCGCCACACATCTCTTTCTTCAGCATTACGGACCTTCGCTTCTCTAATTGATTTTGACAGTCTGCTTGATCACATATTTTAACTACCATAATGTTGTCACAAAATGGCTCCGTAATCGGTGTAAGCAGATTAAAATTTTTCTTCGTAAGCAATGTCACATTTTCCGTGTAATTGATATTGCCTATATCAGTAATCAGATTATCCATGTTTTCTAATAGTAACCACAAAACCGAAGCGTTCAGCGGTTGGCTTCATTTTATTCCCTAAAAGCTGGGAAGAGCTATACACTTTAGAAGAAGGCATATTTTCACTTTCCACTATCCAGAAGTAACGGTCGGCTACAGCTGATGGTGCAGATGAACTGTTCACTTCGAATGCAGAAGCACAAATGAAATTATGATCGATTGCAAGCCTATATATAGCAATCAGACGACTTAGACGCCTGCGAGAAGTTTTAAATAGGAAATAACTACCGGACTAAAAGCAGTACAGCTAGAAATAGAACAAACTCCCCCACCAATCCAATTTACTCGTTTTTTATATAGGTTGTTGGGATCAAACAAACCCAGTGATGGACGGACGCCGTAAAATCATAAAATCGCGTGTAGGCTACCGCATATGCGAGTGGGTACGCTAGCGGACCACTACAGCAGAATAAGGAAAGTGAGTTGACAATGTACACGAAAGAGGGTGGATGGATACGCGAATGGGTACGCTAGCGGACCACTACAGCAGAATATGGAAAGAAGTTGAATGTACACGAAAAGAAGATGGATGGATTTTTTTACATCGAGTCAGTTGAATGCAGGTTTAAACTTGTTCGTTTCCTGTTCAACGGAAAAGAAACGATTATTTATTGCATCAGTTCACAGAATAGCAGATGTGGTAGTTGATAAAAAAACATAATTATTTATTGCGTTGTTTCTTGGAAGACCGGATGCGAGTTGTTGATAAGCAGGTTTACACTTGTTCGTTTGCGGTTTAACGGAAAAAAACGGTTATTTATTGCATCTGTTCTTACAATAGCCGATGTGCTAATTGATAAAAAAACATAATTATTTATTGCGTTGTTTCTTGGAAGACCGGATGCGGAATGATGATAAACAGGTTCAGACTTGTTCGTTTGCGGTTAGTTGAGGAGGGGGAATTTTTTTCATCTAGTGAGTATAAATAGCGGTTCCTAAACAGCATAAGGATCATTCTAACGCTGACTACTGATACATCATGACAGACGACGCATCGACAAGAAAAGCTGAACGGTTGAATACAAAAACCGTTCGTCTAACCGAAACTAAAACTGTGGCTGCGATGACGGTTGGTAAACCGTATGAAATATTAGCGTTGAAGACCGTAGACACAAAATATGGTAAAAGTATTGTGTGTACTGTAAGAGGCAGCAGCGAAGAGGAACCGTTTAATGTATTCCTACCGAAGCTGTTCTCTTCGACTATTGAAGACTATTGGAACTCGCCCTGTTCCAGTCGATAATAGAAGAGAAACTAACACTCGTATTTAAGGGTCGATTCGGAAATGCGTACGATGTAATATTCGACTAGACTTGGAGGTATTACAAAAAACAACAACAGTCCTTTTCAGGACTACAACACATTACACATTCTACACAATCTTACACATATATATACAAAACAAAAAACACTTTAAAATTCACTTTTTTATTCAATAAAAAAAAACTGTAACTAACTATTGTTTTTTTAAATGTTTTTCTTTTAAAGAAAACAAGAAAGAAAACGATATTTAGTTACGTTTATTGAATGCAGTGGTTCCAAAGCCCGCGACATGTGGTAATAGATTTATCTACTATCGGATTATGTTGCAAATGGTGAGGAGAGTGTTTAACAAATTCGGGTTTAGAACGTTGTTAACTTTTTTTAAAAAAAAAAGGTTGTAGTTTCAAATCATACAAAATGCAGTTAGGATATTTTATATCAGATGGTTTTTTTCCCACGTTGTTCGGTGTGGGGGGGAGTGGAGGGGAGAATTTGACGAATAAAATAGTAGAGAATAGGGTGTGGCTGATGTGGTGGGGATGGACTTATAAATATAGTGTAAACGCGCGAATTAGTTTATTCTTTGAGAAGCGCACGAGGTGTAAACATCATCATCATCATGATTCCGGTTAGTGAAGAAGATATACGCGTGCGTGATGGGAACCAACGTCTGGCGCCTATGTGTTTTAAGTTAAAACACAGTTTTGCATACATTGTCGATTTATCTGAACACGATTTCGACAAAAACGGTGATAACTTAACCGTAAGGATAATTTTCAAAGATGATTTCGCGTGTGGTCAAAAGTATTATTGCGAATTTGAATGCGGTGATAAAGCGATTGGACTTATTGACAGTAAAGAGGTTCTATTCTCCGGATTCTACGGTGACGACGGGAACGTAAAGGCGTTCAAATTAAATCAATCGTCGAATATGAAATTGTCAGCGTCGGTGTTAAAAGATCTCAATACGTCGCATCGCAAAAACAACGTACTCGCTGTAAACATTTATGACGCGTACGAAAAACGACGAGTAGCCGCTAATGTGGCGTCGGACTGTGGACTTTTCTTCAAGACGCACGATGAGGTAGATTGTTCTGCCGATGGTTGTGACGATGATACCCAACCGCTGATGGTCGCGTACGACACGGATGAAAATTCAAAATTCGATTACGTTAAAACCAATCGATATCTGAGAGGACGTCATATCGCTTCTCTTTATTTTATTTTATACAAGACTAAGAAACGCAATGAAAATGACAACGAAGAAGAAAACAACAGTCATTCATCAAGAAGAATTTTTTAATATAACCGATTTTTAAAAAAAGTCCTTTTAAGGACTACAACACATTACACAAACAACATTAAAAAAGTTACACTCAAACACAAAACAAAAAACACTTTAAACCCCCATTCAATAAAAAAAAACTGTAACTAACTATTGTTTTTTTAAAATGTTTTCTTTTAAAGAAAACAAGAAAGAAAACGATATTTAGTTACGTTTATTGAATGCAGTGGTTCCAAGGCCCGCGACATGATGTGGTAATAGATTTATCTACTATCGGATTATGTTGCAAATGGTGAGGAGAGTGTTTAAATATTTTTTTTTTATTTATACAACTTATGCATGCGAAACATTTTTTTCCTGTTACTTCATGGTATTTCTTTACAAGACCAAGACATATCATGAAGATACTTTTTGTAGATGAGTGTTTTGTAGGCCTACTGGGGAGAGATATCACTCTAAAAAAAATCTCAACGCACCGCGGTTGAAACCTCTTGGGTGGTGTGGAAATGCGACCATTTTTTCTTATACACAGAATACAAGTCTCTTTAGTTTTATTCGGAGTAATTTTTATAGTATCCAACTAAATTTTTAACTTATATTTTAAATCATTTGCTTTTTTTGTACGAGTGTTTTGTAGGCCTATCGGGGAGAGATTTCACTCTAACAAAAAAAAATTCTCAACGCACTGTAGTTGCTACCTCTTGGGTGGTGTGGAAATGCAACAATAATATTATCATTATTTTTTAAACTAATAATTTTTTGGTTTGCACACTTACTAATATCCATCACCTAAGATTGAAAAACAAATAGACTACCGTATTGCGCGCCAGGTATGACGTCACAAGATGGCGGTTGAACCACCGCCCGCCGTCGCCGCTGTCGTCGTTGACCGCGACTTATATACAACTTATTTCACGCTCCGACCAGGGGAGCCGCTGCAGCCGAATGGTCTAAGGCGTCACTCAGTCAGTCGCGTCCCGCCGTGTCTAGGTTCAATCCCTAGCCGACCTGGTTTTTTTTTCACTTTAAGTATTATTTATTTAATTCAAACATACCGCTACACAACAGCTGAACAACAGCGGTACCAACCTTTGAATTAAATAATTAAATAATATTCAAACTGAAATAACATTACCAAAGTTGGCTACCCTGTGGAATTTCAAACTTCCCGCTCAGGGAAATGGGAAATTCCCACAGGGAGAAAAGGGAAAAGCCAACATTAGCGACACTAGCAGCACTCCCCGCGTGAGGGCTAGGTACTTGTGACGCCGCTCTCCTATTTCCGTACTACAAGACGCTTTTATGAAAAGGTTTGCAACTGGGCTGGAAACTCCGGCTGGAAAATGTAAACGGTTAATAGTAACTCAGGTAGGAAATGAAAATGGGTTTTTGAATGGTGGTTTATAGGTATTTGAATCCACATCTTTTCAATCTATCCAAGAACATCACGATGAAATGAATTGAGCCAATTTTATGCAGTGATTTTAAAAAAATTGTAGAAATTGTTGCTGAAGGAGATCGGTCATAGTAATGATAATGCGCCGTACCAACGCCTGAAAACTGAAAAAAAATTCTAAACGCTTCGAACCAAAAATCTTAAATTGCGGAATGATTAAAATCGAAGAAATCGTGTACACCGAAGACATGTTAAAAATATAACTTTCGAAAATAGTAAAATGAGTCAAACAAAAATATATTCATTACAAAGTCGATGAAATCGCAAAATCAAAAAATTGTGTCGTTGCGTCTTTCACCGTACCACTGCAATTTTAACCCGACAAAATTGATATGTGCAGAAGTCATAGACTTCACTGGTAGTAATAACACAACATTTAAGTTAAGTGATGTAAAAAAATTTATTGATAGAAGGGGTTAATAGAGCAGAGCAACTGCTTGTAATTTATTCAGCAAGTAATTAAAGAAGAAAAAATATGATGTGGGGACTACGCGAATTCCTTGTACGCCTATTAAATTACATATACACTTTTTTTTAAATGAAAAGTACATAAAATTTTATTTCATTAACTTACGATACTTTTTCATACTTTTTTTTTATTGTTATTATGGAATTATCTATCTTAACATTTTTTTTTTTTTTAAATCAGAGGTTAATTATTATTAATACATCAATATAATACATTTATATTTCTTTGAATTTTGGGCTTTTTTGGATACTTCTGGTTCTATCGTTTACAATCAAAAGGGAAGGTGCACAACTAGATGTTACAACAGTCCTAAATCCAAAATTCCAACATCCTACGGCTAATCGTTTTTGAGTTATGGGAGGTATAACGTAACGTTGTGCAATCGAATTTTGTGTTAAACTTGGTGGGAATGCCATTGAGACTTTTTCATAATTGAAAAATGCGTATGGAGATGACACTCTGTCACGAGCCCAACTTTTTAGGTGGTTTAAAGCATTTTCAGATGGCCGGGAATCAATTGCGGACGGCCCACGTTCTGGAAGACCGTTAACGTCAAAAAGTGACGACAATGTTGGGCGAATCAGAGACTTGATACGATCGGCGATTAACTGTCAGAATGATTACAAAACAATTTAATTTGAACCACACCACAGTTCATCAGATTTTGACAAACGAATTGGACATGAAAAAAGTTTATGCAAAATTGGTCCCAAAAAACGTCATTGTTGAACACAAAAACAAAGGTTGGAAGTGTGCCGCGATCTTGTAGGACGAATTGAAACTGATCTTGATTTTCCAAAAAATGTTATTACTGGTGATGAATCATGGATATTTGAGTACGACCCAGAAACAAAACGCCAGAGCAAGGAGTGGCACACTTCAAACTCACCATGTCCCAAAAAAGCAAAAATAAGCAAATAAAAAATCAAAACTACGCTAATTTGTTTCTTCGATAGTAATGACATTATCCATAGAGTTTTTGCCTACAGGACAGACTGTAAATCAATATGTTTACTGAGAAATTATTTAAAGATTGTGGAAAAGAGTTGCCCGTATGAGACCAGCAGCCATCAAAAACAACTGGATGCTGCATCATGACAATGCACCTTGTCAACTGCACTCTTAATTAATGAGTTTTAACTAAGAAAAACACTCCTGTAGTTCCTCAACCACCTTATTCACCTGACTTCAGTCCCTACGACTCTTTCCTGTTCCTGACTTTAAAAAAAACACCTCAAAGGACACCATTTTGGAACAGCAGCAAACAGTAAAAAAAATGTAACCGACCATCTGAAGGATATTCTGATTTCTGAATTCCAGCACCGCTATGAAGAGTGGGAAAACCATTTGATGCTTTGCGTGGCTTCCCAAGGGAACTATTTTGAAGGTGTTAGTGTCCACGTATAATTGGATTGTAAATAAAAAGTTTTTTGAACCAATCACATTACTTTATTTGCAGACCTCATATAATTTTATTACGATTTTCTAATTTTTTCATTACAAGTTATTTTTACTTCATTTTTACGTAACAAGAAAAGTGAAGTGTTTTTTCATATGGATTGCACTAAATTAAATTAAATTAGAATCATCATACCGTTATACTTTGGTTTGCTGCATGGTTTAGTGAGATAAGGTTCAGTAAAATGAATGGTGACTCAAACGAAAGCTGGCTCAATAAAATCTAACCTAAATAGTTTAAAGAATTTGAAAATATATCTATAGGCACGGAGAGAAGAAAAATTAAAATCATAAAAACTATTATTAAAAAATGTTTGGCTAAAAGTACATGCAGTTGAAACAATTATATTACTTGAGAGAAAAATACAAAAATACAACAAACAAAAATATTCAACATATCTGGGTGAAAATATAAACATCAAAATACAAGAATTTTAAAATTGGAAACTCGTCCCTGATCTAGAATAACAATGTTTACTTTAAAAAATAGAATTGAAAGCCTAAGAACCTAAAACAGTGAAAAAAAAATTAAAAGAAAATACACAGAAAATATAGGTCAGTTTGTAACAAAGAACCAACCAAAACACCTTATGCTAAACTTTGTAAAGGTCAGCCTTTAGTAGCCAGAAATATCAGCTTACAGGTATTTTTGTGAGGTTATACAGTGGAAAAATAAACAATAGGAAAATGATTTATCCTAAATAAAATAAAAAATTAATAAGATTTAACTAATTTTGCTACTTAAAGCACTGTAAGGTGCTTTAAGTAGCTAAAAATTAAGACGATCCAAAAATGAATAAATAAAAAATCATGTGTGCATGTAAATTGAATATAAATGTAAGAAAAACTGGAAAGCTATTTAGCAATAGCTAGGTTAAACAGGTTAACACGCCAGGTTGGTCTAGTGGTGAACACATCTTCCCAAATCAGCTGATTTGAAGAATTAAATGGACATCATATGCACCTTAATCTTACAATTGTACACAGACATGAGATATCAGTTGCTCTAGAAAATGACATATCCATTCCCAAAAAATAATAAGCACACAATACCAGTCTTATTTAGGAAAGTGAAGATTGAAGTAGTGCTTTTCTGATGCCTTCTTCATTGATCCAAAAATTTTCCTGGAGATCAGCATGCTAAACTCATTGAAATAAAAATGATCAATGAATAGTTTACTTGGGTTTTGCATTTTAGTTTATTTAATCTTCATGCTGCATGGTGTAAAAGGTCTCATGTAAATCTACAAAAAATTGTGTACCTCTGTTGAGAAACTTTGGATGAAAAATTATTTAACTGTATATCAAGCAATTAGGAACAATAAGATAAGCATATAATTGTGATAAAATGAAATCATCAAACAGGCCTTATAGAAAAATAAAAAAAACATACAAGACCTCCTCAATGGGTTAGTATAATGGTAAGTTAAAATGTAATCAGGACACTGTAAAATAAAAATTCTCTAAAGAGAGATATAGCCCAGATCAGTCTTGACATTCCAAAAATGTTATAGAAACTTAAATCTGGCAGACAAGTAAATTAATTCTCTTTGGCCCAAGTATAAATGTAACAAAAAATATCAAGAGATTTTTCAATGCCATGCCAAAAAAGAGGTTTCCAAAAATTTAATTTTTTTTGAAAAAGAGGTTATAGGTTTTTTTATGCAACATGTATATTAAAATTAAAAACTTTTTCTATTAATTTTAATCATTTAAAAATAAATACATGTTTGAATCACCTATTTTTATAAACACTAATTACCTTAATTTATTTATTGTTTAATTAATAACAACAATAATATTTATTGTTTAACAACTGATTTTCAAAGTCAAATGTACTGAGGTTTAAATCCCAATAAAAGTTAGTTGCATTTATATGGATTTGAATACCACTAAGAAAAACTATCAATAAAGCAACGTTTTTTCATTTCATTTTTTTCAGCCAGGGTAACTGGCTGTGTAATACAATTAACTAACACATGAAAACATAAAAATGTTTAATATCAACTGAAGAGAACTGTACCTATATAGACACAATTATTTAGAAGAACTTGAAAATTCCACATTAGCGGTTCAAAAGTCATTCACCAGATGGAGTGTAACAATCTAACTTTGATATGCATAAAAGCAAAGCATTGCGCTTTTCAGGTAGAATAACCTGATCATGCACAATGTAACTGAATGCTAGTCATGTAAATATTATTCCTATTAACGACAACATTTTGTTAGAAAAAGCAAACTTCTGGATGTTTTATTAGATGAAAAATACTTTTGGGATGATCAAAATGATTTTGTTAGCAATAAAATAAAGCCGTACCACCAATCTGCTTTGAAATATCTTTAAAAACTGTTAAGCATTTCATCAAACTTAACTATTTGTAAAGCCTACATGAATTCATATCTAAAATATAATATTAATCTATTAGTGTTCCTCAAAGTCAGAATGAGTATTCAAGATATAAAAAAGGTCTGTCAATACATTGTTTGGTGTCCATGAAATATATGAGTTATGAAGACAGATATTTAATAAGTAAAAAATATTAATTTATCAATATGTTATGTATCAATATGAATATAAAATATCTTTGTTAAGAAGTATAGCTACTGTTTAAAAAAGAAATAGAAAAAAAAGCAACAGAAGTATAATAACTGTAGTAAGTATAATTAATTAACAGTTTAAGAAATCTTATAATTTTTTCAAAATAAAATTAGATTTTCCTTTATAGATACTCATTCCATTAAATGTGTACATTTTGATTAACTGTGAATGTATGATGTTGCTCTGACTAAAGTTCTACCACAGTTTCCCTTGACGCATCCAGGCAAAGGATGGGACAGTTTCATATATCCATGATATAGCATATTTCCTAATGTGATCTACGCAATGTATTATTGAATACATATTGAGCAGAATAAAAAATTTATTTATTATTACATCACACAAATATTAGTAATTACTCTTTGATAATAAAAAACCCCCAAAGATATCTGCATCTTCATTCAACATGTATATAAATATGTGCTCAATTAATTGTCATATATATCTTCTAAATCTTTATATATATATATATAAATACAGTACTTCCAAGATTTACCTAAATATTATTTTGTGTTCATATTTTTAATTATTTATATTATTATATTATATAAATTATTAATATGAGCTTTAATCACATTTACCTTTTACTTAATAATAAATTGTGCATTTTATAATGCTGCTCAAGGTTTTATTTTATATGTATTGATGTATTGTTATTTAGAAAATGTAGTGTTACAGATGAAAATAAAATATCTATTTATTATTTTAGGGAGAAACAAAGTGCAAAAAACTACACAACTTACATTTCACAATCAAATCTTTTTTTTAAAATCAATACCATGCTTAACTATAGATGAGTAATTTCAGCTTATTCACTTCTTCAAGTGATTAGTGGAGGAATGAAAGTACAAGTAAATATTTTACTAGACAAATAACACACTTGCCCATGCATAGTTCAGTATCATTTTGTGAAACAATATCAACAGCAAATATTTCCATTATAAAGAAAATACAACTTTTTCAATAAGTTGTGTATATATATATATATATATATATATATATATATATATATATATATATACAACATATATTTTTCAATACGGGCGCGCGCACACACAAAATATATAATTGACAAATAAGAGATTAGTAGTTATTGTAAGGCAATAAAATCATTTTTTTAATGCATGCAAGACTTAAAAATTATATTGTTTTGTGGACAGGGACTGTCGACGTTGAAAAACTACACAAAATCAATCAACTCTTTTATAATAATAAATTTTTTTTTTAATAAATATAACCAAACCTTCTTTTTCTAATAATTCCAAATAATTTCCACTATCATTAGCAGCTTTTCTCATCAATACTACAATAACAGTCAATGGATTATGACTCAAAGTAAAAATACTGTCAGTAGTTTTTTTAAAATTATATCAATCATATTTGCCCTTTTTTTCTCGTGGATTTCATCATATAATTCAAATTTGTTAATATAAAGTCCTATCTTATTTTTATGATCTGTATATTATTTGTATATTCATAAAAAAAAGTAAATAATCTTCTTAAATTGATTATATTTTTTCTAACATGTACAGCTGGGAATACAATATATCTAAAAAAAAGAAAATCCAGTAGCAGTCGTGGTAGAAGAATAAAAATCCAATAGAAGTCAATGTAAAAGAAGGTAGTTGGAGAAAGAAACGTTTTACTGTTGTTTGGAAGCACACTGCAATAATACCATAGAAAGCACACAGATATAGATTAAATTACAATTGATATGAACCGATCTATTCACACCTAGGTAAATAAAACCTGTATATTAATTCAATATTTTCTTATATATATATATCTTTATATATGTGTGCAAATGTGAACACTATACACTATAACAAATATTTTTACTGCACAATAACAAAAAAAAAAATTGATACTGCAGAATATATTTTAATTATAAAATAAATAAAATTTAAAATTATAACTGAAATAATTCTAATTTCAAACTGTAATGTATACTAACACAATAAGATGTATTAAATGATAATTTTAAAAATAACTTTCTATAAAATAAATAAATAACCTTAATTTCTTTTGAGCATTTTTATAAAAAAAGTGTAGTAAAATGTAGCAGTTATTAATAACAGTTGGTGTAATTAGTATCTCACAGAAATACACAACTAAGAAGAATGGATTGTGGAATTATATTTTTATACTCTAACTATAACATCTATGGTCCACATTCAAGATAATTATTCTACAATTTTTAACAAAAAAGGGGAACTCAATAACACATTACAAAAAACAACAATTACTTTATAAATGTTTACAAATATTATTTAAAAGTGTATGTAACATATCACTGACTATATACAAATACCTATCTTATACATCACGTGTCTTTATCTTATACATCACTCATCTTTTGGTAACGGTAGGTTTTGGTGAATAGTTCAGAAAAACTGAGATTTTATTCTAATCATAATCCCATATATATAAAATGTATTAATTTCTTAGTTTGATAAAGCCCTAGAAAGCCCAGTTATCTACAAAATATGAGAAATATCTTCATACTATATTTTTTACAAATATATAAAAGAATGTCACCTTAGATAGCATTGAATTCTACTGCAAGAAAATGGTAATACGATAAAAACTTTTTAAAGAAATAAAAATGAAAGCTTAAATATGTATTTATAAAAATAAATATATGTAGAGTTATATATAATCAGGATTTACAAAACAGTTCCAGAATCATCTAAATTAATTCAATTAATTAAATCTGTTGGAAAAAGTTACATCCCTAAAAATTCACTATTATAAAAAGGAAATACTTTTGCTCTGATCCAATATTAGCGTAATTATCCCACAAGTAAAAATATTTCATTGTTTAGATAGAGTTGGCTCAATTATTTAAATTTGCTTCTTTACTCTAACTTTACTAGACTTGCATTTTAAATGTTAAATTTTAGTGACACTTATGAAATGTCTGTATTGGTTTAAATGGGTGTGGTGCAATGAATATATAAACTAAATTCAGATCAATAGAAGCAATGAAATAATGTATTTAGAATATACAGTAGATAACATCATTTAAAAAAAAATAAGAAGGAATATAACTGTACCATAATTAAATATTTAACCAAATTAAGCTATATGAAAATTAGACTAAAACAAAATGTCTAAAAAAAAGTTAGACATAATTTTTTTTAAATATTGGAAGGTCAAAAACAGTATACCACAATGAAAAAAGCTGTCATTTTTAACATATTGTTAGATTGATAAATTAAAAATTTCAAAAGTATTTGTAACATTTAATTAATTGTTTGATTGAATGTTTTTCTATTAATTGCAATTGTTATTACATACATGGGATACCATATTTAATAAATATTTTAATATAATTATGTAGTTATTACTATATGAAAAGGCAGTAAAGTAAGTAAACTTCTATAGAAGAAAATCACAATTAAGGTTTTCAGTAGTTAAAATTGAAGGTACTTAGAAACATTATTATTAAAAAACAAAATAACTGCAGGATTATTTTTCTAATGCCACAGCCTCTGCACAAAAAAAAAAAAAACAAAATAACTGGTAAGAAGGAGCTGCATATTAGCAGAAAACCAGATACTGAAATTTGATAATGTAAAAAAAATACTTACCAAAGTGAAAATAGGTCTTGCAACAAAATTAAATTAAAATGGAATACAAAGATATACAAAACATGTTTCGCAGATGACATTAAAGAGTAAAATTATTTCCATATAAGTTATGCATTTCAAAAATCATGAAAATAAAAATAAATACTGAACATCAAACCAGAATGAATGACAAAATAAATTAACAATAAACAAAAAATTATCTTCAACATTATTTCAAATATTCATAAAATTAAATACTACTGATGACTAGATAATTATTCAATAAGGTGTATAAATGTGTTGTATTTAAGTTTATCGAACTTTCACGGAATTAAAAATGTTAAATAATTGTTTCAATGATAACTAAAAAAAAAAGTAAAATAAACTATACAAATAAATAGTACCTAACACAAATAATGTCTTTAGAACAAAAGTTAAAAACAATAAAATTTTTTTTTTGATCAACAGATCAAAGAGAACAGGTAGATGAATAAACTAAACAGGTAGGTTAGTAATATATTCTGATATTCACATATGCGTTACAAACTGCAGCATAACCTATAAAGAAAGCTTTATATTGCAATTTTCTGTTAATCCCAACCACAAAATGTAGGTAAATAGCAATTTTATAAAGCAATACGTAACATACAGGTAAAAAAAAATTACTGTGCACAGGTTTTTGCCCAGGTACATTTTGGCGCCATGGACCATCTAGTGGGTTCGTAAATAATGTACATTTTGAAACACTTCTAGACTTTTTTTAATAAATTAATTAACTTAAACTGATAAAGAAAATAAGAGCTTACCACTTCTCTGCATATTTTTAGTATGTATAACTATTCACTATTAATTAAATAACTAAATTCACGTAACGAAATAAAACTTCACTGTGCATGACATTATTTGACAACATAATATCGTTGACACTGAGCTGAGGTACAGTTTTCGAATCCACCGGCAGAGAGTGTAGTTTTGTCCAGGCTGTGCTCCAAATAATAATAAAAAACTGTTATACATTAGGCTGAACAAAAATAAAAAAAAATTGATGTTGAAAACTTGCTTTTCAATCGATGATGAATGCAATATACTGAATAGTTAGTTCTGTTTTATAATAATACATTTTTAATTTCTCTAAAAATTACAAATGATGAAGTGTTACTAACAGTAATGGCTAAATAAATAATTAGTGTAGATTATGTCGTACTTGTAAGGAATCTTGAAAGTTGAATATGACTTAAAAATACAAATCAGTTTGAAAATATCAATCAAATAATGATAAATATTTATAAATTATTTATATTAACTGCAATAGTTAAAAGTATATAATATTCATGTTGGTATTTATTAGTTAAAAGGGCGTCGACAGAAGTAGCGGGCTGTATTTAACTAGCAATAATAGCTCCATTCCTAAATAGCACTTTCATAATCAAAGTAAAGTCAGTTTTATGTATTATCTATTACGAAATTCAAATATGCTGTTTTTTCAAAACAGAAATATCTGAAAGAGCAATCATCAAAGATATTAATTATCAAAATATTTTCTTAAATACTTTCTCAGAATTTAACATCATTATTTAGGGCAAAGTTAAAAGCATGTCTTACATAAGGAAATCGAACTTTTTTTTAAATATAAGAAGTTGAAGATTTTAATAACTTATATTGTATTCAACTCTGGGGAAAAACGTGGATTTTGGCACTAATTCTTTTTTATTTCATTCAATTAGTGTAATTATTGATTTATGTCTTAGGATGAGAATTTCTCTCTGACAATAAAATACGCTACAGTTCAATCACTGAATAAAAATATAAAGCAGATCTCTTACATAATTATAGATGAATATTTTTTTATGAACTTTTCAAATATTTTTGAACCAATAGTAACACTTTCTCCATGTTTATAAAGTTTGATAAAAATAAATATTTAACATGGTTTTTCAAAGAAAATTTTCCAAAAATACTACTTTTATAAATTTCAATTGCATACTAGCTGATGGTATTGACAAGGGGCAGTCAACTAATGCTTTGTATGATTTAATTGTCTCTCATAATGTAAAAATTGAGAAATAAAAATATTATGATATGGTATATTAATAGAGTTTACTGTGGTTTGTTTGATATCTTCATAAATATAAAAAAAAAACTAACATTTTGATAACAAACCAATTAACTTGAGAAAACAGAAGTTACTGGCACGTTATAAAAACGGGTGTTCCAAGCCAATATTAGAACCATTACTATTCATTATTTATAAAAATGATTATGAAGTAATAATGATATTGAAATATGTTATATGCAGATGATATCACAGTTGTTCTAAAATAATGATAACTACATGCTAATGTAATTAGCATTGTTAAACAGGTTGGGTTAATGTGAATTATGCTAATTATTTAAAGTGAAATAAATCAGAAACTAACTATATTAATTTAAGGCAGTTTACAATAAAAGTATTTTAAAGTAATCAAGATGATTTTTTTTTTTAACTTTAAAAATGAAATAATTTTATTGGGTCTAAATGTAGATCAATGTTAAAAAGAGTAAAGCATGTTATTCTGTAAATCATAAACTAATCGGTGTATTTTTCAGTATTTTAATTTTTAGTTTATTATAAATTATGATATAATTTCTATTTTTTGAAGTTCTACACACACATATGTGCAGGCAAAGCCGTGACAGAGGATGTTAGTGATTTGTATTCATTCTTTATTAATAATTGAAAATTTTGTTGTCTATAACGTTTAGGAATGAAGGCTAAATTTGCTATAAGATGAGCTGTATAAAGATATTTTTTTAAGAAGTCTGATCGAGGGGTACTGTCCCCTCCATAAGTAAGAAGAGACATTTCCTCTGTGAAAAATAGGGGTTTTCAACAACTTTCATATCTTCAAATTCATTTCATTATAAATAAGAATGCTTTTGAATTTATGAATTGTTTTTAAGAATTCTGAATAAAAATGTAATCTTATGTGCAAAATAGTTTTTCAATTAGCATTCTTTTTTTTTTATTGGAGCGCATCAAAGTCCCACAGTAACTAAGAATGTTCAGACTTGTGAGTGGTCTAATGATCAGCTGATATACGTATTACACATGAGAAAAAAAAAAAAAGTTTATACCTCTCAATGATTAATTTAACATAAAACAGGCAAATCTAGATGTTAACAGCAGTATTTATAGCTATATTAATAGCATTTATGTAAATAAAACATCCATACAACATATGGTATTCAGCCATCTTTTTGAGGTCAGTATGTTTTATATTAAACTAATGATGCTCCACAAAATTTAGTGACTTATTTAAAATTCACATTCAAATACAACACTGATAAAAATGAAATCAAAACACATCCCTGTCAAGTATTTTTCATAATTTATTAGTAGTATAATATTTTCACTATATAGTGGATTAAACTTTCATTCAACAATTTGCCTACTGCATAAAGTTTATTTTTTATTTATATATATGGTTTTTATTAATTCTAAAACACATTCCTTCAAGTATTTTTCACAATTTATTTAATATTTATATTGAATACTGTTCATACATACAACCATGCTTTTTCAAAACAGAAATTTGTGTCCAAATTTATTTTTAAAATAAGTGATCATTTTTTTTTTATAAAAAAGATTATTTATGAGCAAGTATGAGTTTGTAGTCTGCACTACTTTGTGGATTAAACTTTCATTTGATAATTTGCCTACTACATAAAGTTTCTTTTTCATTTATATAAGATATGTTTATTAATTCTACATGAAACTCTATGAACAATTCCATCTTCAACTCTGTGCAAAAAATGAAATCAAAACACATTCTGTCAAGCTTAAACTTTCATTCGATAATTTTCTACTACATGATGTTTTTTATATATTTCAATGTAAGACATTTTTGCTACTTACAACTCTATGCCTAAACATATTTATGTTGAGCTAATGTCTTTTGCAAACCATTTATATACTAGATCTCAACGAAAGAGATGTGATGAACAAAATGTATCACAACTTATTTTTAAATAGCATTCTTAATATTGTTTCATATCTTACTGAATTCATCCTGTAAAATTGGTTGTAGGATAAAAACAATATGTCTCATATTAATATGGGTTCCCTTCAGAAAAAACTAAATTGACCAAGTAATCTACATTGTTACTCGATTTATTTACAATAGAAAACACACAGGAATTTAACCATACTTGACCGGTTCGTCAAAAGAGATTTCAGAATAAGTTATACTCTTATTTGGAAATAATTAGGCTGCTTAGTCATGTAAAGTTTTTGTATTATAGTACGTCTTTGAAATCCTTGTATACATTTTATATTTTCACTTAGCAATATAACTATAATTATAAATGTTGGAAAAAATTATTCAAATCATTCTAACATATGATATCTATTTCGAGCTGACACCGATTTTGTAACCTCTGCTAATTTCAGATTTCATGAAAGTTTGTGTATACTCGCTTGGACCAATATTTGTATTTTCTTTAACTTCAGATCGCTCCAGCTCTATTTAAAATGCACAGGATGCAGAGCAACCTAAATTACCTGAGTAAAAAACATTTTCTCCATGAGTGGATTTCTAACATAGAGCCTCAAGGTTCTTGAAGTTAAAAAAGGTACTGAAGCATTGTTAGTAGGAGAACTCATCTAATCCAATTACAAATGAAATTCAAATTATTCAAATGAAAAAAGTAATTTATTAAGAAACTCTTAGCATAGTTGCAAAAAATTATATTTTTTTAGATGCTTCAATCTCTTTTGACGGACCAGTTAAGTAGTCCCATATGTTTTCGATTGAAAAAATCGAGTAATGATATTACTCGATTACTTGGTTGATTTCGATTACTTGGTTACTTGGTTGATTCCATTTTTTCTATAGGGATCATATTTTTATACGAGACACGTTGTTTTTATCCTAAAAAAGATTTTACTGGATGAATTCAGTAAGATATTAAACACTATTTAAAGATACTATTTAAAAATAAGTTATGATTCATTTAGTTCGTCATATCTTTTTCATTGAGATCTAACATATAAACATTTTGCAAAAAACATTAGCTCAACATAAATATGTTTAGGCATAGAATTGTACATAGAAAAAGTTGTCTTATATTGAAATATAAAAACAAAACTCTATGTAGTATGAAAATTAAACAGAAATTTAAGCTTGACAGATTGTGTTTTGATTTCATTTTTTGCATAGAGTTGAAGATGGAATGATCCATAGAACTCAATATCGAATTAATAAAAATATCTTATATTGAAATGAAAAAGAAACTTTATGTAGTAAGCAAATTATTGAATGAAGGTTTAATCCAAAAAATAGTGCAGACGATAAAGTCATACTTGCTCCTAAATAATCTTTTTTTTAAAAAAAGAATGATCACTAATTTTGAAAATAAATTTAAAGACAAATTTCTAATTTGAAATATAAAACAAAATTTTTACTTACCTCAAGTATACATGTACTTTTCATCACTGACTAGGATGAGCATTGTTGCATAACATTTTATCTAAAGTTGTTCTCGATTGGTTTTTCAAACCAAAATGATATATCTTATAATGTAGTTACTAAGTGTATTATATTTGAATTGTGTCTATCTGTTAATATATCAGTGCTCAAATAATTTTTATTAATTCTTACTAAATTATGAATTATATTGTAGTTATTTTGCATATTTACTTTAAATATTTAAGTAATTAAAATGGACTTTAAACACATCTATTATTAATCTTACTAATTGTGTATTTTATAATGGTGCTCTGGAGTTTTACCACAGTTTCCATTGATTCATTCAGGTAAGTGCCAAGACAATTCATTTTTTACATTGAAGTAGCTTATCTACCTATTTCTGTCATGATCTGTACAATATTACTATTCACCAACTGAATAAAATATTAATTAATTAATTTATTTAGTGTTTTTGACAATTTTTTCCATTCGATTAACATTTTTGTTTATGTGCAATAAATCTAGGTAGTTAATGCTGTTGTATTTGTGATGAGGTGGGGAAAATTGTTTTTAAGAAATTTATTTGAAGGTTTGTATGTTTCATTGCATTCTAGATAGTAAAGTTCATTGTGTGATTATATGTGAAGATAACCTGATAGTAAAGTTCATTGTGTGATTATATGTGAAGATAACCTGTTCACCTGCTTCAGAACTTCATGCAGTAAGAGCAGTTAAGTTTGTACAATACTGGAACACTGTTTAAGTTTTATGAATGTGTTCTGTATATTACTTTGTTCTTTGCTCTGAAAGATTTTATATTATCCTCCTTTTTAACTTTGTTAGCTGATTTTTTCTTTAGAATCTTTGTTTGTGAGAATAGCATGTTTTTAATTTTATTTTTTTCATTTTATGCAGAAATGATTTAGTTCTTTTCTGATAATTGATGGACAATGTTAGTAATTATACAAAATTTATAGTACATTCTACTTTTTGAACCAAATCAATAGAGCAAAAGTATATTTATATCTTTCCTAGTGATAAGTTAGAAAAAACTGCAAAAAATGAAACTGCAAAATTGTGTAAATTTAAACAAAATTATAGTACATGTTTATTGTAATAAACACATTGGTATATGATCAACGTATATTAGCTTTGAACCATATCTGTTCATTTACAATATAGGTAATAGATATTTGTATACAGTTTATATATATTTTTCAAGTATATTAAGCCATTATTTAAACACTTATTCACATGACACAAACACACACACCAACAGAAATCTAACAAGTATTATTTAGCCAAATTGGTTGCTGAAGAGGAGTGTGGACAGTAAAGGCATAATTAAAAAAAAAATAAAATAAAAATGTTTGTGGACTTTGTTCGTACTTAATGTCATATTAGGAATAAATAGTTAATATATTATAACAAGACTGGTATAATGCACCTGAGTAACGGATTCCTGTTAATTAAGAAGAAAGTGGTAGAAAATATAATAATGAGAGAAATTCAGAAAGGGGCTAAAGGCATACTTTTAGTAGGGCTAACAAGTCCATTTAACGATCGTTCTTGTAATATTGCCCCTGACATGCCTCAACAGATGTTGTTCAATGAGAAGAAATACTGGACCAGGGTAGTAATGTATGGAAAATGTCTCTGAAGATCATTCTCATGCTTCAACTTAGGTCTGGTTCTGCAGGTAAAGAGGATAGGAGTATAAATACTCCAGGGAAGACGAGTTGGGTTCACTTTTTGATGAAGCGAGAATTACATGAGGAGTCTGAAGCAACATTGTGTGTGGTTGTACAATGTGTGAAGTGACGTTAGAAGCATTCCAGTGTGGACAGTAATAGTAATGTCCAGTAATGTGGACAGAAAAAAATTAGTGGGACCTTCTTGATTTATCGTTTTCTTTTTTTTATAATTGGAGGTAGCATTGATGAAATTTTAATTTATTTAAAATTACTTTGTAATAGGGTAGAGCATTATTAGTAAACAATGATGCTTTAACAAAACTATCAGTATTCTCAGATCTGAAGATATTAATCTATCAGTTCTAAAATCAAAGTTAAATTCTCACATGTGTACTATTTATTATTGTGATAATTTACTACAAAAATTTAGTTTTATTTGCTGCCTGTTTCTAAATGTTAAAAGGAAAAAGTATTTGTTGTATGTAAATAGTGGACTAATTAAACTATTTAAAAGTGGGCATTCTGCTTTTTCTATTAATGAAATGCAGTATTGAAATAACACATAAAAAAATACTTTTAAATGTGGCTAATTAATACCCCAAGTACCTAATAACTCAACAAATACAATAGCTCCACTTTTAAATCTAAAAATATTGTAAGGTTTACAAATTTTTAACCTTCAATAAATTTGTTTTGTTGTATAATATAAAAAAATTACTAAAAAAAATAATTTTAATAAAATAAATCATTATAGTGTAATTATTTATGTAATAGAAAAATAGATTTATGTTGTAGAAGAATATAAATATGTATTATTTAGCTCTATAGTTGTTTATCTTCACTCAAGGTTAATCTGGTAACAAAAACAGTAACAGAAAGTAAATGCATCAATAATTCTTTTACAATGCCAAAAAATCAACTATTAATAATTCCAATTCAGCATACACTACTAACAGAGAGTTAATTATTTTCATATTTCTGCTAATTATTTTTCCCCACACACTTACAGAATGAAGTAGAAATTTCTTGTGAATGGTTTAGATTGGTTAGTTTAAAAAAAAAATACGAACTTATATTTGTGTTTTAATTAGTTTTTTTCTGGTTATTTACTTTAACTAGGCTCAATTAGCTTTAAACTATTCAATGTGCAAATATAAAGCTTAGAGAAAGTCACTAAAAATTTAGAAAAATTATTATCTGGGGAAGAAGTGTTTATCATATAAAATTATTAAAAGACAGCTGAAATTTGTTAACATTTGGTCTGATCTAAACAACCACAGTTCTATTTTATATTACGCGTTATTGTTTACGAATAAACAATTTTTAAAATAAGTAATTGAAATTTTAAAAAAAGCTGGCAATTCATTTCTGATAGAATTTTCTGGTTTTTAAATAATTTTTTTTTTAATGATTATATTCCCTAAAATTGATTTTAAATAAAAAATTTAAACAAAATTTTCAATCTTTTAAAAATTTGGGAGCTCCTCCATCGGGGAAAGGATAATAAGTTATTTTAGTGACATAACAAAATTTTAGTGTATAACAAAATACATTTTGAGTATTAAAAATTTGAAATTGAAAAATTTTTTTTTTTCATTTTGGGGGGATCTCATACTCAAGGGGAAGCGGTTGAGTAAAATTAATTTTTAAGAAAGTAATTCCTTAACAGTGATAATAAATATAAAAAAAACTTTTTAAAATTGTTTAAAAAATTAGAAAGATACATTCATTATTTTAAATAAAGTCGACATTTTCTGGGAGAGGGGTGAAATTTTTTTGCTAATTTTTTTTTCAAGAACTATTAAAGATAGGCTATAACAAAACTAAGATTTTTACATTTTAAATGTAACAGGTAACTTGCGAGATAGATTAATAAAAAATTGATGCAAAACACTCACTCCCGTTCACTTCTTTTCTAAAGCAAGATATAGCTGAAAAAAAAAAAATATAAATCCATTTTTTGGGGATGCAGTGAATATAAAATAAAAATTTGTGGAAATTTGTCATCTAGATAAAAAAACCTCAAATTTCATAAGAAAAATCTTTTGGCTTAAAGTGCCCCAGTTAAGATTTGAAATCCTATTTTGGCCAAAACATCCTCACCCCCTTTCCCAATTTTGTAAAATTTTTACTTCCTTTCTCCTTGAAGGTAGTACGCATATCTACCAATTTTGAAAAAAATTTGTTAATGAGAACAAATTTTTTTTTGACTGATCTACATACTTTCTTGTTACAGCTACAGCAGCATATATTTTTATAGCTGGGAAAGTAAAAACATATTATAAACATAACTTATCAATTATCTACACTTAACAAACATTATGTAAACCTAAAATGGAAATATGCAGTCTTAAAACAACATTTTCTATTAAAATCTACTAACATTAAAATGTTGAATATGTTAATTTAATTAAAATTTATGTTTTTATAAATCTGTTATTTTATTACTTTGCTGATATATTGTGATGAATTCAAAATCTTACTGGTAAAAATGCCTATCAGGTTCAGAGTAATTAACAGGTATTTACAAATAAATAAAAACCAACAATCTGAAAGTAAGAGTATTCAAAACAAAGTTTACTATAAATAAAGGATAATATAGGACACAACTAAAATGTACAGATAAAAAACTATAATAAATTTATTATTGAAATATTTCTTTACACATTCAAAAATATACTTATAAATATTATACATGTGCAGAATCACACACAGACACTTATCACAATATAGAAATGTCCTTTTTCAGTTTTATTAATATAAAATTGTATAATTCTAAACATATTCATTTGTTCTTTGTCGATGAAAATTCTTTTTACACCAGTATATTGCCATTATTACTAAAAGAATGTGACTGATTATTAAAGCTGCAATTGTTCCTGCACTGTAACAAATTTATGGTAATGATATACTTGTTCAATAATTACTTGGCTGTTAAAATAAATAATAATTATGGTGTGCCATGTATAATGTGTTAGAGGCAAAGTGCAGTTAAAATTAGAGCGCATGTAATTGCTACATAAATTTTGATTTGTTAATATATTTTGAATTATGTCTATTTTTTTTAGAACAAATCAAATACCAAATATCTAAAGTTAAAGTTTAATTTTTAGATTATCATGGAGAATTATATGAAAACTACACTCATTCAATGCAGCTTATCTCAGTAAATTATATCAACTATCAACTATTATTAAATATACAATGTTTGAAGAAAATCGGTCAATGAGGACCAATTTTTTACAAACTTTTTTTCTGACTTATCTATATACTTTCCTGTTATAGCATATATTGCTATAGCAAGGAAAGTAAAAATTATATAAATTTATAACTCACAATTATATGTAGATAATGCAAGTATACTGTATAATGATATAATGTAGATTGTATAATGTAGTTATATCATATGTAAGTATAAGTAGGTAATGTATAGTGTATATATACTGTAAAAATTACAATAAAGGAAATTAATTATTTATTAACATTTACTTAGCACTGTAAATGAAAATTATAATACATCCAACCTGACGTACAGATTTCACCATCACTACTATAGATTCCAAATTATAAACTATTAGATTGTGAGAACTATAGTTTACTGTCATTCCCAATTATCCCTTGTATATATGAGTATTAATATAAGATGAAGAGAGTTATAAAATAAATTTATTTTTTGTCAATTGAGTTGGAACAAATACTGTATAAAATTTATTTATAAAATTAAAAGACAACAATCAATAGAGAGATATCACATAAAAAAAGTCTTATTAAAGAATATATAAAAATGCCAAATATTATTGAAGAAATTTATGAAGTTCTAACATTAAATCAGGCTTCTGTGTATGCATATATCAAAACTTGAACATCCTTCCTCATTTTTCTTCCTGTTATAAAAGTATCCTGCTTATACAATGCCAGTAAATATTGCCTATAGATTAAATAATTTTTTATCTCTGTGTAGATAAAATGCATGTGTGTGTCTGTTTATTATGTGCAGTTATCTTTACTTAAAGAATGACTGTGATATATTGCTTTTCTAAATCCAGTTCTAAAGAATTACAGATTTTAGCAGTGTTAAAATGTATCCCTTCATGAATGTTATAAAAGATAAACATTTACAAGAAAATTATACAATATCTGTGTATTATAGTTTTTAAAACTAAAAAAAAAACCAACACAAAAATCTGTTAGTGCTGTTAGTAAAACCTTAGAACTTAACTATTAATTTTTACAACATATCATGTATGTGTAGAAAATATTATTTATGTGTAATTAATTTAAACAGTAACAGTAAACTTCAGTAAATTTACTCACAATGAGGTATGCTCAATTAACTAACCACTAGTTATTGATTTATGCTTTGTACTTTGATTTAGGGTCAATTCTCTATAACCCAATAAGCCATTGTCTGGTTTGTTCTGGAGCAGTGGTATTTGGTGTGCAGTTCTGAGTCAAGTTTCACCACACTTTTGACCAAAAAAAAGAATCATAATAAAAATGTTAATTTAATAAACGTGAGTTATATCCAATCAAAAATTACTCTGGTACCTTACCAAATCCTCCTTGTCAAAACTGTAAAAATTTTGTATCCATCAAGTCAAGCTTTCCTATTACTGTCAGTTTTATAACCACTTTGTCAAAGGAATGGAGTATTCTTGAAATATTTAACTTCATATATTGCTAATGAATATGAAGTAAGACTCAGCACAGACTAATAAATGTACTTGTAATGTAATTGTAATTATGTGTTCTACAATTGCTAGAGAGTATGACTACAACTTCAAAATAGAGATGGAATGGTCCAACTTAAGATTTTTTAACTTAGAAACTTCTGGAGTGTTAATTTAGATTTTTTAATGTTTTAGCTTGATAGGCTATACATTACCACAAACTGATTGTTGATGGAATTCCACTGTTTTTTAATCAGTTGAACAGAACTTTAATAAAAAATGACTCACTGAAAACCAATGATCAACTATCCTACAAATATATGATACAGGTAAAAACATTCACTATACATTATTTTATTTCACTACATTTGATAATCATTTAGTTTTTCTGTTTAGATCTTGGATGTGTATTCTGAATAAAAATTTTAGCAATGAATGAGAAATAAATAAAAATAATATTTGATTTAATTATCTTATTAGGAACTAAAACCAAGACCAACTGTTTTAAAAGCCAACATGCTAACCACAACCATCATTTTATAATATGTTAGAAGTACATTAGGTTTAAAGAAATAACTCATTTTATGATTTACCTAGGTCCGAAATGGCGCTCATAATAATCGTCATAAGAACAACAAGAAACAAGGCCATTATTTAAACAACAATAGCTTAAATCTATGTTATCTGAATCAGGACAAATTAGAACTTCTGTTTCACTTAGTTCATCCTGATAACAAGTCATTTTAGCTGAAATTAGGTAAAAAATTGATTAAAGTTAATTTAACAATTGCTGATTGAGAACAAAATTTTCTGCTTTTATGTGTCATATTAAATCGTTTTAATTAATTAAAACTTGTAGTTATGTGAAAATTCTCAATAAAATATTAATTAGCGATAATTGTAATAATAAAGTTAGATTCTGCTTGCAGAGTGAAATTTGGAGCAGAATAAAAGTACTTCTGTTTCGATTAATCATAATGTGGCAAATTGCATTAAATTATAATAAAAGTTTTCAAAATTTTGTGTATTCAGGGTTTACCAAAATTAAAAAGTGAGAAAATAATGATAAAAAACTAGATTTTGCAATCATAAAATCAATATAACTTTTCAGTTTTAAAGTGCATTAAAGTCTTAGAAAAAATGTTCTGAATACAGAATACGTGGTGTATTTATTGCAATCAGAAATTACATGACTAGACTAAGTAAATATAAACTGAAATTTTTTACTGTCAAAATATAAACCACCTTGGATATTCAGATTATGTAAAACCTAGAACCACAGAAAAGATTTATTTATTCATATATAATTACAGTAATTGACTTGAAAAACACCAAGACAGGATGCAGATGGATGAGAGAAATAAGAGAGGATCTGAAGGAAATTTATCTTACATCAGAAGACACTACAAATAAGATAAAATTAAACAAGAAAATCAAGAACAAAAACACTCACTTCATACTCAAGAAAAAACTCACTACATGAACATTTTCAACATTAGAAAGGGCACAAAGATCAGAATACACGAGTATGAAGAAGTACTGGGAGGACCACAAGGCCCAAACAGTCCTGTCGAAGAGACTTTGATAATGGGTCAGCTAAAGTGATCCTATGAAGTCATAAAAGATAATAATAATAATAATAATAATAATAATAATAATAATAGTTACAGTAGATTAACTCCTGATAATAGTTACTATGATGAGTAATTGCAGCATCTGATAAAAGGTGGTGATAATATGGTAAAATTAAGATTGAATTTGAAAGTAGGATTTGCCACCTACTTTTTTAATATTTTAAGGGGTACTCTACAATTTTTCATATCAGGCTAGATAGTAAAGAAGTAAGCTCAAAATATTAAATAGTTTACGGGATCCACTTTAATATTTTTGTTCAAACAACTAGCAGGAAAGATGTGAAATGAGATACAAGAAATCATGATTATTTGTTATTCTTCCTTTGATCAGATAGTTTATGTTCTTTGTAGTTTTTTCATATCCTATACTAATTTTAATAATTATAATTTACTTCTTGAGAAATCTCTAGCTATTATATTTAGATAAACCTATTGTACTTTGAGATACAACATAATCAAAAATTTATATTCAAATCACACATTTGTTTGATATAATTCTTAAACAGACAATTTAAGAAACAAACCACTTCTTTCTTATAATACTCTTCCACTTTTAATATTTTTATTTCATCTATGCTTCCATAGTTTCAATTAATAACTTCTAGAATTCTTGCGGAATTATGTTTAAAAGCAATAGCATGAATGGATCTGAATAAGATTATAAACCTGGTTATAACCAGATGATTCTGCAACAGTTGGAATGTCTCAGAGAGTAGCGTACTAGAAACTGGAAGGGAAAGTAATGTATAATGCCAGCAGCAAAGCTATGTCCAATGAATTGTTTCACATAGATTATTGAACTTGGTAATGCTGGGTGTAGATCATTGCCTTTTGTTAGTATTTTCATAGGCTAATCACCATAGCATTAGATGACACAAAAAATGCATAGCATGAAGGATCTTATACTACACAATAAATAATGTTCTAATTAAGGTGTTATATTTAAAATGAAATTAAAAAAAAAATTAATTCCAAAATTTATTAAAATCAGATTATATTTAAGCAGTTATCATAATTCAAGACCAATATCACTTTCTTTTTGCTCATTAAAGCAAGTCCTAGTACCATAGACACCTTATTTGATTTTACTTTATCAGGTCTACAATTCTATTAGATTGTTTATAAGCTGCGTCCTGACTACACCTGACTGATTAGAACAACCAATTCAGTTAAGTCAGATCCAGTATGACTGGGTTCACATCTGGGTCTAATTTCCTCTGCAATCAACTATGAGATTTCATAACTGTATGGTGCTTATTATTTTTTTAAATTAATTTATATAGTTGTTAATGATAAAGTTCATTTTCTATCTTTATAACACCAATACTAATTAAAAAAAAAAAAATTTCTTTTTTTAGCTTGTTAAATAATATTTAATAATTTAAATTTTTCTATTTCTATACTTTAAATAAAGGTATTAAATTGTTTTTATCATTATGTAAGGTAAAAACATTGTCTGTTTTTTTAAGTTTGAGAAATCTTATCCTTCTTGATAGGCTCTTTTTTAAGTTATACTAAGATATTTTTATTTAATTTCTCTTCCAAACTTTACATAAATTAGTATGTTACCTCATTATGTCTAAAGAAAAATTATAATTATTTTATATAAATAAATATAATCAAGGTTAAAAAGTATTTTTAAGGTTACTTGTGAAAAAAGAAGTTGACAACACAGTTGTAGGACTTTCCTGTCACACGGCTTTTTTTATATGGTTTACACACACACACACACACACACACACACACACACACACACACACACACACACACACACACACACACACACACACACACACACACACACACACACACCTTAATTAAAAATATTTATAATTCTATTTAATATAATAATCTTTGTTTATTTAATTCAGTGATTCTAATAAAACCGCATGCGCATACTGTATTTCATTTGTGTAGGTGTGGCGGTACTAGCAGCCACCTTAAATACTTTTTTTACACTTGAAAAAATATTATTAATTTATATATTAATTCTACCACTCACTTGTGACATTACAACATAACAGACAACTCCAGCAGCTGTAAGTCAGTGCTACAATAGCACTTTTTGTGGTGAGAGGAGCCACTAATGATGTGCTATACCCACTTAGCCACTTGTTTATTTAGAGAATTTTTTGGCTGGGGGTGCAATTTTGCAAAGATCTTTTTTTTTGAAATATTATTTTTTAATTGTTAATAAATGTGTGTAAGAAAAATAGGACCTTAATTAAGCAAAATCTTGAGATACTGAGGGTAACCTTGTCCTACAGCCTCACCCCCTTGACCGTTTAAGTTGAAACTTGGTCAAGTAGAAATATAAGATGTGAAACATCAAACACACACACATACATGTAAACATTTCCCATCTGGTTTTTGTGTTTTTTTGAGTTTCTTAAGTTTCAAATGTCAAGATCCAGTGAAAATCATATATGCCCAAATTGGACCGATTACAATACTTTCCCCTCTAAAGCTATAGCTCTGCTATAGCCTGCCGGGAAAGTAATAACTGATAACATTATTTCCTGACTTGCTTTATTATTATTGTAAATTATTGAATTTGAAAATAATAAATTGTTTATTATTAAAATAAATAAAAAGTAATTAATAATAAAAATAATAATGATTGTGTAATAATGATTATGGTTTCAATTATGGCTAGAAAAAGACTTAAAAATAATTTTATATAAGTAAAAGGTTAATTAAATTTAAATTTTGTTTGTTTTTTATTAAAACTGATAATTTTGAATATTTAAGCATAATTTTATGCCATTCAAAGGAGAGGCAATAGTAAAATTATGAGTAATACAGAACATACTATTTTATTGCTAGTTAAGCTTATGATCAATTCTAGGTTAAAATATTAAGTTGAAATTACGCTGAAATAGAATAAATAATAAGTACTGTGCATTAAAAATAATAAGCAGATAAAAATAACATAAAGTAAATATTTAGATACTAAATTGTTTACCGTATACGATCACCACAAAACTATAAGCAACTATTACTATTATTCCATAAAATATGTTAATTGTGATCATTTTAATACCAGTTTTAACTTGTTAACTTAAATAAAAGGTTTTCATGTGCACGTGACAATGAGAAAAACAAGTGAGTAAGTGAAAAAAAATAACATATTTTTCTACTTTTAAAGAATCGGTTAAAAGATTTGTTTATTAACTGTTTATTAAATATTATCTAATCTACAAGACAATATTTCATCATCAAAAACAAGTGGCTAATTAAGGAATAATATAATTCTTAAATCAGTGAATGAGTAAGGTTAAATAAGTATACATAGAAGTGGAATTCAGTTTAATAAAATTTTGTATTACTTATGTATAATTATATGAAATAAAGCAATACAGACCAGTTATCACATTTACGTATCATAAAAAACATACTTACATAGACATACAATTTTATAAAATAATATTAAAGTAACAAGTAACTTGTGCAAAGTTTTTAATTTAATTTAGTGTTTTACTCGGAATTTATAAAAATTAGTAACTGAAATAGAAAGTAGTATTATCAATTACAGGCTATATTTAAAAAAAACTTAAATGCGATTCTTAAAATTAGAAAGCTATTAATTTAAAAAATCTATCTTTAATTACACATAAACATTATAGGTCATGGTAAAATGGAAGCTGCAGTTTTAGCTATAACCTTAGCAATCTGAGTCTTAGAAAAATACCAAGGTACTGCAAACTGGACTGTTTTATATATATATATATATATATATATATAATATGAGTCTATTAGGCTGCACTTAATAAAAATATCAGTCTAAAGTTGGGCTTTTTGTATAAACGAAGAAACATATAAGAAACGAAGACTCCAGAGAGAGGCTGTCATGGCACCAAACCTCACAAATACAAAGATTGTACTAACTAAATTTATAAAAACCCCAAATCCTTTTTTGATAAAAACTACCAAGAAACAGAATCAGTGATAAACAGAATGAGTGGGTAGTGAGGAGGATGATTATCCAGAAAGGAACTCAAAAACAAAACAAAAAAACTTGTCAAACTCCCAGACGGATGCCAGTCCTGTCTGTGATTGAGATATGCAAATGAAAACGGCTATTGAAAATACAAAAACTCAAACCAATATTTTTTCTGATAAAGAAAGTACATGTCATCATCAATAAACATACAATATTCGCTATATTACTCATATTTAAACATCTGTGTGGCTCCTAACTGTTATTAGGGGGGGGGGGGGGGTAGAGATGTTTCATAAAAATGGAGGAATATACTATTACTTTTAAGTTTAAATTTTCATTACAGGAAATTGAATAATAAATATTATTTTCAAATGATAAATGATTTAATTTCTAAACCAATCATTTTTACAGCCTTTTTAGCAGCATGATTTAGTGCAATCCACCTTACCCCCGAAAAAAGAAACAGAGACTTAAAGTATTTAATTAAATTATAATTTAAATATTATTGCATAATTCATATGTATTCAATACCCACCAATTTAAAATTACCTTGGTTTGAACTCCAGATTCATTGTCCAATACAGAAATATTTACATAAAAAATTATCTATTTAAATGAACAGTGAATTAAAATCAAATTACTACATTTTTCCAATTAGTTCACAAATATTTTTTTTAAGTTCTTGGTGAAAAGCTTGGATCTGAGATCTGCAACACATACTAAACTATTAGTAATGACTATGTCAGAGTAACAGGTAGTTTTGCGGCTTCCATTTATCAATGCCTATGTCAGCAGTTATGAGATATATATACTTTTTAAATAATTAACTATTTTTATATCCAACAATAATATTTAACTATTTTGGTTGAAATATATAAATATATAATTTTAAAACTATACTGAATACACGCACACACATACACAATTATAGATTAAATAATAACCAGCCTTAAGGCACTGTTTTTATTTATTAATAATGAGCTGGTATATTTTGATTAATTGTAATTTGATTATAAGATATTGATTTAGTCAATCAATAAGGCAACATACCAATATTTTTTAAATCAATAATTAAAAATATTATAATAAAATTTAAAAAAAATATTAAGACCTTTCCAGTTCATAGGAATGAATAGAATTTGTTCTTTTTGTGTTTTAAATGATTACTTACTTTATTGCAATAAAATGTTTAAATAAAGAGACTGATTTCATGTACCTATTTTGTAGTATAAAATATGCATATATATATATGGTATGTTTATTACTATCAAATTTTTTGCGCTTACTAAGTTTGGAAAAAAATCCTTTTGTTTCATTTCTGGTCTATTTTGCAGTACAGAAATTAAAATTAATTCAAATCTTCAAACATGAATTGTATAATCTTGTTTTTCTCTGTCTCTTTCTTGCCTGTATCTGAAACATTAATAGACTAAAATAATTATCAAATAAATGAAAAATCTTAAAATACTGAATTGTATTAGTAAAATGTGAAGTCAAATTAGAATCTTAAGTACTTCAAATATAAAAAAAAATGAAAATGCAGGATATTACAAAAACTGGTTATTGGAAATTAATAAGATAAGTTTAATCTAATTACTCTGTTTTGGTGGTTTATATAACATTAAAAAATAAAAATTAAACTATGTTGATCAAAACATAATTCACAACATGATTATAAAAATAGTAATAACAAAATAGTTAAAGTGAAAATATTACTTTACTAAAGACTACTATTGTAATCTATTCTGTTTAAGTGAAACAATAAGTATATAAAACATCAATTATAAAAAAAAATATTAAGTCAGCAGAAAAAAGGATGATTTTCTGATATTTTAAAAAGTCATTTGATAAATATTATGAAATTCAGAGAATTTTTGTTGTAGAATTTTGGTATTATAGAATAACCAGATGAAGGAATGTAATAAAGACATTTGGAAATAAAAGGGCTAGATAGCATACTGATAAGGGAAGTATAATGTGGTTATGATCTTATTCTCATATTTTTTAATTAACAACATAGTTCAACAACAATAACACACAAAACATCAAAATTAAAACAACATAATTACCAAAGACAATAAATTAAGATACCTTTTAACTAATGTAGATAGTTGTTGTTCGAGTTCTTCATGTCTCAACAGTCGCAGACCACCACAGTCACGGTCACATTCTGCCTCAGATAATTCTCGACTATCTGAGAACCCAGATGGTGGTTGAAGTGGGCCGCACTCACGAATTCTAAAAGGAAATTTTATTTAAAATATTACATGCTACTATTAGTTAAAAATTCTACAAATAATAAGTGATATTATTCAACTGATTTTTAATTTCTAAATTAAGCTTAATGGTAATTTCCTTTTGACTCAACTATGTACTCCAATTATGTGACAGAGAAATATAAATAACTATTTGATATATGAACATAAGAATGTACTCTTAATTCATTCTTATTTGAATAGTAAGAACAATAACATAAGGAAAGAGATGATTTTTATGTTATTATAACAAATGTAGGATTGGCATGGTATGAACAGTAAGAATCCAATACAATTTATGGAACTAACAATGATCACGTTTGTATTATAAACATTTATACATGTCATTAGCTGTAACTAAATACTGCAGTGTGTTGAATCCTTTTAACACACTGTTTGTTACATTAACAGTCTACTTCTACTGCTTAATTCTTCATAAATATTCAAAATATTATGGTAAAGTTTGGTCATTGTAGCTCATGTGTATTAGATACTGAGCTGTATCTAGTAATAGGTTTGTTTGACAGATTTCTTTTAAGTTGACTTTCTTAATAAGATGTTAATATACTACATTATACTATATAATTTAAAGAAGTCACATAAGCAAACTGACAAAGAGAATAAGATAAATCAATGGAATAAAAATTTAATTTTTGCAAAAATCAACACTTTAACAGCCTTATTTTTGAAGTCAAAGGTTCTGAGTTTCAAATATTAGTAAATGTAAATTACTTTAATACAAATTTGAACACTGACCAGTGGTGGCTTGCTTATAGGCACTGTGGAACTGCAGCACCCCCTATTTCCACTTGATATTGTTGATAACATTTAATATAACGAGTCCTTTTTTCTTTAATTCTTTCTTTATACTTGTACAAGATATAATCCTTAAGCTTAATGTCAGTAACCTTCCCACAGTTTTGAAAAAGATACAAAAATTATTGTATGGAACTGTGTGCTTCACAGTTCCAGCAGTGTGGTGTTTGGCTGATGTGCACATGCTCACATAGGAAGCTGCATGTGAGGCTGTGAGGGAAATAGAGCACTGTTGATCCCACAGTGCCAACCTTGGCATGGAAGGTGTTTTTTTTTCTCTTGTGTGAATGGAACGTTCCTTGTTTGTTCCCTTTTTTAGTTTAGTCAGGGGAAGGGATACGAAAGTGATTTAGTCATTTTCTCAGTAGTGATCAGAAGATGGCAAAAAGCAAGAGCTCTTTGATGACCAAATCTGTCCAAAAACATGCTGGAAGGGCGAAAGAGAAAGTAATTAGTAAAAACTATTATGTATTTGTTTCTGTATACATAGAAATTTAAATTAAGTACCATCGGACTACAGTGTTTTTAAGTGGACATTTTATTAAGTTATTAATAATAGAAAAAAATATTATCTGTATTGACATTTTAATATTTATTTGGTTAAAACGAATATGGTTTTTACGCACAATGTGCTTAAAAATCTTGTACCATATTCTTGAGTGTGATAAAGTGTAGAATTAGATTATTATCCTGCATCCAGCTATTCTATTTGATTAATTTTTTTCAGTTCTTTTTATTTTACAGAAAACTTTAACCATGGTCTTGAAAAGGCCCAGAAAAAATTTTCTGGATCAGCAACCCCACTAATTTTAGTTACGAGCTGCCATTGACACTGACAGTATGTACTGACAGCTGTGCTTTGGTGGTTGGGGTTCCAATCATGCAACAGAGAAATATAAGTAACTATTTGATGTATGCACATAATAATGTATTTTTAAATTCATCATCCTCATCTCACTGGGGTATGATGCTTATTGTTCACAAGTTGAACAGATTGCAATATTCACATTAGGAGTACAAAACATCTAGTATATCATATTTTTTGTTTGAGCTCTATATTAAAAAAAAAAAAAAATAAATAAATAAAAATAAAATAAATAAATGTTATCACTAATTTCACAGAACACAAAACAATTAAAATGTGTATTTTTTGTGGGTTAACAGCTGGGTTAAAGGTCCTTACTTTTATGCATTTTTAGAAATCTAAAATGTTTTATGTTAATGAAAAGGAACTTAAAGAAAATTTAACAGTACAATAAACATATTTTTGAATCTATGCCAAATTTTTTTGTAATAAAACTAAAAAAATGTTAGTGGCAAGCTACAATCAATAATGTATGAGGTAACTTTATAAAGTATCTGGATTGTCTCTTTTATATATATATAAAAAAAATAAAAAATAAAAAAAACTATGTATTTATACATTTAATACTATATTTCCTTCAAAGTTTTACTTTTTTAGCTATATATTTTTGTTGATGTTAATAAAGTTTTTGGAAACATTACTGAAAAACATGTTAAAGAGTTCCTTCACTAGATTCATTCCATAGGTGTTAAGCAAGAATGATGGTTATTCCTGAGATGTTATATTATGCTGTCCAGGGTTTTCCTTGATTAACATCAAGAAATGATTAACACATTAGCATCAATGTTTTACATTACAAGTATATGCTACATATATAAATGATAACACATTGTCATTGAAAATTGTTCAATAATTTGTTTTTTCTTTTGTAGGATATCACCTGACTATTCTGTAGATGACAAAGGATATATATACACATACACATTTCATTGCTAATTGCATGACTTTTGATTTTAATTCCAGTAGAACTTGGAGAAAAATTCCACCATCTCTCATTTGCTTCATACAAATAAAATTTCTTTTTCAAAGGAAATTGTAATGACTTCCAGTACAGTAACTGAGATTTTGTATTTGGATCATTAAAAAACAATGTAAATAAAATTCAAGATATGGTTCAGAGACTTGTGACTATTTTATTCAGAAAATTTTTATCTTAATCAACTCAGAGTTAAATTTCTCCAGTTAGTAATGTCGATTATGGTTTTTTCTGATCTGTAACTACATTTCTGGAGCAATGCATTAGTTCACATAATGCATTTTCAGATCATTGTGAAGATTAATATGGCAACTTCTTACTGATTTGACAGAATTTCCTCAGCAAGCAGATGCTCTTCCACTACTTCAAACAAAATTTCTGAACATGTTCAATGTTTTCATCATTTATCATAACACAAGGGCATCAACTATAAAAATGATCAACAATATGCTTCATTGAGTTTGTGCACTTTGTTTTTCATGTTGTCTTGCAATATATATTTATGTCTTTGATGCATTTTTTCAAGAAAAAACATCAAATGTTTTTGTAAGAATTAATTTTTCTACTTTTATTATTTATTGTTAATAGTTTTATTAGATTTGTACATTTATTTTATGATTAACAAGTAAAATATTATATTTTTCAAAGATTTAGTTAATACAGCACAACCCCATTTAACTGGACTAGATGGGACAGGAAGCTGTCTGGATGAACAAAAGTTCGGGTAATGCGGAAATGTATAATATACATAATCTATAGCTTAATAAACTCACTATAGTATTAATGTAATCTTCTCACTTCAGGGACAAACCATTCTTTAAATATTTTGCAAGACTGCCATGCTGATTTTTGTGACCTGTATTTGCACGGAAGTGCATTCAAATTACTAATATTCTACAATGGTCGAGGTTTAGCCGATTTTCCTGTCACAAGAAGTGGCAGCTTCATGTCTACGCATTATTGCATAAAAGAATTGTCACCCTTTGCTTACAAACTCTATGCCCCTTAGCAGCAGAGTCCAATTTTGAGACGAGAGTTTTTTTAGGTAGCATTTAAAAAAATAATTCTGTCTCAACAGTGTTCAAAATCTGAGATGGTGATAAATTCTGTTCTTTTATAAATTTCAAAAAAGTCATTTTATAATTTTTGCTAGCACCATGATCCCCTGATAAACTCTCCTTGATACACTGAGCTGTTGTATTCTGTGGTGAGCCTTCCACCTATCTAACTAACCTGAACAATGTGAATGACGGATCCTACCTAATTTATCATTTTAAATTGAAGCCTTAGATTGTAAAATGGTACCTGATATAGGAACCTTATGCTCCCTCTCTTGGGTAAACCACATAAATAAAGCTTCGTCTAGCTGAATATTTTTTGCTGTTCTGATAGTCGCCCTGTTGCCTAAACTATCGTTAGCCACCATTTTTGAACAGAAATCTTCAATTTCTTTTCTGTGTTTTTTCCAGTTCGAAACAGTTTGCTTTCCTACACCTAATTCATCATAAATATTTTTTTATAGATTCCCCCTTATCTATATGAAATTGCTCATTAAGTTTTTCTTCCATAGAAATGACACTACCTTCTTTCTTTTAGTTGCCATTCCACTAAATTACACCACGCAGAACACAAAATTTCAATCACAATCACTACTGTAGCAAACTACATCTTGCGATTACAACATTCAATGAATATTAGTACTGTACTGCTGCTTTTCTGATTAAAAGTTTACTAAAATAGGGCACACCAGAGTGTATAGGCCTGTACATCTGGTCATTAACATTACATAACCCTATTCTTAGAATGAGTGATATAGTGACGGCAGGATGTTTGTAAACAAACATTTTTGGCACATGAATCATTATAACTACTGTACAAAAATATTGCACAAGTCTGTTCTCAGAAAAAGTCAATGTTTACGGTAAGCAGTACAAGAGTTATTAAAACCAAATACATACGTACTTTTAATAAGTACTACAGTACATAAAAACTATGATAGACACTAACTGCCAATAAAATGGATACATTATACAGTAGGCCTACAATTGTGTTTCTTTATTTAATTTATTTAAAAATGTTTAATTTACTACATACTACTGTATAACAGTACATATTTTATTTTCAAAAATTAAAATGCCTTTCCTGTTATCGGTCTGGATAACCTGAAGTCAGGTTGAATGGGGTCTGTTTAACGGAGTTGTACTGTAATTGATAATCCCTGAGTGGTCAAACATATATTAAATTAAATAATGAACAATTGCAGCACATTTGTGTGCTGTCAATACACATTAATTCAAAATTTTGTCATGAACTCTGATGATGTCATACGCTGTCTTGTACTAACCTGGATTAACTGAAAGCTCATATAACAATTACAATTTTATTGTAATTGTATATGAAATTCTAATTTATTTATATATTATTAGTATACATGTGTTGTATAATACATTAGTATATATTATAATAAATACACTTCGAATAAAATACTTGCTGAACATATAGAATCTATTGTCACTGATATATATTATAACTGATTTTAATAAGGAATTTGACTGTTTTTTTGACCCATTATTTTTATAAAATTACATTAATAGATTATCAAAGCTGCACCTGCTTCTGTAATCTTTCTCATCTACAACTGAAGTGAGGTCTTTCATTTGATGTTTGGATTACCTGTGGTAAACCACCAGTAACATCAAAACAAGTGAGGCTGAAACTTCTACTACTTGCTGCTGATTTTTAATAGCACCTTTGTTCAGTTTAGAATTTAAAATAAAAAAACAAATAATAATGTAAATTAAAAAGTAATAATTTCAATTCATTTTTTTAATAATAAAAAAAAAATCTTGTAACCTAATCACCTGTCATCAGAACTCAGCAAATTAAAAAAAAGTATAAATCATTATTTAAAATTACAAATGTTTTAAATTATAAACTGAACCAAATTTATAATTATAATTTCTTTTAAAAAAACTTGTCTAAATGTTTTCAATCATTTTTGTGGCCATTTTCAGTGATGGTGTTGTACTCATCCTTGCACATCTACATCTCTTGATACTATAAAACCTTAAAAAATTAGCTCCAAAAATACAAACCCTCAACCCTACTAATAAAAAATGAAAACCGTAAACTGGCTTATAACAAAAAAGACAATGCGGAAATCCTAGTTAAATATTTCAACAAACTCCTAAATTGCGAAGAAACAACAGAATCGTTAGAATTTATCATGAACTGGCTGAGATGAAGAATTATAAAGCAGCAAGAGAAGATCAGACCTTTGTAGAGATCTGGAAACATGCAGGAAGATCAGAAAAAATTGCCCTTCATCAACAGTTTGTCAACATCTGGATTAAAGAACTGCCAAAACACTGGATGACAGCCCTCATCCATCTGCTACACAAAAAAGGGGATACAACAGACCCTAACAATTAGAGGGGAATCTCACTTCTAGACACAACATATAAAATTCTTTCAAGAATCAATCCTCAACAGGGTCGGTTCACAACCGAGGCAATGGGTTCTTACCGCTGCTATTCAACTGAACTCTAGAAATGGTACTGAAGGAATGTGGCTCAAAAAATGCCCCTCAAAAGTAAAAGATTAGACTGAAGAATCAAAACCAACTGTCTTGGTTTCGCCGACGACTTGGCACTGCTAGCAAATGACATCGACAAAGCTAAATCACAGATATTAGAACTAAAAACATTGCAAATAAAATTTCCTTTGAAAAGGCAGAAATTACGCCCTAAAAATCAACACTATTAAAAGAGGTAAACACAAATGGTAATAAAATCAAAACAGTAACCCTATTTAAATACCTTGGACAAATAATAATGAACAACCTAAACGAAAACACCTCAATCCAAATAAGAAAAAAAAACTAGCTACAGCTCAAAAATTAAGCTGGTACACTTACAATAAAAAATTCCTATCAATAAATGCAAAAATAAGACACAACACAGTTACAAAACTAGAAAACACTTCTGCAGCAGAAACACTCTTCCACCTGAACAAACAATCACAGACAGACAGACTCCAGAAAATCGAAAGAAGAATCGGAAGAACCTGCATCAATAAAAGGTACCAGAAAGATGGGCAGTGGTGAATTGTGCCCAAGAAAGTCATGCATAAAGAGTTAGAACCCATCAGTGATACCATGTGTAGGAGGAGACTAAGATTCTTTGGACACATCATGAGGAATCAAGATACAAGACATCTGAAACAGCTAGTGCAGTACAATCTTGACTAGAAAAACACAAATACAGGAAGATGGATCAAAGAAATATAAGAGAATCTGAAGGAAATTGACCTTACAGCAGTAGACATTATAGATAAGATAAAATTAAACAAAAAAATCAAGAACAAAAACACTCACTTCACACTCACAAGAAAAAAACTCACAATACAAACATTTTCAACACTAGAAAGGGCACAAAGATCAAAACATGTGAAAAATTACTGGGAGAACCACAAGGCCCAATCAGACCCATTGAAGAGACTTGGATAAAAGACTGATTAAAATGATCCAATGCGGTCATAAAAGATAATAATAAAAGAAGATAATTTATGTGGGGATGGATGGTTTGATGTGTTATGAATGAGAGTGTTAGTTATTACTGGTTTTCAGTGTTATTATGAAAGAATGGTTTTTTTATTGTTTTTTGTGTTTGTGAGATGAAGAACATTTATTTGTTTACTGTGTTCTTATTCAGCCATAAAGTTTAATTTGTAATATATTTTGTTTATGCATGTGAATTGTTGTACACATTCTCTTGCGTTAACTTGGTAAAAGATGAAATCAATATATCTAAGCCAGTTTATTTACTTGCATTTATAAGCTTGTCTATTTTTGGTGTGTATATATTTCAGTTCAATAAAGTGGGGAAAAATTACCAACAATAAGGTGCTGGTAGTGCAGGGGCCAAAAGGCCATCTGGTAGAATTTAAAGTAATTTTTTTTTGTAATCATTCTTATTATTTTTGAGGTCCTTTAATGTTTAAGCTTCTTTTGAGAATGAAAACTGTTTGTGTCCAGGAGATTAGTGTATAGTTATGTTATAGCAAATGATGCTAGTATTGTGTTACGGCGGAAGGGTTTATGCCCATCCTTCAAACTATAGTTACCAAGCCATATTTCTATATGCTCCATCATAAATTACCAAAATATTCCCACCTACAAACTGGCTCATTACATAGGAAAAGTTATTAGAAAATACATAAACACAAATAATAACACATAATACATACCAAATAATAACACTTAAAAAATTTTCTTTTACAGAAAAAATGATAGTCTATATATGAAAATAAACTAAGTACAAATTAATATGTAAAAAACAGAGAGATCTCTAAAAAACATCAAAATATCCCAGTTTACTCCAAGTCTACTGTTTTAAATACTTTTCATCAAATTCACGGACATAAACATAACAACATAAAAAACAAATTTAATTTTAGACAGCTACGGGATGTCCATTTAGTGATTGGCAGACTGTTATTCCTATAATAAATGTGCAAAAAAAGAAATTAAATAAAAATAAAAAAAATAAACTTAAACATGAGCTGTGATTGTTATTAAAACAGTAGTAAAGATATAGTTTAGTAATAAGAAAAAGAATTAGGGTGAGGGGTCCGACAAGCACCTACTTGCGCTACCTTGATGAAACCCCTCTCCTTGAAATATGTCTTCGAGTTACTTCTGGTGATGCTTCAGCTGACTCAGTGCTGGAATCTAGTTCAAATACTGTTGAATCTGTTTACAATCAAAAATAAATATTTCTTAATTTATGAATATATCAGTTTAATTAAGAAAATAAAAATCTAGACTTTTTAAAAGAAACTAATATAGTGTTATTAATTTCACATATAAAAATAGCTCATGTTAATGCAGTATTATGTAGTACAATTTACATGTTATTCAGGGTTCAGAATCTAGTTTTTTTTATTAATCGAGATGCCATTGAGATGAACAAGATTTTGCAATCAGAACCATCGAGATGGATCCAAGCTTCATCACTAAAGAACACTGTGTTTAAAAATTTGATTCCGTTATCATTTGATGAGAGACCTAAACCAATGGCAATATTGCAATCGCTTGCTTAAATCTGGAGGCTGAAGCTCTTGGACTAATCGTATGCGCTACGGATACAATTTCAATTTTTTAGCAGGTTTCTGAACATGACAAAATGTTCAGAAAGAACAGACAAACATGACTGAATATGACAAACCAACTTGCGTGGAAAGTTTTTGTAAACTTTTCCATGGAGAATTGAGCAATCTTGTTTTCACATTCTATAAATGCCATCTGTCAAGCGAGTTGGTCGACCACTATGTTTTCTGTCGCAAACACTACCTGTCTCTCAAAATCGGTTTGCTAGCCTAGAAATTGAGATTTTTTCTGGTGGATGAACAAAAACAAATTTATTTTGAAATGATTCTTTTACACTTGCATACGATTTCGTAGCAAAATATTGTTCAAGAATGAAAACTCGTTCTATGGTAAAAGACATTCTGTTCGTAACACGACCGGAAACGGTACAAAAGTTTACACAGCTCAAGGAGAATCAATTCACACTGCCGTATCTATACCGGTTGAGTAGCGCTACCAACTTTGTGTCACAAAACAAAATTTCCCTTTCTTAGAAAAAAAATTACCAGATATTAACAATTGGGTAACAGGACTAAAAAATCACTCTGTATAATTATTAATAGATTAAAAATCAGTTCTGTATGCATTTATATTTAGAAATGTGCTATATTTCTGATCAAACAATATTTACTTATTCCTTAAAAAATAACATATTCATTTCTACAGAACTATTTTTTGTATGACTCAGCACAATACTTTGGTGCGAGAAAAAGGACTTTATTATTTTTTTATAAATTATTGTTATGTTTAAAAGAGCTTGCTATAAATTAATTTTAAATAAAATTAAAAAAATTTGTATCACAGGAAAATTTGTAAATCTATTGATAAAATTTAATCAACATACAAATTAAAAAAATAATGAGAAATTTTTCGAAATCAAGAAATTTTTATTTTTGTTTATTGAGTACAAGTAGTAACCGTGTGATCAAATATTTTTATTAACATTTAAATTGTTAATTATTCTTTGGTTATTTTATTTATTTAGTTCATACACATGTTTATTTTGATCAAGGTTTTACTACTGTTTCCATTGATTTGTCCAGGCATGCTGGGGCAGTTATTATTTTTATCTATAGAGTTGCATATTTATCCAACCCTGTAGTGGTTTTAAAATAAAATATTATTGATATTTCATAATTATCATGAACATTAGATGTGAATGGTATCTGTTGATTTAGTGTATGGGTTTTTACTTGTTGATATATTTTATAATGTTCAAGTATGTTAAGATGTTTTCGTTTATGCGAATAACTAGAATATTAAGCAAGCTTATTGTGCAATATATTTGAATCCTATCGTATAATGAACACTGTAAAGTCAAACTGTTTAATTTATATATAGTGGAAGCATTGTGTTTTGACAGGTGATTTTGCTTTGTGAGTGATGGATTTCTGTTCTAAAGACTACATTATATTCAGCTTTTAAAAATTTCAAATTTATTTCCTCTAAGTTTTTACACACACACACACACACACACACACACACACACACACACACACACACACACACAAACACACACACACACACACACACACAAACACACACACACACAAACAAACACACACAAACACACACACACACACACACACACACACACACTATATATATATATATATATATATATATATATATATATATATTAGTGTGATTGACATGCAGTTTCAGATAAAGATAAAATGAACAAATAAAGAATTTTATAACAACAAAGTTACTATTATTAAACATCTCATAGATAAAAATCACAAATCGAACAACATTAGAAGTACGCCTAATATTCTAATCATACTCAAAAAAGTACAGCGATACATCTGAACATTATAAAATGTACCAAAACAAAACAGTGATTACAGTATCCTAAATAGATACATACATAAAATTCAAATATAAAAAAATTTCAGCAATATGTTAAATACATGTAAATATAAAAGTTACATTTACATTTGGTCCTTTATATAATTAAAAAATCAATAACTTTGTAAAATTTTCAGTGCTGATAGCAGTGGAGAAAAATGTCACCCTATTAAATCATATTATTATGAATTTCTTTCAGAAAACAGAAAAGATCAATTTTTTGAAAGTGGCGAAAACTGTGAAGATTCAAAGCTGTGTAAACTGTCAATTGTTATGGGTTATTAATTATTACTAATGAATACCAAAATAATGGAGTGAAATATTGTTTAATGGGGGGGGGGGGGAGATTAGGATTGCTCTAATTAGATTTAATTGGATTGCAATCCAATTAGGATTGCTCCATACCTCGACCAAATCAGCTCTTCTCAGAGCTCTGACAATAGCCTCCGCATTATTTATTAGAATTCAGGAGGCCTAAATGACAGTAAATTTTTATAATTCAAATAAAACGTCTCCCACGCAGACATGGATGTATATTTTATTGTTGAAGTAGAAGTTGCTACAAAAACCCTGGAATATTACAAGACTAATAGTTATGATGTGACTATACTTAAAAGATCCCACCAAACAGCATCAGGAATCTTCGTGGGAGTATGAAGCAGCCTGATTATGAAGTGCAGTATCATGCATGAGATGGAGGAAAATGACACACTGGAGCTACTAGTCATGATTGATATGGAAAAATCGGCAACATTTTACAGTTTTTAGCTTGTACAACCCTCCAGGAAATTGTCCTTCCTGTGAACCCCTGGAGAGAAACATTCAATCCAATACCATTCTTGCTGGAGACTTCAACAGCCTTTCTCCAAGATGGGGTTACTTTAGATTGATGCCATCTGGAAAGTGCCTTGAAGAAATGATTGGTAATGATAAACCTTCCTCTCACATTCAGGACAACTATCATGACCTGATTTGATTGTTACCCATCCACACTTGTCTGAAAAAACCAAGGCCATCTTGCTTGACGATGCTGGTGGATGTGGTCATACAGCACTTGTAGTCACAGTGGCCACTACAAAAGTGCCATATAATGAAAATCGAGCCCCACGCTGTAACTTTAAAAAGTCAGACTGTAATAAATATAAAAAGCTTATTGACTCTGTGCTTCAGAACTCTGTAATCGCAGCCTCCCCTTAAATAATCATTGGGGCTTTAAACTTGGCCATCCTTGGTGTGCAGGCGAGTTTACTCCTGGGATCAAACAAAGAAATTTGAACCTTTTTGGACTTCAAGACTTACTGATCCCAAGAAAACATGAGACAAAAGCCGCCATAAAGCGGAAAGAACCAAGGCCAGTGAGGACCTTATAACACTTAGAAGAGACCAAGCGAGCCTACAGAAAGACATAACAAGTGCCAAACATTCCGCTTTTAGGAGCTTCTTAGTTTAGTGCATGTTGTTTACTTCAAACAACAAGTTAAAGATGGACACCACAGAAATATGTCTACACTAGCAGTTTTAGTTCTAAACCATTTATGAAGATTATCCGGAACAGTAATGGTTATACATTTATACAGATGGATTATCAGTACCAGGAACAGGAGCCGTGTACTACTACCGCTACTTCCAGGGGCATCTTGCAGTCAGTGCTCCACAGAGCAATTACAATGGAGAGATTGCCACGATTCAAGCAGCCGCCACCCAACTTGAAATCGTTTCCACACGGAAGGCAGTTTTCTTTGTCGATTTGCAAGCAACCATCCGGATCTTGTCATGTAACACTATAATTGACTGCACAAGAACTTTGGAGTGCAGGAAGACTTTAAACAAACAGGGTTGTCAAGGCTGGGAGTTGAAATTCCAATGGGTTCCCAGCCATGTTAACATATATGGTAATGAAATGGCTGACAAATTGGCAAAGGTGGGAACCTCTCTGCTTCAGCCATCCAGCACTCCTTCTCTTGACTCAGCCAAAGTACAAATAAACTCTGCAGTCAATAAATAGACTGACGAAAACTACAAAGAATCAGTGGCAGGCAAGAAGTGGGAGAGCCTGGTCACACATGGCACTCACTATAAGCTATAGCCTCCCTCAAGCAGTTATCATTGCTGCATTTAGATTAAAGCTGGACATGACTATCTGGTCTTGCACCTACATTGTATACGGGTTCTGACATGAGTTTTCTCCAGTGTGCCAACTCTGTGGCCATGAAACTATGGATGCAAACCAACTGCGAACCTGCACAGCTCTGGACTACTTGCAGAGGGATAATGAAGGCCCCGTTTATACAGAAGTCCATCTGTATTGGTCAGCACATCACAAAATGGCTCAACAACCAAGAATGGATGTTGGCTAGTAAGTAAGTGATATTGTTTAATTTAAATGATCTACTGTAGCTGGTTTATTAAATTATTGGCTTTGACCTCTACTATTTTAAGCTTACTTTTTAATCTTCAAAATTTATTATGTTACACCCTGTGATGTTCTAGATATCATGGTATCAGATTTTATGCAACTTTATTGTTTTACCCAAAAGCCAAGTCTGGTTAGTGAAGAAACAAATGAAAATTCTTATAGGTCATTTTTAAATAATTATTTTAGATATGATGATTTTAACAAAATTTTATACTGAATTATTGTAACATGCAAATATTAAAACAGTAAATAAAAATGAAGGAATGATTAAAAAACTCTATGAAAAAAAAAGAATGTACTTATGTTTGAGAATGTATCTTAGTAGTTTGTGTTGATAATGTCTAATTAAAAGTCACAACAAATGGAAGCTGCTTCCCAAAACTTTCTTCACTATAAAAAATGCAGTGATTAATCTTTTCTTAACAAAATGAAAGGAAGCAAAGTATCTACAAAAAATCTTTAAGTTTCTAATTTTAAGCAATAAATAACTTCATAATTATCTTTTGCTATTGTGAGCAAAGGTATCATTGATTCAAACTTTTCTTGTATTTTTTCTTTGTACATCATTTGTGAGGGCCATTCTAAAATTCTCTTCTGATTGGCTATTGAAAATACTTGTATACTGGTTGCAAAATTGAGTATCTACATTGTCTACCATTATTATAAAATTACCGCTACACATTCACCTGTTACCATTCTGTATGTTGCTAAAATAGTAATGGTGGATAAAACTTAAAATACATCATTACAGCTTCTACTGACTATGAGGTGTGTGGTAAGATTAGCTATTGCAAGCAGAACTAGTGTTATTGAGATCCATCTATAATTTTTTTATATAACATTGCTTTATGTCAGTGCTGTAAAAGAGTAGTGCTAAACATTCAGAAACAAGTGCATGAAAGGGAGAAAGAAAAATACTTAAACATAATTGATGAACTCATTCAAAAGGTTGAACAAATCATAATGATAATGATCTCTAAACTTTCAAATCAACTTCCTGAATTGTCAAGTACAACATTTTGAAGGTCAGTCCAAAATAAATAGTTTGAGATGCTCACAAGGAGTGTTGTTCTTGTGTACACCAATGTGCACCTCCATTTCACAGGTTAGACAAAGGTTTCACTTGTACAATTCAAGTTAGAGATTTTTTACTGCTTTCCTGCAACCCAGGATTGACACAAGGTCAACCATCACCTAATTATAACTACTACTGTTTCACAGAGATGAAGGTCAGGCTAGCAACTTGGCCTGTTGAAATCAATGAAGAGCTCATGTTTGGGCTAGGTACCCTGTAGCAAAGATCTATAACAGTCTGTAAAAGCTGGTATTGTGGTACAATAAGTGATTGAATGTAGATGACAATTATGTAGAGAAATAGTTTTTGTGTGTTTATTAGAAAATTATGTATAAAATCTTTTCCTTATAAGAAAGTCTTTTTCACAGTTTCTACCTTTTCCCAGTCAATCTGAAATCAATTTTTGGATAAACCTTTATTTCACTTAACTCCATATTGGTTTATTTTTTAATGAAAATATGAAGTTATTTTATTTCCTTTTTTTAACTTAAATTTTTTCTCATCAGTCAACATGAGAAAATGTGTTTCAAAGTATTTAAAATCAAATTTAAAACTCATTTTCCAAACATATGGAAATTTCAAAGTCTGTCAGACCTAATAAGCAATTACTTCAACAATACTGATAGTCCTGGTAATGGTATTCATTTTGAAGTGGTTAGGAAAACTACTTTCTTTGTTGTCATAAAACATATCTGTGTTCATCTACGAGAGGTTATCTCTAAAGTAAAGACCGTTTCATTGTAAAAAAAATTTATTCTGAAAATTTTATAAATATTTTTTATTTCTCTTAAACTACATACCTTATACTACTTTTCTATATGATCGCCACATTAATTAAGACATTTATTGCAGTGATACACCAGTTTCAATATACCCTCATTGTATTCTTCTGCCGCAAGTCCATTTAGTCACTGTAACAGTATTTTTAAGTTCATCATCATCCGCAATTGTTTACCACTCAAAAATTCTTTCAATTTTCCAAACAAATGGTAATCAGAAGAAGCTACGTCCGGACTATATGGTGGGTGATCGTAAATTTCCCATCCAAATGTTTTCAGTAAATTACATATCGGACCCGCAACATGTGGATGTGCATTATTGTGCAGCATGACAACGCCGTCGGTCAGCCGCCCATGTCGCTGATTTTGAATGGCGCGCCATAACTTATGTAGAGATTCGCAGTAGGCTTCTGCATTTATAATTGTTCCACATGATATGAAATCAATCAGCAGTACGTCAAACCAATATCAAGAGACTGTGGCCATCAGTCTGCATCCAAATGGCTATGTCTTGACTTTTGTTGGTGATTGAGAATGACGCCATTCACTTGACTGCCATTTTACCTCTGGCGTGTAATTTGAAATCCACGTTTCATCGCCGGTAACAATTGAATTATGGAACTCATCAACTTTTTTTGTGTAACGCATCAAAAATTCCAAAGCAGATCCCATTCAGATTTCTTTGTGATGTTCCGTTAAGAGGTGCGGCGCCCGACGTGCACAAACCTTTCTTTTAAGCCTAAATGATCATGAACAATGCTACCAACAACAGCTCTTGAAACATCAGGAAAAAGAAGGGCCAGGTCGGAAATCGTTGAGCGACGATCTTTTCTGATTTCATCATTGACACATTTCAACAAATTGTCTGTGATTATCGAGGGTCTCCTTGAACGTTCGTCATCATGCACATTAATTCTATTATTTTTAAACCTTTCACACCATTTTAGGATGTTTCTTTCATTCATTAAATTAACACCATATACAACAGCTAACTGCCCATGAATATCAGTCTGTTTATTGCTCTGATTGTTTAAAAAACATATGAATCCACTAATCTCACAGTCGATGGCCACATCGATTTCCTATTCATAATGTAATAACATACAAGTAATAAAAGATACTACAACGCGATAACTTACAGATGACAATGCAGTGTGTATATTACTAGCATGGCAATGATCAACACACGTTCTCCAACCTTAAGGAGAAATTTCCCAGCAGTCTTTACTTTTAGAGATATCCCTCATATTTAAAATCCTGTAATGCTATAATGTGTTAACAAATTTTACACCATTCAAATTCGTTGACTAAGTGACTTACATGTTATTTTTTAAAATTTGCACATTGTTGTTGATATACTTTTATGTGGGTCTAGTTTATGAAGTATTTTTAAAAAGATAATTCTGTTGTTGCTTTTTTCTGTTATATTGCTGCGGATAAATGTGTGTTCAGTTTGTAAGATGTAATTTTTATACTTTAATTCATACATATACAGTTGTTAGGATAATTCTTTTCTTAAAAACACATGTTATTTGTAGGTTAAATAAATAATCAGTAACTTATATATTACTACTTATTGTTTTTAGTAAATCTTATTTTTCGGTATATGAGGCTAGTTTTTTGAACATGGTGTACTCAAGATGTGACAGTTTAATTCCTACAATTCATTTGTCAAAAACATAAATTTGGAATGGCACATAAGCGAGTACTGTCACCTTCTGAGCTTCCTCTGAACATTCATACACTAGTTTAGATGGTGTTGCCACTTTTGAAAACAAGTCTGAAATTTTTCTTCCTGATTACTACTGAGTCCCTTTATCACATTATGCATGATATCAATGAGTCCAAAAAATGTTTGTTTTTTTAACACAGACAAATTTGGGTAAATTAACAAGATTACCTAATTTTATAATCAATTTTTTGGTCAGAAACTCTTTCATGAGAGGGAATAATGGCTTGGTGCAGTATTATAATGAATGGTGACTTGTCAGGTCACAATTTGTACCCTCTGAAGAGTATCTTTTAATCTTTTCATCAGTCACTAATCACACAATTATCTATCACACTATACCAAATATTATACTGTTCATAGTTGCTTTTATCATTATTATTTTAGAGTGCTACCTTTCGGGGTTGTTCATGTCTTTTTGCCCATCTTTGAATCTTTTATACCACTCAAAGACAAGTTAACTTGTTCAGAGCACTCATACCATACGCCACTTTTACAATGTTTATTAGCAGTTCTGCTAATTTTTACACAAATTTGATGTCACACTGCTCTAAATTTATATCATTCACTTTTACATCAAAGTTTACTAAGTGATTTTTATTGCTTTTTTTCAATAATTAAATAACGAATGAATCTTGATGACTTGAGGTTTATGCATGTTTTGGATAAAATACATATAAACATGGTTATTTGGTTAATTCCAAACAAATTACTATATAGAGGGGGGGGGGTACAAAATGGCCATTCCAAGAATTAAATTGCCCACTCCTTAAATGTTGTAATAAATATTTATGAACTATTAATTTATTTTCTGACTATTATTATTACTGGTGCTAATAGAAATAACTATCACACACACTATAAAACCCATGTTTCTATATCAGTGAGTACTGATAGTCAGGCATAACCATGCTTAAGTGCATAGGAAAAGAATGAACAAATGAAGAATTGTAAAATTCTGAGGAATAAGTGCAGCAGAGCTTGTATTTGAGAAGCAATAAGATATTTGGAAGCTATGAATTCTCTAAGAGACAAATTAATAAACAAATAAAGAAAAACATAAACGTAACACTACAAAATTATGTAAAATAAAAAAGCAAACAAAAATTAATATTTGCTAATCATCAATAAAAAAAAAAGTTCAGATTCTTTCTTTGTTAATGAAATATAATTAAAACACTCCGTTTAATTTTATTCATTATTGAATAATAATTTCCTATAAACTGATAAAATTTTCACAATACTTGTAACCTATGTGAGTGCCTATGCAATCATGAAATTATGTTTAAGGAAATTTATAAAAATATTAACTTATTAAATCATAATGATAAAGTAAAAAAAAAAAAAATTCAAGTGTAGGAAAAGGGATTACGTGTAAGCATGCCTGTATTACGCTGAGTAAGTGCAGGTGTAGGGTTCCGGTGTGGTTTCTCCCCGCTACTATCAGAATCTGACATGAATGCTGTGCTACTCCCACCTGTTGGAACTGACTTTCCTCCTCCTTTTCGACCAACTGGCAGTGTCTGTTGACTTGAAATGCACGAGATTTCTGAAATGAAATGATTAAAATAGAAATCAGATTTATACAATTGTGCATATTTATAAATTTGAATTCAGTGGAAAGTTGATCAATTAGTTTTTAATACTCAAAATATGCAAAAAGTATATTAAAAATATTTTCATGAGGAATTTAAATATGGTTTTCTAAAAATAGTAGTGACGGAAAAAAAACTGGGTCTGCATTCTTTTAATACTTTCTTGCAATCATAATTGTCAAATGATATTATAGAAAATCTACATAATGAAACTAGTTCTGAAATGTCATCAGTGACCTTGTTTCTTTCCATAGCCTCTTTTTTTATACAAACGTCATATTTCAACTTTTCAGAATGTAAGAGTATGTAACTAAAAGAGTATTGTTATAAGTAAAAAAAGTCTTTATAAGTACTTGTGCTTCTCCAAACTGTTTCATGACTATTATTTCAGATGTATGAAAATTTAAGTCAACAAATTCTCTCTTTCACTCTGTGTGTAGAAAGTGAAGAGAAATTTTTTTGAATAATAACAGGTATGGTTTGACTTACATACTTGAAATTTTGAGTGTTAATTTCATAATGAATAAATTTTTTTGAGGGGTAATACTATTAAAATTTTGATATATCAGATGTTCAGAAGATGTTATAACTCAAAGTGTGATAAGTATGAAATACTTTACTTATGCATATTTTTTTTAGTCTATTAACTAATAACTTCAGAAATAACACTATTAAAAGTTCAAAAACATTAAATTATACCTTCACCCTAAAAACAAAATTTTGAAATTTCTACTGTTTGGTTGTTTTAAATTAATAAGCTGAATTTTAAATAGTATAAGACATTATCAAAGTATAATTAGTTTCTATTTTTTTACGTTTGGGTTTTTGTGGGTAAAACCAGAAGTTTTACCCAGAAAACACAACCAGTTTTTGTGTTATCACTGCCTGGACACAATGTATTTGCTGTAATAAAAAAATAGATATATCATATTATGTATCTAAATTAAAATAATAAAATTACCATCTACTTTATGGCAAATGACATGAATGGTTGAAAAACACTGAAGTAATTTAAATTCTTGAATGTAAATGGACAGTCCTAAGAAATCGTGAAACATAAGATAGCAACATTTCATTATCCCCTAAAATAATTTGCATGTTAGCCCCTAGATGAAACTTGTGATGCAATGCCTCATAACAGATACACTCTACAAGGATGTGGTGCACTGTTAGTCAGCAGTCGCAGGGAAGTAGATCTGTTTGCATCATCAGATATCAATAGGTAAGACTAGTGTGCCCTATTTGTAAACAGCAGATAATAACCTTCTTTTGACAGTTATTTCTGCATGAGGAGTTCCATAGTGATAAAGTGTTCTTAATTGGACAAAGTTTATTGTTCATCGTGTTCTCTCATTCACTTTGCCATTCATCATGAACTACCCTCTTCAGGAGACAGAGAAGATCTTCAGAAGCAACGTGATTAGTAAAAGTAGTCTAAAAATAAGCCTCTTTTGCCGCACTATCTGCGCGCTCATTACCTGAAATTCCCATATGGCTGGGGATCCAGCAGAAGCTCACTGTTGTATTACATTTATTCATTTACGAAATGAATCAATGAATTTCACAGACAACAGGGTGTCTGGAGTACATGTCATTAGTCGCCTGTAGGGCACTCATAGAATCTGAGCAAACAAGAACATGTCGATATTTTGGGCTAATTATATGTGTGGCCTTATTATTGGCATACAGTTTTGCAACAAAAATACTAGTGTTGCTGGGAAGGCCAAACATGCATGTTCTCTTGCCAATCACAAAACCACAATCAACAGAATTAACATTTTTAGAGCTGTCCTTATAAACTGTAACTTCAGGATCCATGCTATTTTAAATATTATAAAATTTGTTTTTGTTAGGCAATTGGATTTGTGTTCTTTTTATTATACTGATAAAGATCAAAGCAGTAATTAACAAGAGTAGGCTGCCAAGGGGGTTAATAACATGGAGCAACAATACGGACTGGAGGTAATTTTATATTTAGAACTGAGAAAAGAGGCTGGGTCTCAGCGCCTTTTCTCAGTTCTAAATATACAAGAGTATATACAGTTATAAATGTATAGTCTTCTTCTTTTTTTTTTTTTGACTAGTGGAGCACTAAATATTGGCTGTTCCTGGTTTCTATTAACATACTGCTTCGAGAATACCACATCAAAAGTTGGATAAGTTGGTTGTGCTATAATGCGAGTCACTTAGGAGAATATAATTTGCTTCCATCTATTACAAAGAGATAGCTCACCACTGTCCACCAGCAGACTTACCACAGGACTTGAGTTTCAAGCCCTGTGGAGTGTGGATACCATGGAAAAGCACCCACGGCAAGACGGATGAATGAATGTTGGACTGCATCAAGCATCTTTAGAGCGGTGGTCCATCCTGACGAATAAGCCACACAGCTGTAGTCTATGTGGGAATGGACTAGAACTCTGTGGAAGTGCAATGTGCATGTACGATCGGCTCCTCAACATGTATTACATAGAACCCTCTGCATGTCTAACATTTTTAAACATTTTACTTTCAGCTCCTTCAAATGTCTTATCCACGTTAATCGCTGGTCTAACACATTCCTAGAAATCTAACTCACATGCATATCTCAACTGGTTCACCATGTAAATACAGCTGAGGGTCTACATATTCCTTCAACCAGGAAAAGCAAATGCACTTCATTTTTTCTGGAGAAAATATGAATCCAGTAGATTTACACCACAATTTTAAGCAGACTATTGTGTTTTGAAGCAGCCTTTCACCAGTAGCTAACATTCTACATGCTACATATATAGAAAAATTATCTACAAATAAAGAATACATAACTGGTTTTTGCAAGCAGTCTGTAATATTAATTATGGTTACAGCAAACAAAGTAAAACTTTGGACACTTCCCTGAGGTACTCTGTTTTCCAGAGCGAAACTTTCGGATAATGTCATTCCAACTCGAACTTAGAAGAACCAACTACTGAGAAAACCGTGTCGTATGCCTTTTGCAAATGAAAAATACAGCAATCATGAGTTGGCGAAATAAAAAGGCATTTCGAATAGCAGCTTCCAGGGCAACTACGTGATCAATAGATGATCTACCCTAGCAGAAACCACACTGTTCTGGGGCGATTAGGGCATTTCTTTCAAGTACCGTACTAGATGACAGTTTACCATTCATTCCATCACCTTGAACAGAGTACTGTTCAAGGAGGAAGGATGATAACTTGTGGGGCATGATTTATTTTTACCAGGTTCTAAACATTCGATGACAAACAGCCCTTGTTTGCAAAAGGCGCAGAGCAATTCAGTCGTTGGTCCTTGAATGAAATTACATAAAGCCCTATGCCAATCTCTTGGTGCATGCTGGTAGTCTTCATTCCACCAAGAAACAGCAGGCAGCCTTGGATTTACAGTTGTTAAAGGGATGAATTCATTCGCACTACTGAGAATTTTGTGTGTAAAGTTGGCAAGTTGGTGGATTGTGCTACAGCTATTGTCATACTGGCCGAAGGAATCCTTGTACCCGATCCAGTCTGCTTTCTGAATCACTCATCAATTAGTTTTCAACTATTATCATATGGATTGAGGGAAGTACTCAAAAATATGAATTCTAAATTTTTTTTTTAATTTTACCATTTTAACTTAATGGGTGGAAATGTAATTATTCATCAAAGTTTGGAAAATTTAAACACATAGATGCAAAACCTACCTGGGAGATGTATGAAACAGTGTTTACACTGCTAACAATAAGTGGAGGGATAAAGTACTTCACAGGTAGTAAGAAACCAGTTCAGCAATTTATCCCTATCTCTGTATCAGAACTTATATAGTTTACTACACACTTTTTATAAGTTTCTTCAGTTTTCTGAACTTTTAAGAGAACTACTGTTATTGATAAAGAAAAATGCTTAATTTTTAAAATAATATTTTTTTATTCAAATAGTTCAAAATATTGTTTTTTAGTATATTTTCTGATACCTTAGCAGGACATTTTATTAAAAAGTTGGTATTTTATACCTTAGCAGTTTATAACATTTTATAATTTAGTTCAGGAATAAATCTGAAAATTCTTAAAACTTTTTACTACTTTAAAAATCATTCTTGGTCATTTATTAATTATTTTCCATTAGATAAAAATATGAGTAGCTAAATAAATAATTATATGAGTAAGATTATAAGGTAAAGAATAATTTAAAATTTTATCACTAAATTAAGATAATGGATTTTGATTTAGTGATAAATTAAGATCCAATAAGATTTTAGTATATATGTGTGCATATATACTAATGAATGGGAGTTTAACTACCATTATTAGTTTTTGTATAATGAAAATTTGATAAGCTGTTTCGCAGTATTATAACACAAAACACTTTTTTTTCTTAGGTAAAAACAAAGAAAATAAGTGTTGTGAGATTTGATTTCTAATAGAATTAAAACAATAAATATAAAATAAGTGTTAGGCACTAAAGAAAAAAAAGATTAAATTATATTTAATAAAAAAAAAAATTACCTAAGCTAAGTCCATCAGGTGGGCTTTTTGAGGTGCTGGGTCTACATCTGGTACGGGAGTAATGAATATCTTTTACAGGTCGCCCCTCATAGCAATCTCTTTGGCTGAATGTTTGGAATTGCAAAGAGTGACCAACTGGCTGTGTTGGAAGACTGAACGTTGCATATGGACAAATTTCATAATCTGCAGACATATTTGGACATGTATTAGTACGACATAATGCTAAATTAAATAAAATCCTCTTAAAAGAAGTGTAAGTAGTTCAGTTGAAAAAGGATATAAAAACTTTTCTTAAATCAAAACTTAATTATTAATTTAGCTTTCTAACACTGGAATTACCTTACCAGTGTATTTTTATAATGGCGCCATATGAAATTAAGATAAGCGCAAGATATGTTGTCATTTCATAAAAAAAGAAGATACACTGGTCTTTAGAGAAAGAAACACTGGTGCTAAATTCACTCGCAGCTTGTTTCTTTTTATATGAAGTTGTTATGAACAGCAAAAGCTGATGGCATGTTTTTAAAGCAGCAATATGACATAAATTTGATAAAGAAAGACAATTAATTCAATGATGTAATATACTTTTCTGTCAGTGAAAACATTCACACATCAACATAACGTGAATAAATATAATGTGAATTTTCAAGAAAAAGAAGAAGCAGCTTCCAGTTAAATCTCAACCTCAAGTTGATATGAATGTTGATACTTATTGTGAGGCCTTGAAAAACCATATCAGGATACTAATAAGCAAAAAGGAATATTGACGTGATAAATCTGCCATACATTGGAACATCACTTATTTGTACGGTTTAAAAGCATCTTTCTAGGACTTTACATGACAACAACAAGATTCAAGATGAAGTAACTTGGTTAAGGTTGATTCCATTATCATGGTATGATAATGAAATCAACCTTGGTTGAAAATCAATTAAGAAAATCATTCCTAGGAAATCAAATGCAATGCAGTTCTTATCAAAGGATGATGACAATTTTATAAAATAAAGACACCAGGTGCAACAATAAAGTAATGAGACTAATTTTTTTAGCAACATGTGGCAACCCTGCAGCCTTCATAGACACTCCATCTTTGACCTGATCTTCCTGCCACTAATAGTCCAAGCGGCCTATCCATACAACTTGTCAGTTTTTAGTAGTGGTGCAGTATGTGGACATTTATTCTGGTCTCTCATCATGGAAAAATGTGGCAGCTGATCTGTTGGAACAAGTACAAATCAACCCAGAATTATTGAACAATGTTATCACTGGTTATGAGAGTTGATTCTTCCAGTATGATCCAGAGACAAAGTGTCAAAGTTTGCAATGGTATTCAAAGAGATTAACCAGACCAAAAAAGTTTGCATAATGAAATCAAAAGTGAAATGCATGCTTGTGTGCATTGTTGATTCCAAAGTCACTATCCATAAAGAATGAGTGCCTTCTGGAAAAACAGTTAATCAACATTTCTACAAGGACATTCTAAAAAGACTTTCAAAACGAGTCCTCCATGTCCATTCAAACACTGGAACGAGTTGGATTCTTCCAGCACGATAATGTGTCATTTCATGCTGCATTGTCTGTAAGCACTTTTAACCTCAAAATGCATTTTAGTAATACTGCAGCCACATCAGATCTCACTTTGACTGACCTTTTTTTTATTCCCAAGAGTCAAATTGGTGGTCAAGGGACATCATTTTCAAACAACAGAAGATGTCCAAAATGCTGTAACAAGGATCTTACACAATATTCCAGAAGAAGAATTTGAAAAATATTACCAGCAGTGGTAGAAGCACTGGAGTAACTGTGTGAAAGCACAAGGGAACTACTTAGAAGGAGATTACATTACAGTTGACTAAAACCTTAAGTAAAAATTTTTATCACATCAGTCTCATTACTTTATTGTTGCAATTTATTGTTGTTCTAAACATATCTCAATCCAAAATAAAGTGCTTTAAAAATTTTCTATACTTTTTAATTTTATTTACCAATATCACCCTTATTGTTTACAATAGTAAGCAGTAAGAAAGATTAAAAAATATCTTTCAATATATATAAAATTATAATTTCCAATCAGATTAGATATAAAAAATGTTGTCAGAAATGAGCCTGGAACACGTTGGTCCATACCTGATGAGGCATCCATATTAAAATAGAATTACTCTAAATTTTTAATTATTTAGATAACATGACAAAAAGGTTCTTTAGTAACTACCAAGAAAACTCACTCCAAATCTATTCATAAAGTATTAGAATATCTAAATAAAATTTTAAAACAACAATTTCATATAACATTAGCAAATTATAAGACAAGATCTCAGGATAAGTCATTGGCAGAGACCTAGACTAATAGTTCAAGGGTAGTAAAAATTAATATTGATTCAACATTTTTTTAACTACATTAAAACTCTAGGAACTGTAATTGCTTTTTTCTAAAACTGAGAACAGATAAGAATGGAGGAATCAATTTTTAAAAAATTAATATGGAATTCTCAGAAAGTAAATAAAACTTTTAATCCTAAAGTGATTACAATGGCATGCAATATAATTTGAAACTCTTATACCAGATGTATCACTTCCTTTATGAGCACTTAGTGAAGAATCTAATTTACGAGCAGGAGACGGTGAATATGCATGTCCTTGTTGGTCATTATTGCGTTGATTCTCTAGTTCAACTAGACTTTTTCCTACTGAAATTTCAGCAGCTTTGTAACCTGAATATTGTCTGAAAAGAAAACCAAATTATGTGATTAAGAAAAAATTTATCTGTAAAACTTACTTTTGATTTTTTTTCAGAAACCAGCATATGTAATCAGTTCACTCACATTTAAAAAAGAAATTTATCATCATCATTAGAAAATCAGTGGGAGATTTTTCCGCTGATAAAATTATATTTATTAGTCAATATTCTACCTCTTAATTATGTAACTAATCTAAATATAAAAAATAGGGCTGAAAAATAATTGTGACACTGTGAACCTGTGACACTCACTTGGTTAACTATCCTTTGAAACCATTTTTACAACAGTGAATACATATATATATATTTTTTTAAATTGATTTTCTACAATCTTCAAATTTATCTTGACCAATGTTATTTAAAGACCTGTTGTGTATATTTTTAACCCTTTATTTAGTATAGCTGTTCGTTCATTTACATCCTCAATAATCTATACACATGGGTGAACATCGTGTTACTATAATAATTTTTCTCAAGGCAGGCATATTATACCTACCAATTCTTGATGTGATCTTTAAAATAAACTGTCATTACCAAAGAGAATAAAATACTTATTTACATGATAGATAATGAGCATTAATTGTAAAAATCTATGAGTGCGCTACTATCAGTTGTAAAGCATCCCTATACTTCTGATTTCCAACTATGTAGATCCAACTACATGATTCCCCTACTGCAGCTGGTCAGGCTTGCTACTAAATTTCACATATGCATAAATCAACAAATATAATAATAACATTTTAGAATAATGGATAAAATTTAGAATATTTATTATTCTATTTAAGTCAACATATTATCATTCAATTTACTGAAATCAACATTTGCATTATGTGGTATAACGATGTATACACACTTGTGTCTGTATTGTATGTGCATCATTTTATATATTATCTTTTTGTTATAAGAAAAAGGCTATTTTACAACCCATACCATTTGTATTCATTCAACTATAAATGACTGAGTCACATAAAAAAATCAGCATCATTATGTAGAACAGGTTGAAAGAAATGTGGATACACCTTTATAAAAAATGGGTTTGACACAATAAAGCATTATACTTTAATCTACAAAAATTTGAATCTGCTATTAAATCTATTTTATGTATGATAATTAAAAATTACATGATATGTGCGACTGAAACAACATAATAATAATAAAAGAGGGAGTAAATAATGCATAGCATAGCAGTTATTTTCATAAACAAAATTGTTACAACAATGATCAGAGATGTAAATGGCCATCTTACTTTTTTATACCACTTGATATTGCAATCTAATAACAGACAAAAATACTGTTTGGATTTGGATTCAAAAATTCAAAAATAATTATTTAATGATAAGATTTTTTTAGTCTGCGTGTTATAAAAATTTTCTCATATAGGTAAAATATAACTTTAGATTGTAATAAATTTTATGTAGCTCCCATTTGTTTTCACAAACCAATATCATTCGAATATGAGAGCAGTGTTGTGTATTGCAGTTGATATTAAAAAAAAAAAACATTAATGCTTTGAATTATTTATTTTTATTGAGAGATTAAACACTAACTGAAAATATTTTAATATTTCACTTTCTTCTGTTTTTGTTGTTGTTAAGTGATTACTCTTTCTTTAGTTGGAATAAGAAGTAATCTGTAGGCTACAGTTGAGTGAAAATAGAATTCTGTGAGTTAGCTAGAGTTTGATGTTGTTTTATTGATTTAACACTTCATTTTAACAATATTTACATACTTCCTTAATTGTATTTATTTATTACTCACAGGACAAGTCCTCTACTCCACTATGTCCACCATAGAAAATGTTGGAGCAGTTTAGAATTATAATTAGTTATTAAAACAGCAGTAATAAGTTGAAAGTAATCATCAGCTAAGATCTGTTCAATAAAAACCACTGATAGCAATCTGATGTAAACCGTGTGCAGTAAAATTAAATGATTCCCACCCATCATTAATTTTGTAGAAGGATTAGATGACATTATCTGTGTGTGGTACTGAAGTATGAATAGAGGATGCTATAAAATTCTTCAAATGCAGAATGAGGATTTTTGGAAGAAAATATACTGTAGTTCACTGTGACCAATTATTTTCATTTTCTTTATTAGTCCACAGTGATTATATTTAAAATCCGAGAGGCCAAAATGCCCTGTCAAAAACCTGTTTTCTGCCAAAACAAAGTACCTTATTTTCAAGTCGTATAATTTGTAGCCTAAAAACAAAGATGATTCTTTGCAATTATTTGAAACAAGTGCATTCTGTATAACCAAACAACTTTTGTGATTGATCAAGTTAAGGTTTGGAACTATACTCAGTAATTTTGTCCAACTACTATTTCATTAATAATATTAAAAAAAAAAAATACTAATGGATTTAATCTAATCTATTTAATTGAAAATTTTGTCATTATTAATTCTTTACTAGCAAGGATAATGTTTGAATTTTGTAATAAGTAATTTAAAATATTTGTAAATCTTATGAATTTGTAATTTAAAATGTTATATAAATCACTGCTGTACAGTGTGTGGCTTATCAGAATAATAGTGCTAACTGTCACTCTATTTTCAGTGAATAGTACATCTGAGATGTATAACACAAAGAACCTAAAAACAGTTGCATATTAAAAAAAAATCATTAAAAAAAAGCTTGGGCCAAAAATATATGCTAAAATATTTAAATTATATTTGGCAAACAGTTAAATGTATATGTTACAATTACATTAAAAAATATAATTACATCATTATACAACAACAAATATAAAACAAATTTTGTTTTATAATGAATAAATTAAACTTTATTAGATACTTATTACAATTAACATGGACATACCTTCTCTTAAACATAATACAAGCACATATACTAAATGCCAGAGTACAAATTATTCCAGAAGTCACAGGAATAATCATATTAAGACGAGATAAAAGGGTTGCTGGTTGTTCTGGTATTAGTTCTAAAGGCACCAACTCTGAAATAACAGAAATAAACATTTCACATTACAGAAGAAATAGTCATCCAATTTTTAAAAGGACTGAATGTAAATACAAAGCAGTATATTAATTTATTATTTAATAAATTATTATTTTACTGATAATTAATATTTCTCATATTAATTTTTACTATTTCTGTTTGAAGAAAACATGAAATCTTGGTTCAAAGTGGTACTGCTTGTTAACACTTAATAAATATTTATTAATTAATTATTAAAGAGCTTCTAAAGGGTTTTAGAAGTTATCTCTGTGTGCGAGTGTACAGACCTGGACATGTTTCAATTTGTTTAGAAAAAAAAACAATCAGTGAATTTTGTCAAGTGCATCAGATATAAGCCAATGATATTTGAAATTTCAACTATTTAAGCCTGAAAGATTAGATGTGATATACTTTGCTTTGATGATTATCATAGGAAGCAAGGCAGTGATCACAAATTTGATGATCAACAGTTTAAAAATCTCCTCTGAGATCACAGTTGATCAAGATAATAGACCAATTTCCATGAAGTGAAATATATGAAAAGAAGGTGTTCTGAATAGTATCAAACTATTATTCCAATAATAATTAATAAAAACATCTATAAACACATCAAAATTGCAAGCTTAGTATATTTATTGCCAGATATGATAAAAATTTTGAATCCATGAATTCATATCAGTTATATCAGATAATGAATTACCATTGTTGAACCACATAAAAAATTGTCTCAATCATAAAATATCATACTCAACTACATCAGTAATGACTTTGTCTGATGTTGACCTTTTAGTCATAATCAGTTTTTTACATGTAATGATGGTAATACATTACGTGGTATTTTATTACAGAAAAGTAGACAACATGTTGATTAAAATTTCATTCTAGTAAATATAAATATATCGGTTTAAATGTTAGACTGTCTAAAAATTGTGAATTGATTTTATTAAATATGGTTTAATCCTTCAAAACAAAAAAACAAAAAAATTAAAAACAACTTACTTTCTTAATAATATGCTTTCAAAAGATTTTTCCAGAATTTTGATGCAGTTCTTTCTACAGTATTTTTACACACTGTGTTATTGCTAATGGTGTTTGTTTGGAAATTGTTATAAAACCTACTCCAAGTTGACTGGCTTTAGTAGCTTGTGATATAATATATTGTTTAGTTGTTTGTCTTGTGATTCATTATGTCCTTTTAGTCAAATTTAGTTTAATAGTAAATTTTAGATTGTTCAACTATATTAAGTTCATAACTTTTGCATCCCACATAAATTTCTCCAAAATCTTCTCCATTTGATCATAAAGTTTCAGAATTTCCACTCTTTATATATGTGATATAATATCCTTGAAGAAAATCTAACAAAACATAATTTATTTGATAAATTAATATTAAGAATGCCATGTGTTTGCATTAGGTGGGAATAAAAGGTCTAACTTAATGTGATAAGCATATCAACCACAGTTTGAGATTTTATACAACCTCTGGATAAGAAACAAAACCCCTAGATGATTCAGTCAGCAAAAAGCTCCCACAATAACTCTAATAGGAAGGATATAGTAACAACACTGCAGGACCACAAATCCTTATGAATCCTGGGTATGTCTGTTGTGTCATGATATTTAAAGAACACAACTGGAAAATTAGGGATGATGGAAAAAATAAAAAATGTCTACAGTAAGGAAGTGTGATCTATCCACAGCAGGATAATAGTAATGAAACCATTCAAAATAAATTTTTTAGAACCGTTCCAGACGCCAATTGTTCATCCTGCCTATAATTCTTCATTAGAATAAAGTGTAAAGACTGATCAATGATTTGAGCTGTATTAATCATGTTAAATACTTGCCACAACATTTTTTTCCTTTATATATTATTAAGCCATGACAGGATAGGGATAGGGCTCTTTAAAGAAAATTCTTATCCATCTACAGATTATTTTAATATCTGGAAGTATCTAACTGAACTGTAAAACAATCAACTAGATTTCCATAAGAATGATACAATCAATATTTAAAATCCTATCATAGTCATAATATTTACCTCCATTTTTAGATCTTGTAGCAAACACATATTCATGCTTTGCGTATCCAGCATCATTATTTGCCACCAGACGGAGGTAATATCTTGTGGCAGGTTTCAGATCAGTAATTGTCACTTCATCATGTGGATTTATATTTGTACCAAGGCTATTCCATTTTAGTTCCCCCTGAGCTCTGTATGCAGCATTGAAATAAAGTACAGGACATAAACTTGTAGGCCAACTTTCTAGAAACATAGTTGCTGAGGTAGAGTTAACTAATAAGAAATCATCTTGTTCAGCAATTCCTGGAACTGAGAAATTCATCATTTTAAAATGAAATACAATTTTATTAAGCACTATATTTAACATTCATAAATAATATTAATCATTTATTTTTAAATGAATACACTGTGTATTCAAATGGGTGTAGAATGATTATCTCACATTATACTTTTATGAGAAAAAGTAAGATCTCTAGTCTATATTCCTAATGCAAAGATTCTAATCCAGAACTTATTGTTACATTCCATAACTGTACGGTTGTGACTATGAGATTACTAGTCATTTCCAAAAATTAAACTTCCATTTCCAGGAATAAAATCTCACGCTAGCCTAAGGAGGAAAAGTGAGAATGAAATGGTTTCTTTCAGTTTGCAATATAGAGTATACTTTTGGGTACTAGTATTTAAACACAGTAATGTACAGGTGATATCCAACACTAAAAGTGACATCTTCACTCTCCTCACCAATGGACTGGATCTATAGAACAATACTTTCTTAGAAAGTAATAATGAGTAATGCTACTTATGATGGTTTACATGTACCATAACCATAAGAAATACGAAGACAGTCAGTGCAAAGCTGGAAATCAATATATTCATATTATCTCTTTGGGAAGCAATGAACTAATAGATATCTTCTCTGTTGAGGAAATATAACCTTACATAGTGTGGTCATAAAGTCACACAACTTATAACAGCATAAATCAGCATAATTAACATAAAACAATTATTATTTTTTTTTGTTTAGTGTCTAGATTTTGTGAAATAGGAAATGTAATTGAATATGCCATTCACTTTGTATGCCACAAAGTGGGCATTTGTCGGTGTTACAAGATGGGAATTTGCATAACATTCATCAGCTGCTTTATGTTCTCAGGAAATTCACAGTATCTCTGAGCTTTAATGGTTTTGAAAATTAAAAATGCTTGAATTTAACTTCATGAAAAAGAAGTTAAACAAATGGTCAGTTCTATGTTTCAGATTAATAGCAGTTAAAAAAATGATGAAAGTAATTTTCAACTACTTTGTAGAACATGTCAATTTATTTCTTTAAAAAAACATATTTACTACTAATGGCAATAAATGTATACTTTGCTTTTATTTTCAGCTTGTATTGACTGTTCAGTGAAGTTTAACAGTCACGCAGAATGGTTTACTATTCTTGACTTTGGACAGACTAACTACTGACTATTTAATAATATTACAAAAACTTTTCAAAATTTTTAAAAACTTGCTTTATACTTTTTAGTCATACTTTAATTAAATTATTATCATACATTGCATGAGTTTAATTAGTAGGTTAATCTGGATTTCAAAAAATAACATCATATATTGAAATTTCTAATATATTTATTTATACATGAGTGATGATGAAATGTTGTAAAATTTGAAACAACAAAAACTCCTGCAACAAGTTTTTCTCATTTTTTTATGTCAAACGGCTATTGGATTTGTCATCTGCGACTCCAAAAACCCTGCATAGCTATTTTGCAATTTTTTACACTACAACCTTAATTTACCCCCCGTAATGGGGGATGTTTGCAAAAGTAATGGTGGAATATTGTATTGTCACCCGATCTTAGTAACTGTGCAAAATTTCATCAATCGGCAATGTTTGAGGACAAACATGAAAAAAAACCATTGTGAGTTAAAGAAAAGCATGTAATAAAAATGCAAGAACATTTTCTTGATTTTGTTTATATTGTCTATTCTTATTAACATTAATTATTTCTAAAATCAATAAATTTTAACTACTTTAATAAATAACTTTATAAAGGTTACATGAATACCAACCATCTCCTTTTGTAGCTGTATAAATTATTGTGCTTAGTTTTCCTTGACCAACAGCATTACTTGCTTGTAAGGTGAGTTCATATTGAGAGCCACAAAGTAATTTGTCAAGAATGTAGGAACGGCGATCTGCATCCAACTGAACTTGCTTCCATTCTTTATTTTTTTGTCTAAATTTTAATGTATATCCTAAACATACACAGAAACATATAAATAAAATACAGTCTTTCTAGTAAAACATACAATATAAAAAATACTTTCTAGTAATTTGAATTAAGATTTGACAATCAACTAAATAAACAACATGAAATCCTGTCAGATGAAGGAATATGTTTTCTTGTTATTATCAAGTTTTAAAAATGATATCAGCCACACAATGGTTTTTATTAAGGATCAGGAAGCCTGGCATTATATGAGAAGGATATCAACCCTAGATTATGCTTTTTATTCAGTCATAAAACAAGAAAAAAGTCCTTGAACAAGCCTATAGGCAGGGCAATTTTTTTTTTTTTCCCCCCCAAACTGGTTATCCATTTAAGTATACTCGGTCTGGGAGAGTGTCCTTATACTCTAAGGGGGCCTTCCTGCCCACCGGCTATAATTCCGGCACGGCAGGTCGGCCCTCCCGGTCGGATCTTTTATTACTTTTACTGCTTGCCTGCCTCCAATCCCCAGGTAGGTAGCCAGGTCCAACAAAGCTGTCCCCAGCCCCGCCCCAGGGACCGGGTCTCGGTCTTTTAGTATGCCTGCCTCAAACCCTGCAGCCGGGGAGCCCGCCCTGGCTATGCCGTTACGGACCCCGACCACGAGGCCGGGTCTTGGTCTTGATATTTACCCCACACACTAAATCAGAAACAAGAAGACGCTTCACTCATTTGAATTCAACCAACAATAAAAGTCATCTAATACCTGTCCAGAAGAAAAAAAACAGAAGGCTCCTAATAGCCTCTTCGCCTGGCTTCCTCATCTTTTTCTCTTAAGACCAGACGTGCGAAGTCCTCAAATTTCCTCCAGTTGTCAGACGAAGTTAGCAAAAATCCCAGAAATACATCGGCATTGAGGCCCCGAATATCAGCAGCTCTTCTGCGTTCAGTCCAATATGGGCAATAAAATAAAGTGTGCTCGGCCGTATCAACCGCCGGACAATACATACAAATGGAGGATCTTCTCCGGCCAAAACGGAAGAGATATTCCTCAAAACAGCCGTGCCCAGTAAGCATTTGAGTTGTATAATATCCAACCTCCCCATAAGCACGATCAAGCCACATATCCAAATTCGTAATCAGTTTTTTAGTCCATACAGATCCTTGTAGCTGTGTCCATCTTTCACGCCACTTCTGTCTTGTGGTATTAATAGCCTATTGCTTGCCAATCCCTTGGAACCTATACAACCGTTCCAAAACTTGTAACTCGATAGGTGGTACTGATGTAACCACGCACACAGTTTCATAGGCAACAAGCTACCCTCAGAAGAGCCCGCCTATGGAGGCTTTGAAGTCGTCTAAGATTTCTCATTGTACCTAGTGCTCTACTCCATACCGGGGCAGCATACAAATAAAGCAGATGTCACAGCTGAAATAATAACCCGGCGTTTAGACGATCTTGGGGCATCTCGGCCAGCTAATAGCCTTATGAGGGCTTGTAGTAATCCTTCGACTACCAAGGAATCAGTAATCAAAGAGTTCTCTACGTCATTATCAAGGGTGCAATTGGCATCTAACAAAAACCCACATTATCGGAGAGGAAGGATCAAGTATAAAGGAAAGCGGTGGATGGAGATAAAGGAACAGCTGTATCCAAAAAGAGGCAGTGAAATGAGACAAACACCACTTGAAGGTATGCCTCAGACCAGGAATAGATATTCATTTTGTATACAATCCCATGATTTATCGAGGTTGGCAGCAGAAGATTACTCCCAACTGTGCTTGTTCTATGATCACTGATCTTATATAGGCAAATTAAAATATACACTGAAAAATCTACTTTGTCTTTAGGTAGTACAGAACTACCTGAGCCTCACTCAGGCTTTCTTAGGGAAAACCCTTACTCATCTCCAGAATTGTGTAGCTTGTGGGAGTTGGGTATATCCAGTTAGACTATATGAACTGTTTAGCCAGATTTCCAATGGAAAATAACACAATGTAGAATTAATAATTTGTTACAAAGTGATAGAATTGTTCAATCCAACATAAATATATTACACCATCTTAATATTAATTATACATTCAAAATGTTTAATGAAAAAATAAGGAATGAATGTGAACTTATTTTGAAATTAGACAGTAATAAACTTTTACGAAACAGATTAAAATTTGAATATTAAACAGAAGAAGAAATAAATATTAATTTTTTAACATCGAAATGGTTCATGGACATCTTTAATCATGAAGATGAAAACTTTTAAATCTCTCAGTGCTTGAAATTGCATTTTTATTAATAATTAGCAAAAACTTAATAAATAACCCAACTCAATTACAAAGTATGTTAAGGTCAATTGTACAGAATAAAGGATAAAGTATCTGATGATATTATATATCTGAAATTTAAAGTTTTGTTGTTTGTGATTGATTTTTATTACATTTTCAACATGTTTTTTTTTATTTTGAGCTTATAACGATGTAATGACAATATCAAATATTTTTGTAAAAAAACTGTTATGAATGATTAAATATTGTAATAAAGAAAATTATATATATAAACAGAAAATCACAAAATTATATAATTTCTTTACCGTTTATTTGACTTCCTCCATTTGATGATATTTTCCATTGCAATGAGATACTATGTGTAGATGTAGAAGTAACTGCAACTATTGGTGGATTTGGTGGTACCATAACTATAACTTGAAATACAACTTGATCTCTGCCAAATACATTCTCTGCTAAACATGAGTAATTTCCAGCCATATCTCTTTGAAGAGAACTCAATATTAAGCTACCACTGTCACTAATCCTAATAAAAATGAAATCACATCTTTAGAAATTCTTATTGATAAAATCACTATCTTATAAAATATATTTATATTGTTTTGAAAATCATGTCAATGCTACAATAAATTCTGACATAAGAGATTCCTGGATTGGAAAATATAATTCAACGTTGGAGCTTAGATAAAAATGTTTTTTGTTTTCCCTGCATTAATTTACTAAAATATAAATTAAATTTGCAATTGCTTGTGGGGTTTTTTTTTTAAGAAAGTTAAAAGACATAAATAATTTTAAGTTTAATGTTTTAACTATTGTAATGTTATTAATAAAAACAAAATTTTCCTCAAATGTTTTTAAGTTTTTTGAGGGTTGAGACTTATCTCTAGTTAATTTCAATATGGAGAGACAGCATTTTTTGTTGTTGAATTATCAGTCAGTTAACCGATTTGATGCTATTCCCATTCTTTCCTTTGCTAATATTTTAACTACAATATATTTACTGTCCTACTTATCTGTTTTGTAAGCTTATCTGTTTTAGACAAAGATTGATATTTGTCTTTATCAACAGGCTTTTTTCCTTTATGTTCCTCTAACTCCAAATTAAATAAACCTGGATGTATTAATAAATGGCCCATTAACATAGATTATCTCTATCCAAATTCTACCACAAACTTCTTTCCTTTTCTATTTGTCCTAAGAATTCTTCACTTTGTCATTAACTCAGTTAGTTTTTGGCATCTTCCCATAACACCACATTTCAAGACCTTAATTTTTTCCCCTTTCTACTTCTACTTCCACATTTTCTGCCATAGGGAATTAGTCTCTTGACACAAATATTTTTTATGAATATCTTTCTAATGCTTGGTTCACATTTAAAACGCACAATTTTTTTCTATGTGAACGTTCTCTTTGCTTCTGTTTGGAATTCTTGGTCTCTGCCTTACTTTCATTTTTTTTTGTAATTTTATTTTCTTGGCATCACAACTCTGTAACTTCTAATAAATTATGTTTACCAATTTTAATATTTAATTTGTTCATTACTTTTGTTTTAATTTATTTATTTTCAAACTGATTAATTTCTTAGCAGTGAAAACCATGCTACTCATTTTTGATTTCTGGTAAAATAACATTGTCATTGACAATATTATTTGTTATTTTCCTTTTTGAGTAGTTACTTTACTCTGAGGTCTTTCAATTCTTGATTCTTCTGTACAAGTTGCAAAGTAATGTAGCCAGGGTACATCCTTGTCTTAGTTCTCTCTGAATCAATACTTGCATTTCTTCATTTTCTACTTACTAGAATTTGAACAGTACATATAATGGGAAATTTTAATTTATTCTTTATTATCAAATGCATTCTCCATATCTACCAAGGCTATGTAGAAGACTTCATTTTTATTAGGTCTCTCTTCTAATATTAGTCTTGTTCTCAGGACTTGTAACTTGTATCCCTCTCTTTTACCCATGCTCTTCCTGAAACCAGACAAGTCTTCATCTAGTACCTTCCACTTACTATTAATTCGCCTTAATATTCACTTTACATTAACTTGCACTTAACATTCTACTATTCGCCTGTAATTTATCCTAGATGCAAAATATTTCTGCTCCTGTTTTATTTATTTACGTATATCAGGTTACTTAGTAATAGTACAGTGACAAGGTGTCAACAGTACTCTGCAGAAATGCCAAGGCATCTGTTCATAGTCTGATGCATACAGCCTGTTCGTGTCTGGTGTTTTATTTCATTGGTACCAATAGCATATATTATGAAACAATGCAGTTGATCAGTCATTTCTTGTATTGTACCAATTTTGTATTTGATTCACACTAGTTAGGTCTATAAGCTCCTTTTGTCATTATGGATTTTGAATAAGGCACTTTTTAAAATACTGTTTTCATTTTTCTGCCAGTCATGAACAAGTTATTCATTAACACCAATCTTAAATCCTGATTCACTGATTGTTTTTTTTTTGTGCAAAATCTAACATTTTACTGTAAACAATGAATAGTATTATGGAAATTTAAAAAAATTCATTGATTTTAATGCATTATATGCATTAAATACAGCTAATACATTTAAAAAATTGGCCTGATTGGGGATCAATCTGTGTGGGGATTCTGCTGGATGGATGGGCTGATTTTTTTTTATTCTGCTTCAAATGATCCACAGATATGTAATCAAGTGTCATTGGATCCCAAACCTGAGTCTCCTCATCTGAGGATTCCTCAAAAAAACTTCATTTATTACTTAATTAAGGAACATTCTGAGAAAATTACTCACAGGAAAATCACTTTGAAGGTCTGTCGATGTTTGATGATATATCTGTAGGCTATTCTGAGCAGAATAAAAAAAATCAGCCCAATCCGTCCAACAGAACATCTGGTTGGACTGGAAATAGGTTTGAGCGTATATTTTATTTGTGGTAGGAAAGAAAAGAGAAAAACAAGGGGGTTGGGCTGAGATGTGTTGGAAATGGAATAGGATTTTAGCGGATTTTTTAAAATAAATAAAATTATTTTGTAATAATAATGCTGCAGAGCAGCAAGTGGCCACTAGTAATTATAAAAATAATACATAATAATGAATAAGAATATCAGCATTAATGGTTTACAAAATTGAATATTAATAATTTTTATGTATACTGCCATGAACTTTATGTACATTTATAGAATTTATGTAACAATTTAACTTACTGCTGTTAAACCCTGAAGTAAAAAATGTAGTTTTATTAATACAATTGTTGAAATAATTTGCTTTAATACACCAAATTATCCATAAAACTCAAGTTTTAATAACATACTCAGAATAAAGTGAATAAGAAATCATATTTTAACTTTTCAAATAAAAAAATAAAATAAATAAAAGACAATAAATAATAGAAATAAAGATAACCATGACTAACAGTCTTTGTAGACTAAATTGCCTTAGTTAAGGCTGGATACCATTTAATAGTATAGCAAAAGATCTTTTATAGTCTCAACTACTCCATTTTTGAGACTGCATCATTCATTGAGCTTCCAACACGAAAGGTTTACAGGTCATAGTCATGATATTATAGCATTATACAACTGTATTAGCTTATAATCAACTGCACTATTTGATTATACAAAATATAGTTAAATATTTTGCTTCAATAACACAAAAACATAAATGAAAATGTTTATATATTTATTAACTGTCTACATATCAGAAAATAGATTAATATTAAAAACTATTCAGTCAGTTTTACCTATGCCTACCACTGTTGGCAGAAAGAACAGTTCCAGATGGATCACGCCAAATCCGATTTGGTGCTGGAAGACCTACTGTGTGACATCCAAGAGTCAACTGGGTTCCTTCACTTCCAATTACACGTCCAGAAAATGAAGCTATTCTAGCAGGAACTATGAAATGAGTAAACCAACAGTTAATGTTATTAGCAAAAATATTTATTTTCACATAGTTATTATTCAAGAAGTTGTACAAAAAAAATTATATTACTTTATCAAATGGTAGTACTAATGAATTCATGTGTGCTGTAGATGACACAACAAATGTAGCAGACAAAATATATTCAATCAGATCTTAAACACCATATATCAAATAGTTAATATAAAAATGGTACAAATAAAATAATTTCTATTTTTTTCTTTTACTAGTAGTTTTATTTATGTAAATATTGTAACTATAAACAAAACATGATAAAAATAAATTTTTTTATATTTGAAAAAATAATTCATGAACTAACATTAGCATTTGAAGTTTTTTTTGCTGAGTATTGAATAAATTAGTTACTCTTTGCTTACTGGCTCTTCAATTGCATTGCAATCTTGTATTTTCATGGCAAATCAAACCTGTAACAGGCTAATCTATTATAACGGGTTTTATGTTGCAATTTCTCACATGTAAACTGCAATGACCTTGTCCCACAGCCAAAAAGTTAAATTAGTTAAACGTTTAATAGTTAAATTGTTTTTTTAAGCACTTTTTTCCTTAACTTATACAACAGTCATAAAGTAATGAAACTTACTGTGGTTGTCTATTTTCTCCTTTTTTGCCCCACTTTAACTTAAAAATCCGTTAAACCAATTAAAATAATTTTATTTATTTAGAATTCTCTCTATGATTACTCTATATCAGATTGTTTATTTATTTGGATTGAAAGATAACAGTGTTTATTTTAACCATTAAACAAAATTTTTCACATGTCAAATTAAATTAAAATCATATAACTGCTAAGGAAATTAGTAGTCATAAATAACAGAATACCTCGAATGAATAGAAAAAAAAAAATTTTATCTACTAATAATAATGTGATTAATCAGAAAATGCATTATTGTCTAGTTTTCTTGTTTCAAGAAACTGATTAAATTGTCAAATTTTAGCCTTATTCCCTAGGAGCTTGAGTGTGGCTATACACATATTTTGGTACATTCAAGGTCACTGCAGTGATCAAAATAAAAACCCTCAATGTTTCTTTGTAATTCTGCACAATAATTAAATAAGTAAGATGATTATTATAACCTACAATATGATATTTATGTTGAAATTAAGGTTACTTCATTGGCACCCTTTAGTAATTTATGCCTCATTTATGTTCATCTAGAAAAGCATGGTTATTCATGCAACAGACCACAAACTAATTCTGTGAGATAAGTGTAGAATGATCTATAAATATAGAATTTGATCTATTGTGTCATAATGGATCAAACCAATTCATGAAAACAAATGTTAGCAAATATAAGATAAAAAACAATAAACCAAAATTATATCTTATACCTCTAGACATTGGAGTTTGAGTAACTTTAATACTAGACTGTCCTTCTCCAATATTTGTAGAAGCAGTCACCCAAAACTCATATCTTTGAAATTCTTTCAATCTTCTGCATTCATATGCGTGTACTTCATCTTCAAATGAAACTTCTTTAACTTCCTGTGGTAAAAATATTTATTGTTATTAAAGGATAAGCATTATCAAATAAATGTGTGTATGCACGTGCATGCACATATATATGTGTGCACACATGTGTATAATAAGCACTGTTTGCTTATTTTTAACAAAACACAATCTTATTTTACTTTAATAAACAGACTCAATATAAAAACAAACACAATTACTCCAGTGATAAAAACCATTAGAAATAATATTAAAGTCAAATATTTTCTTAAGATGACAATGCCAATGAATATAATTTTATTAAATATAAAAAAACTGACAAATAATAGACTTAAAAAAAAAATCATGTATTTCTTTATCTAAAATGATATGTGCACATAGGCAATGTCTATTTTTAGAGTTTGTTTATATCACATATGGCTATTTTATATATATGCAACAGAATTTTAAATACATAAAATAAATTGGAAAACAAGAAAATCTTTGAAAACCATTTACAAAAAAAGAATCTGTTAAAATATAAAACTAAGAAGACATTTCGATTGTTAAAAAATCATTGTCAGTAGATTTGGAGGAATTACTATAAAAAAATACATATAAATAATATTACTTTATTTACTAAACAAATAAATAAAACTTATGAAATGCTATAAAATGAAAATAACTTTTTAAAAATAAAAAAATAAGAATGATAAACAAAAAAAAAAACTACTGATTGAAAAGTAAAAAGTGTAATTAGGGCAATAGAGACAGCAAAAACCTTAAACCAATCAAACAAATATTCCTTCTATAAAGAAAATTTAAGAGAGGTAATGAATTAACAATTTAATGTTATTTTAACAGAAAAATTAAAAAAAATTGATAATTTTAAAACCGCAAAAACTGTTGGTTTCCTATCTTTAATCAACAATGAAGTTTCTGTATCATTATTGACAAAGTGAGTTTCTTTATATCATAAAATTTCTGTTTCTTGTGGATACTTTTAAAACATTTGTTTCTAGTAAATATTAGAATCAGTTTCCAGGTATTTCTAAGTACTGCTTACTTTTTAAATCATTATTTATTATTTGTTCATTTTTTTTTTAAATACTAATTCCTCAGGATCTACAGTTTTAGTTTTTCAATAACTTTTTTGTGAGCTGTTTTTGAGCATTTTCTTGTTCTCTAAATATTGTTCTCAAAATATTTTGCCTTAATCTACTCTTTATTATTTAATAAATTAATTTTAAAAAACATTAAAACTCATGAGGCAAAAATGTCATAAAGGAAAAGTGATTTACATTTTATTAATCAATTCAGTACAGTAACACTAAGAATAATTAATTAATAATCTAATATAATTATTTTAAGGAAACTAAACTTAGGTTGTCAGAAGCCTAAATGTCAGTCAGATTGTTAAATTAAATTATAATTATTTTTATAATTTTTTCAACAGGGCCAATGTTGCCATTATCATCCCTATTTATTGAGATTGTACAAGCAAATAAATGTGACATTATATTGTTATAATATAAATTCTTATTTCACATAAATTAAATAAAACACACACCATATTTTTCAATGATTTTTTTCCTAAAAAGACATTCTTCCATTACATAAATAAATATGACATGGTTTTTGCTAAACACAAAATTAAAGATTAGGTCAGGTTAAAAGAAATATTTATGAGAAGTTGGCTCGGAAATTTTAGACCTTTTTTAAGGCAAAATTTAAAAAAATTGAAACTTTTTACTAGATTAGTTAGAATTACTTAATTATTATCATAATATTTTATTGTTTCTTATTTTGGGTGGGGAAATGTACTTTACAGTAATTCTATATTGATGTGGTCGCATACAAGTTATTCTACTAAGAGCATTCAATACTTATTTTTGGAATTAACGTTTTAAAATTTTTGGAAATGCTTCAGTGATAATTACAATTTTGTTTCCAGGAAAGATTTGTGTGTACATTAGAGTGAGTGAGTGATACATTTGATAATCCAGGGTATATAGTGCAACTTTAATTAATTCTTATTAATTATAGGAATTTATTAATGGCTATGCCCTATGTATGTGAAGGCCCTACATCACATCTTACGTTCTCCAGGTCAGGATGTATTAATTAAAAATCAATGATAAATGAGGGTGTAAGGTAGAAACTGGAATTTTCTGATGTTATACTCTATGTCACGTTTGACTCTTTTTTATTAAAGTATTGTACTTTTGTTCATTGCAGTGTCATTTCTAAATACAGTACTCCTAAAAATTCAGGGCAAAACAGTATGTAGTATCTCTTAAGAACTAATGTTCCACAATGCTTAGAATATTTTAGAAGTAAAAGTTTGGCAGTAAAGGAAAGTGAATAATGATGAATTCAAGCCAGTGCCATTTACTGATTGCTCTATTAATAAACTTAAACAATGTAGGATGAATTTGCTCTTTGGATAAGGAATTACATGCTGTCATCTAGTAAAATGCTAGGCAGAAGTGCAATTTGTGTATTTTCTTCTACTTATACTCTCTGACCTGACTTAAATATAATATAAAATTCTATCAAATAAGAATGGATTCTAATTTTTAAAGTGCTTTCTTACATTAGGCCTACCTTATCTTGTTGGCTTATATAAATATTATATTTTATAATTTTTCCATTTGGTTCAGCTGGTCGTGTCCATGTAACTAAAATACTATCAGATGTCATAACCAAAGCTTTTACTTGTTCTGGTGGTCCAGGAACTGAAAAAAATTATAATATTTGAAATTAAATAGTAATTTAATTCAAAAAATATTTTGTTTTATTTCATTATTATATAAATTAAATGTGGTACACTGGATCAAATATTATAGTAATTTTTTGGAGGTGGTTAAAATTATAAGTGAATTAAGTTAATATAACTTAATTCACTTCTAATGTAATATAACTTATAATGTAGTTTTAGAGGGTCTTCTGTTCCTTTTAAAACCTAAATCTATTATGAAACAGATGTTAAGAGCAAGAGGATCTGAAAGTTAGGAACCCATGCACTCATTGCTCAAATGTAGAAGGTCCTATTTTAAATATTATAATTATTTAATTTTAAGTTAGGAAAGTAAAATCTTTATTGACAAAGAAAATACTGCATTCAAATTAAGTTAACAGACAATTCACGTGAAACTTCCTTACCATCTTCTTCTGTTACACAATAAATTGGTACTGATGGAATGCCTTCACCACTTGCAGTAAATGCAAGAACTCTAATACTGTAGTTTGCAAATTTTGATAGTCCATGTAAATTAGTTTCAAGATTTGTAGTTTTTTTAACTTCAATTTCAGCTATACTATCTGTGAAACAAAAATACCAGTAATCATTTTTTATTGAATAAAATTATTTGTTTGTCATCTACTTCTTATTCTTATAATATAAAGTTTACTAGGTAATTAAAAATACTGTACTATAATGACTACCTGTTAGTGATGAGAAATAGATTCATAAATTGGATATTAATTTCTAGTAGTAATACGTAATTTCTAAGTACTAGTAGTCGTAGTACTAATCTTTTATATATTATAATTAATGCTTGGGATTCAAATTCCTTTTTCTGTTCAGCTTCCCGAAATCACCATAAGGTATTACTTCAAAGGATGAATGAGGATGATATGTATGAATGTAAATGAAGTGTAATCTTGTACAGTTTCAGGTTGACCATTCCTGAGAAGTGTGGTTAATTGAAACCCAACCACCAAAGTGCATTGGTATCCTTGATCTAGTATGCCACTTCACTAAGTAGAAGTTGGATCACAAATAAAAATAAGATTTATGAAATCCTAAAATAAACTGACTTTTGAAAGTAGAAATTTTAATAAGAAAAATTACTCCTACTACTTTAGTAAAGGTTGAAAGGAATTATACTCACAATACTTTCTGCTTTATTATAATTTGTTAATAGTGACTGTTTTTTAAAATAACAATTTACTAAAAAAAAATTATTTGTAAAAAAAATATTTGTACAGTAGATTTAAAAAATATAATTGAGAATAATTAAAAAGAATAATCAAATCAAAGTACCTGGTTGTGGATTTATGTGTTTGTAAATAACTTTATATCCTTGAAGGATCCCATTTCTATGATCAGGATGAGGAGGATCCCAACGAACACGTAAACTTTGTGATGACAAAGCAGAACATCTCACCTGCTGGGGAGCTTGATCTGGAACTGTAATTTGAAAATTAAGTTGATCTTCACAGATTTTATAATTTATTATAATTAAATATACTTTAATGAGTAATCTGTAAAAATAAAATAATTTTCATTTATCTATATGTTAAATTGTGCATTTCATTTCATTTCAAGAAAGACATATTCATAATTGCATTTAATGCTTGCCTTGAGTTAAAGTTAAAAAATAGAAAAGTGTTTTCTATTGTACCACCAACAGTACCAACTCTTGCTCCATATTAATAAATGTTGAAAAACAGACATGCTTGCAGAAGGAAAATGCATTTACTAGAAAAATAAAAATACAATACAGTATTACCTTAGCAAAGAATTAAATTACAATATGACAAATCATGCTTGACTGTCAATAGAAAAAGTGGTTCATTAGTCAATCTGTCAAGGTGTGCAGGAAACTGACTTGATATCACAGTTTATAAGTTAACAATGTTAAATTCTTTTTTATTCCTTCAAGGATTAGGAAATTATTTACAGTAGCGTGCAAATTAATCTGAGTAAGGAAATTTGTTGTTTATTTCTCTGTTGTGGCTACACTGCTTGACCCCACACATTCTTTGTCCGTGAGGTTGTTGAATTTGAGGTTGGTATATTTTTATTATTTAGCAATTTTCATGTTATAAATAGTGTTTTGTGAAGGTTTAGCTCATTTTTATAACAAAATCATATTTTTGCATTTTTTGTTCTGTGTGTCTTGAATATATCATAATGGACATAACTCAAAGAAAGCATTCAAAAAATGTTTCTCTTTTTTCTAAGCATATGAATAAGACAAAACGATAAATAGCTTCTTAGTGTTCTGTTGAACTTTGAATAGTGAATAATATTTTAAAATGATTTAAAGAAACTGGTCTCTTTTCACCTCAAAGGAAAGGTGCAAATGTAATTATAAAAGAAAAACTACTCCAGCACAGAATCGATTATTAATGAGAAAAATGAAACTTGATCCATGATTATCTACTATGGACTTAAATTGACAGTTAGTAGTCAGTGGAACAGGTTTACACATGACACCAAATTCTTGCAGTTGGGTGGAAAACTTGTTGGCCAGCTAAAAAAACAGTTTTAACAATATCAACGTGCAAAAAAGGCTCTTGTGAACCAAAGTACATGCTAACTGGACCAAAGAAGACTGAAAAAATTTTATGTTTTTTGAGTCACATTTTTATGTTCAGGAGCAAAGGGTTTACATTAGAAAAGCATCAGATGAAAATATCTCACCAGCTCATAACCAACTATCAGATCCCCAGAAAAAAATGTTTTTGGGCTGTTTCACATCTGAAAGCCCTTGTTCATTATTTCCACTTCCAGTAGATGATATATCAAGATTCTGAAGGAAAGGTTTGTGATAAAACTTCAAATCAAATTCCCACAAGCAAACAGTGTTTCAACAAAATTTGGTGCCATGCCATACTGCCAAAAATGTTTTCGAAGAACACAACATTAAAGTGCTCTCATGGCTAGGCAACTACCCAAATTTAAACTCAATTGAAAATATTCTGGCAATAGTCAAAAATCAATCTCAAGAATGAATTGTACCACAAATATGACCTCATTAAAGCAATACTATTGGTGTGGTTTCATGACGAATAAACCAAAAAAAGTGTAGTACACTTGTTGAATCAATGCAAAATTACGTACATGAAGTGATTAAGAATAAAGTAGGTATTAATTACTAGATAGTAACTAATTATACAGGTATGATTTTTTCCAAATTAATGTTATATTTTATTAAATAACATCTGTGTTCGGATTAATTTGCACACTACTGTAAGTCTTTCTTGACATTTATCTAGATCTTGATCACCTTTATTTCTCCTACTTAAATGTTACTGTTACAGCAAGAGACCTTTCTGCTGACAATCAGGGTATATGTGCACCTACCTTCTATTGTATGTTAACCCTTTAAACCCTTTTGCTACTTTTTCTTGCTCTGCAACCTGATCTTAATGTTTAATTTATTGACTTAATTTTCTCCCCCTCGTTATACTACTACACTTTCTAGGCATCCTTCATCAGCTTACCTACAATAAGTTGAAAAGATCTGCTCACAAGCAACAACTTTCTTATTTCTTTGATGCTTTGTTTTTTCCCTCTGAATTATGAATTTTCCATAAATTTTCTGACCCACATACTGATTTTTTTTTAGTACAGCACTCCATTTGACTCTGTGTAAAACATTCTCATGCTCTATGAAACAAAACTTTGCTATTCATTTCAAGCACATTCCATCAGCCATCCCCTTCTAATAACATCTCTCTTTTTACATCCTTCTTATTCCCTTTCAAATTTCCTCTAATTCTCTTTCTAATACAATTTCAGTTATAAGCTTTTCTAAATTGTCGGCCTCCATGGTGTAAGTGGTAGTATCTTGGCCTATCATCTGGAGGTCCTGGGTTTGAATCCCAGTCAGGCATAGCATTTTTCATACGTTACATTTCTATATCCCACATAAAAGCTTCAAGCTTATTTGGCGATATCATCAAAGAAAAAAAAAGGAAGAAAAAAGTGAAGTAACAGTGATACTCTTACAGATATGAACTTATATTCTTACATAACAGTTTACTTTTGTGCTATCACGAAGTAAATTTTATTTAAATGTATATAGCAGATATAGAAAATAGAACCACAAAAAAAAAAGAAATGTCATGTTACTGAGTGAACAATATATGAAAATGTTTATTTACCTACCACCCTCTCGTGTGGTTGCAATGAGGGGTGTAGATGGAGGCCCAGGTCCAACTTGGTTAAAAGCTCTGACAGTAATTTCATAACGAGCAAAATGATGCAATCCTGTTAAAGTGACCTCCTGTCTATGACGCCCCCTCACTGTTCTCATTTCAAGTGGACCTCTTGTTATTTCTCGATATCCAACTTGATAACCCATTACATCTTCAGTATTTAAATCCAATGGTATCTAAAAAAATATTATAAACAAATGAAAACTATAAACAATCTTCTTAATTATTGTAGTCAATGAAGCCTTTGATATCTTAATGAAAAACATTTTAACAACAGAATAGAGCAATTTCTATCCCTTAGATTCTTTTACACTATCAAGATGAAAATCAATTAACCATCTATTTACTTATATCTCATAAATAAATCAAATTTTTCTCCTTTTAACAGTAAATGTTTAAGATAATAGGTACAGGTTAAGACATCAAATGTTTTTTGATGTACATACTATCTTCAGAGAATTATTGCCAAGCAGCAATTGTCAGTCATAACACAGACATTGTCAATAATTTTATTTGTTTTTGTATTAAATATAAACCATCAAATAAATTATAGAAATGATGGTTTACTTAAGTTGGTAACACTGATAAAATAACTTGTGTAGTAGATTCTGTTATCTTGCTGTTGTTATCTGGGCCATGAATTAAAACATGTATTATTTCTGACAATTATTGTACTGTAAGATATTTTATAAAATTTGAATGTGGTTTTGTAGTAACTTAAGTTAAAAAATAAGTTTATAATGATGCAAGTTAAAAATGTATTTTACTTGGTTAATACCAAGACTTGAATATAGAGACTCAAAGTACGTTGAATTGTTATTTTATGTTTAATTATTTTAATAAAATTAACTAAATGATTATTAAAAAACAATTTAAGATATATGAGCAGAATGGCATACTCTGAAAAAAGTGTTTAAATGTGTCTACAACCAAGTCATTGTAATTACGTTAAAATGCTGATCGATTAAGATGCTATATTTTCATATCTTACATCTGATCAAGCAAGTTTGTTTAAATGTACAAACAAAATCTTCAAAAATGCCACATGAATTTCATTACATCAATTCATTAATGTATACGTTACAGTAACTTTAATAAATCCGGTGATTATGCATAATTACCAGTTAATATGTATAATCACCTGCAATATTGTAAAATTTAATAAATATATAGCAATTTATTAAATATACCAGTCATTTTAGATATTAATGTACTTTACATAAAAAAATACAAAACTCGACTATTAGCAGTAATTACTGGATTTATTATTTAAATAATCAAAATATTACTGTTAATTGGTCAAGGTTAGCGAATGAAGTGAGCATAGTTTATGTTTGGTTAGATTATGTTATGATGATTCCATCCAGTGGGTTAACCACCGGGTTGGTCTAGTGGTGAACGCGTCTTCCAAATCAGCTGATTTGGAAGCCGAGAGTTCCAGCGTTCAAGTCCTAGTAAAGCCAGTTATTTTTACATGGATTTGAATGCTAGATCGTGGATACCGGTGTTCTTTGGTGGTTGGGTTTCATTCAATTAACCACACATCTCAGGATTGGTCGAACTGAGAATGTACAAGACTACACTTCATTTGCACTCATACAAATCATCCTCATTCATCCTCTGAAGTATTATCTAAATGGTAGTTACCGGAGGCTAAACAGGAAAAAGAAAATCCAGTGGGTTGGTCTAGTAGTGAACTTGTCAGCTCAAATCAGCTGATTTCAAAGGTTCAAATCCTAAAAAAGGGTTATTTTTATACGGATTTGAATACTAGATCATGGATACTGGTATTCTTTGGTGGTTGGGTTTCAATTAACCACACATCTCAGGAATGATTGACCTGAGACTACACTTCATTTAAATTCATAAATATCATCCTCTGAAGTAATATCTTACGGTGGGTTCCAGACGCTAAGCAGAAAAAAGAAAAGAGATTATGTTGTTTCCGAGTACTGACGAATCGTAAGTAAAATTAACCAAACCAAACATAACCTACGCTCGCTTTTCTCGCCTAATTAACGTTTAATATACAAATTATATATGTTATGGGCAATATATGTCGATTATACATTTTAACCGGTAATTATGCATAATCACCGGATTAATAAAATTTATCATACAATGTGGATCATATACATTATATATATTATACTTTACAATTCATTCATAAATGTACAATCTTTACTGGGAGTTTTGGATGTAGAAATTGCTTATTAATTAAATAACCCTCTCATTTTAAGATAGAGTAGAAAAATGAGAATTGCAGTTCTTAAGATGTCCCTATGTGAACTAACTAAGAAAAACCACCCTCCTCTGTTTTAAGAGCACATACATCATTTGTAGATTTCTTGATGAATTATTAAATAATCTAAAGAATACATCAAATTAACTTTACCTTATATATTACCTCATATATTAACTTTACCTTCCATTTTATAGTAAGAGTTTCTGGGCTGCTAGCTTCTGCTACAACACCCTCAGGTGCAACATTAGGTGCTGAAAAATAAAAGTTCACCATTAGTAGCTATTGTACAAGGTTATTTGAAAATTATTCATATAGAAATAATAATGTTAATTATATAATAATGTTAATAATATTAATAACAAATTATTACTAAAGAAATATATTTAACATGTTATTTTAAACTATACTATGTGAGTGCTGAGAATTAGTTTTCTGGAGTCTAAAATTTAGACTCATTTTAGCCCATTTTAGTTCAAAGCATCTCTGAAAGAGATAATCTATACTATTAAACTTCTCACTTGACTTTTAAGTATTACAACTGAATTCATGGCTGCAAAAATTATGACATTATTTCAGAAGCTTCATCATAACCTTGTAATTCATTTGTACTCCATTGTAAATAAACAACTATATATGAGAGGTTATCTAAAGTACAGACCATTTCATTGTAAAAAAATTTAATCTGAAAACTATAAATAATTTTTTTTCTCTTACTACATACCTTATACTAATTCTCTATATAACTGCCAACCGATTAAGACATTTATCGTAGCGATACATCAGCTTCAGTATACCCTCGTCATTCTTCTATCGCTCGTCCATTTGGCCACTGATTAACATAATTTTTAAGTTCATCGTCACCCGCGAATTACTTACCAATCAAAAATTCTTTTAAATTCCCAAACAAATGGTAATCTGAAGAAGCAAGTCTGGACTATATGGTGGGTGATCATAAATTTCCCATCCAAATGTTCTCAGTAGATCATGTATCGGACTCGCAGTATGTGTACATGCATATCGTGCAGAGGATGATGCCACCAGTCAGCGCCCACGTCGCCAATTTTGAATGGCGCGTCGTAACTTTCATAGAGATTCGCAGTAGGCTTCTGAATTTATAATCGTTCCATATGAGATGAAATCAATCAGCAGTATGCCAAACCGATCCCAAAAGACTGTGGCCATCAGTTTGCAACCAAACGGGTATGGCTTGACCTTTGTTGGTCTGGTTGGTGATTGAGGATGACTCCATTCACTTGACTGCCGTTTTACCGCTGGCATGTAATACAAAATCCATGTTTCATTGCCAATAATAATTGAATTATGGAACTCATCAACTTTTTTTGTGTAACGCATCAAAAATTCTAAAGCAGATCCCATTCAGATTTCTTTGTGACGTTCCATTAAGACACGCGCCCAACGTGCATAAACCTTTCTGAAGAGTAAATGATCATGAACAATGCTACCAATAATAACTCTTGAAACATCAGGAAAAAGGAGGGCCAGGTCGGAAATCGTTGAGCGACGGTATTTTCTGATTTCATTATCGACGTGTTTCAACAAGTCGTCGGTGATTATCGAGGGTCTCCCTGAACGTTCTTTATCGTGCACATTAATTCTGTTATTCTGAACATTTCACACCGCTTTCAGACATTTCTTTCATTCATTACATTATCACCGTACACAACAACCAACTGCCTATGAATTTTTGCCGGCTTAACGTTTTGATGGTTTAAATAACATATGAATCCATGTATTTCTTTATCGGTGGCAAGATCGATTTTCCTAATAATTTTATAATGTAATAACTCACACCTAATCAAAGATACTACAACATGACAACTTACAGACGGCAATGCAGTGTGTGTATTACTAGCATGGCAATGAACGACACAGGTTCGCCAACCTTAAGGAGAGAAATTTCCCAGTGGTCTTTAATTTAAAGATATCTCTTAGATGCATGCTAAACCATTTGGCATGTTCTGAGTATGGTGTACTTGTTTGGAATTAATACTGTTTTAATATCTTTTCTTCTTCACATAAATTATATGTAATGTTCCTATTTTAGTATTTTTGTTTATAGTTTTTGTAAGTGCGAGCTACATTACAAATTGTGGGTGAATTATATGATCTATTTCATACAACATATCATTATGATCATCATGAAATTAATATATATTATATTATTTTTTCTTATGTTAATTTATTATTTTGTTATAAATTAATTTATAAACAAAAGAAATCACTTAAAAAAAAAAATACTATTTTAAAAGAAACCTACTGCTGTATTGTAAAGGATATGGTGTTGTTTTTTTTTTTACTTCCTTGTATAAGTAAAGGAAGTATTGTAATCGCGGAAAATTTTGGTTTTCAGATTTCAACGGAAACATCCATTTTGACTAGTACCGGCGTGACATCTGTACGTACATATGCATCTCTGATAATTCAAAAACGATTAGCTGTGAATGTTGAAATTTTGGATTTAGGACTGTTGTAACATCTAATTGTGCACCTCCCCTACTGACTGCAATCGACTGGACCAAAATTGTCCAAAAAAGCCCAAAATCAAAAAAAACTTGGATTTTGGACTTTTTCTTAACTGCTGTAATAAGCCCTCTTTGACAGCTTTTCAACGATAAATCATAAGTGGTACTTATTATCATTGGTTCCAGAGTTATAGTCAAATAATTTGACTATAACATGATCCAAATATTTGGATCATAGTCAAATATTTCATTTGACTATGATCCAAATATTTCATTAATTAATGAAATATCTGGATCTTACAAGGGGAATGCACATCGATTCGAATCAGACTTCATATACATTTTTTAAAATTATTGTCTTTAAATATATTGATTTATTATCATTATTAACCCCTGATTGAAAAAAAATGAAAAAAATCAGAAGTTATTAGTGCAATAAAATTTTATGTACTTTTCATTTTAATTCAAAAATCTTTACAGAGGTTAATAATTATTAATAAATCAATATATTTAAATTAAAAAAAAAAAGTTAATAAAAATATATGTATATGAAGTCAGATTTGAATCGACAAGTGCATGGTTAGAATCCAAGACATTCTCACTTACACCAGATAACTACTTGAACGACATGAAACAAAATTAATATATAAACTAATATAAAATGCTGATAGGACACCACAAAAAATGTGATGGTGTGTGATGTCCACCACAATGCAATTGTGTAATTGTCCACTTTATTTAAGAATTGAAGGATGATCATATCTCACTTTAAAATGAAATACGTTTAAATGAAGAGCAGCAAAAAATGTGTATATGTAATTTAACAGGCGTACAAGGAAGTCATGTGGTGTCCACATTAAATTTTTTTCAAAATTAAACCAAGTTTAAACAAATTTTTGTTGGTTTTTAACTGGACCACTACAATTTTAGTTTGCTTACTTTGATACTTCTAATTCAAGAACTCTGTCAATAGGATGGCATGGAAAAGGTGAAGTATTCAAGGATTGGTTTTATTGACATGAAAGTTTTAACACATGAGCGCCATCTCATTTTTTTGAATAAAAAAATTTCAAAGAAAATTTTTTTTGGATCTATTATGTTAAAAGGAATGAAAATATAATTAAATCAATAAACAAAATATATTTAAGTATTTTTAGTTTTATAACAGCAGGTTTTTGGGTATATCACATTGTGGGACGTCTAATACTGATCAATAACTCTAAAATTACAATAATCAATCAATAAATCACAATATAGCAGACTATTAATCCCTTCTCTACTATGATGTGGGTGACCTTGCAAGAAGTACATATCACATAAAAGAAAAATGATTCAGCCTTGCTTAAGATTAATAAGTATATTATAAGGACAATTTGGAGCCTGAAATGTAGTAGGCATTCTTTTATATGAGTGTTTTTTTTTTTTTTACACAACGGGGATTTATTTTACAGAATAAATCATTATTCACAGAGAAAGTAACTCTTTAATATCTCTTTTTTACATAATAAAATAAAACAAGTTTCCAGTCATTATACTTTCTAATATTACAAGACAGAAAAATGTTTTCGGTCATTATATACAATGTAAAAGTTATCATTCATATTTTTTACTACTGTAGGTAGTAAAGAGAAAAAGATTCCTCAAAAAAAAGAAAAGATATATGTTCCCCATTGTTGTGACCTAAATATCTTGATAATTTTCTTCCCCAATGAACTTTGTTCGTTTTATTAAACGAAAGCAATAACATTTGAACAAATTCATGGAAATTGATTCAGCTATTAAAAGGTTATCACCAGATAAACATAGTACATACAAACGAACATGAATTGCAAGACATATAAATTCTCATTTAAATCTTGTTTCACCATTTTAATTAGCATGTAATCTATAAACAAATAAACAAAAGCCAAACTGATTAATAAATTCTGAAAAAAATTTATTATTATTTTTTATATTTATACATATCTGTATAATAAGAAATAATTTAATGTTCATTGAAATTAAAAGTAATGTATTTTTATTTGCAGATTACATTGTTTCTTATTGTGGTGCACCCTGATTAAAACTGACAGTCAGTATTGTCCAGTGCCATTAATTGAATACTAGTAACTAGTATACACTAACTGGCTTTCAAATCCAGTTGCAATTTACTATATCTTTAACAAGTTTAAACTAGGGTTTTGAAGGATCAACAAGTATTTGTATTAACACCTATTGATCAACAATACTATTGAGTCTGCAGATGATGGACTTTAAACATAATATGGGTTTTACAATTATGAATATTTTTCCAATACTTGTAAATTTTAAATTACCATTAATTGTAGAAATAACTAGCAATTCAAGGTTTAAATGGAGAAATGGAGATGTGTTACATACATTCTAAGAACTCTCAAGATAAACCTAAATAAACTATTTAATGATCTTTTTCTTACCTTCTTGCAATGTAGCAGCCACTAAACTTGCACTTGGTGGTCCTGGACCAACTTCATTTACAGCTAAAACTCGAACATTATATGTTGTAGATGGAGCTAGAGCACTGAGATGTGCAGAGTGAACATTACCTCCTATAGTGATATTACTCCATGTGGTTGCTGATTCCTCTTGAAATTGAACAAGGAATTGGATAATAGATGAAGAATGATCTGGCAATGAAGGAGCCCATCGTAAACTAAGCCAACGACTACCAACTTCAACAAGTTCAACTCGTCCTGGAGCATCTGGTGGTTCTGTAATAAATTGATTAATTTTATGAAAAGTATTTATTATACATTTCAAAAAGTTTAACTAACACATTATGTAGCATTAATTCAGTACAAGAAGTAAATAAACATTTTAAAATTCTGTTTTAAGAACCTGAACAGAGAATAAATACAATTTCATGCATAATAATTTCATGAATACACAAATTCTGCTGTCCATAATTTATTTTAATGTAATTAAAGAATAGAAATACCAACTGAAGCTGTGGGATCCTATGAAAATGAATTCTTGGAATTAATATGGTATATCTAACTTATGCATTTACTGTGTTTATTGTGGTTTAAATTTCATTTAATATTAAACTGCAAAGTGTAAATGTGTTTAATGTTAAACCATATATCCAATATATGATAATATATTGAGAACTATCAAGTTTTAAATTAGTTTTGTTTATAAAAAGGCATAAGGCTGTAGCGTCTTTATCACATAGTAATAATACCATTGTAACCAGCCATTCATTCTTAAAGCCCCCAAAGTTCCCTTCTGGGCTTGAGAGCATTTGCTCTAAAAATTATATTATTTCTATTTACTTATGTAATTTCATATTTCAGTTCAATTGGAGAGGCATGTTCTCATCACAGTTTTGCAACCTAAAATGAAGAGTAACAAGCAAAGCTTTGGAATGACTAAGTTGTATGCTAGAATGTCAAGACTGGGACTGGGAATCTAGTGATGCCATGAAAAATTAACTGACAGCATAATTAAAAATAATAAGAATAATAAATGTGAAAATAGACACTATTAATGAAATGTTATTCACAGATAGAATGGAGCAATTTCTAGACTTCATGAATAGTATTTTAATTCTGGATCATAGTGAAACAAAGTGGAAAGTGTTATAACAAAGCAAGAAAGATATTAAGAAATGGATTTAAATTATTCTGAAGTGGAAGAATATGAGACACAAATGGACTAGAGATGATTCTATGAAAGGATATTTACCAATTAATATAGGAGTGAATGCAAATGATTAAATTATAATAATCACAGAAAAGCTAGAGAAATGATTTGTAAACCAGATCCAGATGTGTGTACCACAAATAGGGGAGATAAAGAATAATTTCTGGAAGTAGATAACATTAAAGGGGATTGAAATATAAAGAAATTTTAGTGCAAAGGAGGAAAAGTAAATAAATGATGTTGAGCAAGGGGTCCCAAAGATATGGGACAAGGAAAGGCAGAATCAAAGTTGTGGAAATTTTAGAAAGGATTTTCAGTAGTAAAAGATCACAAGCAGGAGATTGTACGCTTGCATCTATATTATGTGCAACCACTCAAAAATAAAAAAAGGTTACAAGTTTTTTTTAATATATTTTTTTGTTTCCTTGTTTTATAAGTTTTGTCTGTTACTGTGTTTTGGTTGTGCAGTTGTTATTATTGAATATATATGTTCAGTAATCCATTAATTGTATATATAATATATACAAAGATGGGAAAAGTAACTAAAGATGGAAATATAAATGTTTTGAAAATGAAGGAATTGAAAATTGGAGAAACTTTCCAGGAAAGCTTGAATGGCACTTACTTAATGCAGAACCTGATAATTCAGAGGAAGAATGGGTATAATTTTAGAAGAAAATGATAATAAGGGCTGAAAAATTATTGTAAGTTCTGGAAGAACAAGATAAGTAAAAGTCCCCTGGGGGAAATGGAGCAGGACTTACAAAATATGTGAAGAAAAACAATGCTGGGAAATATTTAGAGAAAAACTGAATGAAAATGTTGTATGAAGTATGATATTTTTTATAGAGTGGTTAGAAATTGAACAGTGTTAGAGAATAATAGGAACTATTAAGGATGAAATTAAAATATTTTGATTTAAAGAAAGTAATTTGAACTAGTGGAAAATCTATTTCTTGGACCAAATGAATAGCAGGGGGATTTTGGATGATAGAGCAGAGAAGGAAAATGAGAATGAGTTACATGAAAAGACAGAAACTGATCAGAAAAGCTATACAACAAAGTAAAATATGGAACAGGTTCCACAGAAGATGAGAATGGGGAAAGCATCAAGAGAAAATGAAATATCAACAGAGAGTACAAAAGCAATAGGTGGTAGGTTTGTAGTAGGTCTACATACTAGTTGGAGTAGGAGGGAAAGAGAAAAAGAGTACCGTCTGATTTGAAAACAGATGTTATTATACCAATTCATTTAAATGGTGGTAGGAAAAACTGTCTCTAATATTAAAGAATCACATTAATACGATATCCACAGCAGTGATCTTTGAGAGACTGCTAAAGAAGTGAGTAAGTAAAATAGTAGAGCTTTTTGGAGGAAAATTGGTTTCCAAGGAAGTCACAAACACTCAACAACATATTTGTTAAAATTGGTGATGGTCCTTTAAGACTAAGCACAATAAATACAGCTATAATTTACTTTCTGTAAAAGTGAAATATGAATAAAGTATTATTATTATTTTTGTTAAAATATATGAGAAAAGAAATAGAAGGATTTAATTATAGTGTCTTAGTATAATGATTAATTGTGTAAATTGTATTATAGTAAGAAAAGAGTGAGAGTTGGAGAATTCGGGTGTTAATAGATAAAATGATTCAGCGATGTATAATACAAGAGGGAATTTTTTATAAGTACTTCTTGGAAAACCATACTGGTAAAGTCAAGATTATGTTAGGAAAGTATATATTCCATTTTCTTGTTGCTTGTGAACCTCTTCTTTTTCTCTCCAAATAACATTGTCAGTTGTAGATCAGTGGCATCCCTGTTGCTAAATTTTGAATTACTTTCTAGTTTAATTTCTGATTTTAAAAATATTAAAATAATAATTTTACTAATAATATTTTTACTAATTTTAAAATATTATAGACATTGCAGCTAATGTCATTCAATTTTTTTTAAGTAGTAATTTATAGAGTATTTATAGAAGACAACAAATTAAGAAGGGAATTAGGTTAATGAGTTCAGAAGGATTTCAGTTTTTACCATATCAGAAGTATTATGAAGAAAGGAAATACCAAAAATAGAAAGAAGTGCTTTACAAAACATATTTATCAGTTTTCACATATACTGCAGGAAGCTGGTGTTCAAAGAAAAGTAAATAAATAGAATGAAGTAAGCAGTAGAAATGAAATTTCTGAGAAGCACATATGAGGAGAGGAAAAATAACCTGGATCAGAAATTAAAGATAAGATAGATGGTTGTGACAGCCGGAAAACAACTGAAATACTTTGAGTATAAAAAAAATACAGAGTGGGAAGCTTTCCAAGAAAATGTAGAAGGAGATTTGAAACTGAAACAGAAAAGGAAGAGGTAAGCCTTAAGAAAAAACCTAGGAGTTGTATAATAGTTGTGGTGAAGGATAATGGAAGAAAAGGTCAGAAATAAAAAAAATTTGGGAGAGAAATAGTTTTTTCTTTTGAAAGGGATAAGTGAAGTTATATGGGTCCAAACTGGGAAAGCCTGGTAAATTAGAGTGGTTTCAAATTTTATTTTAGTTAATCCATGTATCCTAAATTCCAGTTATCTATCTATAATATTATATAAAGAGGAAAAGGATTTTTGTTTGTTTGGGGTAAACAAAAAAACTACCTGATCAATTGCAACAGAATTTTACCCATGTTTCTTGGCATAACTTAGAAGGGTTTTAGTTATATTTCATCTTAAAAACAAAACTTATATTATATATATGTAGTTGTGGAGATTTGCTGGTTGAAGCACAAACTTCAATGAATTGTGAACTGCCTATCACTGTGGGAGCTGGGCTTGAACTGATTGATTATGAACATCTAAAAACCAACTTATAGATTTTTTGAGTTTCATTCAGAGTTTCAAGGGTTAAAATTGATTTTTGAATGTTTTTGAGACCCTGTTATTTTTTTAATTTCTCCATAACAAATGAAGAAATCAACCTGATTTTTTGTGAGTGTAATTTTCACGTCAATAAACAAATTTCTAAATTTTTGAAATAAGACCTTGTAAAGTGATGAAAGGTAAAAAAAAATTTTGAACAATGATTGTAAAGTTTCCCAATTCTGACTATAGTAAATGAGATATTCAGTACATTTGGGCTTGCAAATATTCTTTGGATAAATATTAAAAAAAAAATTCTTGGGTTTTTTAAATTCCGATTTTTTAAGGGTTGCAAAGTTATATGGTGCTGTGGCTCAACCAACACAGTCACTGCCATCGTTAATGTATGTGTGGCTGGACCTGCCTCCAGTTAATTGACTAAAAAAAATAAAATAAAAAACTGACCGCTATGGGAAACGCAATTAACCATGTAGCGCGGGCAAAGCTGTGATGGGGAGCTAGTTGTCCTTATAAATCAACTTATGGATATGTTTATTTATTAGTTTTATCTTTAGCATTTGCAAGGATAGAGGTCAGTTTCTTAGACAGCCACATATATCTTTAGCCATGGTTAACTGAGAAACATTAACGTAAGTTTTAAACAATGACATTTGTCCTTGTCAAGGTGTGGGTAATGTATTTTTCAGGAGTAGAAATCTAAATAATGAACTTACAAACCACCAGAATAATGATACTTTGATCTGAATATTATAATACCAATGAAATAAGAATAGTGTTCAAATACAATAGCTTACCTTTAACTGAAAGGTAGATGGTCATACTGTCTTGACCATAATGGTTATGTGCATTGCAGTGATATGTGCCAGCATCTCGTCTGGAGACATTAGAAAATCGTATTTCAGATGCTATTCCAGATGGAGTATGTCTTGAGTGAGCAGGTGGAAGATGAAGCATAGGTGAAGCACTCCATAAAACTTGTAACGGAAGATCTCCTTGCACTTCACATACCAGTACAACTTCTTCACCGGCTACTCCACTGCGATTCATTGTGCGTGCAGGAAAATGAGCTGGCACTTCAACACCACAACTAGATTAATTAATTTTATTCTATTTTAGTAAAATTAAATACATCTTAAAAAAATTAATTAGTTACAATTAAATTACAATGAGCTGAGCTTTATTTTTTTATTAATGATGTGTCATTTGTTTTCTGGTTTGAAGAATCTCAGTGTAAAACAACATAAAAAAATATTATTCCACTTGTCAATTAGGGTAGATTGTTTTCAAGGGGATAATTGTTAATATGGTATTGATCTAAAAAGCTTCAACAAGAAATTCACTGAAGAGTTGGATTTACCATGGTTTATGCCATGACTGAATGTTTGAGATTCTTAATCCAAACTGTGTTAACTCTTATAACAACATTAACAATGGATGTAAATGAATTTATAGTTTCAAAATAATTTTACAGTTCAATAAGTTGATCAATGGTCAAGACATCATTCCTGAATGGTTCATGCCTTTGATAAACTATTTCTCAATCTCATCTTCACTGTCATCAAACTTACACGCTGTACAACATTTCACAGTACACTAGAAGTGGTATTTCATGCTCTCTATATATTTTCTCAGCTCATATATTCATTTGCTTGAATGATTATGTAATTTGAACATATTCAGTTGAACACTGTTCATCCACATGAACAGTATGGATGAAGGCTGATTATTATGAAATTACTATTAATTAATTACAGTAATTTTTTGTGAACGTTTTTATTTTTTAACAACGAATAATTAAAAAAAATGGAATTAGTTTTTTGTTTATTGTTTTTTAACAATGTTTTTTGTTATTTATTTATTCACACCAGCAACTACAGGCTGATGCCCTGTTACAGCTACCCTCTTTTTTTAAGGGAGATGAATAATTAGTAAGTCAAAATATCTAGTCTGATTGGAATCTGAATCCAGAGTCTTACAGATGAAAGGCAGAGAAAGATTGGTAATAATTGCATTTTGGGGTGTGTTCAGCTCAAACAAGAAATGGGGGAGCTTTCTGAATTTAACTTCTTTCATGGAGGAAGAGTAATCTATGAGGGGGTGCAATGCAATAATACACAAAAACAAAAGGAAAAATAAATTTTCATTTAAAAAAAAAATCTAATTTTGTAACAATAGTTTGTGAGAATTAGGTGCAAATTGTATAACTGCTGCTTCAACTAATTGCTCCTTGTTAGTGAAAAACCAATTGTCGGTGAATGCTTAACATAGCTAACTCATGTTAGTTTAGCTTTAAACTAACATTTTAACTAATGTTAGTTAAATTTAACGTTTTCATCAATGGTGCTTCTTAGTCATGTTTTAATTCGACAAAGGGAGTTAAATGAGCACACAATAGTACTTGTGCAAGGCTGTGAAAGCAATATCAGCAGAGCCTTTCTAATGGTTAGGAAAAACGATTCACTATTTTTTAAAACTTCAATTATGTATTGCACTTCTTGCATCTCTTCCACATTTTGAACCAAAATTCCTTTTCTCCTTCAATGCTTTCTAAATTGCAGAAAGATGCACAAGATGAAGTACTTTCGCACCATTCCTCTAATGAAACACCTCTCATATTACTTGGATGGTAATCTATCAATGAAAATGCAGGCAATTTGGCTGCAAAAAATCTGACTTCTAAAGATGTTATAATCTAATCCAAACAAGGAATTATTAGACAAGACCTTCTCTGAAATTCGGATGGATTTCTGGCTGGACGATTGCTTCTATGCTTCTGTTGGCCAGCAGTGAGAGATGTGGTTATATTAATATTCAAATGCATTACAGTGTTGTCTGCTTAGTTTACAATAGGAGTCCTGACATTCTCTACATCTTCCCAATGAACTCGTAGCACATCAAGAATAGTTTGAATGTGCTGGTTGGCTTTGACTATGTCAAGTGTCTTCAATTGAAGTGCTTTTGCTACTGGTTCTAGTATAGCAAAATACTTAGCAATTCATGTTACTGACACAATAACAGAAGATCTGCACATCTCTGCATTCATTTGATAAGCATTTTTCCTTGTTGCTGCATTTCTCTCTTCAGCTAAGGTTTCTAAAGCATCAACAATATTAATGAAGTGATTCTTAAAAATACGGATGGTGTTGTATTGCTCTGACCACACAGTCTCACAGAATTTAGCAAAGCTAGTAATAAGCTTGCGTTGTAAAATGGACTCATAAAAAATGTGATTATTTCCTTGATAGTTCCATTGCAGTTTCAAATTTCTGTGATAAGTTAATGTCATTAATGACAAGGTTAAACTTGTGAGAAGAGCAATGAAAGTGAAGGGCTTTTTTGTACTCTTGTCTCAAGATCGCCTGCACACCTCCTTCTTTCCTAGACATGGTGGAACATCCGTCGAAGCCTAACCCCACTAGGGGTTAGGCTTCTAGGCTTTTAGGTAATCTAGGGTTAAGTTTGTCACAAAATCTTCAATGGCTTTGTCACAAATCCTAAAAACTCTTCTTTGATTTTATTGGCCTTTTCATTGAAGAAATGGTAATCCAACAGTCAGTTGTTCTTTGCCAAAAATATCCATGGTTTCATCAGACAAAATGCTGTAAACACAAGCTGTTTTAATCTTTGTGACATAGCTCAATTATTTCATTTTGGATGATAGGTGATTGGTATGACATGTTTTTTGGTCCATGCTCAAAATGATCGTTTTGTTGTGAATCACCTGCTTCGATGTGTAAATTGCTTAAGTTGATATTTAATTATGCCTTTATCCAGATTTTTGCCTCTGAGAGGTAAACCATGTGTGCCGGAAAAAATGATGCAGGAAACGCTCTAATATTTATTATATATTATTATAATAATAATATTATATATTTATTATAATAAAGTGGTGGTAGCATGAATAAACAGACTTTACAGTCATAAAAAATTGCGTACACTATTTACACACTTATGTGAAAGTAACAACTGTATTGACTCAAACCAAAAATGTGCGCTATTATAAACTTAGTAAATAGCTTCTGGAACATTTCCATCGTGTCGTGAATTGAGACATGCATGATGAGACTATTCTAGAAAACTTGTTGCTGCAAGTAAGATGATGCCAGCGTGTAACAGTAGATCTTAAATCTTTTCACAGATGATGCGAGAGTCCCTATTTTGTAATTTGTTTCTTTCAAAATGTTGTTTAATTTAAAACTTTTCAAAAATGTGTTACTTATTTGTTTTATTTTTAAAAAATTCCAGATTGAAGGGGGGGCAACTGCTCCTTTGCCACCCTCTGGATACACCCATGATTGCATTATGAGAATATTTTGGCAACATTTCCTTCACTTCTTAGTCCCATAAGGTCATAAAAACATACTGCTCACTATGTTATAATATAACTAGGATTATAGTGCTTAATTCCTGATCACCTGAAAATTTGACTTTTTATGTAGAATCTAGGAAGTTATGAAAATAAATACATATGTTGTTCAATACATAATATCCCTTTTTGGCAAATAGCTAATGAAAGCAATTTAGTATAAAGATTGCAAATGTAGTTCAATAATGAGGTAAAAGTTGCCTCACTACCTGTACACATAGTCAAGATTTTGATACGATTTTGTGTTTTATGAATATCTTAGGTTCAAAAGAAGGAAAAACATAACTTACCATTTACTCTTAAGAAAATTGTTTTCTTCAGAACATTTCCTATTCCGTTATTTGCATGACAAGAATATTGTCCTTCATGAGTTGAATCTGTTGCGCGAATATATATTGTTCCATTTGGGAAAACAGCAAAACCTGGACTTGTCTCAATCTGCATAAAATCAGTTAAATCTTCACCTAAAATGATAAAAAAATGCAGAAAATTTATTCATGTGTAATTTTTGTATGTTCTATAAAAACATTACTTTTTTAAACACATCATATGCAATTATATATTTACAAATTTATTTTTAATCTATACAGAATCATCAAAATGGGACAGACACAGAAATAATTTAATTTTATACTGCCTTTACCAATCATGTGTTTGAGAATGAATTTTCACTGACTTTCCTCAGCACTGAAAATTGGGAAAAATTTAATAGATATTTCTCAATATTTTCTAAGTTTAACAGTAAAGTTCAATGAACAAAAATTATTTTGGCATTTTGCAGCAGATAATAATGTAGCCGATTTATAGTCAATTTTTTATGCAGTCACTCAGACTATATAGGACTGACATGCATTTTTCAACATAGCACAAATAATAAATTTTCTGGTGCAATAGATTTTAGTTACATTAATTAAAAATAAAAAAAATCTGCTATTGCATTTCCATAGAGAAATAACTGTCATATTGTCACCTTTATTTAATAAAAATTACATATTAAAATTTCTGCAAAAAATTTTAATGTATACATGTGTAGGATTGTATGATTGTGTGAAAAGTATTGAGGACAATTATTTCAAGCACAACAAACCGCAATCAATAATTAAACCCTACTACTCATATGATTAAATTGGCTGACCAATTGGTGTAACAATATCATACTGCCCTCTGTATCACCTGGTTCTTGATTTCAATGGCCAATAAGAGTCTGACATTTATTCATGTACTATTTTATCTTCCTTATTAAAGTATGTGCATTACATGTCCAAGATGCCATGTCATATGTTATTCTATAGATTTAAAATAAAATTTCAGTTGTAATTTATTAAAAGTTTTATTGACAATAAAATTGGCATTTAGTAGAAGTGTAAATTTTTAAAAGTATAATTAACACATTAAGGTCTTATCAAACATAATTTACCTAACTATTTCTTAAATCAAATTTGTTACTTTCTGCCAAAACCCATGTATATAAAATTAATGGTTAATTCATCATACAGGAATACATTTTTTCTTGCACAATTCTGTTAATATGTAACCTATCTGTGTATGGTACAAACGTTTTTATATGGTAAGACTTCTTGTGTATGGTAACTGAAATTTTATCTTTTTAAACGTGAAAAAAATAATGACTAACAGACAGTTGTAAAATAACTCTGTAAATGGGTCAAATTGAATGATGTAACAACACTGTATATGATACAGTGATTTATACTCGTATAATGAATTAAACTATACCATAAACAATATTAACTGTGAAACTAACAATTTTGCAGATGCATATCTTGTATATAGAACATTTATACAAGAATTTTATTTTACAGTATCTATATTCTACAAGTGCCACATTTGAAGCAGGAAAAAATTATAAGCACGCACACTCAGTAGCGTGCAAATTAATCCTAACACAGAATTTTTTGTTTATTTATATGTTTGGCTAAATTGCTTGACCACACCAATTCTTTGGTTGTCTATCTTTCTTTCTTTTTCCTGTTTAGTCTCTGGTAATTACCTTTCAGATAATACTTCAGAAGATGATATGTATGAGTGTAAATAAAGTGTAGTCTTAGTTTGACCGTTCCTGAGATATGTGGTTAATTGAAACCCAACCACCAAAGAACACCGGTAACCACGATCTAGTATTCAAGTCCTGGTTAAAATAACTGACTTTACTGAACTTGAACGCTGGAACTCTTGACTTTCAAATCAGATGATTTGCGAAGATGCGTTCACCACTAGACCAACCTGGTGGGTTTAATTGTCTGTCTAATGTGAGGTTATTGTACTTTGGTTATTTGGAAATTCTATGTAATAGATGGTGTTTTTGTGAAAGTTTATTCTATTTTTTATTACAAAATCATATTTTTATATTTTTTGTCTTGAATTTCTTGAATATACAGAGTGTATCAAGAAGTTCTCCCGGGACTTTCATAACCTATTCTATTCGTAAAAATGTTGGAAAAAGTTCTCAGCGCTAGAGGAACATCTTCAAGCAGCTGCGGCAATTCTTCTTGAAGAAAGTTCAAGTAGACCTCAGCATTTAAGCAGCCAGAGGTCCAAGCAGCTGATTGTGAAGAAGGTCGCACCATACATTGATGCTAAATTGGTGTTTAAAATCGCCTTCCATCGTTTCATGAGGATTTAGTTCTGTCCATGTATGTCCACTGCGAAAGTTACTGATGCCATCCTGAATGAAATTTGACTAGTCGATAAACAAAACATACTTGTATAGTTGTCGATTTGAGTTCCATCAGTGACAGAACTCCAAGCTAAGCGGACCATCTCCTGGGTGTATATATTGAACTGGCTGTTTATGATAATGATAAAACTTGTTCTGTATAAATTTCCTCCAAACCATTGACTGCGAAAATCCGATCTGCTTGAAAGATGTCCTATACTGTCGCCTGGACTGCGCTTAACTGCATTGCTAATAGTTTCATAAATAACAGAGTCGTGTTGGACAGATCGTTAGTACTGGTACGAATATTAGGTAGTGAACCTGTTCCTGAAGATTGTGAAAAGTCGCGCTAAATGTTTTTGGATATGAAATTCTGCGATTTGGAAAACGTATTTCATATTCTACTGCAGCAGCTGTAACGTTACCATAAAACACAAAAAATGAATATCATATCAGTGTATTCCTCTGTACGGCATTACTTCAACAGCAAACCGCACAGTTCAAACTAAACAGCACAGTTCACATACAGTATTGCGCTTATTGATTGATTAGCTGTTGTTAATTTATTCCCAACTTTGAAATAATAATTTTTCAAATAATTTATTGTATTTTAAATAATTTTTGTTTTATTTTTATTTTACAATTGTGTAATTTCCAATTTTTTTTACATTTTTAACAGTAAATTTTGTTTTTATAAATTTTTCACATCACCAAAAATGAATTTGGTTTTTGTTTATATTGAAAGTACTTTTCTGACAAATGTAGTAAGGTACTGTTTCTTAATAGAATTCAAATTTTTTAAACTTTTCTTTGCTTTATTCAACTTAACTTACACGAAAGAATTAATGTCTCTACAAGTTTTGGTTAAGAAGTTTTATGTGTTTATTATCTATTTAATAAAGTTATTGTACATCAAATGCAAAAAACAGGATTTTTACCCTAATTTATTGATTTTGACCTCAGAGTTCTCAAAAACTGCTGCAGATACAGTTCTGGGACGTATTTTATTTGATTTTTCAAGTAAAAAACTATAAGAAATCACTAATTCTGCCCCTTAATTAACGTCATAAAATTTCAGTACCTCATTACACCTGAGTAGCTGAAATCCGAGCGAAATCTTTCACTAGCCATGACTCGCAAACGAAGCTTTTTAGAACATATGTTTATATGAACTTTTTCCAATATTTTCACAAGTAGAATAGTTTATAAAAGTCCTGAGAGAACTTTGTAATACACTCTGTGTAATATTGGATATAACTCGATGAAAACATTTGAAAATTGTTTCTCTTCTGAGCATACCAGTATGACAAAATCACAAACAGCTTCTGAATGTGGTGTTGGACTAGGGATAGTGAATACTATTTTAATACATTTTAAAGAAACTGGTTCCTTTCCAACTCAAAGAAAAGGTGCACATGTGGCCATAAAAGAAAAACTGCTCTATCTCAGGATTGGTTATTAGTGAGAAAAAGTAAACTTGATAAAAAATTATCTGCTGCGGACTTAAATCGAGAATTAGAAGCCAGTGAACAAATTTACTCATGACAACTGTTATATGTTGATTTCTTACAGTTGAATGTAAAGCTTGATGGCCAGCCAAAAAGCAGCTTTTAACACCAGTAATTTGCAAAAAAAAAGGCTCTTGTGGGCCAAAGCACATGATAACTGGATCAAAGAAGACTGGAAAAATGTTGTTTTCTGACGAGTCACATTTTTATGTTCAAAGGCAAAGAGTTTACATTAGAAAAGCAACAGATGAAAATACTTCATCGGCTCATAACCAACAATCAGTTAAACGTTCCCAGAAAATCTGTTTTGTTGTTGTTTCACATCTGAAGGTTCATTATTTACAGTAAATGGTATGTTGAAAACTGATGGATATATCAAGATTCTGAGGGAAAGGGTTGTGACACAACTTCAAAACAAATTCGCACAAGGCAATGGATTGTTCAACAAGATTTGATATCATGCCATACTGTCAAAAAAGTGGAACAAGTTTTTGAAGAACGCAACATTAAAGTGCTCCCATGATCAGGCAACTCCCCAAACTTTAACTCACCTGAAAAATCATTGGGCAATAGTCAAGAAAACGATCTCAAAAATGAACTCATTAAACCATTACTATCACTATGGTTTCATGATGAAGAAACCAAAAAAAATATGTAGTACACTTATTGAACTGATGCTAAATTGTGTAGATGAAGTGATGTGATTAAGAATAAAAGAGGACATATTAATTACTAGACATCCACAAATTGCACAGGTATGATTTTTTCTAAATGAAGTTACTTATTATCAGAAATTAAATACTTTATGTATCAGTAAAGAATACTACTTCATAAAAAAATCAAGAATCATCAAAGATGCAAGTCAATCAGAGAGTTACACAGAATTTAAATTTTAGACCTTAACTGATTAAATGAATTAATGAAAACTTTAGTTAAAGTTTAGAACGTAAAAACATGCACAGCTTAATATGTTTTTATTTATTTTGAATTGGTTTTAATATTATTTTAAACATACAATTATATCATTACCATACCAGCTGCTCTCATCCATGTTATTAATGGTGGAGGGAAGCCATTCGCTTGACAATGAAGTGTTGCTGGATGTTGAAATAAAACAGACATGTCTTGTGGTTCAATAGCCCAGCTTGGTGCCACTGACAACATTTACAACAAAAAAATATTAAAGATTTGCAGTATTAATAAGGAATTAAATCTAAACAAAGTGAAAACAAAAAAATTCTTATTTAATTATGTGAAGAAACGTTATGAACGTTGAACAATTTTTATTATCAGTCATTTTTTGCTGTAATTTTTTTACTATTTTGTATTCTTTAAAAATCTTAATTGTTACACTTTTTTGTTATTGAAAATTACTATTTCTTATTGTTAAAATTATTTTCTCATAAATTAATTGGATCAGAATCTAGATTTATGACATACCAATCTTTAATCTTAGAACATATGTAATTTCATAAATAAGCTGTTTCTACAGCAGAAATGAGGGAGAGTTATTAAATTATTTTATTAAAGTAATTATTATACTTGTTTTAATCCAAAAATCTTTCATTTTTGCATTATAAGCATTTAAAATATTGCCTTTTCTGTAGAATTAGTCCTAGTTTTCTGAGGTGACAGATAAGTACAAGACTTCAAGGTAAGTAATGAAATTCCTCAGAGCATTAAAAGGAAAAACAAGAACAGATAAAGTTATGAATGTGGACAAATGAAGAAATACCTGAGGCAAGAGAATCTGAAGCAAAGAATTACAAAAGTAAGAGTTGAAGGTGGTTGACCTTAAGGATACTCAAGAATGTGAGTTAAGGGTAGTGAGCTGAGAAGAGGGGATAATTGACTGCTAGTTAAAAAGAATTGGTGAGAGGAAAGGAGTCATTAGGTAGGCTAAGAGAACATAAGTTATAGTAGAATCATTTCTTTTACATTATAAATAGCATGTGATAAACAAAATTGTAAAAAAATTCTTAATAGGAATGACAAAGAGAAACTTAAAAAATGCTTTCAGGAATATTTAAAAGCATATAAATATAATTAAGAGAAATATTATTTATTGATCCCATTAGAAATAATAAATAAACATTTTCAAATATAAATAACACACAAATATTATATAAATTCCTTTCTCTAGAGAAAATACACGTAATAAAAAACAACAGAACTATTATTAACAACATCTAATATCTGAACACACTGTTGTGTTCACTAACACTGGATTAAGGGACACAAATACTGGATTAAGGAAACAACACATTAAATTTAAATTATTCAACTTATATTTAAAATATATATCTAAATTATGATGACAGAAACAAACATATCCATTATTATAACACAGATTGTAGTAGCAGCAGTAGAATAGTTTATTTTATGTTAGTGGTTAAATAGTTAAGCTATATTTCTGATATTTCAACTACATTTTTAATATAATTTCCACAAAACAATCTGATGAACAGATCTCTGTGGAAGTGCTAAATGTGGAGGAAGAATTAAAGCGGTAAGTAGGAAAATTAATTTCAATATAAAAGGGTCTAAATGTGGTAAGAGTGGAAGATGATTATCTATCTATGTTCATGATAAATTCTGGAGTACTATAAGGTGATGGAAGTTCATCTGTGCTTTTCAATACTGCCGTGAGTAAGGCTCTTAAATAGAAAACAAACATGGGGCTAATGTTTGAGTAATATTTATAGTTCTTATAGTCTTATTTATAGTTCAATGGCAAATGATGTTATCATTTTGACATTGAAAAGATTGATGTGAATCCTTTTATTGGAAGAAATGTAATATCTAAGATTTGAACAAACAACAAAAGATTATGAAGATTAATGGCAACAAAATTATATTCACGCATTTTGGACAAGGAACAGGAAAAGAAGAAAACATGATTTTTTTACTAATATATGACTTTAAATAGTTTAGCGCAGTTCTAGAAAGCCCTCCATTAACTGTTAAAATACTAAAGTAGCAGAAAACAAGAAACTAAAAGTAGAGAGTCTTTTTATTAGCAACAAACTGATGACATATCTTTTTTTTAAGATATGTCATCAATCTTTCATAAGATAACTTTGTTCACCAGACAAAATTTTCTATTTTTGAACAGTGCTAATGAATGAGATGAATTTTTTGGCAAGAAAAAATTAATACAAGTTGGATGCATCATTTGAGTGGAATCTAAAGAGCAAAGATGGAATATGAGTTCTCCAGCTAGTAAAAATTTTAAGACAATCATCTAAAGTGATAAAGAGAAGCTAAATGATCTTTTGGAGTGGAAAACTTCAGTTTTTTGAAATTTTCTTTAAATCAGCATAACACAAAAAGCCAGTGGTAGAGACATACTTGCCGAAAATAATGTGAAGCTGGCTGTACTGAAAATATATAATTTGCAGTGAAAAGGAGTTTTTCTTCAAGATAATGTACATTATTATCTGTACATTGTATGATTAACATATAAAGAAAAAAAAATAATAATAATAATAAGCTGTGAGATTCTGCTGTGTCCACCTCTTACAGCCTAAACTTTATTTTGTGAGTTTTTAAGTTAAATTAAATTAATTATTTCATAGTATGATTTATAAAAAAATGTATAAAGTAGTATGTGAATATACTAAAAATTAGAACAAGGGATTTTGTGGAAAATATCAAAGTTGTAAATCTATTGAATAAACTGCATTAAAACAGTAACTAACCCCTTTATTTATCAATATAAATACAGCTACATCAATTCTGAAGTAGCTGTCTTATAATAAAGCTTATTTTCAATAATATTTAACAATAAATATTAACTATATTGGTACCTTTAATTACAAGTTTTGCTGTGTAATTAGTTTGAGCAGCAGCATTTCTGGCAATACAGGTATAGTGACCAGAATGTTTTGCAGCTAATTTGCTGAAGAACAATGCATTAACAAACTGATGAACTTGTTGCTGAACATCAGGTTCTTGAACTAAAGGGCGACCATCTTTATGCCATGTAATATCAATTGGAAAATCACCAGATAGTATTGTACATGACACTTGTGCTCTATGTCCTTCTTGAAGGTTATCAGGAAATTGGAATGGTTGAATTTGAGGAGGTTCTAAAAACAAAATAAAATACAAGAAATAATATTTAATTTTACTACACTAAATAATCTAAAAAATAAATTATCTTTAAAAAGAAAATATTTTTTCTTAGTTAAAAATCTAGATCAAAAGAACACTTCATACATACGGTTTGATTTATGTAAAACATATTGAAAATAAAATTGAAGAGTAATATTTCATTAAAAAAGAGAAAGATTGCATTAGGTAAAAAAAAGGTTATCCAAATAATTCCCCATGAATCAACAATACATGATTATAAAATTTATGAATACATGAATTGGCCTCCTCTATGAATAATGAGACCTTGCCGTTGGGAGGGGGCTTGAGTGCTCAGGGATACAGAGTAGCTGGACCGAAGGTGCAACCATATCGGAGAGGTATCTGTTGAGAGCCAGACTAAGGAATGATTCCTGAAAGAGGGCAGCAGCTCTTTCAGTAGTTGTTAGGGGCGTGAGTCAGAATGACTTAAACGGCTCTGAGTACTGCGCAGCTGAAAGCAATGGAAAACTACAGCTGCTTTTTTTCCAAGAAAATGTGGCTCTCTGCATTTTCATATAGCAATGATGGAGGCGTCTTCCTTTGTAAAATATTCCGGAGGTAAACTAGTCCCCCGTTCGGATCTCCGGGTGGGGACTACTAAGGAAGGGGTCACCAGAAAATTAAAATATAATATTAAATTAAAATATAACGTAGAAAATATAAGAATGCTAGTGATGAAGAAAGTAAAAGGAACTATTGGCAATTAAGAAATGCTATAAACAGGAAGTGCAAACTGGCGAAAGAAGAGTGGATTAAAGAAAAGTGTTCAGAAGTGGAAAGAGAAATGAACATTGGTAAAATAGACGGAGCATACAGGAAAGTTAAGGAAAATTTTGGGGTACATAAATTAAAATCTAATAATGTGTTAAACAAAGCTGGTACACCAATACATAATACGAAAGGTAAAGTCAATCTATTGACAATATATTCCACCCATCTGGGTGGAATATATTGAAGAGTTATACGGAGGAAATGAATTAGAAAATGGTGTTATAGAGGAAGAAGAGGAAGTTGAGGAGGATGAAATGGGAGAAACAATACTGAGATCTGAATTTAAGAGAGCATTAAAAGATTTAAATGGCAGAAAGGCTCCTGGAATAGACGGAATACCTGTAGAATTACTGCGCAGTGCAGGTGTGGAAGCGATTGATAGATTATACAAACTGGTGTGTAATATTTATGAAAAAGGGGAATTTCCGTCAGACTTCAAAAAAAGTGTTATAGTCATGATACCAAAGAAAGCAGGGGCAGATAAATGTGAAGAATACAGAACAATTAGTTTAACTAGTCATGCATCAAAAATCTTAACTAGAATTCTATACAGAAGAATTGAGAGGAGAGTGGAAGAAGTGTTAGGAGAAGACCAATTTGGTTTCAGGAAAAGTATAGGGACAAGGGAAGCAATTTTAGGCCTCAGATTAATAGTAGAAGGAAAATTAAAGAAAAACAAACCAACATACTTGGCGTTTATAGACCTAGAAAAGGCTTTCGATAACGTAGATTGGAATAAAATGTTCAGCATTTAAAAAAAAATTAGGGTTCAAATACAGAGATAGAAGAACAATTGCTAACATGTACAGGAACCAAACAGCAACAGTAATAATTGAAGAACATAAGAAAGAAGCCGTAATAAGAAAGGGAGTCCGACAAGGATGTTCCCTATCTCTGTTACTTTTTAATCTTTACATGGAACTAGCAGTTAATGATGTTAAAGAACAATTTAGATTCGGAGCAACAGTACAAGGTGAAAAGATAAAGATGCTACGATTTACTGATGATATAGTAATTCTAGCCGAGAGTAAAAAGGATCTAGAAGAAACAATGAACAGCATAGATGAAGTCCTACGCAAGAACTATCGCATGAAAATAAACAAGAACAAAACAAAAGTAATGAAATGTAGTAGAAATAACAAAGATGGACCACTGAATGTGAAAATAGGAGGAGAAAAGATTATGGAGGTAGAAGAATTTTGTTATTTGGGAAGTAGAATTACTAAAGATGGACGAAGCAGGAGCGATATAAAATGCTGAATAGCACAAGCTAAATGAGCCTTCAGTAAGAAATATAATTTGTTTACGTCAAAAATTAATTTAAATGTCAGGAAAAGATTTTTGAAAGTATATGTTTGGAGTGTCGCTTTATATGGAAGTGAAACTTGGACAGTCGGAGTATCTGAGAAGAAAAGATTAGAAGCTTTTGAAATGTGGTGCTATAGGAGAATGTTAAAAATCAGATGGGTGGATAAAGTGACAAATGAAGAGGTATTGCGGCAAATAGATGAAGAAAGAAGCATTTGGAAAAATATAGTTAAAAGAAGAGACAGACTTATAGGCCACATACTAAGGCATCCTGGAATAGTCGCTTTAATATTGGAAGGACAGGTAGAAGGAAAAAATTGTGTAGGTAGGCCAAGTTTGAAATATGTAAAACAAATTGCTAGGGATGTAGGATGTAGAAGGTATACTGAAACGAAATGACTAGCACTAGATAGGGAATCTTGGAGAGCTGCATCAAACCAGTCACATGATTGAAGACAAAAAAAAAACATGAATTGGTGTACAAAAATATTTTTAAAACTTTTCTGCCACATTGAAGTGTGTGTGGTTAGCTTTGTGCCATAGATTTTTTAAAACTGATTTCTGTGATTTTTGTATTTATTGACTAGTCATACAAGATTCCTGTCATACATGGTAAGACGTAATACAAACCTATTTTCTTATTTTGAAGCAGATTAGCGATTTCTATCATATGTGGTTTAATTGATCATAAATTATGTTATTACAGGTTAGATGATATAGTAATATGATCTCGGGTAATTAAATGTAAAATCTGCAAAGAAAAGTGGTTTTGGAAAGATGTAGAATGCAAATGAAGGGGATCAGTATAAGTTACAGATATGATACTAGTGTGCACTCACAAGTAAATATAAGATATTGATACAGCAGTTAACATTTTAGTAGGACTGAATCTCTTGTATTCACAAAAAATAGGGACAGAAAAAAAAACAAATTAAATTTTGCTTTTCAAATTTAAAAGTTTTCAGATTGTTAAAGATGTAAAAATAATGCATTTCTATAACAAATTGCATTTTTTAAACACATGTTTGTATGTTTACTTTTCTTTGAAGATATTCTACCTCAATTATTGAAGTTTTCAGAATAACATTAAAAGTTTACTCTAAATTGCCAGTTTAAGTACCATCTCTAGGAAATGCTTAAAAACATATTAACAAAATTAATAATTATTTACAATTTTAACATATTTGAGGAGAACTATTTTATAAACAGCAGTAAAATAGAATGGAAAAACCACAATATCAATCAAGAAGAATCCTACACATTTATGATTATTTCTGTCATTCCATTTTTTCTTTAAGAAACAGTTGCTAAGTATTATGTATCAAAAAATGCAATCAGTGTGCAGTTATAAAGACAAATAAAAACTCACTAGGTGTTAGCAAGCTAAGCATATAAAGATACTGTTATCTGAGATGTTCCTGGTGTTACAACCATTAGGTTGTAAGGAATTCAATTTACTATCTTAAGTAGGACTCAAAGAAAATATTTTAGTAGTTTAAGGAGAAAATAAATATGCTACAATTATATTTGTAGCATATTTATTTATATATATATATATATATTTATTTATATATTTTATATATATATATATATATATATATATTAAAATACCATTTTCTGAAGAGAAAATAAAAATGATGGGAAAAACAATTCAAAATATAAACTAACTTACACCAGATTATAAAATTTAAAGAAATTATGGAATAAACTAAATTAATTTTAAATACTATTAATTATACTCTACTAATTTTTTGCCAGAATCACTTTTCTTTTCCAGAAAGTTCTGAGTTTGAAATCAAATTAGATTTATCACTCTTCACTTATTACAAAATTTTTATCAAACACAAACACACACACACACACACACACACACACACACACACGGATGCAAATGAATAGCAATCTTTAATCATTAGTATGAATAAATGTGATGAATAAAACTTACTCATAACTTCCAGAAAAAGTCTACCACTAGCAGCTTGATTTTGTTGATTTCTAACAGTACACCTGTATTCACCTTTGTCAATTTCTCCATCTACATTACTAATAAGAAGTGTACCATTATTGAAAAGTCTATGTCTGTAATGAGAAGGTAATGATTCACCACGACGTTGCCAGGTTGTACTAGAGAGAGGAAAGCCAGCTACTGGACATCTTAAAAATACATTACCACCAGATACTGTAGTCAAGTTAAGAGGAGCTCTTGGTGTAGGGGGACCTGCAAAAAAATAATTTAACTAATAAATAAACTACATAAATCAAATAGTCTCTAAAATTAATTGTTAAGTAATTTTGAATTTGTTTTTTTTAAGCATGCTCAATTTAACAGGTAAATCCTATGTGATAAATTTGTTTAATTTTATAATGAAATTCTGAGATTATTATTATACTTAATAGGAAAGTTTAATTATTAATAAGAAAGTTCAACAGTATATTGCTAAATTAATAATTTTTTTTACCATTGTATTTAGTAAACTTTTAGAGAAGATTTTTGGCAGTGTCTAATTAAATGACTATTTAGGAGATATGGCTTAAACCAAGTATTATATTCTAAAGAGTCTTATTATTGTAGTAATATTTGGAGATGGTGACTAAATTACTTCTATAAGAGATTTAGTCAAATAAATTATTTTATTTAGGTGCTAATTTATCAGAAAATTCTGTAACAGATGAACAGTACATTTTAAATCAATTTGTGAAGTTAAGTCAGCTTAAGTCACTGATCAACCCACTGGGTTGGTCTAGTGGTGAACGCGTCTTCCCAAATCAGCTGATTTGGAAGTTGAGAGTTCCAGCGTTCAAGTCCTAGTAAAGCCAGTTATTTTTACACGGATTTGAATACTAGATCGTGGATACCGGTGTCCTTTGGTGGTTGGGTTTCAATTAACCACACATCTCAGGAATGGTCAAACTGAGAATGTACAAGACTACACTTCATTTACACTCATACATATCATCCTCATTCATCCTCTGAAGAATTATCTAAACGCTAGTTACCGGAGGCTAAACAGGAAAAAAAAAGTCACTGATTAAACTGCTTTCTGTCAAAGATAAGTACACAGTTCTTGTAAGTGAAATTAAAAATTTCCTTTTACTTTTTTCATTTATCAAAATTGGGCAGCCCATCCATTTTTGAGATGCCAATCATTTAATAAAAGGTTTTGTTTAAAAATTTCATAACTAAGTGAGTAATGCAATTTTCTGCAGTGAGCATCATGTACATAAATAATTGAAGTTTTGCAAGGCAGTTATTAAAATACAAATTTTTATGACATTTCTATATTTCATGGAAAACTGAATTGAGTATTTCTCAATTAACCCAATTTTTTTGTGTCTGAGGATCACAGAGAAAAGCTGAATGGATTTAAATTGTATTGAAATCATAGATATGGTTTAATTTTAAATATTTACAGATAGTCTGCCCCTCTCTTAATTACAAATAATTTTTTTTGTATTTTCTTGCTCAGTCTGATTAAAAAAGAAAATAATAACAAAGATAAAACTTATAAAATATGCAAAAATGTTTAACAAGTACTCCACACATATTACAATAGAAATATTTTAAAACTAATCTAAAAAAAAATCTCAAATGAGAAAATTCTTTTAATTTGAAATAAAGAGTATTGATGAAAATTTTATTACAAGTGACATAGTTGAATAGATGTTAGCAAATATTTTAAGAGACAAAAAATATATGTTTAAATAAATGATACATTTTCTAACAATCTTTTTAAGTTTTTTTTTTTAATTTCAATCACCCTTTTGACCATTTTTTAAAATTATTTTTTCACATTTATAATAAAAAAACAATATTGAAACACATTGAATTTTAAGCAACTTAGAGATTTATTTTGAAATATAAAATCAACCTCTGAGCCATTACAGAAATATCTTCTTTATGACTGATTTACTAGCAATGAATTTTAGACAAAGATTTCATGAGATAAAAATTAAAAACACTAAATAATTGCTTGTATAAATTTGCCAGAATTTTAATTGAAATTCTGTTCAGTAACATAATAACTTATGTATATAACAGTTAAACACTTTTTCCTGGTGGAATATTATTAGGTAATTCATCTGGTTATTATTTATTGAATTGGAAGTATTGTTATTCATCCTAAGAAGTTGTTATGTTTCCATAAGGCTATTGGCTAAGAGGTAGTCTTTGTACAAGATTTATCTCTTCTGCTTTCTTCTATCTTTAGCTAAACTTTTGTTGCTAACTGTGTCTTCTTTTACCATCTGTAATTTTAATCTTTTCTAGCCTTTCTTCTTGGCACCTTCTACTGGTCTTTCAAGCACTGTTTTAGTCAATGCATCCTCAATTGTGATTTGTCCTAGCCAATAAGCTACTCTGAAATATTCTGATTATTGTTCTGTTCTCATTTATTATCCTAATCATTATTACATTTTTCACTCTGTTGTTTTAATTTTCTCCAGTCTCTTCCATACCCATAATTCAAATGCCTACACCATTTTTCCTAGTACCTATGTTTCGCATCCATTCAGAAGTATATTCCAAATGTAACACTTCACAAGGTGCTTCTTCAACTCTAATTCCAATTTACTACGTAATGATGATTTCTTTGTATTAAAGGTTTCTTTGTCATAACTATAATAGTTTTTGTTTAACTTTTTCTTTTGCTCCTCTATTAAGATTGTGCTTAAGTACCTCTGTACTGTTTTACTTATTCGATTCATATTTTGTGTAAACATTCATTAGGTTATAGTCTTCTCTCTTTATTTCTTTCTTAAAATTCATTTTCCTTCCTTTTCTGTCATAATGTTTTCTAATTTTGAAATCAATAAAAGCTAAGATAATTAATTACTGTCAATAAATTAAAGTAATTATCTGGAATATTTGAATGTATTTGAGCTTCAATGGTCAGATGGATGTGGGTGATGAAGTATTAAACGTCAACTGTGATTATTCCCAGCCATTACTAATGAAATCATTTATTTAAGAAAAAAATGAAATGTTTATATCTCCTATGTTTAATATTTTTATTTTATATTTTTAGGTAACTTTTAATTTTTTCCAAGAATAATTAAATTTAAATTGTGTTATGAGTTTCTATAAAAAACAACAAAGTGTTTCAAACATCTGAATTTAATACTTCTATTTAGTAATTTTTGAAAATTAATAATTTTATTTTCAGAATAATTAAATTTGATTATTTTAGAGATTTTGTCTAATGTCATCACTTAAGTGATATTTGAGCAATGCCAATTGCTTGAGTAATACACCAAAGATTAATGCAATTTTTCGCTGATTAATATTTTGATGTATTGGAGGAGATAAAAACTGGCAAATAATATTTTGTAATTTTAAGCATGGAGTCTAACATTTTCCATTATAAGTTGAGTATTTGAACTATAAGTTGAAGAAAACAATGTGTTATTTTATTCAGAATGAAATTCTTAAAATTGTAGGTAATAAAAAAGATAATTTCCAACATGATAGTTTTTGAGCTATTGAGAAGCAAAGATTAAAATGGCAAACATTTTGAAGTTTATAAATATAAAATTTTCATATTTATTTATTTTGTAGAAAATGCTAGTTTAAAAAGATATATCACATTTCGTTAAAATACTTCAGTCCATTCAAGAGATAAAAATTATACTTAGAAAGCACAAATTGGTGGACAGACAGATAAAAAAGCATCTTTAAGCCTATTTTTGTAGGAGTGTTTTTCTTGTGCTGTTGTTAGGAATATACTACTAAAGTATGGTTGACCTTTTTATGTCTTCTGTGTAAACAAACAGAGACATATAACATAAACAGAGCTAAATTAAATTCAACATATGTTTTGATCACACTTTAAATATCTATTTATCTAATTAAAAAAAAAAAAACTGCCTTTAATAACAATATCTGATGCGATTGTGACAAAACAGCAGCATAAGTCATTGAATATAGTAGAAAGAGTGACTGTAACATTTTATCAGTTTTGAACATACTATGATCGTACAACCAACTTTATTCAGTTTACTGTCTAAAACATTTGTAATCTTAAACAGGAGTGGTATGAAAGAATAGTTGTAATTTATGTTTTGTCAGTAGATGATAAAGATTAAGACAGTTCTGAAGTTTAATTTTATTATTTAATACATTAATAGAAAACCAGAATATTACAAAACCAATTGAAATAATTATGTGAACAGAATATTTTAATCTAACTTTTACATTTATTATTAAGTAATTTTTGTTAATAATGTAACCACTTTCTGATTACTTAATTGCTTGCATATCAGCCATAGTAAGAGTGTAAAAATACATATTTATTATTATTTTTTTATGCAATATTCTTAACAGGAATATTTTAAGTAAATTTATTTAGAGAGGAGAAATGATGAATATTTGTGGTATAAAAACTTTTGACATCATATAATTTATATGCAAATATAATCATTGAAGAATATTACAGTTTTCATTTTTTTTAAATCAACAGAATAAACACCTACCATGACTGATGAGACACTAAGTTTAAGTAATAATTTAAAAAAAGAGTAGGGTAAATTAAAAGAAGATGATGGATAGGAAAAGTAATTATCAATCATAACTTATTTAATTTATAAATGTGCTAAATTACTGCACAAAACCTACTACATTCACAGAAAGCTTAGATTTTTACTTATGAAATACTTTTAAATTAGTAATTACAATGAAAAATTGTAAAATTTCAGATTCTAATTCTGTTTTATGTTAAAAACTGATAACACTTTTTAATATCTTTTTAAATTAAAGAATGAAAACTCGTATAATATTTATAAATTAAAAGTTTCTTAATACTCTCTCAACTTGATTCTGGATGGTCTTTTAAAGTACTGAAAAGTAATGATTACATTTTAAAGTACGTTTTACTATACTAAGAAATATATTAAGTAATTTAAAAGCATTGTATTTTTGTTATATTTATAGTAAAGTATAACAGATATCAGAAAAAAAAGAATTGAGGCTTTCATAATATGGGTTACAAGAGAATGTTGAAAATTTGCTTGATAGGTACAGAATGAAATTAAGATATTTAAATACAACTAGAAGAAAGAACTTTATTATGGTTAAAAGGGTAGAAAGAGAAAGTGGGAAATATTTTCAGTTACACAATGTTAATGGATATGGTTCTAGAAGATAGAGTAGAGGATTAGGAAATCATCATAAAAATCCCTTTACATCACTTGAATTATCCCCAGAAAGTTGGTAAAAAGGAAATGTTAAAAAACAGATAAGGAAAGAAGTGTTGAGGGTAAAACAGAATGGAATCATCTGATAAACAGAATGTATGAATCATAACAGAATAGAAAGCATGAACTAAAAATAAATGTCCTTATTTTTATTTAAATACATAATCCTATAACCCCATTTCTTTATTAGACTACTTAAATAAAATTTAAAATCAAACTTACAGTTTAAAATTAATCTAGTTCTGGATTAATCTGGTCCCAAGTAAATCAGAATTAAGCATTTTCAGAAAATGATTTATATTGCCTACTAATGTGTGTAGATGGTAAAGAAACAGTAAATGAAGTCAGATGTTATAGTATATGAGACAGGTAATTGTGGATGTGGGATATAAGTTGTATGCAGAGTCTAAGAGATTGGTGCAGAACAGAAATGAATAGAGAAGTGCATTAAACCAGTCAAAAAGGTAAAGAAATTGTAAGTTAATTGCAAGATTTAATGAATTAGAATAAACTACTTTTACTAATATAAAATTTTTTAAACATTTCATTTTTGAAATGACTTAGTAATGACTTGTTTCTTTTAATCTTATAAAAACATTAAAATATATAATCTAAGCTCCTTAATTCTCTGTACTTTGAAAACGGTTACTTACTTAAATAACCAATTAAAATAATGAGTTTTAATGTAATCTTGTTAAAATGTATCAATACTGTGAAATACTTCAGAATTAGATGTATTTGCAACTTTTAAATGATATTAAATGTATCATTACTGCACAAATTCATCAATACATTTTGTATTTATAATATTAAATTGTTTTGTGATGTTTGCAATTATCCTTGATCTCAAGAATTACCTTTTATAATAATTTTGATTTTATTTATTGATTTACATACAAAAATACTGATTATTTTTGGGATAAATGAAACTGAATTAATTATGTAACAGAAATTAATATTATTTAGATTTTACTACAATACATCTTCATCTATCAGGCGCTATGTGTGCTATAGTATTTTATAACAGAATCTGAGCAGAGTAGTTCAATTTTAAAATATTATTTTGTAGCTAGTCAAAATAATTGAGAAAATGTTAGTGACATTTTTTTCCTTTTTATAAAACTAAGGCAACCCAAATAAAGTTTTCTAAGTTTTAGTCTTTTTTAAAAAGATCAGTTATGAAAACGTTTTCTGCATTTACCAGCCTGGTTGGATGGCTATGTAGTGTAAAATGCCATGTCTGACCAGGATTTGAACCCAGGACCTCTGGATGAAAGACCGAAATGCTGCCATTTGCACCACAGAGGCCCCGCTCTTCATCTTAATTAAATCTTTTTTACTCATTAAGGATGTATTTTTGTAAACAAATAAATAATTAAAAAATGAAATTGCAAATATTATAATTTTTTTTATTTTCAATTTCATTTTTATTAGTAAAAATTTTTTATTTATTAAGACAAATTAAAGATTCAAAAAGGAGCAAAATACCTTTCTTGGTTAAGTTATTTGTTAAAAATGTATTTTAACAAAATATTTCAATGAGAAAATACTAAAATGGAAAAAATGGGGAAATGTTTTTACAACCTTCATTTAGATTTATACATTTATAATAGTTATTATATACATATTTTATTTATAATTATATTTAATTACAGATTTACAACATTTTGACATTTTTCAGAATATATCTTTTTTGTGCATTTTCCCTCTCCTGTACAAAAAATCATTGGTATAAAAATGTGTTTAAAAATAAATACTAATGAGATTATTGAACATTTTATTTTGAATCAATTTGGTTGCAAAAACTTATTTAATGGAAATACTTACAGAATTTGTGACGTGTTGACCTGTATGAAGGCAACCAAAACTGCTAATTTATATTAAGTAAATTATTATGCTTATAAGTAAGTATATAGTTTATTAGTAAAACACTTACCATAAACATTTAAAGCAGCAGAGTGTTGGATGGAACCCAAATTATTTCTAGCGACGCAAGTATACAAGCCACCATGCTCTACAAGCACATTTGTAATATTAAGATGACTAATGACATCACCAGATGTTGGGTCATGGAAGCTGCCAAACATATAACCACCTTGCGTAATTAAATGGCCTCCATCCAGTAGCCAGGATAAACGAGGTGGAGGGTTTCCTGATGCAACGCAACGAAGAGACACTGTCACACCTGGTTGTACTGTTTGTTCAATGAATGTACCTTGTAACTCTGGTGGAATAGCTATTAGAAAAAAATATATATATATAAATAAAAATACATAAAAAATCTTTTAAAAATAAGTAATCAAATTTTCAAATTACCCTTTTCTGATTAATCAGTTTGGTTAGCTGTTGTCATAATTAAAAATTTAATAATTTATTAGGAAAAGTTTATTATAATATGAGGTGGAGTTGACATTAGAATAGTGGAGTTAAACGCTCATTGGAAACAATACAGTACAATCCCGCTATAATACGGCCACCAGGAGACAATTTTTATATCTGCATTATAGGCAAACTTTTGAAGATAAAATGATAAATGAAAAAAATATACCAATTGAGTTAAGAAACTCAATTAAAGTATTACTGAATGCTATAGTTAGAAATGAGAGTGTTATGGAACAAAATAAAATATAGAGAATAAAATAAAATAAAATATAAAAATATAGAAATGGTAAACTTAGTACTGTATGGCTTTAGAGTATTACTTAGCACAGTAAACTTAACTGTACGGTAATTTTACAGTCTCTTAAGCACCTTCTCTTATAGCTTAATTGAAAATACAGTACTGTTGTAACTGATTTGAATTCTAAATACTAAGTAATATATAGAACTACTTTATTAGAACACATTACTACATTAACACAACACATCTAAAGATAAGGTTAAGCTTAAGATAAATTTTTGATATCATTATTTTATGTTTTTGCATTCTTGTTTATATAGTACAGTTGCATCTACTTTCACAGAGCTAAACCTATTATTAGTGTATTTATTTATTCTGTTTAATTTATTACTAAATATATATACATAGTTAAAATGTGTTTCACACATTTCTACTACAAATTTTGCACTAAAAATAGAACATTTTTTTATCTGATAATGGTTGTTTTTTTGGAGGACATCTTTCATCCAGATTATTTTGGACTGTATTATAGTGGGATCATACTGTATATTAATTTAATTCACCATAAATTTAACATCATAATTGATTATGGCGGTTGATATTTTTAAAACCTTAAACTATTCACCAGATAACTCCAGTGGTTTTACCAATTAGCAGTTGTGGACTGTGATACAAATAAATCTTTCAGATCAAATGTTTTTAGTGTTATCCAAGATCAGTAAATAAGTTTTATATGATGCACTGACAACCTTTATGTTTACAGTTCATTTTAATGAATATCTCAAGTGTTTTTTTTGTTCTTTTTTGACTACAACTAGTCAGAAAGTAAGTGAAAGGGTCCAGGTCTTAACATACTCTTTTACAAATTTCTGTCTTAATTACTATTAGTTAAAACTTTTCTGGACCAGAAAACCAAACAAATGACATAATATATTTGTATGTATATATACACACACACATACACACATCTAAATCCTTTTTTAATGATTATTTTTGCATTCTTATAAAACTAATAAATGCGAAGGAGTCAATATATTATACTTGTAATTTATTAGTCTTTTCATATTCTTCAAGTTCTATTTTTTCATGTTGAGCTCAAATCAGTTCATCATATAAATTTATTAAGGCTATTTCTTCTTAAGGCCATCTCATAAAATATTTTTTATTTTATACATTTATTTACTGTATTTTTTTTTTTTTATAAATATTTTCCATTTGTATATAATTTACTATTTTTTAAAAAGTATATGACCTATAAAGTTGTTTCTTGTGATTAATCTATTGCTGTTCTTTATACGAGTATTACAAGATTAATAACTGATTTTAATAAAGTATAAAATTATCATAAAAACAGAAGAAAAAAGGGAAAAATAAAAAAAATGTGCATGAATATTTTTCTTTGATATGTTTATGCATGCAATCTTGTGCAGATAATGAAAGCAATTTCAAGCTATTTCTATTCATAAAAGTTGACAATGATGTTGCTGGAAAATTCTGAAATTTCCAAACAGTTAATTAAAAATTAAACCTCTCTACAATGTTGAAAGTGAAAATTTTGATTATGCCTTTGTGATTTCTTTATTTATTTACTTACTTATTTTTTTAATCAAAGGAAATATAAAATGTTCTTGAATAATTTAATCATCAAATATATAATAATAAAAATTAACATAGAATCAATCCTTTTCTAAGGTTAAAGCTTAAAATAACACATTTTAAGCCACTTGACCAAAAAATAGGTTTTTAAAATTATATTTACCTCAACCTCTTGGATGAGTATGAAAATTATTTTCACCTTGAAAATAATTCATTTAGAAAAAATGAAAATATTTCAAATAAATAAGGTGAAGCAATAGTAAAAATATATAAACCTTACAAAACTTTAACATTTAAGAGTAGGAAAATGGTTATATTGTTTCCTAATTCTCAGGTAGATTCTCACCCTGATAATAAATCATTTCTTTTTGTTAAATGATTAATTCACCAAATAAGTTTGAAGTTTGTCTGTGGAGTATGATGTAACATATTTACAACATATGAAAAATGACAAATGTGATTGGGATTCAAACCCAGAATCTTCTGGATTACAGATGAAGACACTTCCACTACAGTTGTCAGCCTCTGTGACAAGTAATTTTTGAGAAATATATAAAAAGAATTTAAGTTTATTCATAGGAATAAATTTGTGTTATCTCTGTGTTATCCAAATGCTGTAAAGATTGAAAACTGTTCCTACTTTGATTATGACTTATTTAGAAAAAAGATTAAAGTCAATAGTTAAAATAGTTAAAAAAAATAAGTTATAAAAATCACACAGTAAGGGTGAGAAACATTTTTTTGAACATTTTAAAAATAATCTTTGATAGTACTCGTATGTGTTTTAATAGTACCTGATGACATTCTTATTATAAGCTAAAAAAGTATGTGTAGTATAAAACGTATGTATGATTTTTGCACACACACACACACACACACACACACACACACACACACACACACACACACACACACACACACACACAACACACACATACACATGCTGCAGAGAGAGAGAGAGAGAGATAATGGTTTTAATATTTTTGTAATTTACAGCAAAAGGGTTAGTCAAGAAGAAATGATTAAGTCATCATAGCAAAATCCATTATAAAAAACAAGTGTTTTCAAAACAAATCAGTCAGAAATTTAATAGAAAAGTTAATGTTCTCCTATGAAGTGAAATTAGGATCTCTAGAATCCCATTTATTAAATACATGCTAATAAAACGATTATACAATGAATATTAAATGGATTTTTTAAATAATCTTTCACACATGAATATATGGAATGTTACAGTTTTTCACTTTTTTAATCTTTAAGAAGGTTTATCAAGATTATTTCTAAAAACCTGCTAAGTATGTAATATTTTATTTTTAATTATTATATTTTTATAATTATGTAGAAGGTGATGGATTTTAGAATACATCAAACAAATAAGAATCTTTGTTGAAAATATAATTTACCTCCTAGAGCTAATTCTGCACTAGCCTGAGCCGTTTCATCTCCACTTCTTGCCAAACACTGATACATGCCACGGTTGTGTTTGGTTACTGCTCGTAACAAAAGTGCTTCTGAACTCTGAAGAAAACTTACTTGGCCACCTTCCAGAAGTGGTCTACCATCTTTAAGCCAAGATACACTTACAGCACCTTCTCCTCCATGAACTGAACAATTGAAAACTGCTGATGAGCCTCCATCTACAGCCTGAGATAAAAAAAAAAAATGATTTTGTCAATGAATCAAATTTTAAGGAAATAGTAACAATTAATCATTAAACTGTTATGAGTCAAATGAGATAGTTTATTTTTATAAGGAAACTGAATGTGATAAAAAAGCATACAAACTATATCAATCATTTAAATCTAATTTAAATTAAATGATTTTATGATATAGAGTGTTGTTATAGTCTACTGCCTATTGATATACACTTTCATAACTTTCTTTTTCCTGTTTAGCCTCCGGTAACTACCGTTTAGATAATTCTTCAGAGGATGAATGGGGATGATATGTATGAGTGTAAATGAAGTGTAGTCTTGTACATTCTCAGTTCGACCATTCTTGAGATGTGTGGTTAATTGAAACCCAACCACCAAAGAACACCGGTATCCATGATCTAGTATTCAAATCCGTGTAAAAATAACTGGCATTACTAGGACTTGAACGCTGGAACTCTCAACTTCCAAATCAGCTGATTTGGGAAGACGCGTTAACCACTAGACCAACCCAGTGGGTTACTTTCATAACTTAAAATGTATTAAATAAACTTTAAATGTAAGATTATGTGGAATAAAATATTTTAGAAAATACTGGATAATCAACTTATTAGAATTTAAAGAATATTAGTACATTGTAAATTGAAAAAAAGGCATCATTAGTTGTAGTTGATCATAAATTTATGACAGCAAGTGCTAAGTAGGATTATAAACTACATTTACTTTCATGAAAAATTTCTATAATTTAAATCTAAATTGAAATCAATTACTAAATCAATTTTAATTTGATTAAAAAAATCATAACATATCAGTTTTTGATGTCAAAGTTATCCTACTATTTTTACAAATCCTCCTAAATCCACTTATCAGTTAAAACTGGGTAAAAGAGCTACAGTATTGTTGAAAAATACAAAATGATGAAATATAAATCAAATGTATATATATTTGATTAATATTTATATTATATATATATATATATATATAAAATCAGTTAATCAATAAGATTTAAAGTAAAAAGGATTAGTATGATTTTTATATAATGATGTAACAGATACTAGCCAGCTGGGAATGAAGTTGAATTAGATGTTTCTTTTCTTTTGATTTCCCTCCATTAATTCCATAAAATGCTATAAGAATCAAATTAAACTAATATATTTTTTTATCCATGAGTGAGGAAATATACAATTTGATAAAAACATTTAAAAAATATTATTTAGTATTTGTGGAGCACTTTCAGCCATCAGGTGTCCTACCATAAGAAATTAATTACATTGATTCTCTTTTTCAATAATAAATAATTTAATTGCTATTTTGATAAATGTTGTGATGATAAAACTAAAACATTGACTGCAATAAGAGTTTTTCCAGGATTGTTAGGTTAACAGCCTTTTTCACTTCCTCTTATGAAGTATTGTAATTGTGAAAAATTTTGGTTTTCATATTTCAACGGAAATATACATTTTGACCATCCCTGAATCCATTTTGACTAGTTTCAGTGTGACATCTGTATGTAGGTATGTATCTCGCATAATTCAAAACAATTAGCCATTAAACAACAACATCTAGTTGGCACCTCCCTTTTGATTGCAATCGACTGGGTCAAAAATGTGTATACAGTCAGATCTCTATGTAAAGCGGGGTTTAAATTTTGATACATTTAGATTCTGGACTTTTTCTTAAGTGCAGTAATAAGCCCTTATTGAGAGCTTTTCAGCAATATATCATAAGTGGTACTTATTTTCATTGGTCCCAGAGTTATAGCCGAATCAAATTTTAATTAATGAAATATTTGGATTTTACAAGGGGAAGGCACATATTGATTTAATCTCTGATAGATATATTATTAACCTCTGATAGAAAAAAAAATATGAAAAAATTCTGAAGTTATTAGTGAAATATAATTTTATGTACTTTTCATTTTAATTCAAAGATTTTTACAATCAAAGGTTAATTATTAATAAATCAATATATTTAAATAAAAAAAAAAGTTAAAAAAATATACGTATTTACTGAAAGATTTGAACCGTTGTGTGCATGGTTACGAATCCGACATTTGGTTAGATTATATTAATTTTTTTTTTTTGTTTAACCTCCGGGTCCCCAGTCAAGCAATTCTTTCCGCAGAGGATGAAATGATTTTGTAGTGTGTGTGAAAAATGTCATACCTGATCGGGATTCGAACCCAGGATCTCCGCGAGAAAGACTGAGACGCTACCACTCGCGCCACACAGGCCAACCGATTATATTAATCTAACCAAACTTAACATAACCCCCCGGGTTGGTCTAGTGGTGAATGCGTCTTCCCAAATCAGCTGATTTGGAAGTCAAGGTTCCAGCGTTCAAGTCCTAGTAGAATCAGTTATTTTTACACGTATTTGAATACTAGATAATGGATACCGCTGTTCAACTGTACAAGACTACTCTCATTACTTAACATCTTCATTCATCCTCTGAAGTATTATCTGAACGGTAATTACCGAAGACTAAACAGGAAAAAAGAACCAAACTTAACCTACGCTCACTAGTCAAGCTTACCGAGGGAAGCGAGTGTAGGTTAAGTTTGATATTATGTTTATATAAAAAACTCAAACATGCACACACAGTATAGGCCTTTATTTATATCACTTAATTTGTATCCTCAACCTAACAGTCACAACGTGCTGTGTTAGAATAACCTCCGTTTAATCAGAAAGTACCAATTTTTATTTATTTATGCATTTTTTTCAGTCTACTTGATAATAGATATCGTTATAAAATTTAGTAACCTTTTCCAGTTTCGATTTTTCTTCATTTTGTTAATGGTTACATCATATTCGGTATTCGGATCTTTAATAACAAATTTTAATTTTTCAGATTTATTAAGTAAATCTTCGTAAGTCAAATTTAATTCTTGCATGTCTTCTTTAATTTCTTTGATCCATAATGGCGGATTTTTTAAGACTAAAATTGATCGATAATTCTCTTAGTAATCCTATCCTGCGGTAATCTTAACAAGTGTGCACAGAAAGAAATTCGCTTCTTTATCATAGTATCAATTAAGGATTCCAAGTTTTCGTACAGAAATTTATTAGGCAATAATCTGTACTGATTTTCGTGTTTATATTTTTTGTTTATGCAGGTTCTAAGAATCTTGCGTTCAACTTTAAGCAAAGGTTCAGTCCTATTTTTCTGATTTAATCTAAATAAACTCTCGCTTGCGTAAGTAATTACTGGTTTAACCACAGTTTTGTAATGTATAATTTTAGTGGTAATCAAGAGCGATTTTTATTATAATCTCTCAAGTAATGATCTCTCCAAGATACTTAAATTTTTCTACAAGTTCTACTTTGTTTCCATTAAAATTCACAGAATTAATTACTACAGGATCTATAGCCATCATTTTAGTCTTTTTGTAAGAAATTTTAAGTCCAATTTTATTCGCAAGTTCTTCTATACTTGTTATTTGTATTCTGGCTTCTGCGATACTATTAGCTAATAAAGCTAAGTCATCGGCAAATCCTAGCCAATTTAAATTTAAGTTATCTCTTTTTTATCCTATGTGAATATTTTTTGGATTAATTTTAAACCATTCGCGCATAGATAGGGAATAGATTATAATAAAAACTTCCCTTAAACGTATATATATATTCATATATAGGCTAAGCTTAAATTTGTTTAAGTAGTTTTCTTTTAATGTAAGAAAATAACATTTTCTAAAATAGGTTTCTGCATTTTAGGTCCAGGGTTTATAATTTAAAAAGATTGTAGATATTTCTTAGTAGCTCTATGTATGAAATGTAAACTTTTAAAAATTGTTTGAAAAATATTTAAACTAAAGGTAGATAAAGTAAAAGAATAAAAACTTATATTTCATTTTTAAGAAGTGGGGATTGATTTTTTGGCTTATTTATACAAATTTGCTTTAAAACATTTTCTCTAAAATGCCTCTGAAGAAAACTGAAGTTTGTATTTTCATGATATCCCCCTACTTCCTTAAAAAATTTTGAAAAAATAAAATTAATATAATCAATGCCCCCCCCCCCCATGTATTTGAACTAAATTTAAAGAAAATCAGTTTGGTAAATCCTGAAAATAAGGCCAAAAGCAGTGTGACACACATATGTATACTTACATATGTTTTTTAGGTAGGTGAAGTAGTTGGACCCAAAAACCTATAGATTTACAAAATAACCCCATTTTTGATATGATCACCATACTTTCCCCTTTAATATAGTATTATAGCTATATTTACCAGAAAAGTAACAGTGATATTACTCTATAAATAAGTTTATAAATGAAACTAATATTTTATATATATATATATATATATATATATAAAGATTAATGTTTGTTTGTTTGTATGCATTCTTATACCATTCATCTGATTGCGATGAAACTTTGGTGAGTTGCTGTGTGCATGCTTGCGAAGGTTTCTGTTTGGACCTGCTAGGTGGCACTGAGGTCGAGATATTTAAAAAAATTGTATTTATGGTCGAATTTGGCTCATATTCAGAATATGTATTAGTGAAAAAAAATATTTTTGTAAAAATAGGACCCTGTTAAGTGGTGCTGGGGTTGACATATTTCAAAAAACTATATTTATGGTCCAACTGGGCTCATATTCAAAATATGTTACTTATATGGAATGAAATACCTCTGCTAAAAATGGACCTGCTAGATGGTGCTGGGGTTGATATTTGGAAAAATTGCATTTATGGCCCTGTTTGGCTCATATTCAGAATATATATGAATTACGAGAAAATAAATATTTTTCTGAAAAATGAAACAAGGGAGCAAGGGATAAAGGAGGAAAAGAAGAAGGGAAAAAGGGAAAAAAGGAAAGATGCAAAAAAGGGAAAGGTTAAATTTGATGAAGTTTGTAATGTTCAGCTTTTTAATGTTTTATCAAATTTTCATTTGTGTTCATTATATATGTATATATATATATATATACACTCAAATTTAGTAATGACAAAGCACTGCTAGGTCAGCTAGTTAAAAATAAAAACCTGAATTTTTTGTATTCTCATTTTTATATACAAAAATTATATACTTAAAAAAAATTAATATAATTTCTTCTAAACATTTATTTTATTTTGTACTAATTTATTTGTAATTTTCATCTTTTTGGTTTATTTAAAACTATAGAATTTTTACACAACAAACCAAACTAAATTTAACAAATATCATTTTAAAAACTCAAAATTATAGTACTTTCAATCTCTCTTTTGGATACCTAGAATGATTGACCTGCTTGCTAATTTATTAAATTTGATCAGTTTGCTATTTAAAAAGTTTTTATTTTTAAACAATCTTCATCAGTGACTATTCTCTGGTATAAGCCATCAAGCATCACATGCATTAATGTAAGGTTACAAAAATGCATAAATATCAAGTGTGTATGACACAAAAAAAGAGGAAAAACTAACATTTAATTATTAAAAAAAAAAAAAAAAGGGCTTAAAACCACCAAAACATGAGATAAATAAATTACATAAACATAACATATGTAGTACCCAACTTAGAAATTTATTAAAACCATAACAAACTCACTTCTGCCACCTGCAGATTTTAAAGATATGAAATTAGAAAAATGTGTAACTATTTAATTGTAACAGATTCTGAAAAAATAAACCAAGGACACATAAGGCTGCAACTTAATATTAATATAATATGCGAGTACTGATTTAGAGATAATAACTGTTAGTACTCAATTAATTATTGAGAGAAGATTAATAATAATTACAATAAGAATATTTGTTGAGGGGGAAGTCTTACTTTTCATTGATAACTGGTTTTATTTGTTTTTTTAATTTTTTCCTCTATTAATTTTACATCTTGAGATGCTATGTTTCCATGATTTTTTGGTTCTTCTAAACAAATGGGCAATTCATTTTTTTGAATATGGAATACACCTATCTATTCCAGACATTTATCTTTATAATTTATAATTATGTGCAGATCTGAAGAAACTTGTTTATCCTCTCTTGTTTTCACATTAGTAAATGTGAAAAGAAGAAACAATCTAAAATTAATCCATCATTGTCATTAGTTTTTTAATTGCACATTATTCTAAAAAAATGTAATCTATCAAATCTAACTGAATAACAGTGTAATAAAAAAGAAAAAGAGAAAAAATGGTGTGATTACTTGACTGTGCAATAAATTATAAAAATTAATTATGAATTATATGCATCACTGGTTGGTATTATTATTTTAATAATAAGAGAAACAATACAAATCATTCACGGTCTACATGAAACTGTAAATTTCCAATTCAGTCTGCAGTCCATTAGTTGTCATCATTGATCCAGAAATTTTGTTTCTACAGAGCAGAAAATTTAGAATGTAATTTAAAATTTCATTATATTTACATATTCATATATCATAAATATGAATATTCAATAGTGTTTGTCATCTACTGTGCCTTGATAATACATATGTATAATGTTTCATATATTCGCTTATTTTTTTTATTAAAAACTCAATAGCTATGAATATAAATTAAACAAAACTTACATTCAAAAATTTATTCTTTAGGCTATTTTAATATATACATGGAAAATTAGAATTTTAAAATAATTGTTCTCTCTTTTTTAATTAAACCCTTGTAAAAGTTCATTTTTCAAGATAAAAAGTGTAAAACTAATCACATTTTTTTAGTTGTAAAAGAAAGTATAAAAGAAAAATATTAATAATTTTTCACCTAGAAAAGGGTAAATAAAAAATTGTTCCATAGAAGCAGCTACTAATAATGATTGTTGGAAATTATTCATTTAATATTTCCATTTCTTTGTTAAGTATTTTCTTTAGCAAATCGAAATATTTGAACGGTTGATTGTAATGCTACTGATTAAAATTTCTACAAATTGTTGAAAGAGAAATATGGAAAATAATTTAATATAATTATCATCATCTTTCCTTTATGATTTATGTAATTTAGGAAACTAATTTAAAATATAGGATTTTTTTAAAATACATGTAATTATTTTTCAACTAATAATGGTATCATCTGCAACACTAATGAAAGTACAATGGTGCCTCTAGAAGTGTATTTTCATGTATTTAGAAAGTAAATCATGCTTTAATTTACTTTTTCAAGGTTTAATTACTTTAGTAAATTGAACTTAAAGAGAAGAAAAAATTTAATTAGTAATTTTTTTGGAGAATTTTTTCTGTTTAAAGAGCTTGGTGTAGACATTTTAAAATAAAATTATGTAATGTTAGTAACAAGCTTAATAGTTTTCATGAAATAGATCTACAAGTAAGTCATGGTCATTTCTGCATTGATTAGTTATTCAGATAAAAAACTGAGAATTGTATGAATTTGGACAATTCTGTTTTCATATTCTGGTAGTGAATGTGTGAATAAATGCATTGTTTGAAAGACGATAACTATAAATTTTTAAAAGGCTGATAAACATGAAGTGACTATGTTAATGAATTACAGAGAAAACTAGCATCTGGTGAGTATAATTTTTAAAAATATTGCTGAATTCTGAAATTGCAGATTCAACATCTATAATGAAGTCCTTGCATTTAGAAAGAAGTTTAAAGAAAAATTTCATATCTCTGCAGAGAATAAAAGACTTGTAATGATAAGTTTTTATATTGCTATGTTAACAAGTTTCATGATCCTATATTCCTAAGGAAAATTACCATACAAATTTAAAAAAAAAAATATTGATATCTGTTATTATTACTGTAATTTATTGCTGATAGAAGGATCTTGATTGAACTGAGAATGAGGTTTATCTAATACTTTGTGTGGAGCAAGTCATTATACATCAAAATAATGAATGGTCAGACAAAGGAAGAGAAGTATTTGAACAGCTTCAAAATGTGGTTTGGGAAATAAATGAAGAAAGTGAATGGATAGATAAAGCATACTTAGAAATTACTTTTACTGAAGAATGATGGAGGAATAAGGAATAGGGAAAAGAATTTTAGAGGCTTTCAGGCATTAAGGAAAGGGGGAAGAAGCTAAAATGAAATGAATGATGGTGCTGAAATTCTAGAAAAATGGAGGGTATTCAACTGAAACTGATCAAAAAATAGGTTCACTAAAGAAGAATACGATTAAGAAATGTGGATAATATTAACCAAGAACATATTGAAGGTGTTTCCAAAGAAAAAAAAAATATGAGTGCTAATTTAAACAGCAGGAACTTAAATATAGTACAAATAAAAGAATACAGAAGTAAAATTATAAATGGATGACTAAAAAAAAAGAAGAGTTGTATTTACTTAACAACAAATTATACTTGATAGATTACTGGTTTTCAACTTTTGTAATTTAATTGATTTGTCTCTTAAAGTATGATAAACTAAATATACAATGGGTAAAAGTTTGTTTAAAAAGTAAACAACAAAGACAATAAAAAGAAGTTAATCTTTTATACAAACTAAAAAATCAATTAAGTTTCACTAATTACATTTGGTGAGTTTTAATGAACTCTGAATATTTTTCATGTCTTTAGAGAAACAGAGTATCACTTTGTGTTTAGAACCACTGTTATAGAAGAATTTTATTTTCCATTCAGTAATTCAACATAATACAAGGCTTGATAACTTAGAGAACTAGTTAAACTTCTGAATTATGCCGCGAAATGTTCTACTTTTATTACTATACATAAGCTTCTCTTTATTTTCTTTCTTCTACCTCTTACATACAATTCCAGAATATCATATAATATCGGTGATAGACGATTACCAATTTATTTACCGATTACGATTACCAATTATCATCTAAGAAATAACTTTTAATTTTTCGCCTACCATAAATAACGTAAACATTTTACAATTTAAATCTTTATTAGCCAGTAAAGATGATGAGCTTAAACTAGAAAAACTTAGTATAAGTATAAACTTAACACACAGTCTACCTTCACTGAACTAAAACAAAATGAATACTTTTGTGTTTAGCTGAGACGATTTGTGTCCTATATAGAAGTACAGGATGATGAATAATAACCGGAAATGACTTATGACAAAAATTTATTTATGAACAAGCAATTATGATACACCCTACATAACAAATATGATTCAACATTAAGGTGCTGATGTGAAGTGAAAGTAATGAGAATACATGCTACGATTTGTTAATGTTACTGCTGTATATTAATATATATTATAACTCAAAGTGTAGTTCAATGATAAATGCAAATATTGGTCTCTATTTTGGAAATTTGTACATACATCGAATTTCCAAATTACCCAGCAATTTCATGCATGTTTTTAAGAGAGTAGGTGTAACTGTACTCGAGTAAATAGGTAAATGATATGGTTTGAAAAATGAAATACAAGAAAACAACCAAATGTTATGAAAATATGAGTTAAAATAACTAATGTCTGCTTGCAATTTAATATAAAAACATGGCAGGTTTTGAAGCAGCACTTTGAAAATAATCATAAAAAAATTTAATATTTTGGTGGTAAAATTCACTTACTGGATAATGAAAAAATACTATAAAACATAACAAAATACTATATACACAGACAAAATACTATACCGACTTTACTATGTTGTTGACATACTTTTGATTAAAGCAGAATATAAGATAATGCCACACGTTACTTACATCCTCTGACAAATTACATTTCAATTTCCATTTCACTGCAGAATACGGACACAACAAATAATTGATTCTCTTGACCTCATCATATTAAAAATAGATAACAAACACTTATATAAAATTTACAGAAAACCTGCTCAACTGAGTCATTTACTTTCAATGGATTGTATCACCCCACACAACAATTTTCTTACATGTTAAATTGTGCAATATATAGATTTTTGTTAGTCAAAAATTATGTGGAAAAACTCAGTAAAATAAGACACCTGGCTCACAGCACTGGCCTCCCATTCAGATTTATAGAAAAAGTACTACACAGAATACATAACAAATTCAAAAATGCAGTTAGAGACAGAAATATATAACATAAAACAGATTGACTAAAAATCATACTAAATTAATCTAAATTTTTATCAAAGGAGGTATCGCTTTCAAAATCAAAAATCAAATATAAAGGATCACACAGAATACTAAGAGAACAAACACTGATAACCAGAGTAATTCAGGAGTACAGAGATTAAACTGCAGAGTATGTACTAAATAGAGGACAGACTGGATGCACATTTACTTATATAAGGAACTAAAGATGCTATACACAATATTACACCTACCTGATATTGTGGGCGAATATTAACCGTGAGTACTGAAGCAACCGAGAGCAAAAGTTCTCTTCGGTCCTCACCAAGAACATTACTGGCCACACACACATAACGACCACTATCTTCAAGCCGTACACGTGGGAACTGCAGAACAGTATCCAGTGGTCGTATCATTATAGATTCGGTTAGCATTTCTTCCAGAGAGTCACCTTTCTCTTTATACCATCTAACAAAACAGAAACATTGTAAAACTTAGTGCGTAGAACCTGTTATAAAATCATAAAATAATCTATCTGCTTTTACGTTAAACATAACGGATGTACGCCTGTTTTCTATTCAAATTTTTTTAAAACTATTTAGATAAAATGCACTATTATTAAATAAAAATCTCTCTTCTTTACTTCTGGTTAATTACAAAGTTGTCTTATTTGTATTTTAGGATGGATTAGAAGGGCTGGCCTTTACCCAATATGTTTTCAGCCCAACTCTTGAGCTGAATTTTGAATGCATGGTAAACTATCCCTGTACTGGTCCATAGGAATCTTTCTTAACAGATCATACAAAGGAGGGCACTAGTTTTTGGATGTTGACAACTTCAGCTTGAACCAAGAATGGTTAGACCTACTTGTACCCAATAATTGAGTATTGGAAGAAGGGATTAAGTATAAGAAAAAAATATAAATGACAGTAATTTTATGCGTTTAAAATTATGTTTTTTGTGTTTGAAATAATCTGGTAAATGATAAATTTGAAACAGTTTTTACTTGCAAGATTTTTTGTTCATAAATAATTTAGCAAATTACACCCTAGCAGCAGAATATAATTATTTCATTAAAGTGAATTTTTATTGTTTTTATTCATTATGTCTAATGGTATTTATGTCAAGATCTCTTTGCAAAAGAACTTAACTAAAATAAGTTGAATATTTAACTGCAGTATGAATAATAGGGTCCTAACTGTATAGATAACACACAATTAAATTAATTTAATTCAATAAAATATAATGGAGCCAAAAATGATTAAAATATAAAGGACATAAATTAAGATAAAAACAAATAAATAAAAAAATAAATTAAAGATAAATTAAAACTGCACCAAAACTTTTAAAAATAGAAATAGGAGAAATAGACAAAGTCAATCAATTCATATAACTTGATGTAGCAATAAAACAAAATGGATAAGAAAAGAAAACTAGAAGAAAGAATAATAAAATTAAATAAATCCTAAAAATTAACTAAAACCTTTTATAATACAAAAATCATTTTCCACAAACGCAAAGTTAAGACATTATAATTTTGTGTTAAAACTAGAAGATTTATGTGGCTCTGAATGCTATCTCTCTACAATAAAGATTTGGTAGAAAGAAATAGGAAAATACAATAAAAGAATGTTGTTCAAAATCTTCCCGCCTACGAAAACTGAAGCAGGTTGAAAATACAATCCAATGAAAAACTCTACAAACAACTGAAAGATTCTCTAATACAATTAAAAGGAAACGATTTCATTTTTAAGGCTATCTTCAGAGAATTAATAATAATAGATTAACAAAAAACTATTCTACTGCTTCTCAAATTACAAGGTGGAACTAAAGTGGTTTACAGAAACCTTTAAAGATGTAAGAGAAAAACAAATAACCATAGGGATATTAAAAATAGAGAAAAATTAAAATAAATTAAAACGTGAAAGATTCCAAAACAAATCCCCTCCTAAAAAGGAGGAGCAAAATGGACACAACAAAGAAGAGAAAAGCACCCAGAAAGAATGCAAAAACATTAAAAGAAAAAAGAAAGCTAAATGAAATTTTGGTATACGACTCTTTAGTAAACCAAAAAATAAATAAATAAAAAACTAAGTAAATAATCAGTGAATTTTAATTGATGATTAAATTTTAATCATCATTTAAAATTTTAAAATAAAATGAATAGTTCACAGTATTAAATGGAAAAAATGTCATCAATCCTTTAATTTTAATAGTAACAAATAAAAGTGTTCAACTAGTAAAATTGTTTTGAAAACTAACAATAAAAAATAAAAGAAAACAATTAATAAAAACATTTCTAATTCTAATGTTTTTCTCAAAGAAGTTTTTTATAAGATTTAATGTGCAAAGCAGCTATTTTTACATAGGAGTGACAAACAGGAATAAAAAAAAAGATTCTTTCTGAAATATTTATGTGGAAGATCTTAATACATTAAAAATCTAATTATGCTGAAAATAAATACATATTTCAAGATTAGAAAAGACGTCAACATTAGAAATCAATGGAATTAAATTAAATAAATTCATAATGTTTGGGAAAATACACAATAAAAAATATGAATAAAAATCTAATTAATGAATAGGTAAAATTTGAACAAGATTATAAGTTTAGAGAAGAAATACATTTAATTTAAACTATTAAAAAGTTAATAATTTATATTTAAAAATACATTGCAATTATGGTATCAAAATAATAGTTTCATTAAGTACCAACATTTTGTAATACCAACTGACTAGTTCATTTTATTTGAGCGAATGAACTTTAAATATTTTAAATTATATTTTTAATTACTTTTTATTAAATAAAGTCTAAAAAAAAGAAATTTCCGCAAAAGTACTTAAAAAAATAGTAAAGTGATAAAAAACATAATTTATATTAAAATTAAAAAATGAAGAAATTCTTATATATCTGTGGGTTTTTTCAATAGAAATTACTTTTGTAAGTAATATGGAAGTTTTTTCAGTTTTAAAATTAATAATTTCAATTTGATATAACAATAAAAACCAAAAATTTGAGAAAATTAACTTGACTGTTAATATTTGTAAGCTACAGCTAAAATTGTGAATTAAGTGATTTAGTACATTCATATTACAATATCGTTTGCTATGTTGTGAATACTGGTAATTTCTTTATTTGTGAAAAAACTTTTACATATATGTCTAATTGTAAACATACTTTTCATGGTGTATTTGATAGTGCTGAGCCGTTATAAGGCTTCATTTTTTATGCAGATAGTTGTTTGGTAATGAAGCATACAATAAATCATTATCTCATCCTTAGAGGAAGCAGGTTTATTTGAGTTAAGAATCTATTTGTTTGATTAAGTCCATGTGGTTTGTTTTCTGCCCACTTTGAAGTTACATTTGTTATCTTTTTGTGTAATAAATAATTGACTTATAATAAAAAATATCTATCAATAAACACAAAAATAAGACACTAAAACACAGTTATAAAACCAGAAGCCATTTATGCAGCAGAACACTCTTCCACCTGAATAAACTGACATAAGACTGAATAAGACTGACAGACTCCAGAAAATCAAATGAAGAATTGGAAGAACCTGCATCAATAAAAAGTACCACAATGTTGGGCAGTGGTGGATTATGCCCAACAAAAGTCATGTACAAAGAGTTAGAACCCATCATTGATACCATGTGTAAGAGGAGACTAGGATTCTTTGGACATATTGTGAGGATCTTGCATTCTCATGACTTCTGAAACAGCTAATACAATTCAAACTCAACTTAAAAAACACAAAGACAGGATAGAGATGAATCAGAGAAATAAGAGAGGATTTGAAGGAAATTGGCCTTACATCAGAAGATACCACAGATAAGACAAAATTAAAGAAGAAAATCAAGAACAAAAACATTTACTTTACATTCACAAGAAAAAACTCACAACATTAACATTTTCAACACTAGAAAGGGCACAAAATCAGAATGTATAAAAAAGTACTGGGAGACCGCAAGTCCCATCAAAAAGAGTTGGATATGGACTGACTAAAGTGATCCTACGTAGTCATAAAAGATAATAATAAATAATTGAGGAAGAATTTTATAGAAAAGTTAGCTGGGAGAATACTTTTCATATTTGTATAAATGAAGAAAGACAGAATTAATGGAACCTGTTTCTAGGTTGTTAAACAGTTTACAAGTATGAAGAATGTATGACTTTATGTATAGCTCTGTAAAACACATTTATTTAAAGTATTTTATTAAGATGGCGGCTATGAAGGATGCCATATTGCAGTAGTGCTGAGTTATGCTCTTGTCTGCAGATTATATTATTATTTTTTGATTATGATGGTCATATTAAAATAAATGATGCTGTAAAATGATATAAATGATCCTGTTTAGAAGTATGATAAAAATATAGTTAAAATATTGACTACATAAATTACCTACTGTGTAATCTTGTGGTCTGTATTGTAAATTTGAAGAATAATATGAAAATATTGAACCTGCCAACAGGAAGTTTTAGAGAAAAGTATTTAAACAATGGATTATAAATGAAAATAGATTATCACATGAATATTTGTTTGAAAATGTTTAAAAAAAATATCATTGTTTGTTCAGAATTTTATGAAAATTGTATTATGTTAAAAATTATATGAAATATATAGATTACCATAATAAAATATAGAACTAAAACAAGTAAACAAGTCACAGACGAACCTTTTTCTTTTTTTCCATATCTGCAGTGTTGTATTTATTTAACAAGTGTAATAAATGACAGTTGGAGAACGGATATTCAGTGATATTTTTCCTGAAAAATACTGACAACTTTTCACTCATTTGTACTAGTTTTAATCAATGATTTTTAATTTCAGAGAACAGATGTTTCCAATTAACCTGACTAGTAGATCTAAAACTCTTTTATTATTATTTATTTATCCTCTAAGCAACATCAGGATTACAAACAATTACAGTCATTTTATGATAAATTTTGTAGCACTGAAAAATGTCAAACCTGACCAGGATTTGAATCCAGAACCTTCAGGATGAAAGGCAGGGACACTATTACTCCATCACAGAGGTCAGCATTATTATTATTATTATTATTATTATATAAGAAAAATAGAAGAGGATCAGTATTATTTTTTAATTAGCATTACCTACTGAAATTTCTTAAACAGAAATAAATAATTATTAATACTATTATTAGAGGTGTTCTGAGATGCTATAAGGCCCTAGTTTAAAATACAGTTTTAGTTGGCTTTGAATGATAATGCTACCAATGGTCTTTAATCATTGGAGTTTAATTAACAGTTATAACAGTGATGGAGTTATAAGTCTAACTATAATAGGACTTATACTTCGGTAAGACTTATTTTCTTCCATTTCTTAAACTATGAACTATTAATTATTTTGTTAGAAAGAGTGTTATAATGTGAAGTTTGACTATAAGGATAGCACTGTTAATTATTGAAATCTTAGGTAAAATTAAAATCTATATTTATGAATCATTTGGTTTGTCTGTACAACTGTTTTCTCAGAAACAGATTTCTTTTAAATGGAAGTTAACCTATCAAAAAAGCTTAGTTTGTAAATTATTGGTAAAATTAGATCAAATTATTAAATGTACATGGTATTTTCAAACTATCATGAACCAAAACCTATTGGTTATTATTTAAAGTGGAGAACAAAAAATTCTCAAAACTTTTTTATGAAAACATTGAATTTAAAGAATTACATGGCAAAATAATAGTTTCGTAATGCATTCCATTCATATTTTACAGCTTAATTTAAATTAAAAAAAAAATCAGTTACTACATGACCAAATTAAACTTAGATCTGGATTTGAGACACACAGAACTACATAACAGGTGGTTTAACACCAATTTACAACGTAACCAACTTAACTTCAGATGAAGGAAAAATATAAACTAACAGCTTACAATTGAAGGAGATGAAGTAATCTACCTGTTTTATTCCACTTCATTAAAGTATTTATCATTTCTAACAATATTTCTTCTACCTTTGCTAGAAATATACAGTTTCTTCATATTTGCAAAGTTCTTATTTACAGTCTTAACCATTGCAAAATAATAACAAGATAATGAGGTAGCTGATAAAAATAATAAAAGAAGTAGTAGATAAAATTTAATAACTAAAAATTCCATAAATAAACAATTTCAAATTGAATATTAATATCTGTACTGAACACAAATAGTAACAATAATAATAATTTGTTATATTATTAGTAATAGAAAAAAAAAAAACAATACTTAATTACAATAAATGAACAGTTGTAATAAATGCTTGCAACTCATTTGCTGTGATCTAACCAATGACTATTAAATCATCTGGCAGTTTAGTAATTTTTAATAACATTTTTTTTGCATGCAATGTTAATCTTGTCATGCAGTAAATTATTAAACACAAATGAAAGATTTAAATTTAAAGTTTATATCAATTTTCTATTTCAAAATGTTTTAACTTTACAAACTGGTCTAATGCAAGGTAATATCCATCTATAACACAAAATATTAATTCAATGAATGAAGTTATTCAAATCATGGAATTATGTTTTTTAAAAATATGAATCATTATAGAATAGTAAATGGTTGATTAAAAGAAATTTAAAAAAATGAGATTGTCTTAAACTAATTAAAAAAGTAATTGATTACAAAAAAAACTCGCATACTAAAAGTAAATTTTACTCAAAGAGAACAATAATAGTTTACGCAGATAAGAAATGGCAAAAACAATAATGCAATGAGTGTTTCACATTGAATTTGTCAGGTATTGTATACAATGGATACAATTTTGAATGGTCCAAGTGGGGGGAGTTATGATCACATTAATATTGAAAAATATTAATTAATAAAACTATATTTAATTATATTTTTAGTATAGATAAATTCTATATTTCAAATATTTGAATATATTTAAAATATTTAAAAAGAATTGAAAAAAGTTATATCATTACTAGTTCAAAATTTGTCATTCTTATAAATTTTTTAAGACAAATTTGGATAAAAGATGGACCTTCCTCATTTAAACATCATAAAAACTATCTTTTTTATACATCAGTTGAAACAGATTATAACACCTAATTTCTTAAAAACTTTCAAATGTAATTTTTTAATGTTTCTGTATTGGAGCAAATTTATCAAAGTCTGTTGTAATTTTATTTAAATAATCCTGATTGGTATTTAATTTATAAAAATCAAATACTTTATCAAATGTGGTTTAGCAATGAAATTTAGAATTATCTTTATTTATTTCAAAATTATGCCTGAAACTAAATATTTTTAAAATTCTACATTTTCCCATTAACTTATTTAGATTTAAATGATAGTTTTATCAGGTTTTTTCCTTTATCATAGCAAAATCTTGATATTGTTTCATATGTTCAAAATGTAGGCTAATCAAATTAATGATGTTTTACAGTTTGCAAACTTCAGAAGATGTTTCCCAAAGAAAGATAAAGATTTGAAAAGCATATAAATAAAAATTATTGTTGAAGAAAAATGATAATTATAGAGTTAAAACTCAAGATGCAATTAGGAAAATAAAAATCTTTTTTTGTTTATAAATATCATTTTTATAAAAAAAATATAATAAAAAGTCTCTAGCAATAAAACATTACCTTGATATGAAATAAGTTTACTTTGATGTTTTCTTTAAGCTAATTAAAGCTATAACTGAAACTTTGAGTTGAATAATAAAATTAAATTATGGGAAAGTTCAAGATGAAAAAAAACCAAAATTACTGAACTGTAATTACCTGTATGATGGAGCAGGTGATCCTTGAGCTGCACATACCAGTTCAGTTAATGTACCAACACGTGCATGTACATTTGATACGGAATGTTCAATCCTTGGTGGGACACTGTCATTGGATTCTATAAAACAAAACAAAATTACAGTGCAATAAATAACATACTACATCTTATTCCCTCATTTGAAAATAAAATTAAATATTCAGGCAATTGACTTCGTAATCATTTTGCTACTGTTTAAATAAAGGGTGAGTTAGTTTATTATGCAAACAGAAACAACCATTAGCAAGATCTCATTGATCTCATAGACCAAGAGCTTACACAATAAAAAAAAAATCATTAGCATTTATGAATTTTACTTTGGTTTAATTTTCAAACAAATTTAATATTTCTAAAAGGTAATTTACATAAAAATAATAAGAATAAATAAATGAGTTCTGTATTTTATGCTAATTAAATTTACTTTGTTTTAAAATGGATTGTTATTATTGCATCATATTGCACATTAATATAATGACTATACAGCTCTATCAAGAGGTATTAGAAATTATTTTTTCTTAGATGATTTCACTGCTGAGATCTGAAGGCTTGTGCGTGGGTATTGTATGAAAATTTGAAGTTAAAATCTGAATGTCTATAGAATTTGAGACTAAACCTTTACTGTTTTTTTTCATCTCCTTAATAAAACACAATGCAAGTTTTGGTATACAACTGTGATTAGTAGTTTGAATCTCTGAATATAAGCTAAATTTATTTCCTACTGAGTGAAGATAGTGCATAATGATGCACTATTTCTCAATAAAAACAAATACATTAATTTATATTGTCTGTTCACAGTCTTTCTTATGGCTATAATGCTTACAAAACCCCAGGTATAAAAGACACTTATGAGTATCCTTTTTCTAAAAGTATGTTATCCATTGTATATTCAGTTTCCTGTTTGACAAACAAAGTGAATGTGTTACTTGTGTAGAATATAATCTTATCAGAATTCCAGTAGTTTCATGCTGATATGCATTTGTATATTTGGCTCACTGAAGAAGAGAACATGGAAACATTTAATTCTTCATTTAAGTAAGCTTCTAAATTCTTGGATGACAGTGCTCTTTTTCAGCGTGGACTTGTGTCTCATGTAAAACTGCCTATTATGGCAGCTTTGTTAGGTCATGTTAAGTGCGACAAACAACAAACCAGTTCTTTGTTGTACTTAACATACCACTTTATGGGATAGATGATAATCTAAATACAAATGGAAATATTTTTTAATTGAAAATTTATTTTTAATATATACACTTGTTAGCAGAGTTAGCCAGTGCCATTGTTTGAGGCAGTGAGTAACAATGTAATGTCTGAAATTTGTAGTAGTGTACAAAAGTACAGATTGAGACAAAATGTTCATAATCCTTAACGTTTCTGTAAGGAACTTATTTTTTCTTTCTCTGGCAATGAACAAGCCAGAAAGCTAAACTCCTAAACTCTTTTTTTGATGATTTATTTATGTACTTCATATGTATATATATATATATATATATATATATAAGTTGTACTCATGTGATTGGTTTTGAATGTTGTGTTTTAATACGTTCAGTGGTAAAAATTCTGATTATAAATTTTTATTTCACATTTAACTGTTTTTTCATGCAATAATATTTTTTTTTTTTTTTTTTTTATAATTCACTTATGTGTAGTTTACATATTCATTAAATCTTTGCTGAATCAAGATGTGGTATAATTTTGTTTTACACTCAGTCTAACAAATGATTTACAAATCATATGCACATTAGTGAGTGTTAATATTTAGCCCTTGTTTCAGAACAAATGGTATTAAATTTATTTTTTGTTTTAAAAAATTGATCTTTGTTTCATCTTTAAATGGACAAAATATATTCTACACATATATAAATATTATTGTAAATCTGTTTAAATGTAACTTAAAAATTTTTGGTGATTTAGTTATATACATTTATTTATTACAATTAACATGTGCAAAAAGTAAATATTTTAATCTGAATAGCTCTACTGGAAATACAGCCAACACTCTTATTGCCAGCTTGTTCATCATGCCATCCTTTGATTCTTCTAAAGTTCCCTAGAGGGCTTACGTAAGTACCAAAGTAAAACAATTAAGATAAAAGAAAGAAAAGTCTGATGAAAATAAATAATGCTAAAAATTGCTTAAAAATAAATAAATAAACATGCTAATTCGTAAATACATTCTAGTTTTTGCAGTATGATGTTATTAACCATACTTAAACATGTTTTAAATTATAAAAAAAAAAAAAAAATGGAAGTAAATCAGATCAAAATTAAAAAGTAACACAGTTTTATTTTGTTAGCTTTCTATAAATCAATTGAAATTACTCTTCTTTGAAAATCTAATTTAAAAACTTACTATTTTAATAATTGCAAATTAAAACAGAAATTATATAATAATACGATATAACAGTATTAGTGAAGATGTTCAAGTGATCAGATAGCCTTTACATGCTCATAAATTTGTATAATTGTGTTTATGAAGTTCATTAAATAACAATTTTCTCCTCATTAATGATAATATTATTATAATATAATTAAATGAGCCAACTTTTGTTGTCCCAAAAATAAATTTTAAATACAATACTTAAGAGACTATACTATAACACTGTAAGATGTATAGAACGGAACATTACTTACTAATTAAAACAATTTAACCAAGTGTAACAGAACTAGACTTTCTAATAAAGTTAGAGAGCTTTCGCTTATCTTTATTCCATTAAACCCGATTCAGTCCCATTTATCATCATCCTCTCACTTCCCCTCATCTTTATTTTCCCGTGTTCAATGTTGCTTATCTTGTTTATGTATCTTAAAATTACTTCATTTCATAATAAATAATTTCTCCAGTTCTTTTATATAGAAATGAATTTAAAAAAAGTATTTAAATCCATTACAGAGTATATGTAAGTGTACGAGTATATGTCCATTTTATTTTATGTTTACTATGATTTGATTGATTTTACACTTTTTTATTTCTTCATTTTTAACTGGATATTTAATTTCAAATTATTTGCTAAATCCTCATCTTAAATAGGAAACAGAATTCCTGGACTGCTACAAAAATGGATGGACAGAATCCTTTTATAGGCACAACGGAAGAAGATTGTTAAATTATTGTTGGGCACCTCTATATAGAAGCAACTATCCAGTTGGCTATAAAATGGTGCCAGGCATGATAATCCAGAAAAGCTACGGCATTAGCGGACCAAACTTCCATTGCATTCAATCAAGGAAGAAGGAGAAAAATGGATAAGGAAAGGGGATTAGCAATGCATAGAGGGATCCCTATAATTGGGGTGGGTGAGGATAGTTTACTGTCTTGATCAGAATCTAAAAAAACTGACAGACATCAGTTGTTGTAAGTTCCTTTACCTATGGCAATCGGAATGGTTGCAGAATGCAACTACAATAGAATTACAGGAAATAATGGAAAAAGATAAAAAAGTGCAGGACAAAGAAGATGATATTAAATGAAGAGGAGTCACTAAAAACTCAAGACAATGCAGAGAAAAGGTGGGATAATTTTGATACTGACCTTTATAAGAACAGCAATCATAAGCTGAGAAGTTAAATGCAATATCATTTTTATTTTTAAATCAATTTTCATATTTAAGGGACTATTGTCTTACAGTGCACCATACAATTTTTCCATATTAGAATATGAGAAGAATCAGAAGTAAGATTGGTAATATTATTAATTAAAATAATTATAAAATCAGAAAAAAAATTAAATCAGAATGAAAAAACACAGAACAACTTAAAAAAGACAAATTTAAATCCAAATAAAACAACTATAGAAATGTACTTGAAGATTTTATAGTATTTTTATTCAGTTAAGGAGTAGTATCAATGAAGGAGTTTAATAAAAATAATAAAAAAATCTTTTATAAGCACATTTTCACAAATTTACAGGGTACATTATTTTATTTATTTGTTTTTTAAAAAGATTATTTCGTCATTAATCAAAATTTTTTATTCTTTTTTCATTAAAATAATAATTTTTACCTGTTACAATTATTTTTGCAGAAGGGCTCTGACGTCGTTCTCCAGTTAATTTGTTCACAGTCTGACAATAAAAACGAGAGTATGAGTCTACAACAGAAATATCTCGGATATGAAGAGTACCAGTTGATGTTAAAGTATATCTACCACCAGGATGAACAGCAGATCTTCCCAAAAGTGGTTCATCATGTAACCATGTAAGGGAATGATGGGATGAACCCGTTACGCTGCACCGAAGGACAGCTACATTACCTTGAAGAACAATAGCATCTTCTACTCGAAGTGGATATGAACTTTGCATATCTGAAACATGAAAATATTATAGAAAAAATTATAATCCAATATCAGTATTATAACCTATTATAGTAGATTAGTGTAATAAACTGGTTTGGTAATCCAAAAACTTACACTTGGTAAATTCACAGATGTTTCACAGGCTGAGTTTGCTTCCGTGATACCTCATCTTCTTGGAAATGGTATATTCTCAGGATTTTGGGGAAAAATTAGTCACAATTCTAAAAAAAATTTCTATTTACAAGTTCTACAACAACCTTAACCTAACAATTTGGGTAATGGGAGAAATTTGATAGGGAGAAACTCCATTGACTAATGATAAAGTCTAGTTTTGATTATGGTGACAACATTAGTCTTATACTGGTTGACAAATACATCTGGCGTTTAGTTATTTAAATAGTTTTGTATTATCAATATAAATAAGAAACAACATCCAAATGAATGTAATTTTGGGTAAGTTTTGACAAGTTAAAATATCTAAAAAACTTGTTAGTAAAAAAAAGTGTAAAACTGTCGGGTACGTGCAATGTACTCAAACCAAATATTATGCCATATCAGTGTACAGGTGAAGTAAGGTTTTACATTTTAATATAAAATCTCTGACCAAGTTGGATAATGTATAAAGGGGTAATACGACGCACAAGCTATGCATTACGATTTATCAAGAGTACTGATCCCATCTAATAAAGTATTCATATCCACTATCAAACTTTTTTCAATGAACCAGTTTGTCAGGTTACAATGAATTGGAGATGGAGTCTTATACACTACCCAAGTCGATCCGTAGAACTGACTAACTTGTCAGACAGGAGAGATTGGTGACAAGTCTACTACGTACCACAATATTATTGATACTTTTTAATCTTGTTAATGAACGTTCCCCATGATTCAGTCTAAATTAAAAAAATATTGAGTTGTATTAATGACTTCACTGGTAAACAAGCATTGTTTTTAATTGTAGGTTGTTCATTACATCTGAGCCTGATTGTGTGAGTTCGCAGACGATCACAAAGTGATAGACCTAGTATTCACAGTAGGAATCGCATTTGGAACACTTCTAATATGTTTAGGTCTTCTTTCAGTAGTGCCCATGTTTCTGATCCATACATCAAGACTGGTAATATGAGCGCTTGTAACAGCCGGATCTTTGTGTTCAAGGTGAAATTTTGTTCCCTCCATAGGCACCAGTCTAATGACTAGAAGGCAGCAGTTAGTTGCCTGGCCAATCCTGCCGCGGAATTTCCGCAGCTGATGAAATTTTCATTAATGACCCAAGGTAACTGAAATTGTCAACCTGCTCAATTTGTATTCCGGCTAAGTAAACCGCAGACGGTAAGCTATCAGAACCTTGGTTTTTTCAGAATCAATCAATTGTGAATCAATTAGTTTAATATACGAGTACTAAATACGAATAAATTTCTGCACCATTTAAGTATACTTTGAACGATGAGAATAAAATTTTATGACAATAAAATTTAATAAGCCAAAAAAATTATTTTTCTCCATAAATCAGTACTGTAGAAAAAGGGCTGTCTCAAGAAGGAGATGGAGATCTAAAAGTACAAAAAAAAAGTTTAATTATGTTCTAAAGCTACCAGTCCAATTTATTTCCTATGTCTAGCCGGAAATTTTTTAAGCGGTTGAAATAAATTTAGGTTGAAACAAACAAATCAATCACAATTTAATGAAAACAAATTTTCGTCATTAAATTACTAGAATTCAAGGATAGTTCAGTTATACGAGACTGGGTTTTCACCAAAACCCACCGGGTTGGTCTAGTGGTTAACGCGTCTTCCCAAATCAGCTGATTTGGAAGTCGAGAGTTACAGCGTTCAAGTCCTAGTAAAGCCAGATATTTTTACATGGATTTGAATACTAGATCGTGGATACCGGTGTTCTTTGGTGGTTGGGATTCAATTATCCACACATCTCAGGAATGGTCGAACTGAGAATGTACAAGACTAAACACTTCATTTACACTCATACATATCATCCTCATTCATCCTCTGAAGAATTATCTAAACGGTAGTTACCGGAGGTTAAACAGGAAAAAGAAAGGGTTTTCACCAAAGAACTGTGGGTTAAAATCCGACTCAGGCTAGTTGAAATCTTTAATCCGATTGATTTCATCCTGACAGATCTAGATTTGATGTGTAACTTATATTCGTTGATAGAAGTTATAATGCTCAGTAATGATGCTAACAGTATTATTCTTTTATGTATTAAAAATGTCGTTAACGATTTTTAATTTGAAATAAAATAGTTATGTCTTTCAAGCCGTAATATTACTATACGACGTAGATGCTTTTGTTTGGAGGATAACATTAATTTTTACAAGGGAGAAATGAAGTCCATCCACCTCAAAAAATTGCTTTAAGTTTAATTAAGTAAAAAAAAAGGTTTACGTAAAGTATATATATATATATATATATATATATATATATATATACATATTGACTATTCCAGAGAATCTTAGTTTACGCTCGTTAACAGTTTCTTCACGTCTTGTTTCTCTCTACCTACTTTTTCTAATTTTTATAAAGACGCAAGTTTTTCGCCTCTACCTTTACGAGCGGCTTTTTATTCGGGGAATACTTTTGAAAGCCTTCTCAGGTTTTAAATAAAAAATTAATTAAAAAATATCATTTATTCACTTATTTATTTATTTTTTAACATAATTAAATGTCTACAATCTGATCCCTCAGGACAATGAATAGATGTGTGTTGACTGAATCAACTATATATAATCAACCCTAGGTACCGTTTCGTGTTCGTGTCAGGTATGAGAATATTGTTCAATTGAACCGGAAGGCGATTACTCCTCCTTATGATAAATATTACGTGGTTCGAGTTTGCAGTATTGACTTTCATCTTCCACCTACGCAACCATTCATTGATAAGGTCGAGTGTAGATTGCAGTTTAGACGAGGAAAGGTCAGGTGCACTATCTACCGCCAAAATTGCTGTAACGTCTGCGAAGGAAGCAACTGTGACATTTTTTGTACTGGGTCTGCAATGTATATGAAATATAGAATCGGATCTAAAACAGAACCCTACGGAACCCCTGATAGACTGTCTATACAGACAGACAATTCTTGGTTATATTTGAATTGAGAAAACCTCCCATTTAAGTAGCTACGTAATTCAAGATAGACCGGTTGAGGTAAGCTTGAATTCAGTTTGAAAAGGAAACCGGGAAGCCAAACTTTATCAAATGCCTGTTGAACGTCTAGGGAGGCTGCTGAACAATATTCCTTTATTTCTAGGCGCCCACTGATCACACTAATTATTCTGTAGGCCTGCTCGATGGACGAATGGCCGCCTCTGAAGTTAAACTGGTGTTCAGAGATAACGTTACCCTTCTCTAAGACTGATCATAATTTTTGAAGGAAGAGTCTTTCGAAGATTTTTGAAAGGAGAATAAGCAAGAGCTTATAGGCCTGTACGAAGACACGTCATTTGCGGATTTGCGGACAGGTTATTTGCTGTCAATGGATGATAATGAAATACATTTTTTTGTAGCACGTGAAAAAAATACCATGCCTGACTGGGATTAGAACCCAGAACCTCCGGATGAAAGGAACATGCAATCACCATCACGGATAACATTTTATTTAAAAAACATTTTCTTTACTAAAATAAATTTTTTCGTACCACAAAAACCACTTTATAAGAAATCTCTATCAAGAACTGAAATATTTTTTCCTATTCTTTAAATGTTGAATTTTTTAAGTATTAACAATTTAGGGTTTATTGAATTTATCTATTTTTTATTCTATCGAATACTAATATATAATACAGAAAATACAGCTATTGCAAGGAATTGATAACCATCTATTCCAGTTAGTTATTATAGAAGAGTACGAATAAAATAACAATTAATTATAAATACAAAATACAAATGCAGTAATTAGCTTATTAGTATAATACTAGTGTACTTTGTTATTGTAAGTTAAATCGGGTGGTTTCTTGTGGCATGTGTATTTGCTTATCGATCTTCATAACAGTTTTTTTTACAGTTATTTACTATAAACTGTTCGTTCTCATAAGCTTAAATAATGACCACAGTTTCAGCTACTATTGGCTAGTTACAACTATTCAGCTAATACTACAGGTTTTACTATTACAACTAATTAACTATCATTTTTAAATATTTAATCTTATTTATTATTTACATAAACTTTTTACAATCACTATTTTACTATATTTTGTTAATTTATCTAATTTTGTTCTTTGAATTCTTAAAAAAAAAATAAGTATTTAAAGTCTCCATTAAATTAACGAAATTTTAAAATAGTCTAAAGAAGAACACTGTAATAATTTGACAATCGTAATCTGCTTATAGTACAGAATAATTAAAAAAAGATAGAATGCAGAAAGTTAATTTAAAATAAATGGTTTAGAAATTTTCAGGTCTGTTGCGAATTACGGCCGTGGTAGAAGCCATGTGCAGGACGACGCTGTAAATTCACTCTACTTTGTCCCTCTACATTTCCCTCTTCTAATTTCAGATCCCCTACTCATCGGTCCATGTACTGAATTGTGAACATGCTATTCATTACACGACTAGTAGAACATATGTAGACCGGCACCAACCGGCGGGGCATTTAGTTAAAACAATCAATATTCTGTCACTGCTCGTTAGGTTTTGCTACGTATTTACCTCATTATCGTTAACTAACTTAGCCTATATTCACGTTACCTAAACCAACACACCTGAATCAACGACTGAAATTGAGGACGATATCTAGATAATTATTAGCGTCGCATTATGTAAACAAATGCACGGTGATGTGTAAAGGGTCAGTTTATAATTAAAAACAATAATCTTCCCTCGTACGTACGAAATTTTAGAATTTTTTGTACTTATTTTAATAAATGGTATATAAATAATTTATTAAACGTAGGCTTTATTGTAGAATTCTTAACTTAATCTTTTAATGATACCGTGAAAAAATAAATTACAATAATAAACCAAATTACTCGTACAGTAAAAATACTTTCTGTTTTAACTTAACGTCATGAATCTCTGTTTATCTGGCGAAGGTTAGCACAAATTTCATGGTATAGGATGTCGAAAAACAAACGAAAATAAAAGTAAAAGGAAAAGTAGGATAAAGTTTGGAACTGTTTTAATGTAATGTAGGGTTTGTTTCTTTTATTCTTTGCAGTTATGATCATAACTGTAATTGCTGATATAAAATATTCTTTCTGGGATAAAGATTTATGTCAATATTTAAATGTTTAAGTTTTAGATATTAGTAGTTAAAAATTTCCAGGAAAAATAAAAACAGAAAGTTTTTCTTTTAGTAAAACAAGCTTTTATTAAAATGACAATGAAAAGCTCCAGCTCTGTTTGTTATTCTCGGCAACAAAAAATAACAATGAGCAATTATACTTAATATAATTAATGTAACACTAAACATAAATTTTAATTAATTCAAATTAGGTCAAATGCACAAATATTTGCCTTTCCGACCGACAATTATTTCATCCGAATCGCTCTGTTTGTCGATATTTTATTAAATCTTTCGACAGATCGATATTTTTGTATTTACATTCTGCAAAGTTGATTAAAAGCAATATAATCCGAACATCGAAAAATAAACTCTGAATTTAGAATAACGTAACGCAATAAGTGAAAACATTGACATTTAGTATATTTTTATTTGTGTTTTATTTATTAATTGTACAAAAGTTTTATAGTAATAATCTATATATTTTATCGATTTTATTAATAAAGAAAATAGTATCAATTTGTAAAATTAGTCCAATTTTTTTTTTACGAAGATCATACCTGTAATTTAAAATATAAAATTTCCCTTTGGAGAACATATATATATCTCGTATATATTTTTAAGTATGTCAGCAAAATTTCAACATTCTGGTAGGGTAAAGAGTTCACGAGTTTCAGCAGTTTTAAATGAAGTCGTCTGTTCCCAAGACACCGTTCTCCATTCTGAATATAGTAATTTATTTATTAAATTTTTTTTTTACATTTAATATATTTTTTTTCTGATTCATTTCGGGTTTAAACGAGAGAATAAATTAATAAATAAATGATTTATTTATCTCTTTGTATTATTATAAGCCTGCTCCTAATTATTATATATTTTGTAACAAATTTACTATTTTCCAGTCCATCTTTTAAAATTTCTTTAAAATTTTTTTATATGTAAGTACTTTTAAAATTAAAGAAACAATTAGAAGTTAAATTAATATACTTTTTGTATTTATGCTAGTGAAATAACTGCTGAGTCAAAAATAAACACTATAATATTTATTTTATGTGTTTTCACATAAAATTAGAATAAGCAGTGGTTTTTTAACAGATTAACAGAGATTTATTCTTATGGAATAAAATAAATAAATTTTACATGGTTACTTAAATTAACAGTTGACAGTATTATAAGTATTTCGTTCGATAGTAGACCAATTCTAATTAGAAGATGGAATTTTTATTTCAGAGAAGTAATGCTGTTAATTTATTTTCAGTGTATGTATTAGACAGTAAATCTATCTTATATCTTTACGATTGAAATTAATTAAAATATCAGATCGAGTATTACCTTAAATTGACCACATTTCTCGTTTATTCTGTACAGTGACTGTATTTACATGCATTTAGAATCGGTAATTTATAACTATTACACATTGATTGCTCTATTTAAATGCTAACATAGTCAGCATGTAAATAGAGAAAAAGCACGAAAAAGGAAGACATTTGGAATTAATGAGTAAAACTTTATTTGTAACCGTAAAGATTTTCCTTCCGCATTCACACACACACACACACACACACACACACACACACACACACACACACACACACACACACACACACACACACACACACACACACACACACACACACACACACACACACACACACACACACACACATACACACACACACACACACACACACACACACACACACACACACACACACACACACACACACACACACACACTACTTTGTTTGGTAAATATACTTGTATACATACACAATGTTCGGACTAGGAAAAAACATTATTTAGGGAGGTGATTCTACAATTAAAAATAATAAAATAGATCATATAAACATAGATAAACAAATGCTTTCAAGTTAGTTGTCGAAAGACTTCACCCTGATTTTTACTCTGATTTTTTTCAGTTTAGTATAACTGAAACGTAAAGTTATACAAAAAGTTTTGGATATTAGTTATGGCAAAAAATTATCATATTTTTGTTTTGTTTGACCTGAAAATTATAAAACAGTGATTTCCCACAACTGTATCTAAATAGTAACATAACAATGTAAATAAATAATTTTTCTAGGAAAGTCAAATAAAACAAAAAAAAAAATCAAGTCAAAAAACACTATTTTGTAGGTTTGTCGTAAAAAAACTTTGTTAAACCGCATAAAACTTAGCAAATTTTATATCAAATATAATTATTGGAAAATTTTGTAAAATCAATAAAAAAGAAAAAATTAATTTGAGAAATCGACTTCAATTAAAAGCAAAACGTGGCAGAAATATTTACGATTCTAAATAAGAATCAAACAAAAATTTATCATTATTCTAAATAATTTTATTTATTGTTTTGGAAGAAATTCAGTAAACGAAATAAGTTATTTTCTTAAAAATGGCAATTGTGTTCTTCACTGTGTCTGCATGAAAACTATTAACGTTACAAACTGTTTTCTAAAATAAATTCTTTGAACTTTTTTCCTGCTAAATATGTTAAAATTAAAAATACAATTTATGAGGTATTTCTCTTAAATTTATCTTAAGTACTTAATGTTGTTGACCTCCATGGACTAGTGGAAGCGTTTAATTCAAAAGGTTCTGGGTTCGAATTCCGATCAGATATGGCATTTTTCACAAGGTATAACATTTAATTTCATGCTGCTACACACAAGCTTTGAGCTTGTCTGGTGAATCAGCCATAAAAAAAGAACATGTGTACAAGAAAGTATTACTTACAAAGAAGACGTATATGCTTCTTTACTGGTAGTAAGAATCTAGAAAATAATATAATAGACTGATACTTTATTTTCTTAAAACACACACACACACACACACACCCATACACACACACATATTATATTAAAAAACATTTTTTCTTATTAAAAAAAAAATAAAACTTCGAAAACGAAATGAAAAACTGTAAAGCGATCGAGAAATAGAATATAACCACCTACATCTAGTGTTTTATTAACATCGAAAATTGTGTTAACAAAGTTTATAAAATTTTGTTAAGTTTTATTTCAGTATAAATCTATAGAATGTACAAGTATTATTTTGAATAATACAACAAACTAGGTTCAAATCCGATCAAATTACTAGAAGGAAGTTTTCAAGTATAAACTAATGTCCTAGCCGCAACATTCTAGACTATCTAATGGTTTGTCAAAATTAAACGCTAATCCATGTAATTACTCGTACTTAGTAAAAGTAAAATAATATAATTATCCTTTCTATGATTAATATATTTTGTATTAATTAAATAATTTGTCTTATCGAGAAAAATATGCATTTATTTATTATTTTTTTTTTTTAGGTAGCTTAAAATAATTTAAAAAATATTAAGATGTTAAGTAGTGAATAAAACCATTTTTAAAAAATCTATCTAAAAACAGTAAAAAAATTATCAAAAAAAAAGAAAGAAAATGCTTACAACAGTACTTTGCTGGCTATAAGTTCGCAGTAAATTATATAAAGAAAGTTAATCGATATTCGGTTGGAATTGCATCATTTTGTGGTCTAAAACGATGAAACCGGCAATTTTGGCTTTGACCCAACGACCTTATAGTAATAGCTTCTCATAAACTGTTCAATGATAAAAAATACTTTGGTGTATTTTTTTAGAATCTTTTCAACTTAAATAGTTTCTCTTCTTTATTTAAAAAATTTTTAAGTAAAATATTCCAAAATAATATGTAAATTACAATACCTTTATATATATTACTTTTAATAATAATAAATTAAAAGTAATTGTAGTCTTTATTATGTTGATTGATTCTCTACTCAATATTAATGAAAACTAAATCATAAATTACATTCTTTTTACCGAATTTTTGAAGAAAAGTACAGTATTACTTTCGGTCGCACGGAGTGACTGGGGGTGAAATTGAATTTTCTTTCCTTTTGAGGTATTTGGAGTAGAAAAATACCATTCACTTAAGATGTAATCTGCTCACACACGCGCGCGCACAAACACAAAGAGAGAGAGAGAGTTATTGTTAGAGAGAGAGAGAGAGAGAGAGAGAGAGAGAGAGAGAGAGAGAGAGAGAGAGAGAGAGAGAGAGAGAGAGAGAGAGAGAGAGAGAGAGAGAGAGAGAGAGAGAGAGAGAGAGAGAGAGAGAGAGAGAATGAGAGAGAGAATGAGAGAGAGAGAGAATGAGAGAGAGAGAATGAGAGAGAGAGAGAGAGAGAGAGAGAGAGAGAGAGAGAGAGAGAGAGAGAGAGAGAGAGAGAGAGAGAGAGAGAGAGAGAGAATGAGAGAGAGAGAGAATGAGAGAGAGAGAGAGAGAGACCTATTATACATATATATGAACCTATGTATAAAATTTGCAGCTCGAAAATTTCCAAAACTACACGATCAATTTCAGTGAAATTTATATATTCTGCAGTAGTGCATCTGAAGTTGTTCATGTGGAAATTTGATATAGATTGGTTAAGTCGTTCAGTTACGCTCAATTTAAAGTCGGCAACAGATAACATAACCTCAATTTGTGGTATGTTGAATTTGTATGGATGTATTTTTCATAAGGGATTATGCAGTGAGTCACAGTCATGAGCAAGTTTAAACTTGACATGTGATTCAAACTTTGTGTAGGGTCTACTCTATATTTTTAATATTTCATCAAATTACGATTATAATAATTTTAGTTTTCTTATAAACCGAAAATATACTTTAATATTAAATAAAAAAGAAGTTTTACCTTTTCATTTAATTTATATTTTGTACATTTCTTGCGCAAAAAATTATACAAAATGTATTATACAAAATAAAATAACGAAAAGTCGGATTTTCAGAATATTTGTCAGTTGCAAAATTTTACCATATACAGATATTTTATTACTTAAAATAATCAAATTTTTAAAATAATAATCAACTCTTAAATAACAGTATAAAAATTAATAGCAACTAAAAAAATTTATATATATATATATTTTAATAACACTCAATCTTTAAAATAAAAATAGATTTAAATTAAGAAAAAAATTAAATATTTGTAACTTAAATTACTATTTACTAAGATCAAATAACTTAATAATTTTACAAAGATTTCATACAATGAAGAAGCTTACATGTAATTAAATGAAGAAGAACAAAAGAGATTTGCTTAAGTAGAATTCAAAAGATATTACTCTTGTACGATAAACACATCTATTTTTCTTAAATTTCAAAACTAAATTTCTTAAATCCAACAACTTTTAGAAGAATTTTGTATGAAGATTGTTTTTAATGATAAATATTATGTATTTAGCATTTGCAAGTAATTATAAAAAAAGGATTATTAAAAGAATAATTTTGTTGTTTTCCTCGTTGGAGAGGATAAACGGTACATATTTTCATTGGTTTCAGAGTTATAGCCAAATAAAATTTTAATTAATGAAATACTCGTATTTGGATCTTACAAGGAAGGCACATCGGTTCGAATCAGACTTCATCTCCTTTCTTTTTTTTAACTTTTTTTAATTTAAATATATTGATCTATTAATAAATATTAACCTCTGATTGTAAAAAAAAAAAAAAAATTACGATGAATAATAATTCAATAATAAAAAAAAAAAAATGAAAAAATATCAGAAGTAATTAATGAAATAAAATTTTATGTACATTTTATTTAAAAAAAATGTGTATATGTAATTTAATAGGCGTACAAGGTAGTCATGTGATGTACACATCAGATTTTTTCTTTATTTTTCAATTATTTCTTTTTAAATAAAGCTTAATTTTTTGTGACGTTATTAAATATATAATGGTTGTATCTAACAGAAGGAGTGACTGGTATCGTTACTTAGAAAAAAGAAGAAATTATAAAAAAAAAGAAAACCGATTAAAAACCTAAATTGAATAAAACGAGTAAGAAGTAGACGATTGAATCTTGTTGAAACACATATTTTAAATTGGAAAATTTTCAAAGAAATCAAAACAAGATTGTTTTATCAGTATACCATCTCAACTATGAATTTGATATCAGAAACCGTACCTGCTTTCAAAACAAGTATTAAAGAAAATAAAAGTAAAGTGGTAAACATCTCTATTAGGCGTGAAGCTAATAGAATGAAAGAGCAACTTTTAGAAATACAAGAGATAATTAAAGTTGTTCGGATAAAAATGACTTATGAGGACGATGAAAAATCTAGGTGTATCCAAGATGAACAGCTGACTCAAAGATAGGTTCATAAAATATTATACAAATGTAGGAGACATAATGAAAGACCGAAAAAACGGTAAATGGATAAGTAAGAACAGGTGGAGTAATTTGGATAACACAAAGGTACAATTTAATAATGATTAAACGTCTAACAGAGATGAATAGAAGAATATATTTTGCATTTCATTGCTAAGTGTCTTATTTTAGTAGCATTAAAAAAGAAGTACTTACCAAAAAGCATATTAAGTGAATATGACGTGAAAAGAATGCTTGAATGACACGAGCTGGTGTACATTAAGTAATTATTTCAAGCAAGCCTGGTATCATATAAGTGCTTTGTTATAGGGAAATATGACAAAATCTTAATAATTGTTTCTAATGATTAAAGCTGTATTGTTTAATTAACTACATTAATTGTTTAAGTCTTCATTTTAGGAAGATTTCATAGGAAAGCTATGTATTGTAATGGGTACCATGATTCGACTTTATATATATATATATATATATATACATTTCACTTTCTTGTGGACACGATAAATGCCGTACTTTTGCGCCAATCACTTTCAAATTGATATATAAAATATAAAGACCAAAAATTTCAGTCGAATTCGTTAAGGTGCATAATCGGACATGGGGGTGGAAATGGGATTTTTTTTCGAAAAAAAATCGCTATAACTTTATAAGTAAAATATCGAATTCGTTTAAAGTTCCTATAATTTTTTTGGGGAAGGGCCTAAAACTTATCCAAGTAAAGTTTTTTGATATCACCAACCATTGGCTCAGCAGGTGGAAAAAATGGGGTTATGAAGACAATAAAGTCATATCTCTCTTAATAGGCACAGTATCGAATCGGTTTAAAGTGGTCGTTAGTCCTGTGAACATTACCTAAAACTTTTGTCTGAAACAATTTTTGATATGACCAACCCTTACGGCAAGGGATGACTAAAATATGTCTGGAATTGTAAGAAGATTGGGGTTGTATGCTAAACATGTGAAACTTTTTTTCACATGCAACCATTGTCGTATTGAGTAAATTTGAAGTTTTTCTTAACTTTAAGGTGGAAATCTTTTTTATTTCCTACTTAGCGTTGGTGAAATCTACCTCCGCCTTCCGGCGTGCCGAAAGGGGTTTTTTGTTTGTAGCTTTTCTTTCTGCACTTTTTTATCTTATTTTTTGGTTTAGCATTTCCTTCAACGGTCCTTTTACAAGAAGTACTTCAAGCGATTATGTGTCTGCACGTTATTTTAAATCTATAAATAAAGTGGTATTTAGTTATTATTTCTTTATTATGTCTACTTAAATACGTGTTTATTGTAATTTTTTATATTGTATAAAAAAATTAATTAATAAAAAATAATGCGGAAAAGTAAAAGGGCTCGTTGTTTTCATCTTTTCTATTTTTTTTTTGAAGTAAAAGAAAAATTTCAATGATAAAAAAGGGCTATACAAGTAACTTTAAAAACTTCTGAAATTTAACTTCATTTAGATACTGATAATTTAATGATGTGGTTGTTTACAGATAAGAAATCAGAATTATAAACAAATTATAAGTATAGACTATAGAATAAAAAATTTTAAAAGAGTAAATAATTTTTTATAGTAAGTATTTATATACGGAAAATTTCGAAAAATAAAATCAAGAAAAAATTGATGAAGCTTTAGCGAAAAAATAGACTGTTATTAAAAATCAAAAAGTCCTTTTTTCAATAAATAATAAAATCTGTTTCATGTGTGGTAGGTTACAGTTTCTTATAATTGAACTTAAAGAAATAAAATATAAGCAGAGGTAATTATGATTTTCCTGTTTTGAAATCATGCCGTTAAAATTTTTTGAATGTAATAAATGAGTTAAACATAGTTAAATTTTATGATACAATTTCAAATAAAATAGATTTATTAATTTCCTTCTTTAAAATTGCAAGAAATAAATAAATATTCCACAGAACTTAACCTTTCTTTTAATTTCTCGGCGAATATAGCTTAATTGCTTTATTAAATGGGAAAGTATGGTTCTATCACTCCTTCTGTTTAGCCTCCGGAACCACCGTAAAGTATTACTTCAGAGGATGAATGAGAATGATATGTACGAATGTAAATGAAGTATAGTCTTGTGCAGTCTCAGGTCGACCATTCCTGAGATGTGTGGTTAATTGAAACTCAACCACCAATGAACACTGGTAACCACTATCTAGTATTCAAATCCATATAAAAGTAAGTGCTTTTACTAGGATTTAAACCTTAGAACTCTCGACTTCGAAACCAGCTTTTTTTGCGATGACGAGTTCAACCAGTACACCAAACCGGTGGGTTATTTTGAGAGCGACTTGCTGTCAAGTAACGTTGCGTTCAACAATTAAGATGACAACATTGATATATTGATATATATATATATATAGATTATAACGTAGTAATATTCATAGGTCTGTTTAAATCATAAAACCTATTAAATTGTCATTTTCCCCTCTTCATGTAACAATATTCAATTTACCAAAACATTCTACCATTGATATTATAAAAAAAGAAAAAAAATCATTGAGATTTTTTTCTTTATTCGAATAGGAATGTAAGCTAAAAGAGCTAAAGATAAATGAACTTTTGAAATATGTGTGACAAGTTATGTTTAAATCATTAATACTTCGTTTTCCAGTGGATCGTAGTCGTAAAAAAATTTCCATTTGTGTTAGAGCGAATGCTGGAACAACGACTCTTCGACAATTCATTACAATTTAGTTGATACTGTAATAAAATCAAGTTAACACATTGAACATTTTCAAACATATTGCAATTTTCTCAACAATTTTTAAAACTTTCATTGCAGAATTAAAAAAATTCTTAATTTTATTTATTTTTTAAATTTGGTTCTTTTAAAAACATTTTATTTATAATATAAATTAAAATCTCATTATTAGTAAATTAAAAATAAACTATAACTTTATAGTAGAGGGATTAGAAAGTTTAATGCATAGATTATAGGTTTAAATGAAGCTCAAACTATTTAAATTTACAACACGAATTTCCAGCTCATAAATTTATGTTTCGTATTCGTTCCCAATGAATAGGGTAAGTTAAAGTCCGTCGGGCGAGATGTTACCAAATAACCTCCTTAAGTAGACTACCGTTGTCGGGTGTTATAAGGTGGCAGGTAGTTACCTGCTTCACCATTGAATATCTTCCAGTCTTAGCTTTAGGGTGCAAATTTAACTTTATTCATTAAAATCATGTTGGGATTACGAGGGGCAAATTACATTGTCGTATTATTATTAAATTAAGTTTTCGAAATACGTTGACTACATAAAGTAACACCAAAATCTCTTAAACAGGGTAGTCATATTATAGCCTACATTTATAAATCCGATTAAGGATGCGGAAATAAAATTGGAGAGGGATAGATTATACAGTAATTTGAAATTTACATGAAATTAGAAGCGACACATTGGAACTGATTTACATTTTGCAAGCGTTGTTCAAGCTTGAATATGAATATTCCATAAAATTATTATTAATTACATTCAAACAGGTATAATTAATAACAATTACTACAGAAATAATTGTTATTAGTTATTCAGTTACCATTTTACTGAAAATCATGTAAGCGAAATGTATTTATTTTATAATATCTTATTAATTTTATTTAGTATTATGAACCAGATCAAATTTCTAACTTAATTATAAATGTTCTAAATTATCTAAAGAAATTAATAATAATCTATGAAATATGCGAAATTCCCAATGGATTACTGTAATTGTTTTTAACTGCGTGTAAAGTAACCCTTTCTCAATTATAATAAGTTCCGAATATTTTCTGCATTAAATTAAAATTTATATTTTACAAAGAATATTTTCATATAATAATTCAATCGACTTTTCATTTAAAAAATGTATCAAAAATATTTAAGCTTTTATCATCTCTAACTTAACTTAAAAATCATTCTTTTTTAATTTATTACTATACTATACATGTTTGTTTATGGAATAATAAAAAAAAAAAAAATTAAAGAAACTAAATACAACCTAAATGATAAACTATGTTATAATTTTATAATGATAATCATTATACTCTTCCTCCTTTTCATTGTGGGAGGAAGAAGAGCAAATTAAATAAAATTAAATGGTTTTTTTTTTAAGGAGTGGACGGACAGGATATTCAACAGGTGATTTCAAAATTAGAAGAGACTTCTCATTAACTACCAATTAATGAAAATAGAAAAAATAAACCAATAAATATCTGCACAAAAAAAGGAAGAATCGAATTATTAAAACAATATTGATACTTAGATACCATTTTAACAGAAGATTGCACAAGTGAAAACGAAATAAAAAAAAGAATAATAATTGCTAAGAAAAAATTTAACAGAAAAAAATTTTTTTTTTAATATTTATGAAATTTTTTTTTTAGTTAGTTGGAGTTATGTAAAATATGCACATTAATAAAAATAAAAATATAATATAGGCATATAATATAATATTAATATCGACATTAATAAAAAGAAAAAAAGAGAGGATGGAGGCAGTTGAAACCTGGGTAGGGAGAAAATTAAATGACCTAAGTGAAAAATGAGAACGTAATGAGAATAGAGGGTTATTCGGAACAATCCAGAACAGAAATTCTAACTAGCTGGATCATATATTGAGAGGAAAAGGATTGATCAAACTAGCGTCAGGATGATCAGTAAGATATAAAAAATAGGCCGGAAAGAGTAAAAATTGTAAACGAACTAAAAGGAAATAGGAGCAATCAAGATTTTAAAAGTTTAGTTGGGAATAGAGGAAAATGGAGTAGGACCTAGCTTATAGAATAATGTAAAGTACCTACCTTAGATTAGATAACCCGTAGGATAATAATGAAATATTGAAATTTTTTATAAAATAAAATAATAATTACAATGAAAACCTAATTACAACATTTGCATGTTGCGTGACATAACTCCGGTAGTTGATAGCAATCGTTACAACTAAATCAGAAATGGTTTAGACCCTCTTCAGAAAAACAAGTATTCCGGATGCAAGGGATATTAAATAAAAAAAAAGAAGTAAATATGTTTTCTTAGTAAATATGTTCAGTGTGCATCACTATTCTAAAAGAAAACATTTCTGACTTATCTTATATTTCAGATACTTCTATCATCATATAAAACTTGATATAAATTGATTAAAAAATAACAAAAAAAAGTCTGCAGATTTAAAACAATATTATACAAAATAAATTGTATTCTGTTGAACTAATGGTTGGTCATTGGACCAAAATATTTTCGAAATTATAAATAAATAAAAAAAATTTTCTCTTTATTTTTTCATCTAGTATTTGTAATTTTATTTTCACTGAAACGTCTGAGATATAAGATAATCACTACGGTTTTATGCACAGAATTAATTGAAACACTAGCTTTCGCCCCCTTCGGGGCTCAGTCCAACTTTGTTCGAATTTATTTAAGCGTTTCGTCATAAAACACTCCAAAAAAAAAACAAAACAACCATCCAGCCCAAAATCTTCCTCAGAAATTCATTAACAATCCACACTCGTTCCTTCTTCATACAACTTTGATCTAAATAAAGCCAAACTTAATTTTTTTCTGGACATTAAACTATATCCTCATGGCCAAAACAACTTTGCCCTGAATGATACCCTCATACGTAACAACTACACAAAGAATCAACCCAAAAAAATTAGCTACATCTCTGAGATCTCAAATCTGACGACAAAATCAGGATTTTTACTACAATTAAGCAAAATGGAGTTCTTTGTTCGCTTTGTTACTATGTTTAGATCGGATTATAAATAACGCTGTTTGAATTGTATTTTTCAAGCTGGGGAAAAGATTTGGTTTATTATTTTTTTTTAACAACTTGATGTGAATTTTATGAAAGGGATTTGGACAATTGTTGTATTAGACGATGCAAGTGTATAAGATACATCTTGTGTATCTGCGGGTTCGTCTCATAACGGAAATATTACTTTTTGTACGTCATCGCGTTCTGGTAGTGAATTAGATGAACAGCCGCACTATCACTATTCAGTACGGGAGTGTTTCTCACTACATCTTGAACTATAAATTAACATTTTATCTTATTTATTACTGTTGTCAGTAAATACAGTAATTATATAAACGTAAAGATGTCATACATGATTGTTATTAAATACGATGAAGCTTTTCATACGCTTTGGTGTTTATGATATATTGTTTTTTTAGTAGGTGAAATATGCACTAAACACTTCAGTTTTACTTGCAAAGGAGAAGAATACTATCTATTTTTTATTAGGAAGTTTCGGTGAATATTCATGATGACAAATAACACAGTTATAACAGTGATGAATAAAAAATATAATGAAAATATCCAAGCAACATTGGACCGTTTATTTCCAGAAATCTCAAAAATAATGTATTTTAAACTCATTGTAATTCATGGGTTATGACCAATTTTACTAAGATAACTTGAAATAATTGTTTTAACACATTAAGACACTCTAGTTAACAGCAGTTTAAAGATCATTTATCATTAATTTTGTTTTAAATATCAGCCAAATATATTTTATTGTTACGTTCCTAAAAATTATACATAAAAGTTTAACAAACTTCAAAAAATTGGATAAAAAAAGTAAAAATCTTTCATACATTTTTTTAAGAGTAGATGAATAAAAAAGAATTTAAATACATTACATTATTTTTTAAATTTCAAAAATACAACTTACATCCTTGTTTATTGAACTTCCGAGAAATATTTAATAGTGAAAATACCGACTAAATATAAATACAGAAATAGTTATAAAAATCTATCAAATTCTGCTAAAAAAATAAAAATTCGGCAAAGAATTCCATAACTTAATCGTCTTTGCCATTACAAAATTTTATTTCAAATGTGGCATAGGATATTAAATATTTATGACTTAATTGTGCAATATTTAGAGTACAATTGCGAAAATGATCAAAATGTCCAGTAAAATGTTTTTTTCCGATTTGATATCGTTGATTAAATGGCGTATAAGTTACACCAAGTTACATAAGTCCACTGTATAAGTTATACCTTAAGCATCTATGGGTTCATCTCACCTTAAAAATTATGCAGCGTTAAAATTATAATTGAGAAAAAAGCCAAAATTCTTCTTAGTTAAAAAAATTTAAGTCTCATTTCAGTCCTTTACTCGTCATATATCTTATATAATATTTTTAATAAAAGCCACAGCTTGGAAAATTTATAAATTATAAAAAATTCAAATAATTCTTAAGTAGAATTCTTAAATCGCATAGAAATTCAAAAATAAAGTACCACTTTGATGAACTATTAAAAATAACTGGCATCACCGATTTAAATTCGCTCGAGATGGTATGGTCGGCTCTGAAAAGATATGTTAATAGTAATAACACAACATTTTTAATGTTAGACATTAAAAATCTAGTGGAGGAAAAAATGAATGAGGATGATTGGAAACCATAATGCGAACATGTAAAAAAACTGAAACTGAGTAAAAGAAGATGGAATCGCTAATCGACGAAATGACGGATAAATTGATCATACATCTGGATAGTGGTAGTGAAAGTTTCGTCTGTTCCCATAAAGACAGAGAAGATGGTGAACTTTCACAGAAACTGGACATATAATGCAAATTTGTGTTAATAGTAATGATAATAACAGTACAATCAACAATGAAAACAATGGTACAAAAAAAATAATTTGAAAATTCTAAATATTGTACAAAAAAGGAATTTTTTGTACAATATTTAGAATTTTTTCTAAAATAACAATAGAACATCTATTTTGGTGTAATTACGTATAAAATATACATTCAAGCACTAATTAAGATATTTTTTAGTTTAAAAATACACCAAAATTAAAATTCTTGTTTCTGCAATCTATGTTAATTGAATTGTTAATACTAATTAATGATTTATAACTAATAAAACACGAAAGAAGTATATAAAATAATAACCCCGCTAACAAATTTCTTCAGAAAAAAAGAATGTCATTCTTGGGGCACTTAGAGCAGAAAACACCAGACTTGCAAACCAAATAAATAACTTATACTGGAAAAGAACAACAAAACCGAAATGGATAAAGGAAGTCCGAAAAGATATGGAAGAGTTGAGAATTTCCAAAGAAGATCTAATCTCAAAATCTGGAAAATACGACAAACTAATTAAGACTAATATGATAACATTTGAACCTAAAATCAAAAAGAAATCCAACAGGGCGTATACAGACGAGGACAGGCGCCAAAGATCAGAATGCCTCAAAACGATGTGGGCAAAAAGAAGAGAAGCAAAAATAAAACAACTCACACGATTCGGAAATAAGAAGAACCGATTACAAAACGGACTGGCCCAGAGATTGAACTAAAGTGATCCTATGAGGTCGTAAAAGCAACAAAAAAAAAAAAACGGTAATAAATTAAACCTATATATATAAAAGTATAACGATTACTATTGTTGTCCTGTTAGACGGGTGTATATTTTTTCCTTCTCCAACACAATTTTTATTGTCTTTTTTACGCTATATATATATATAATTTGAAATAATTATGTGATTAAAAAAAATTTGATAAAAGAATGTTAAAAGTTTTTATATTATATATGCAATTTCGTTAATTCCATCGACGATTAAAGTTTAATATTAATATTACGTTTTGATTGAAATGAATTTTACGTTTATTAATCTATTCAATCAAAATATCTGTGTATATTACAACAAAATAATTAAAAAATGGAATAGGATAAATTAAATTTCAAAATTCAAGAGCTTATCACAATGTCTGAATGGAGGATGGAAAAATATATAATGAATTTCCTGGAAAAAAATTGTACGGTATTGATTTAGTAAATGTTTCTCTACACCGTAATAATTTCAGTTGTACCGTAGCAGAAAGTTATACAAATTAAATTTAAAATTTAAATAAAATCAGATTATTAGTTTAATAATAATAAAAAAGAAACAGTAACATTAAAACAGACGATAGTTTATTGATTATTGAATTCTTGTTTTAAATTATTTTAGACTATTTCCCCGTCGCAGCTGAGCACGCGCTATGTGGTTACTTGCCTTTGCCCTAGCGGTCAATCTTTTTATTTTATGTTTATTGGTCAAGTAACCGGAGGCAAGTGCAGCCAGCCACACATACAGTAAGGTGGCAATGGCTGTGTTGATTGAGCCACAGCGCTGTTTACCTTCGCACCCCTTAAAAAAAATCGGAATTAAAAAAAACATAAATGGTTTTTAAATATTTATCTGAAGAGTATTTGCATGCCCAAATCTACTGAATATTTAATATAGTCAGGTTTGCGAAAATTTACAATCATTGTTCAAAAATATTTTTACCTTTCTTCATCCCCTTTCAAAGTCGAATTTCAAAAATCTAGAAATTGGTTTATTTTCATGAATATTACACTCACAAAAAATCAGGTTGATTTCTTCATTTGTTACCGAGAAATTAAAAAAATAATAGAAAAAAAAATTTTCAATTTTTTCAAAAAAAAATTGAAAAAACGAATTAACCTTTGAAACCCTGAATGAAACTCAAAAAATCTAGAAATTAGTTTTTAGATGTTCATAATCAATCGGTTCCAACCCAGCTCACACAGTGATAGACACTCACAGTTCACAGTTAATTAAATTCTGTCTTTCAACTGGTAAATCTCCACTACTACATTATATATATATATTTTTTTTTTTTTAGAGATTTCTTGAGATGAAATATATGCAAAAACCTTCTCAGTTATGGCAAGAAACATGGTAAACATTTAGTTGAGAAAGATTGGATAGTTTTTTGTTTATTCCGAACAAAAAATCCCTCTTCCTCTTAAAAAATTAAAGTAAGATGAAAAATTTCATTTAATTATTATAAAACAATAACAATATGAAATAATCTTTTAAAACATCACTTAAATAAATAAATAAATGCACTTAAATAAATGCATTTTTAATGGGAGACTGAAAGTAATTTATTTAATCATAATACTCAAAGTTAAAATAAGTGGCGTTTTTATGATATTGCGATTAAATTTAATATAATGTCTTAAAAACGATGAAAATAGTTACTAAAATAGTTGACATTATTAATCAAATAAAATTATTTTTTATGAAACTTCTTTAGAAGTTCTAGCAACAATCATCTTTAGAAGATTTATTTTGCAATTTAATTTGTTTATTAGTCTAATTGCATAATTTAAAATAAAATAACCTTTTCTTCTAAAAAAAAAAAAAAATAAAAAATACAATTGACTTTAACAAAAAATACACTAAATGGTAATTTTGAAATTAGCGCAAAATTAAGTTTGTAAATTTTTGGTAGTTGTTTTTATATTTGCCACCGAATTCAATAAGTGGATATTAAAAATTTATAATTTTTTATTCTTTACTGCGGCATTATTTTAAGTTAGTTATATGGGTTTAAAAAAATATTATACTTACATATAAAACAGTTTTATTTTTATCTAAAATACGGATAGGCCAACAAAATAAGCTGCTCCTATAAAAAATATATTCATAAAATATGCATAAACGAATTTGTTCTTGATAAAAATAAGAAATGCAATAAAAAGATACGAAGAAACCAACGAACGATTGGTATAAAAAAATTGGCTGTGTTGGTTGCAAAAATTGTATTATTTTTCCTTCTTGTTCTAAGTTTTCCTACAAATTATGTTAAATTCTTCTTTAAAAACCCCGATGACATCAGATCATTAATTATTGACCTGTAACAATCCAATACTAAAAAAAATGAAAAAAGACTTCAGATCGTCTATGAAGGCAATGTAATTCTACTTCTACTTGGTTTATGTAGAAAAATCGTACAACAGGATCACCAAGGAACTTTCTCAATAAAATAAAATAAACGAATAACCAACATTTATTGAAGAATTGGGCTTGAGAATATACATGTTACAGAAAATGTTTTTAGTTACAAATAAAAAATACGGGCCAATTTGAAAATCTCGTTTCCTTTTGAAGTCGTTAAAAGTGAAAAAAAAGAAAAGATTTTTAAAATGTATGCACAATATGTAATCGGTGCACCCTTCTTCGTCTTTGTAAACGTTCTTACATGTTGAATATCTCCTGTCGTAGATACCAAAGTAAATAAAGCACACCGAATAACATCCTAATTTGAAGCTATTTAAAACTCAATACTACGGTATCCTCGTAATTTTTTTTATCAGATTTTACATGAAAAATCATTTATCTTATCTACTGTTTACAAACAATTAAAACTTAATTAAATATGTCGAAACCAACAAGGTGGGGAAGAATTTCTATTTTTCTGTAAAATAATATTTTTGTGTAACTACATCTGTTTCTAAAATATAAAGTTTTATAATCTAAACTGATTTCATCTTTTTTAACACTCTATGTTTACGTTCATTAATTTTTATTATAAAAATAGTTATATGCATTTACGAAACAGACAATGAAAAGGCTAATAAGTTATGTTAATAACAAGATTTGTCAGTGTCTTCACAAAACTATCTCGATTATCACCTGTTTAGTATCATATAAATTTAAATCTTTTTAAAACAAGATATCAAGGGTTTTGCCAGTTAGGTTGTAGATAATGAACCAAATTATAATGCAACCTAATCAAGTGTGATTATTTGTCGAAGAAATGGTAGAAACTAATTTGGTCTTTGTTTAAGAACGGTTCAGTGGTCATTTATATCGACAAATGTAACAATTCAACTCGTTAAACCTTCCTTCAGGCTGAACATTTTGTAGTTCATTTGGATAATTTTACAGCCTACAGAATGACAGAAATGGGGCAATTGTTACTTTATGAATATTTCAACTATTCTCAAGTAGCTATTTAATGTCTGAAGGAAAACATTTTTTCACCGTATATTTACATAAGTCAACGCAGATGTTTTTTGTTAGTATTATACTGATTTCATCCAAGGTAAAAATATATCGATCTCTTGAGGGATCCTATCTTCCGGATCGTTATAAATAATTCTTGCTTTTCATTTATATATAAATAAATAAATATAAATATATAAAATATTGTAAATTTATGAATGTACAGTCATTGCTAAAAAGAATAACTACCTTTTCTTAAAAAATAACAATATTTACCTCTATCAAACCAGACAACAGTGTTCGTGTAATTCGACAAAATACTTCGGCTTACGAGAAAGGAAACTATGATTCGAACCTAGCCTAACCTTAATAAATTACCAAACCAATTAAAAAATCCTTCCACTAATTACTTAAAAATCAATTAAAATATTTTCTTTAAAAAAAACAATATTATCTGTAATGAATTTTTAAATATTAATTTTAAAATCCTGAAATTTCTGAATTCCATTCAACTTCTACTTATATAAATAACCTCAAATAATTTTCATTAACACCTTCCGAATTTTGAATTATTTTTTATATTTGGTATCTTCATGTGTTTTGCCTTAACATTAATTCTTGTGCTTTTATTTTAAATAATTAATATGGACTTTAATCACGTCTATTTTTTATCTTATAATTAACTGTGTATTTTGTGAAGCTTCTCTGATCAAGGTTATACCTCGGTTAATCTTCATTCATCTAGGAAATCGCTGAAGAAGCTCTTTTTGTATATACTTATTTCAGACATGATATATATTTATGTGCACTATTTTCTACCGATGAGAATTTATTTATATACTTATTATTTAAGATATTCTTAACTCCTTGTTTTCCAATTTTGAAATCTTTAATGGTAAGTCGGATCTCGCTACAGTCGCAGTGAAATGTTAGAATTTTAGGGCCTTTCTTCATTTGATCTATTGGGCCGATCAGAGGCTATATTTCTTGTTTGATAAATCCATAAGTTTAATAGTTGATATGCCTAATCCCTTCTAAATTACACAAAAAATAACTTTTAAGTTTTTGGTGGATGGAATAATGATTCATTATGTTTGAAAGTTTGTTATAAATAGATGAGTTTGTTTCCAAAATTTATTTTATTACATTAAAATTCTTATACCAACCTTTGAAATTATAAAATAACTATTTTCTTGCAATACTCTAAAATAAAAATCAGCTGATTTACATCAGTATGTCATTTAATTTTATACTAATGTTATATATTTATGTACAATATTATATGTTTACTAAATTGAATTTTGAATGTTTTTAATATTATATTTGAGTTGTTTTATGACAATAATTGTTACAGGTATGTTAATGAGTGCAAGCTAAAAATGAAACATAAAAAAATTTTTCTATTACGTTTTGCTTAGTTTTCTTTCTTTATATTTTTGCAGTTTTGGTTCTTGTTAATAATTTGAAAAATAGGAGTAGTTGTATTAGATCGTGGATACCGGTGTTCTTTGGTGGTTGGGTTTCAGTTAACCACACATCTCAGGAATGTTCGAACTGAGACTGTACAAGACTATACTTCACTTACACTCATACATATCATCCTCTGAAGTATTATCTGAACGGTAATTACTGGAGGTTAAACAGGAAAAAGAAAGAAAGGAGTAATTGTCAAAAAACTTTTTTATCATAGTTTTTTATCAGATTTTACATGAAAAATCAAGTATCTTATCTTCTATTTAAAAAAACTTAAAACTTAATTTCCAATATGGCGAAACCAACAAGGTGGGGAAGAATTTCTATTTTTCTATAAAATAATATTTTTGTGTAACTACATCTGTTTCTTTCATGTAAAGTTTTATAATCTAGACTGTTTTCAGTCTTTTTTAACACTCTATGTTTATGTTCATTAATTTTTATTATAAAAATAGTTTATGCATTTACGAAACAGACAATGAAAAGGCTAATAAGTTTTGTTAATAACAAGACTCTTCTCAATCTCGATCTTGATGTCAACCTCTTTACCCGGATGATCTATAATTAAATTGTATGGATGAATAAACTTTTCAAACGATATGTTTAAACATCGATTATCAAAAGGAACATCTTAAAGGAAACATTCTTACATGCAGACAACTAAATAAACGAACTCCAACAAAAATATAACCATAAAAAAATAAAAAAACTCAAACAAAACCATACTCAACAAGCTGTAATATAATACCGACAATTTTAACATAATATTTACTATTTTAACTCTATTGAAACTACTATAGTATATTTTTATTAATATTTACGAGTTGTTTTCCCAGTATTCATACGAATAAATTTTACGATGTGCTATAAACTTAATATAGGTGTCAAATCTAAACCAAACAACTATGTCAAAGTGTCACGCTCAGCTGTCAAAATCAGGTACTAAAAGTGAGCTACAATACACGTACGTATATTAACACCAGGAAATATAGTGAAAAATTAAAAAGTGAAAAAAAACATATATAAAAAGAAAAAAAATTAGTACGTATTTATAGTACTTTATAATAAATTAAGCAATAACTTTATAACATGAGAAAAATATTCTAAAATTATTACAATATAGTGACGTAAAATCTTTGGTGAAATTTTAAATAAATATAATTTTTCCAACTGTAAATATATACCGATGTCCAAAACTAAGCGTCCATCTCTTTTAAAATGACAAAAACTGTTTTTTTCTCTCGAAAAACTCATGGCTCCATGTTAATTAAATTGGATATGCTCTATCGATTGCTGATAATATCAACTTTCGATTGCCACCGTAAATTGATATATCCAGACAGGAAATTCATTTTTAAAAAAAAATAAAACTTGCGTATTTTGACCACGGATTTGGATTCTACATTGAAAAATACAGAAGTTATGTTTGGAACTTTTTTTTATCAAAATGCGATTTTTTACCTTTAAATGACCTTCTAAGTTGACCTCTTGTCAAGTCACTATGAAAGTTCTTTCAACTTTGAAAAATTAATTTTTAGGATAACTTCAATGATGTTTAATCTTAAACCGAATACGTTCTTCGAATAGCGATACTTTCTACAAGTGGGGTTTTCAGATCGGAAGTTGATTCTACGGTAAAAATTAAAAAAGACAATTATTTTTGAATAAATTTTTCTACCGATTTGTATGCTGTTTTCCATTTTTAAGTTGATAAAACGGGATTAACGTGTTAAAAAAATAAAGATTCTCTTACAAAATTAAGATTTTGAGATTCATTTAACTGATGTTTTTTATTTCAAAATTTGTTTTCCTGTTTTCTGGCAGACAGTGTCATAAAACAAATGAAGAGTTAGGTACAAACTTATTATTTCTGAAGATTAGTTTTGAAAAATGTACTTCCTGTCTAGACAACTCCATTTCCAGTAGGAACTGGAAGTTGAAAATATCGCTACTTGAAAGAAAGATTTTGGTTTAAGGTTAAACATCATTATTGTTATCCTAAAAATTCGTGTTTCAAAGTTGAAAGAACTTTCATAGTGACTTGGCACAAGGTCAAAAATCGCAATTTGAAAAAATATTTTAAATAAAACCTACGTATTTTCCAACGTAGAATTCCAATCCGTGGTCAGAATATGCATCTTATATTTAAAAAAGTGAACTTCCGGTGGGTAAAGGAAGTTGACAGAATCAACAATCGATAGAGAATATCCAGGTTCAATTAATATGTTTATAGCACAGATTTTTCCCAACGCTGAATTTTTTTTCTCATTCTGTCAATAAAGATTGTTTCCAGTCATTCCTTAACCGACAACCTCACTGAGTCTTTCAGTTAATCATTCGTGGCAAAATGAATATCCTTAATATCTGTCTTTAATTACGGAAAAAAATTGTAAATGTAGGATACCAAATCTGGTGAGTATGGAGGGTGTGGAATAGGTTCAAATATAAAGTTTACAAAAGAGTTGGAGGTTTTTCCATTTCCTTTTAGCGCCTCTCATTAGGTACAGAAACTGGTCGAACATTAAGAAGTTTATCCTCAATATTCGCTTTAACAGATTCTGAAGTACGAAATTTTATTGGTCACCTGCTTGGAAGATGAAAGTCACTAGCATTCACTTTATCGGCTGTTAAAAATTCAAAACCGCTGCACTTCTTTTAGACGCATTGTCATAGCATGTCATAGACGCATAGTATATCTCTACAACAATGTTGCCTGAGAGATGTGAGAGGGCGAGTCAACGAGTTTTGGAATTTTAGTAGTTGGAGAGTGAAATTACATGATGGCAGCACCTATCGCTTTGTGCGACATCTTGTTCTACTTGTTTGTTCCAGTGTGCAATAAATTTCAGCTTCCCTTGTATATATGTGTATGTCTTTTACATTTAAATATATATACAAAATAAGAAATTTCAATCTGGAATATAATAACAATGATGATGGACCATGGTGATGGACTAAAATATTTTGATACATCTAGAAGTAGACTAGTATATTTTTTGTTTGCTTTATTAATTCGTAAATTTATTTTTATGTAGTAGAAAGAAATAAAATGAAACTAGAAAAAGTGCAGATTTATAATTGTATTACTGTGCATACATAGATAAATAAATAAATAAATCGTAAGTGTATAATCATAAAAAATATCAATTTGAATTTATAATAAAACAGAAAAATAATGTATAATAAAAACCCAATTTGAAAAAAATGAAGACTTTTTAGCCTTTTTTTTACAACTTGTACGAAAAAATAAAATTATAGATAGAATCTTATGACAGAATTATTCGTCATTACATTAGAAAATGTATCTAAAAAATAAAAATTAACTTAACCCACTTTTAAACCAAACCAAAACATAATTTTAACGAAAATAATACTAAAAACTAATATTATTTTGTTTTACTGAATTTATGTTATAAAGTAATAACAAACTTTATAACATCAATAAAATTAACTAAAACACACTAGTAATAAAACGAAAACTAATATAAATATTAAGCGATTTAAAGTTTCTTAAAGGACAAACTTTAAAATGTCATGTTTTCCTAACTAAACGCCAGTAATAAAATGTAGTAGTATGTAATAAAGTAGTATTATAATATACACAATAAGAAAGTCTTTTACGCTGTTTAGATATATATTCGCTTAAGAATTAAGTTAATATCAAAACAGAATAAATAAAAGTAATATGAGATTGATATATATTTTAATTAAAAAAACAGAATAATATTTAGAAAAAAGGAAGAGAAAGAGTATGTGCGTGTGTGTGACAGAGATTTTATTACTTCTAATAAAGTTTATTTGGTACGAGGTAGAAGAAACCATAGTAAAGCAGTTTGTTTGGAAGAAGCCCTATTTAGAAAGTAAATTTTCCCCCTTTGAAAACAATATCTTATTTAAACAATCAGTTATCACTTATAATAAATAATTTATGTATGTAGAAAAAAAAAAGAAGTAAACGCATAAAAAGTAGTAACAATATATTAGTATATAAAAGTAGTTATATATTTTGACTTTTCTTGTACATTTTTTTTTCAATCAAAAAGATTAAAACGAACAATCAAATAATTTTGTTGATAGATTTTATCTTTTACAAACAAAAGGACGGTGTGAGAGGTTCGTTTGTTTGTTGTATGCACTCACATTTTTATTTTAGCTACTATTGGCGCAGAGTGGTAATTTATACTTCTTGATATGAACGATTTATCTATATTTAAAAAATGGAAACATTAGGGTTAGAGCTGTGTTAAAAAATCACAACTCAAGAAACGTCTAAAAATGTGTGAAACGTCTCCAACATGATTTTGAAGCTTTTCGTTGTAAAGATTTTTGTTGTTGTTCGTTTTGAATTGTACGCTAAATTCATGAACGATATTTAGTTACATTTGGCATAAACATTTAACAAATCATTTGTAATGAAACATAAACCACGAAACATTTACGCGGCGGGCCGTTGTCTGCCTTTTTTTAGTTTTACTAATTTTTACCCACTGAATATTTTTACATAATAGTTTTAATTTTTTTAAATGCAATATTATACGGTGTGATTTACGAAAGTTATATGAATTATTTTGTTTTAAGTCGGTAAACTGTTAAGCTGAACTAAAGATTTAAATTTTCCAAATTTATAGATTAGTCATTATTTTCAAATACGGCTAATTATTTCATTTCTGGATATAAACATATACGTAAGGAAAAATGTAATTCTTTTGAACACGAATTAAAATTTATTTTAAAAAGTAAAAAAGCGATTATATTATTAAATTAGTTTTGTATTTTGAAAATCCTATTTTTTCTGATCTTTTAGAAAACATTTTTAGTTTTTGTATCTGATTTTCCTAGTAATCTTATTGGGTAAAAAATACATTTTTCAAACGTCGTTAAAAAGGGTAAATAAACGTTTTACCCAGGTTTGTTTATTTTCCCGGTTCCTTATCGATTTCAACGTGCCATAAATTTATTAATAGATCGTATAAAAAATCACTGTTTCAAAATATTTAAGATTAGGGTTTATTTCTATTTAGAAACTTTGTCCGACGGTTATAAAACCTGGAGACCGTTCTAAAAAAAATTTTCTCTTTCAGTTTTCAGAAAACAAACATTTTGTTTCAATGAACTGTTTTTTAATAATACTTTTACGGAAAAATCAATTTTGCAGGAAAAAAGAATCTATATTTTTCTAACATGGCACCGTAGGTAAAATATAATTATTATATATAATATAAACGGTTTATCAATATATTATTCGTTCCCATCAAGCGCTTTCGGCTATTCTGCCACCTTCAGGAGAGATTATAATTTATAATTGAAATATATAAACGTTTAAAACTCTCATATCTAAATGTACATAACAATTGATCGTAATTTTGTAAAAGTTAAAGTCTTAAGTCTAAGGAACTACGCCCGTAGTGTAATAGTATCACAATTGTTATGAACTATGTAGTTAGATATGTAGATGTTGCACTATCTACATAGTTCATAACAATTGTGATACTATTACAATACGGACGTAGTTACTTCGACTTAAGACTTTAACTTTTACAAAATTACGATCAATTATTATTTACATTTAAATATATGTTAATTTAAAACTTATATATTTCAATTATAAATTATAATCCCTCCTCAAGATGGCAGAATATCCGAAAGCGCTTGAGGGAAACGAATAATATATTGGTAAGCAGTTTATATTATATATAATAGAAAAAAAATTTCTATTTAAACTGCTGAAATTTCGGCTGTTTGTTAGAACAAAATGAAGTGGCTTCTCGGTAGACCATTGTAAAAAGCTGTACCTAGGAACACAAAGTCTGTGGTATATTTATTTATACGTGAAGCAATTGTATTTTTTTTTTAATACCTGATTAATACCTGATGTGTATTAATCTTAAAATAATAAAAGTTCTCCTAAGCTATTCTCTTCAACATTATCTTAACACTTAAAGATATTGTGAATTCGTAAATTTGTATTTTTGTTTCAATATATATGATGTCAACGTTTTTGGCATCTCTTTTACATACAATCGATTCACCAGTTATTTTTTTATTCATTGTTTTAGGCTTTTTTATCTATCAAAAGTAAGTTTTCTTTATAAATTCTTTGATGAAATATTCATTTAAAAAATTATTTAAGCTTATTAAAGAACTAAATAACGGACGTCCAAACTTATGGAAGTTTGGATTCAACCACACTCATGGGATATATAACTGAAGTTTGGATTTTATTTCTTTTTAAATAAGCTACATGAAAATGGTGGGAAGGTCCTAATTTGACTGTCAAATTCGAATAATATTGATTTTTACAAATTAAATATATTTTAAATAGAATATATTTGTAAGGTTCTATGGTGGGATTTGTCAATAGAACATGTGTTTTTTTAGCCTACGCAGTCAGTAGGAACTACGTAGAAAACTACGAATCGTCGCATCTTAAAAGAATGCGTTATGAAAAGAGAAATTTTCGACGTTTATTTGTTTTTGTGATTTCAATCTTAAAAAGACTACGTCTTTTATTGAAGATAATAAAAGATACGTAACATTTCAGACCAAAATAAAATTCGTAATGTTTGAATCATATTAATTGTGTGTATGTGTTGTAAGTTTTAATACCCTTTTTTTTGGTGAAATAAAGCAAATAATTTTTGAGTGACTCAGATACGATCTTGTACATATTTCGATAATTAATAATCATTTTAATTGTCCACATTTTATAAAAGTTTTGATTTCATGAAGGGAATAACGAAAACACCCAATTTTGTTTTAAATTAATAAAATAATTATTTTCAACTACCAGGAGATTTTAAGAAAATCGGATTAGTCCATTTGGTATTCAAAAATTCATAACATCATATTGTTTAGAACTTTCTGAGTTAGATACCACGAAAAAATAAGTTTTATTTACTGGATCAAATACAGTTAGCGATTTCTTGTATATGTCAAAACGATTTTTACGAACAAAGAATGAATGATTTAAGTGTACCATAAAAAAACACTGTAAAAACCCGTTTAAAAGAAATAGAAATATTACATCCGAAGAAGAAAATTTCAGTGAAATTTTTTAGGTGAACAATTATCATCGATTAAGCATAGATGCGATGGAAAAAAAATTAGTTATGAGTACTCGAACAATGATAAACAAAATTAAATAAAAGAAAAATTTAGATTGGAATATAGAAATATTTATCTTATTTCTACGTAAAAAAGAGCGATCTGCCATCCCCAAACACTGTTTCGAAACTTGAGAAATAAAATTTAAATAAATTTCCATAATAAATAAAGATTTGATGTAACTGCTAAATTTATTTAATGATTAATGAAAATGAGTTGAAAATTCATACTTGAGTAACGATAAGGGACCAATAGAGATTAGAAGATCTAAAAAAAACTTTTCCCATTCTTAGAAAAATATTTTTTTTTTTTAAATCATGTGTATTAGATATTTCTTTTAGAGATGAATATTTGTGTTATTTGTTCTTATTGAGGTGATACTTGTTATTTACTCTTATTACATCCTATCCTTTAAAGGAAATGGAATACGGCTTGTGGTCAATCCAAGTAGGAAGTACAAATGGTATAGACTGTAATTGTAAACTCGCCTTTTACTTTCGACTTGCTATCCGAAAAAAAATTGTTACTCATTAGTTAATATAACAGAAAGTGTGTTTTTTGGTTTTGTTTTTCTTAATAAAGGTAAATTTAAATATTTTCTTGTAGGGGTTTCATGAATATTGTTTTTTTATTATTATTAATATTTTTTGTATCATTTTTGACAGATTTTATATTTATATCCATAAGTATTTACTTATATATTTTGTAAATATATACTGATGATTTTTAAAAAAATACATAATTATGTATCTTTTTTAAAATTCTTATTTTTTGTAAACGGGTACTGAAAATTTTTTTTGGGTGTTTATTAACACGTAAAAGCAATTTATAAATCACTTCAAATGTTAAAGAGAAGTAAAATAAATAAACGAATAAAATGAAAAAAATTAATTGAAAAGTTTCCAGTTGTTAAAGAGTATGATAGGATTCGATAATTTTTAAATGTTCCTAATTCTGTTATAAATAAGTTTTAATGTATCTGAACTTATTAAAAAAAATAAAGATAAAATTATTTTTATTAAATATTTTTTCATTGAAAAAGTATAAGTAACAAAATTCTGAGAATATTCATTTTTTGTTTATTCAAAACATTATTGGCCTTTAGAGTTGTTAATATTAGGGGGAAAAACACCGAATTCAAAGTGAATAATTATTTTATTACGTGCATTTAACCGTAAGATTTAAAATTCTTATTTCAAATGATGAGTAATACAGTAGTTTATAATTAATTATAAAAGCAATTTATATTCGCAGAAATCGAGTTTATTAAAGATTTATAAATATGTTCTTTCTCATTAGATAATATGAACTATAAAGAGGTTTCCTTTTGATAAAGATTGAACGCTTACTTACGGTATTATAAAACATGCTAATATTAATGATTTTAAGGATAGAAAGGAAATCGCGAGAGAAAGAGAACACCGACAGAGAGAGGTCGAGTCGAAGGAATTAGCATCGTTATGAGAAACAGTTTAGTGATAAGTTATAAAATGAAGCACTGAGGCCGGGCTTAATAATGATGCTCGCACGCGCACGGGTAATTAGCTGGAATCACTTGATGAATTCCTTTAATCTTCAGTTCGCCGTTGTTTCGTTGCCAGAACAATCCCTGGCTTGTTTGGAGGATTTACCAGGGTATTAGCGAGGAAACGCTGCACGAAGGCGACCTATCTCCTCATAGAAGGATTCGGTAGACCGCTTCTAATGGAATAGCGATTACTAAGAGAACGGTAGCTGTTCTCCACAAGATATTGTGAAACGCCTTCCTTCTTGAGCCGTCTAAGAGAGAGACAGAGAAAAACAAAGTGAAAGAGAGTGAGAGAGAGGCTCTACTTCTCTTTATATCGAGATCTTAAACTTGGATTTACAAGCTTAAAGGAACTACGAAGCTGAAAAGTTTCAGTGACAGACAAACAGCTTGCCTATTAATACTACATGGTCATTCAATATTCAGTAGATCAATTTTACTTTGTTAGATATTTCAGTTTAATTTCCTCCTTTATTTATGATTTTATTTTTAATAATGAAATAAATATCTCAAATGTATTTAATAATCTAACGGTTTATAATCATCAAGTACTGGATTTCATATTTAAATAAATTATATAAATATGTTCATACTAATATATTAGATTAAAAAATGTTTTATTTTTAAATTAAATTAATTTTTCAGAATTATTATAATTTATCAATTTTCCCCTTATATTACTTCATAACAGGATTCATACCAGTAACAGTCATAAGATACGAGTACTTTCTTCTGCATAATTTTACGTTAATGGCAATATGTTTGCAGGATTTGTAAAGATACATAAATACGACAAGTCCTTGATGAATACAATAAATAAAATTAATTTACACTTTTTACTAAAGTTGAAATGGTACTTTTTAAACTGTAGTGGGGCTCTAGTTGAACAGATTATAGTTTAATTATAAACTTCTTTATACTAAAAAAATTCCAGGAACGTGTGAAGGGCGGCTTTCATTTTTATGAATCCTATACAATTAAATAGATTTTATTATTTCGGAATAGAAACAACGACTTATTGTAGCATTTATATAGGATTTGGTTTGTCCAAAATTATGATTTTACAATGTGCTGCTCCCATCGTGTTAAAAATGAATCGGGTAATTTTGGGCTGGTTGAGCACCTAATTCTACATAGTTTTTGAACTTTCTTGAAGTGAGATTTTTGGTTTGGTTTATCCTTTTTCTCCATTACCGGTTCTAAGAGCATAACTTTGATCCAGCAATGTTCTTCAGCCAGGTCTCGGTTGGGATGCCACCGGTGTAAATGGCTCGGTAGACATTTACATCAGCTGATCCTTCTGCTGACCTGCGCAGTGCGAGGAAACGGAGGAAGCCAGCCACTATGGTCCATTCCGTGCGAGTCTTCCAATTTACCCGTACATCCAGAAAGGAATTTACTCTTTCAAGCTCCCTAACTTTGGTACATTCAGCCTCATACCGGGGATAGGCATAAAGGACATGGTACACAGTATCACCAACCCTACAGTCCGGGCAGAGGCCCGAATCAACCAAACCAAACCTAGCCAAACGTTCCCTAAAAGCACAATGATCCGAGAGAAATTATGTTATTGGGGGAAATCACCTAACTGCTCACAAATCTCTAACTTCTGGGAATATACCATGCATAGATCGACCAGTAGAAGATTCATACCGCCTAACTTGCCAAGATTCAAAACCTTGGTCTTCAATCTCTCGCATACACCCAGGAGTAAGAAGGCCCTCCTCTAAGGAATGTAACGCTTGCTATGTTCCGTAGCTAGGATATCAATTGGTTTCATGCCGGCGATCACAGAGACTGCCTCTCGCGAGACAGTTCTGTAGCCCCCGACAACAGCTAACAGAAGAAGACGCTGGGCTCGTAATAAAATATCCCTATAACATTGAAATCGCATACGATAAGTCCAGACGGGCGCAGCGTACAACATTATGACCTCACAGACACCTTTGTAAAGAATTCGCATGGTACGGAAATTCAATCCCCAATTGGGATGATGACTCTACGAACACCAAAGAAAGCATCAATAGCCTTTCTTGCGACAAACTGAAGGTACTCCTTGAACTGAAGTTTCTCATCAAGGATTACACCCAGTAACAGCTGAACGGTGACATACCTAATGGGAATGCCGCCCATCACAACTCGCGGGTGACAAGTCGCAGCTAAACAGCCTTTCAGAAGCATCATAGAGGATTTCTCTGCAATGAAAATCATCTTATGCTGAAGACTCCACAACCTTAATACCTTATATGCCTGGATCGTTCTGAACTGTACCTCATTCCGCGAGTCACCTTTGACCAGCAGCAACCCATCGCTGGCATAAGCGACGATGCGGCAGCCACCAGGCAATCGCATCAGAGAGTCAAATTCGACGATAAAGACGAGTAACCTAACAGACTGCCCTGTGAACAACCTTTTGACAGGGGCTTTCCTACTTCCGAACCGCCGTCTCTAAGGACGATGGTCCTGTAACTGAAATAGCTTGAGAGAGTCTCTAGGTCATTTTGCGTGCAACCACGCTGCTGTAATTGAAACAACGCAGAGGGCCACCATAAGTTATTAAAGGCAACGGATATGTCAAAAAAGACACTAAGTACATATTTGCACTCACTAGCCGAAGTTATACTATCACCCTAAGAATAGCGTCCAGTGCCAGGGCGAGATCTGTACAGCAACATTTTTTTTTATCATTAATTCACCATATAAGTTCGAAGCTTGTACATAAGATTATGAAGTGGAATTATTTTTTAGCATATGAAAAATATCACGCCCAACGGGATTTGAACCCGGCACCTTTGGATGAGGCTACTACTCCGACACTGAGATCGGCAAGTTACCTTGATATTATCTAGTTTGAATGATTCACCAATTTGGGGAATCAATTTCCTATTTAGTGGCTGAAACATCATTAATTGATACATAATAAATACTTATAATATTAAAATTTAATTCATACTAAATAATAATTCAGTGGCTGAAACAATCAAACAGTAGCTTAACTGCCTATAAAGTAGAACCGGGCTTTCTGATCCTTAATGGAATGCAAATAAAAAACAGTGAATCACAATTACTCTAAATGAATTGGTTTATTAAATAAAGAAGTGAATGTCCTATTTTTAATTTTCTAATTTAATAATAACTCAGTATCTGTCATTAACATTATTTAAAAAAAAAGGATAGAATCAGTAAAAATTAAATAGGTAAGTTAAAATGAGAGTTACCCGAGAAACGTTGTATCCAACCGATTTTAAACAGAAAATTAGATGAACGAGAAGCCCGACAAATAAAAAATTATGTGATAGGTTTTTACTGAACTGTTTTTTAAACACAGAATTTATTTTTATACCTCTGTAAATGGAATTAGTTTGTATTTATTTATTTTTAAAAAATGTTTATATAATGTCAAGCTTAACGGGAATTTAAATCCGGAATCTATTTGTTTTTAATTTAGTAAAAGAAATACTTCTTTTACTAACTATTATACGTCTTTAGCTTCTTTAATACTTCTTTACCTATTTATTAATTTTATTTACTAATTTTTTTAAAGATTCATTAATTCTTTAGATACGTTTGGAAAATCAAGAAATAATATGTGTTGTAATTCCAAGATTGACTATGATTCTAATTTGAAATCTTCCGGGTTTTTAATTTATCGAGTAATTTTTTTTTTTAACTACTAAGTTTTTATTGTTGTCGTACAAGAAGTTAAATGGATTTATAAGAGGTGAGATACAATGAGATTGGTGTGTACTTGTGTTGTGGTCATGAATCAAACAGTTCATTAGTAACAATATTCTTTTGAAAACTCTTAGCTAGAACTTTGTCTGCTTGCAAACGTTACGTATTGCCATTAGTCAATGCTTTTAATAAAAAGGTGTCGTTTGTCAGATGAAGACATATTACTGTTTTTCAAATAAAAGATTAATTTAAGATTTCAGGGATTGAATTTTATTATTAATATTTCTACATCAACTTCATTATAATTAATAAAACATCGACGTGTTTACAAGATAATATTAGGGAAAAATTCCCTGAACAATTTTAGGGTTATATTTCATTGAATGAAAAATATATACTGCTTTTTGAGAAATTGCTTTCCATTCCGTTTTACTCACTCGATGAATGCAGGGAAATTATATTCTTAACTGTTTTTTACCATCTAAGGGGAACTCACTGCCATGTTTCAGGTTTTCAGATATTCCGATATCGACTGGGAGTTTTAATGAGACTTTGAAAAAGGATCTGTACATCTATTTTAACATTATGTTGATTAATTGTTCGATTATTATTAATTTATTAAAGATGTATTTATTCTATTTATGATATCAGTGAAAAGGTTTGTTTATTTGCTAAAATAATTATCGAAATATAATCATTTAAAACGCAAATTATAATAATAATATTAATATTCATTAGCATATTTTGTTTTATTCATTAAATTATTACGTACTTACCCGTGTACACAGATACAATTATTATGCGGTTTATAATGAACGGAAAGTGGTGAGAACTGGGTAATTACATATTGGTGTATTGTGTCAGTAATTTAAATGTAAAGGAGTATAATTACAGTGTTATTTACCTATACTGTTTATCGTATCGACTGAGTACATAACATATATGCAATGTTTACAACCCTGATCTCGAATTTGTCGCATGATATGCTTGGCCTGTTAACAATTAACATTTCTGTTATTTCTCTAAACATTACAACCATCAGAATTTTATTTTCAAGATTTATTACTGAATGTTTGTATTACAAATTAAAAAAAAAGAAACTTTATGTTTCTTCTACTTGGGATAAGAAAAAATGAACGACGAAATGAAAAATCAAGCTGTACTATGTATGGAGCTTGGCTTTTTTACAAGTATTGGATAAATAAAACAATTCACTCTTTGGGAAAACAATTCACTCTTCAGATTCCCTATTAAGCCTGGCACAGGATGATTGTTATTCTTAAAACTAGGGCAAAAATTACCGATGCAGATGCCCTGAGGGACATCAACATCGGTGGCATCTCACGAGGCCGGACTGAACACTGTGGAATGTGATCAGTTTGAGGGCAAGCAGATGTTCTCCGATTAAGCCACTCATGGCTAGGAACGGAGGGGGTGGTTTAGTGATCAGACACGCTACTTAGAAGGATTTCTTCCCCTGGGGGGGGGGGGGAATTGAGATGTTATTCTTAAAAATGGAATTGTCATTTTCGGGAGTGACTTATGTCAGTCAGGTCGCGTACAATAAGTATGTACTTGTGTATACAATTCTTTTTTACGAAACAATACTTTTTCTAGCTTTTCCCGAAAAATTACTCGTATTTTCAACAATTTAATATTAAAATAGAAAATTTTATAGTCATTAATAAAGAAAAAAAATTTTCAGAGGACCTCCATTCTCAAAACTACTTTTAACACTCTTGAGTGAAGTTAGCACAGTAGTGAGTAGTTAACACAATGAGTGTTGAAAGTAGTTTTGAAAATGAATATACTCCGAAACGCGTCAACTGGGGATGTTAGAGTGACAATGCCAGGAAGGGCAGAAAATAACTCTCAAAGCGGATATATTAATATTGGGGAAAAAATTTGAAGGTCATCGTTATCAAATTTTCATATTTCTATTTAAACGCATAAGATATAAGTTAAAATTGGTTATCTTCTTTCCTCCTTTTAAAATATTCAAAATAATAAAAATTTAGCATGCCTAAAACATATTTTACAGTAATAATTAATAATTAAATAAAATTCCTAAAATTCAGCATTCGTTGAAATTCCAATTTTTTATGGGAAAAAATGGAATGGTGGTTTTTTTAAAAATTATCTCATATTTATTAATTATGTTTGAATAAAAATAAATACTTAAGAAATTTACCTTCGGAGATTTTTATAGAAATATGAGACACTCTACAATGTATATCCCTATCCCCTGGATGGATTATGTTTCGAAAAATTTAATGAGGCCTCCATAGGTCTACACAGAAGCAAATCTTTTAGATTTTATGTTCTATGTCAACCTCTTCTTGATATATTGGACGAGATAAGACCAACACCCCGCACGCACTCAAGAATTTTTGTGAACGGGAATTTTTTATGGACATTGACGTCTCAGGATCCCTTGAGTCAGAAAAAATATATCGGTGGGTTATTTTTGATATGATAGGTCTACTTTTCTCTATTATATTTGTATCTGCCGGTGGGAGGGGAGAAAAAAAAGAAAACCTACTTATACTTACGAAAAATGAGAAATAAATAGTTTTTTTATACTTCTTAAGAATTATAATTTTTAGATCCTCGTCATAGTTGAAAGAAAATAATTACCAAAAACCTATTAACCTTTAATTCGGCGCCATTATTAAAAAGTTTAAATTTAAGGAAGAATTAAAAAATATACTATTTTTTTTATGCGGTTTAATTTATTTTATTAAAATAATTTTAATGTTATTCTTAATTACCCATAAAATATCTTTAGACCTAAAAAAATATGTCCCTTAAAAAAGTTTACAGGAATAGGAAACGTCGAGAACCTGGTTGCAGAGAAAACAAAGTAGTCTATTATCAAGTATAAACTAAGACTCTATAGAAAGCAGGAATATAATATTTTACGTCAAGTTTGAACTTGTACATTCATTTAAGGAATTAAGTCAAAACAGTATTATCAAATCTTATTTAGATTTATATGAAGGGGGTTAAAAGTTTCTAAATTTTCCAATTGATTTTCTTGTAATTTCAAGTAAAAATTAACAATATCAATAACTATCATTACACAGTAATAACAGAGCAGAAGGAAATAATAAAAACAAAAAATCATCTACATAGAACAAGTAAAATTTTCTTTCAAAAATCTTATACTAAACTGTCTTGAAGAAACTTACTACAGTGATACTGTAACGAAATTCCTCTATAAATTAAAAAAAAGAATTATCAAAATCAGTGCATTTTTCATGAGTAGGTTACTTAAATATATATATATATTATATATACAGGGTATATCTATCTACCTGTATATATATATAATTGAGTAGATCCTTTAATAACTAATTAACTAATTGAGTAAATAACTAATTGAGTAGATCCTTTTCTTCAAGTTTTTAAAAAAAATACTGACTAAAAGAAAATGTACTCTGAATACGTACGTATTCAGAATAAAAATGTAATAAGTTTAAAAAAAAATAATATAAAACATAGGTCTGACATAATTATTTAAAAATTCCTTAATTTATTAAAGAAATGGTTGTTTATGAAAGTCATGAACACATAAAGAAACGAAATGTACTAAAGACGTCTGTTTCTACGCAATAAATAAAGATGACTGTCTTGCTAGCAATTTAAGCGTTGAGAAGGATATTCTTTTTAAGTTAATATTTTTGTACCTTGTAGAATTAAAAGTCTTGTTCACATAGTAAGGAAACAGTAAAGCATTAATAATGGAGTAGTGACTTAAAATGCAGCTGTGCTACTAAAAATGACTCTTTTGGAAAAAATTAAAAAGTTTTTAAAGTATTTTAGAGTAATTTAAATGTTCTAAAATGTTAACTCGTGAACGTTCTATGTAAAATATAGCTGAAAAAGAATTTAAAAGCTTTCTGTGTAGAACTAAAACAGCCTGGGGCTTCTTTCGGTTGTTACTCATTAATAAATATATATATATATATATATATATATATATATATATATATATATATATATATATATATATATATATATTTATATAAACGTTAGTATATATATAACTGAAAGAAGCCCCTGGCATATATATATATATATACATATACGTGTGGGGTACCATATGTATATGTAATATATATACGGTACCAACATTTTGGATAAGTTTTTCTCAAACGAAGCTAGAACATGTACACTCATACCGTAAAAATAACCGCAAAATAATATTTTAAAAGGAGACAATATTTTCCTCTTCATTAAGTATATTATTATTTTAAAGAAACTTGAACGATTGCAGTTAATTATAATCAACAATTAATGTTGTTATACAGTAGCTATAGCTAGCTATTAAGGGAAAGTATAACGATCGTTCCAAAATTTCGAAGACGGATTTTTTTTGCGTAAGTCAACTTTTACTAATCCGATCCCTGAGTAAAAAAAAAAAAACAAACAGAAAAACTATAGAAATTCCCGAAAGATTTTTTTACGTTTGTTGGTCTGTGTATTTTGATTTATATTTCCGAACTGGTTCAACATAAATTCTTCGAAAATGGCTCAAAAAGGTTCTATTTATGGGTATTGGTAGCGTAAAATTAAAAAAGAAACTGGGGTATTTTTAGTCTTTTTAACTTTTGCCTTCTGTATAGTGGTCATAGAAAAAAATTACTTATAACGAAATTATTTATAACCGTAGTGTAACTACTACTGTTGGGAAAGTAAAAAATGAACTAGGTAGCGATACTTTACGTTCATAAAACTGAGAAATTTATGCACAATTAGAAAATAAATTATAAACGAACTTATTTAGCTTACGATACTAACATATCGGATATCAATAAATAAAAATTTGAAATACAGTCCAACTATGTACATTAAAATTTTTATTTAAAATTGCTCGTTTTCATTAAGTTTTGAAATGTTTCTTAAAGTTTTAATTATGAATTATAAAACGGTTGGGTTTAATATAAAATATCATAACTCTTGCACTTCAAAATAAATTTTGCGCAATTTAAAATTAGGGAATATAAATTTAAAAAAAAGAACTGATTTGCCTTACCTGGTCGAAGTTTACATTCACGTGATACAATTGTACCAATCGGATTAGTAGCCAAACACCGATAAGTCGCACTATGAACATCTGGTCTAAAATCTTCAGCAGCAAACGGTGGAATGTATAAACTACCATTAAGTAAAACTTCCCTGGAAAAAAAAAATACAAGTAATTATTTTTTTGAATTATTTTTAATGGTAATTAACATCAGTATTAATCATTATCATTATTATTACTTCCTTGTGCGAAGTAAAGATATGTAGTATACGAAGTAAAGATTGTGATCGCGAAAAATTTCGGTTTCCAGATTTCAACGGAAATATCCATTTTGATCATCTCTGAATCTATTTTGACTAGTTTCCGCGTGACGTCTGTGCGTACGAATGTATGTATCTCGCGTAACTAAAAAAACGATTAGCCGTAGGATGTTGAAATTTTGGATTTAGAACTGTTATAACATCTAATTGTGCACCTCTCCTTTTGATTGCAATCGACTGTACCAAAAGTGTCCAAAAAAGGTCAAAATCTAAAACAATTTTGATTTTGGACTTTTTCTTATCTGCAGTAATAAGCCCTCAATGAGAGATTTTCAACGATATATCATAAGAGGTACTACTTATTTTCCATTGGTTTCAGAGCTACAACCAAATAAAATTTTAATTAATGCATTATATGGATCTTAGGGGAAGGCACATCGGTTCGAATCAGAATTTATCTTCTTTTTTTAACTTTATTTTAATTTAAATATATTGATTTATTAATAATTATTAACCTCTCATTGTAAAAAGGTTTTACGATGAATAATAATTCAATAATAAAAAAAAGAAAAAATATAAGTTTTCAGTTAAATTAAATTTGATGTACTTTTCATTTAAAAAAAATGTGCATAAGTAATTTAATACAAGGAAGTCGTACAAGGAAGTCATGTTTTGTCCACATTAGATTTTTACAAAAATAATTATTCTGGATGATTTAATAGGTTTTAGGTAAATAGTATTTTCGTTTTAGTCAATACAATTAAGGACCGCTCCGTAATTTCTTTACACAGATGCCACACCTACAGGATTCAAGGACAAGTCAATTAACCATGATTATTAAACAATAATCTTTATTTATAAAATGAAAAAAATGTTATTAATGAAAATTATTACGCTAATACCTATTACAATAATAATTAATATAAATAATATTAATATTTGATGCAGAGAGCTGCATCAAACCAGTCAAATGACTGAAAGCAAAAAAATAATACAATATAAGTAGTAATGTACAATGAGCAAACACAGTGCAAAAATACTTATTTTCGAAAAACAAAATTCACGGCACTGTACAGAGACCTCACAACAGAGCTTACCTGAGGATAAAGTTCCTTATACCTGTGGGTTGGAATATAAATTCTAATTAAAAATAAGTAACATATGGATTGTGAAACATGTGCGTAATAGCTATATAAAGCTATTGCCTATATAGTAGCAGGGAAAATAAACGGTAGGGAAAGAAAACAATTATATACCGATACATATATTTGTACACGTATTCAAGTTATCGAGTAAGTCCTCTTAGAAGATTAAGGAGTCGGAGAAGCCCCTCATCATTATACACTTGATAATATTAGTAGTTATTGTATTATTTGACACTAGTAAAAGATTCTCTTCTGCTATTAAATATACTGTACGATTAGCAATAAAATACATTTATTTTTAAAAAAATCAGACAAAAATTTTAAATAGTTATAATGTAGATTTTAAACTTGGAATATGAGCATGTTTACCTTGTAACGTTCTTCTTTATACATGAAAATAATGCAGTACGTTTAAAATACGATATGCTACATCAAACAGTAATTAAATTATTGTCAAGTATATCTTGTGAATAATTTAATAAATGACAAATTATCCTCAAATACTCTTATATGAATATAAGAATCTATGAAATGAATTTTATTTTTTGATTTTTCGAATGTCCATGTTTATATTGTTTCAAAGATATTTCATTAAATAATAACATAAGTGATAGATTATTGGAGTTAATATTGATAATAATTTCACAGACATACCTTTTCATGCAGTTCTTTCTTTTGTAGCTTAATCTTAAAAAAAAGCATTCTTGTGTTGACAATTTATGAAGAGAAGTAATAAAAAAGAAATGAATGATAGAAAGACAAATGAACTGAACTTATTTTCCTATAATTACCCAGACAGATGTTACAAGATTACATTGATATTGGACATTCCTTTTATAAATTGGTAAATTTTTTTGTCTCACAAATTGTGAATTTAAAATTGGTTCCGGATAAGGAATCACAACTAAATCGCATTAACAAAAAGCACTTGAGAAGTTTCCAGCAACCCTCATTAAAACGTACATATATGAATAAACACGTACATAAAATATTGGAATGAAGTATACAAAATGTATGCAATGAAGTTCATATAAATACACAAATACACACTCGCATTGATAGGGATCACAAAGATTCAAGAGATCCCAAAGTCTAATAAAAAAAAAACAAACTAAAAAAAGAAAAGTAGTAACATAAAACGTTCGCGGAAATAAGAAAACGGAAGCTAAGCTCCTCATTAAGGCATAGTAAAGATGTTCATCACATATCTGATACGAACTAGCTGAAGTGTTACTCAGATACACCAAGTCCAGCATGTGTAACTCCTTCAGTCGCCGGACATTTTCACTGTTGTCTAAGAGCTTAACTGCTAGAAAGTTCACATTGTCTAATCTAGATCTGTAACTTGAATCGAGCCGTTAGATCTCGTCGTGAACATAAGGCAATCCAAGGTAGTCGTGAATTTCCTCGTTTCGAGCAACCTACGGTGCTTCTGCAGTGAATCTCGCCAAATTATTCTGAGTGGTCCAAAGTTGAAATAACTATTCTGAACCGGGGTGTATATAGACGATATGCCTGAGATGACAAAGAAGTCTAGGAATTCCGGTAATTTAGTTGGTCTTTAGGCCAGTATGTAGGTTGTAACCCTGATATTACGTTGAGATTTAGATTGAGAATACAATTCCTTATCACTCTTCTTCAAGCGGTTGCAAGCCGGAAGCCCCATACAGAATATTTCGCGTTCCAGTCCTCCCATGCTATACAACGGAAACCTAATTTTGCGAAGAATTCCGAAAATAATTCACCCGTCATCATATGGTGAGGACGACACTACACCGCAGTTAATCTGATAAGCTCCAGCCAATTTTTCATAACCTGGTCAAAATCCAGCCAGGATTTCGACCAGGTCACCTAAATCTGAGCCGTGCTAAATCTAGATAGGCGGTGATGCCTCAAGGAGCACCGTAAGTAAGTACCTCATGTGCTCTACTATCCGGATGATTTGTCGTATATACGGAGAAACAACGAAGCCGGAGGTAATTCCGGTCAGTGAAGTATGTTTCTAATAAAAGGATGACTTCTAAGGATTCGGCAAGAGCCAGAGATTTTAATTCTTCTCTTCGACTGATTAGACCGTTGATGTTCCATTGATAGATGTTAATTTTTTTGATTCCATTTTAAAAAGGAAAATTTCAAATAAAAATAAAAATTATGAATAGAAAAAATTGTAAGAGGAAATAAAACTTAAGTTATCCACGTTCTCTAAGTGGTATCATTCCTCAATATTTAATATTGTAAAATACAGATGCCACACAAAACTTAAAAAAACTATAAATTAATGTACTGTTAAAATTTTCCGTTCTTGTGTAAAGAAAGTTTTATATAGAGGCATTATTTTTACGATAGACTAAGGTACATTAATTTTTTGCTTCAAACTCCTACCTCAGTATTTCTTTAGCTATGATGTATTTAAAGCACTTGAGGTACAAAAGGTGTAAATTATATTCGCTCTATTTGATAAAAATATTTTTCACTAAACAACCAGTCACTTTTGTAAACAGACAGCTATTATTTAAAGGGCTGAATATCATCTTCATTTTGGTGGAGGTGTGCTGATATTTGATACAATTTATTCAGCCTAATGGAAAAAGTATTAGGGAATAATTTAATTATTTTCTTTTCCGAAAACATTTTAAAAAAAATTTATTTGAAATTGTTAAAGCATAATGGAGTATACAAAAACTTCAATAATTCACTACAATTTTTTGAAAATACTGTTTACAGAAGGTCTTTTCGGAATTAATTTTACGGATTTAGCCGTTGTTATTACATATAGTCAATTGTAGTCATAGTAGTTATTGTTCTATCATAGTAGTCAATGGAATTTTAGGACATGCTGTATACTATATACATATAAAATATGTAGACTGTTCATAAAGTCATGAAGTATGCTAACCCTTGAATGTCTTTACAGACGTTAAACATAGAAAAATGATATTAGTAAATGCTCCTACCTCAAAACGATCTTTTCAGAATAATAGTGTCTAGTGGGATAACTTAAAGATTTTAAATGGAAAGAGTAAGAGATTGTAACGTAACATTTTAAAGGGCATTAAAAAAAATTTGACATGAAGAACATCGGGTTATGTTATCCTAGCTAAAATGGTGGTCATTTAATATTTTTCACAATTAGTTTCAAAATTAACTGATAGTATACGGGAATTAATAATTTCACATGAAAGATCGTTTTAATGTAGGAGCATTGGTGTAGAAAACTTAAGTAATGATCTGAATATGTAGTCTAATTAAAGTTAAATATGGGAAGGATTTTTGTTATTTCTGGTCGGAGCATTTGTTAAAATCTATTTTTTTTTTTTTTTTAGTGCATCATGTAGAGTAGTTATTTACGAGGTATTATAGATCAATTTTGAAACTAGCTCAGAAAACAATTAAACTACCGCCGTTTTGATTAGGTTTATCGTAGTCCAAAAGTTTTTACGTCAAACTATTTTTTCCAATACCGTTTAAAATGATGTATCACAATTCTATTCTTTTAAACTTAAATTTGTTATGTTTCTCCCCCTGAATGCTTGAAACGCGGTGATCTCGTACCGAAGATTAGTTAATTTCGAGTTTGGAACATTTGTTAAATTTAATTTTTCTGTTCAACAATTAAAGATTTATTTAAGAGTTGCCATATTTTTGCCAAAATTTCTGGTATATTTTGTACGATAAATGTAAATCCACTTTACAAAGCCACTTTTTCAGCGAAGAACACCAGCCAATTAGGATAGACCAGCAGTATTGTATAACTTCTTTATTTATATTTTATACAATTTATAAAGTGATAAGATAGAGTAAAATGACTTATATTAATAATTCTAATATTAATTATTATTATTATTTTTTATTTAATGAATTATACTCCTAAAAAAACATAGTTACATTTGTGGCATTGTGTCACAAAATTGTATGAACGTTTGATTTTTTCCCAGAATAAATTTTAAACTCTTTATTACGTTTTATAATTGGAAACAGTTTGTGTATTCTAAAATAACGTTATAATTTATTATAATTTTAATTAATATAACTATGAAAGAGTTCAATGATGAAACTTTATATTTGAGTTCATTAACAATATAAATAAATATATATTTACAAGTAACAATGTGTAATTAACAACGTATGTATTTGTTTACCAATGCATATATATATATATATATATATTTGTACTTATAAAGCAACTTGCCCTGACTGACTGACTGACGCCCAGCAAAACTACTGAAGATAAATTTACGAAAATTCGTATACATGTTTTTACTTTGTAAGTTCACACTTAGAAAGGAGTTTTTGAAATTCCGAATTTAAAGAATTAAAATGGAGTAACAATGAAATAATACTGCTTTTTCAATTTCTAGTAAAATTTGAAGATATCAAACTTAATTTTTTGGTGTGTAATCTTCATGTGAATATCTAAAAGGCAATTTGTAGATTTTTTTAAAATATGATCTTGAAAGGATAAAAAAAATTTGAACAATGATTGAAAATTTTCCCCATTACCGACAACTACATTAAATGAGTATTCACTCGATCTGGGCTTGAAAATATTTTTCAGATAAATATCTGAAAACCGTTTCGGGTTTTTTTTTTAGATTTTTTAAGAGGTGTAATGTTGTACAGCGCGGCGGCTCAACCAACTCGGCCACTACCGTTGTTACTGTATGCGCGACGCGATTGGCTGTACCTACTTCCGGTTACTTGGGTGAAAACATAAACCCACCGGGTTGGTCTAGTAGTTAACGCGTCTTCCCAAATCAGCTGATTTGGAAGTCGAGAGTTACAGCGTTCAAGTCCTAGTAAAGCCAGTTATTTTTACATGGATTTGAATACTAGATCGTGGATACCGGTGTTCTTTGGTGGTTGGGTTTCAATTAACCACACATCTCAGGAATAGTCGAACTGAGAATGTACGAGACTACACTTCATTTACACTCATACATATCATCCTCATTCATCCTCTGAAGAATTATCTAAACGGTAGTTACCGGAGGCTAAACAGGAAAAGAAAGGAAAGGAAGAGGGTGAAAACATAAAATTAAAAAAAATTGACCGCAACCGGAATCGCAAATAACCATATAGAGCGGACGAAGCTCGGAGAGAGGGAGAGAGAGTGAGAGAGAGAAAGTTTTATATTTAACATAAATAAAAAAAAAGAAATGCAGGATAATGATACTTATAGTAAAAGTAATACCAACATATTATACGAGACTGTTTTTGCTTTATCTTGTACATTTAGAAATTAAATGTCAGAAAACATGAATGATGCGAAAAAACCACGGAGAGAATTGTATTTACTATATGCGTCAAATAGATTTAAAAAAAAATCATACATTTTATATTATTATTATTATAATTACTGAGATACATGTACAATAATTTAATTAAATCGTTTTTATTTAAAAAATAATTTATAAAAAAAATAGAAAATACATAGATAATTATTTGTGAAAGACCGCTTTTGAATACTGATGTTGAATATTTTTTTAAAGATTTTTACAGATATTTTCATGAATACCTTAATAAATTTAAATTGTGAATTTTAAATCTCGTAAAGTTCCTAGCAAACTAGGGAATACTACTTTCCTTAAAGCAGTAGCAGGTTGAACAAATTGCTTTCTCTCTCATTCACAAGTTTAATGAAGAAGGAGTTCTCCCTCGCAAATTAAAATACCGTACAAGACAAAGTCTAAGAAGAAATGGAAGAAGGAGATAAGACGGAATAAGAAGAAAATCACAAGGAACGGCAAAATTAAGTAAGTAATGATCAGCATTAAATGAATCCAGAGAAATGAAAAGTTACATTAATGTATATTATAATGATGCTATTAAGTAAATATAATTCTCTTCTCTTAAAATTTAATGTTTCCAAATAATTGCAATTATAGATTAGAAAAAAAAACGGATTAAATATTAAAAACATAATTGTTTTATTTAACTAAAAAAATAATAATTTATATGATAAATGAAAAATAAGTTATATTAAATAAATGGAATCTACTTCAAAATAAAAAAAAAAGTATACAGTTTATTCCAGTAATAAAAAAACACTTTCTTTATTAAAATAAAAAAGGTGATTATAAATTAAATAAAGACACTGAATGTATAAAATATTTGTTCTTTTTAAGCTGTAAAAAAATTATTGTCTACATGAAAAACAAGTTTAGTTTTTTAGTAGTAAAAACTTAACATCAAAAAAATTATTATAAATAAAAGAAAATAATTTTTAAATTAAAAAATTTAAATTAACTAGATTATTTTTTTGTAGTCTTTTTATATGTGTAGAATGAATTATATTAATACCATCTTGTTATTAAATTGCTTTGTATTTTCAAAGTAATGGCGGTCATGGCAATTTTTCATACTTTATATAAGATCATTTCATTTTCATCCAACAGCATCTACTACAGAATGTCAGCCAGAATAAATCAAAATGTGGAGTTAATTTCTATTGGGATTTTCCTTCTTCAAGTCAACATATCTACTCATTTTTCCTAGGGAACAGATTGTTGGTATTTAATTGTGTAAAAAAAAAACTAAATTTTTTATGAATTTTTTTTTAACACTTAATATATAAAGAGTAAGTTATATTTAATTCTATTAAAAAATAGGTAAATGGCTTTTTAAATTTCGGTAGAATGAGTTTTTTGATGAAAAAGATGGTGCAATATAATCATGAGTTCAAAAAATTCAACTTCCTTTGTCATTTGTAATTAAATAAAAGAAAAACTATTATTATAAAAAGACTGCTGTAATTAGGATTAATTGAAATTACAAAAATAGTGATTAACTACATTTAAAATGTAAATAGAAGTTACACATTATTAAATTACCCGTTTTGATGCCAATGGATTTCTTCTTTTGGGGCAACGTAAAAGTCATTATATACTAGGAAAAATCCAGTCACTCAACCAACCACCTGCGCCAAAGAATAACAGCAGTCGTAGAATGGATTCCTATAGACATGCTTCCTAGAGCTTGGAATGAAGTGGATTATCAATTTGACTCTGGAGGGCTATAAACGGTGCTCATATTGAGTTACATTGAAAAGTTTAAAAACACTTTAGATTTTATACTTTCATGTAATGAAATACACATATTTATAGTTCTTAACGTAATAAAGTAAATTTAATTTAAAACAGCGGAGTTCTTTTTAGTACACCCGATATATGTTATAACAGTCAATATGTAGTAAATACCAGTCAATTTTGAAGTTAAAAGTTAGCATAGATAAAAAAGGAATGAAGAATTGCACAGAAACAAAGCTGAGTGATGAATTGTAAAAGATATGTATATATAAATTTGAATATCATTTAATAAATGATAATTTAATTAAAAATCCAATCGGTGCTGGAAATATTTTTTAATAGGGGAATATAACACTCGATAACACGTTTGCGTTTGATGAAAAAAAAACTGAATAAAGAGGTTAATAATCAAAAACAGGACAGAAGAGTGCTTAATTTCTGATTCAAGGATTGCTATTTCAAACCCAGCTAAAATCAGTTAAAATTTGTAACCGAGTATTGTCCCCTGCACTCATCTTCTACAGTGGATAACTTCACTGACAAGGGATGACTGTTATCGGTTAGTGTTACGCATATTGCTAGTTAAATCATCTCTTGGAGTATAGTTGATTACTCGGATTAAGATAAAATATTTTTTCCCTTTTATTTACTCTACTAAGCTTTATATATTCAATAGAAAAATGTAGTAAACAGTACCATAATATTGGAACTGTTTTATAAAGTGAAACATCAAAAGTTAAGTAGCTCAAACTTTCTTGTTTCCAGATTATTCCGTGGGAGATGGATCATTCGCAAGGAAAATGGTCAACTTTTAATCGTAAATATTTAATATGTATTAGAACTATACCTTTTTAAAATTGTGTTGTAATACACGGAAAGTAATTATAATTACTGAAAGTAGTTTATAATTATTTTATACAAAAAAAATGTATTTAAATAATAATAATTATCTAATAATCTAAACAGTAATTAATTTTTTTGAAAGGAAAGAATCAATTGTAATTTGTAAAATATTAATAATTATGAGTTCAACAATTAAAGAAACCAATGGTGACAGCGGAAAGACTATTTTTATTTATTTTATTTTCCTAAGGTGTATGTTGAAATTTGTTCAACTAATGAACAACAAGCAATTCTTCTACGGCCCAATGAGATGATATGGATGACATTTAGATGAACTGTAGCCTTGTACAAACTCAGGCCGACCATTCCTTAGACGTGGGGTTAACTGAATAATATGGTTGGTTGGTTGGTAGGAAAATCAGCTGTTAAACAACTGATTTGTGACGAAGAATTAATTTCTAGACCAGCCCGGTGGAGAAGTCTATTAATAGAATGAACTAAAAGTGTCGTTAAAGATGATACTCGTAGAAAATATCGGCTGTTCAAAAATAATATCCGTTAATAAAACCTCTTCTGTTGATTTCAAAATGTCGGCTCCGCTTGAAATGTGTACTGTGAAAGAACTTCATGCTGTAAAAAGATCTTTATTTCTGAAAGTGTAAAATATGCGAAATTCACTCGCGATGTTGTAACAGTAAAATAAAAAGCGTATTAACCGTGAAAATTTTTATAAGAGGCTCGAACAGTTTAAATTGGACGGAACAAGTGTTCCGTCCATAGTCCATAGTCCGTCCATAGTGGAAGACCGGAGGAAAATTCGAACTGACATTTTTGTAAAATCTCATTAATGATCTTATTTGCAAAGAAAAGATGTATAAAAATTTAGGAAATTGCTGATATTAGTAGTGTGAGTATCCATGATAAGCTGAATTACCACAAAACTTATTCAAGGTGGGTTCCAAGATGGTCGACTCAAAATCTAAAAGATACTCGAATTCACATTTGTACGGTACTTAAATAATTATTTTTTGCTGAAGTTACGGTTTTTTTAGAATGTAAAGGAGCTCGTGATGAAACTTGGATTCAGCATTTTCAGCCAGAATTCAAACGTCCTGGTATGGAATGGAAATATTCTAGTTCACTCATGTCTAGTTTAGAAAAAACCTCAAAATCTATGCTTCAGCCGGTAAGGTAATATAACGGTTTTTTGGGACTAAAAACCTCGATTCATTGCAATTGTTTGGAGGAACAACGGGCAATCAACAGCGAGTACTACTGGGATAATTCTAGAAAATAATATGAAACCCGCTATAAAAACTAATCGTTCCGGATCTCTCTCAAAGGCGCAATTCTCGGCACGATAACGCCAGCTCTATAACATTGAAAAAAACACGGGAAGCTACTTGAAAGTCGGGTCGGGAAATGTCACATCCATCTTACAATTCGGATCTCGAACAATCAAATTTTTTTTGGTTTTGATCCTCTCAAAGAGTTTTAAGATGACACCAAGTTTGTTGATAATGAATAGGTCAACAATACGGTACAAGATTGGTTCACACATAAAGGTGAACAATTCATTACTTTTCGAATAAAAAGGTTCACAGAAATATTGGACAAGCGACAAAGTATAGGTGATGATTATGTTGAAAAGTAAGTAACTTTCATTGTCGTTGAATAAATAATAACTTTTCTAAAGTCATTTGACTTTAAAAATTATTAGAATAATAAAATAGTGATAAAATTAAACAAACAATAAAAACTTCCTAAAGAAAACAAAATAAAATACAAATATAATTATTAAAAAAAAAAAAAAAATTATGAGATTTCTGAAATAATATGAAAAAAAACATAATTATATTCAGAAAATGATTTACAAATACGTACTTGGTGTTTAAACATTTATTTAATTTTAACAGAATGGTATTAATTATTTACGATCTTAAATTCTGATATAAATAAAGAAGTTATTACTTTAGAAGAAAACAAATCAAATATCAATTAAATTACTCAATACTCACAAATATTGAAATAATTCAATTTATTAAAGAGATATGAATTTATTCTTTGTTTACTATGCACTTTTCTGATGCATATAAAGCTTAATAAAATGAATAAATAAAGGGACAAAAGAATATTTACAGAAAGGATATAAATCGTACTGAAGAAAGATAAAATGGGAATTATTTGAACAGTCTGCGGCTTTTAACTGTTCAATCTGCGTCACTATTAAACTTTAGACAGTTCTATATTATCTACCTTCTTTATTTTCTGCTTTTTTAAGATAAAATAGAAAAAAGATACCACTGAATTTTTAGTAATCTGTTTGCACTAAAATTATTTTTTCATAGTATAGCTATTTAATTTGTAGTTATTTAAAAGAATTAATAGGAAAATAAAATTATGTCAGCTTAAAAAACAATTGAAAATTTTAATAATCGTTATTTAAAGAAAGACTAATCGCTTAAAAAATTTAAATTTTTACAGAAAAGAATTCTATCATTAAAAATTAATCATCGGTTATAAACTCAAAATTATCAGGTCTCCTGAGTCAAAAAACAATAAAATATTAACTATTTGATTCTGTATTTGGATGCAGATTTGCAATAAAAAATAAAAAAATGAAATTTTCAGATTAAATCATTATATTTAGAATTCTCAACGTTTTTTCCAAAGTAATTCAATTCAAATAACCATATTAAAAAAGAATATAGGTTAAAATAAATTTTAAAAATTTCTTCATTTGTACTATAAAGGAGTTAACCAAAACCTCGCTACTAATTATTGTGTTATTAAATATATCTTGGATCTTGCTTTACAAAAATTATTCATCTGATTACCTGCATTTTAACAGTAGAATTATAATGCGTAGTTAGTGAAATTAAAAATAGAAGTCAAGCAACAAAGTGAATAAAATATTTTATTCAAGATAATAAATTGCTAAAAAAAGTGTTATTTTTTAGGTATTTTAATTCCTCCTTCAATTATTTTTAATAAATTAATGTTATTTTCTTTATAACAGATTTACAACAAAAAATTATAGTTTTTGTAAATATTGATTTGATAGTTTAAAAAAAAAATTGTGACGCTTTATATCATTATTTTATTCAATCAAAAATAATTATTTTACAACCATGATGTTTGTTATAAGATATATTTTAATACTGTTCAGTTTCAAATTCATTGGTCTAGATAAAAATAATATGTTTTTCTGCAAATTATTTGTCCGCTCGAAATTTTTTAATTTTTCAACTTAATAAATTTTCAAGATTATTATTGCTCAGATGATGAAAAAATTGCGAATATTTTCAAATAAGTGAAAATTTTTTATGGTTATTTAATAAATATAGATTTAGATAAAATATTTTTATTTTATTTTTTTTTTAGTAAATATGTTTAATTTTTTATTTATTTATATATTTGTTTTAAAACGTATTTGTTTCATTTTTGTGATAAATGTTTGTAAAATAAAAATATCATATTGTAATATGTTTCTACCGAGTAAATTGTGATTTGACTGATTAAACTATACCTTTGTTTTACGTTTCTGTTCTTTTTTAAACACGTTAAGTGTTTTTTTAAAGGAGTTAATCAACAATTCTTTGAAATTTAAATAATTTAAATTTTTTATGCTAATACTAACATAAAACAATAAACTAATTTTAACTTTTGATTTATTGTTAATTTTCATTAACATACCCATACCAGTATATAAAGTAGTCATAAACATTAATGGTTATTTCCTCGAAAAGCATAAAATGATGGTCGATTCCTTATTCTATATCTAGGTCCATTTATGAATTATGTTGTGTTTAATTAAATTTAATTTCAGTAACACATTAATCTCCCATAAAAATTTGATGGAATTTTTTGCTGAATATATTAACTCTAAAAGTTTTTGAATAAAAAAGTAGATGGGATTTAAGTTTACATGACGCTGCCAAATTATTGTATTAAAAATACATAATTATGTTTAAAAAAACCCAAAAAATTATTACTTTACTAAGTTAACTTAATAGGATGACGAAGTGACGCTTCATACGGGCTCTTCTTCATATTATTTTTTATATTTAATATAAAAGCAGTTAAATTGTTTGTTTTTCGATTACACGTTATTAAAGAATGTTGAAAAACCATTAACTGTTCATTAAATGCTGAAAAAAATAAAAATAAAAAATCGTACATGACAAATTCATAAAAATGAAGCGGATGATATTTAAATAATAACAATATCAACTAAATGAGGATGTGGAAGTCTTATTTAAAATTATTTTTAACATTTTCAAATAAAAAAAAGATATAGTTGAAATTTACTAGTTTTGTGAAAAAAATATACCAAAGAAAGAAAGTATTACAGAATAAGCATTCAATAAGAAATCGCTTACTAGTTCATTTCATGGGGTTAAGAACACACACACGCGCGCGCGTATGTATAGAATTGAATAGAGATCCATTCTCTTCCATTTCCAAAAAAAGTTTTTGAATTCTAGATAGATCATATATCTTTTTAAATCGGCAAAATTTTTTAAACTTTTTTGTTCTTTCTTCTTTGAACCTTCTGTTGATCCTTTCCAGCAATATTTATTCGGCCCTTCTCCACTCATATGTACAAACCAACTGGCTTTCCATTATAATCTGATTTTGCCTCAGTTCACATTCCACTTTGCTCATTACTTCTAACTTTTTTCCTTATTTATTCATTTATTTTCTCGAATCTTCTTCTTGTCCAAGTTTCAAATGCATTCATTTATTTTTTATACCTGTTTCTTAGTGTTTATGTTTCACATCCATATAGAAATACATTAAATTTAAAAAAAAAACTTCCGAAACGCTTCTTCAAGTGTAATTTCATGTCTTCATAGAATAACTGTTTGTTTTTATTAAGTGCTTTTTTAGTCACTTTTTACTCTTACTCTTATTTCCTTGTTTCTTTCAATTATGCTTTAACAAGCTAAATTACCGTTATATTAAAATAATATAATTTAATTTGAGATAATATTAATATGTTTTGCATGTATACTGTATTTCGATTCTACGAAAATACAACTTGTTAAAATATTTTTTCGTGTGTAATCTCCCCGCCCCCCGGAGCCGGATTCACAATTACGCATAAACTCAGCTCCGAGGGGTGCCTTCACCTCAAACTACTTCGGTAGGGCGCTAGGTGCCACCCAGTAGCCGGGACTCGGTCTTATGTTATATGCCATGCCTGTAGTGGGGGAATTCCAAGGGATTCCCCCGTCAGACTCCGGTCTTGACGCCCAGCCTCTAATGGAGAACACCCGGGGAGGGATCCCCACCGGGACTACGATCTTGTATTCCTCCCCAATGGCGTCTGCAAGGGAGTCCCCTTGCAGACGGTGCAGATGGTGGGACGCCGGAGCCTACCACCCCTCCCGCACGGGGCTGTCTCCTACAGACACGGCAACTTCGTCGTGCAAACTCCAGCGGATTCATGTTGTGGGCGAAGTCGCCTTACATCCACGGCTTTCAGGCGCATGTCCATGCAATTTGCATGTGAGACACCAAGGCTCCTGCATACAATCCTTTAGCAAGTAGCCAGGCTCGCCACAGATAAAGCAGTGGCCGCTGCGATCTGGTCCAAGACACAATTCGGCCCTGTGGCCTGGCTTCCAGCACCGAAAACATGTCATCAAAGGTGCGTCTCATCACCCGGCAGGCCACCCACTCAATTCGAGCCACTGGAAGAAGCTTGTCCGCCAAGATGGGCGGCACTGCCAATGTGACCACTTGTTAAAACTTGAAATATGCTACCCTGACTTCTTCAACAATAAACTAAAAAGTAACTATAAATCTGTTGATGACTGCGAAAAAAGCAATTATTAAACAGTCTGGAAATCGGTCTGCGCAAAAGAAGAAAACCGAATTTCAGATGTCGAAACAACATACAATATGAAAGATAACTTCCTCGATAACTTCAGCAATTGATTATAAAATAAAGTTTTGTAGCCCACATAATGCGTACGATAACTCGTACGTATCCATTATTCATGAGCTATCAAGGCTGAACACAGATTTTAAATGATACATTTTATTTTTATGCACAACATTTAAATTAGAGGTTAGGGATTTTTAAATCATACAAATAACGTCACGACATAACAAATTTCAGAATTCATTCATCTAGGGAACAATACAATAGACTATTGTAATTATTTAATCATAATTTATGATACAACATTAATGATTTTACATATAGTTTAATTTACCTAAAATATACAGAAAAAAGATTGTTCTAATTTGGAAATTTTATGATATTGGTTTATTTTTTATAAAATCCGATAATACTTTTAAAGATTTCTAAGAAAGTTTATTTTTCTAGAAAAAATTAAGAAAGATAAATTTTTACAGGACGTAGGTGTAAAGTATATTAAAGATTACCAATAAAAATTGATTACAAGGATAAATAAGTTGGTTTAAACTATATATATTTTCATTAAACCATACAAAAAATTTGTGTGAGAATTTTGTGCAAAAATAATTTAAATACCTACATCTATAACATTTTTTTAAACAGTATTAAATATCTGTCCCCTTGAAACAATGAACAGATGTGGTGAATATTTATAACCGACTTGAATGAGAAAAAATTCACACAGCAATTAATATATTTGTTTATTTTGACTCGCTTTGAACAGGTACCGATGAAAGATATTGAATTATTTTAACGTGTGAAAAAATAATATGCCTAACCGAGTCTCAAACCCCGACCTCCGGATGAAAGGCAGAGATAATACCACTCTGCCAGGGAAATCTGCATAATATCTTTAAACAACATTTATTTGTTTAATTTACTGTACCGATTTTGTTTCACTCTGTAAGTTCAGCTCGATCAATTTATGCGATAGTTCTCTGAAATTAAAGTTCTAACCCTACAGTACCAGCAACTTTGTTTAGTTTTGAAATTTTTTTTTCATGTTTTCGAGTTTTAAAAAGTAGCTAAATGTAATACATTTATCCCTGAGCGAAACTAGATTGTTTTGGTACTTTAGCGACTCGCTTCCGTGCATTTTGAAACTATTTACAGCAACCTGATTATGGTTGGTTCGTTTTAAAACTTGATACATAAATATTTAAACTAAACATGGTTTGATAATCTATAGGTTTAAAGTTTGATATAAGTATAATAAGTGACTTAAATCTGGTTAGTAGAATTATTGAACCAAGTGTACCAGATGTTTATTCAAAATATCTGATTTCTGTTTTAAATAAATTATAACATAGACCTATTTAAAAATTTTAGTTTCTATTTTATTAAATCTATTTAAAAATACGACCGATTAGTGAGTAATTTTATGAGATTCCAATGAACATTTTTAGATTATAAAACTTATTTACCTACTTTTGGAAAGTATTTTCCTGAAACACTATATTTGTTTTGTACTCTTTTATCGTCCTTTTTAAATCTTCTATTATTTACAATTTACCTCTGTAAGAGTTAGAAAAAAATTCTTACTCTTCTATTCAAAATGACGTATTCTTTACTTATTCCTGATAAACGTTTTTCTCATGTTCTATTCTGCTTTTTATTTCCTCTACTATCTTTTACAACCTAATTGTCAAAAAGTAGTATGAAGGTAGATTAAATTTTATTCTTCTTTTAATGAAAGTTTGTATCAATCTGTCAAATTTATACCTAATTAAATAGGTATGCGATTAGTTTTTTAATTTTCTACAATTTAAAAAAAAATTAATAATGAAATGAAATAGCGTACGTTAGTAGAAAAGTGGTTGGGAAGTAAATACTCGTAAAAATACCATGAATTTATTACGATGCGAATATTTATCTTCAAACTCAACGGCATGATTTAATATGATAATATGTATAAAACGGACCATATATAAAAATTATTATGAAAATAAATTATGTTTTTAAAATTTAATCTCAAATTTATTTTTTTTTGTTTAGTTTATATTTGTTTTTAAATTTATGTCACCAAACGAAACAGTTTTTAAATTATTAAACTAATTACTAATCACCTGGTGTTGCCCGCGGCTTCGTCTGCGTGAATTTTAAATTTGTACCTTGAGTAAGCTTTCAAAAGAAACATTAAAGTTTTGTACAAAATAAAATTTTCTAGAGATTATCTATCGTAGAATTTCACTGTATTTGAATCGTCAATAGACGCCATAGTATGTAAAGTATCGAATATAATTTGTTTTCGTACGATTGTGTAAATATTTTACGACTCTGAATCGCACCTTGAAATTACACAGACATTGAAAACATTATCAACAGGAATACACTGAGCACGTAATAAATTAAAACTCACGTGTACGGAAAAATATGTTAATATTTCGAATCGAATTTGAACGATAAAATAATAGAGAAAGTAAATCGAAATCACCTTATAAAATAGAATCATTATTCATTACACATTGCTAAAGATTCAGAATTTTCATACAAAATCCTTGATCTGCTCCCTCACTTTCTAAATTCGATTTTTGAAAAATGAGAAACATGTGGTTTTTAGTTTTCAAGAAAAGTCTAAATATCAATTTTTATGACTGTAACACATTCGGCTTCATACAGTTTTATGAAAAACTTCACCCACTTTTGCCTTACTCAAATAGGATTTTTAAAAAAAAAGGTGAAATCGTATAATTTTGTATTGAAAGGAAAACATAATTTTCACGACTGCATCGAATTCGGTTCCTGAGATATAAAACTTTCATTAAATAATTTGTTCCCCTTTACCACCTTCCCAAATTGGATTTTTAAAAATTGTGAAACATGTGTCACTTATTTTTTTATAAGATTCTAAATACCCATATCCTCGAATTTAACACTTTCGGTTCCTAGATATAAAATTTTTATAAAGATCCTTTCGTAGTAGGCGTTTATGTTGTAAAAACGCTTTACGCACCAGTAGTTTCATCTACAAAGGTTAGGTGGTTTCAGATATGAGTTGATAAGTCACTCGGACACTGATTTTTATATGAGTACAAAATAAAGTGTATAAATATTTTATAAATCAAATTTATATATATACATAAATATATATATATCAATAATTCTGATAGCTTCAATCATCCTGATGATGGCGTAATTAACTATCAAATTACTTGGATATTATATATGTTTCCAGAAGATTTTTGGTACATATCAAACCTATTTTTTTCCGAAACTAATTATACAGATTCCTTTTAAAAAGATGAAAGAACAATTTATACATATTGTAATTTATATCAGTTGTTTATAATAATTTTAAACCGTTATAATTTTAATAACTGTAATACACATATTTTCATATGAATTTCATAATAAGGTCGGGTAAAGAGAGTGTAAAATTATTATTAGAGAAATAAACTATAAATCAAAATTTTATTGAATACATAAAATAAACCTTTTATTATTGTGAATAAGCTATATATTAATGTTCTGTTAATATAGCTCTGTACATGAAGTTAACTGTGTTTAAATATTTATTTATCTAATACAAACGTGTATTTTAATTTAATGAAAATTAATTTTGTGTTTATGAATAAACTTAATTAAAATTATGAACCGTATTATTAAAATTATAACAAAAAATAAACATAAATACCATTTATTACTAAAATCGCGACTTCGAATTTTACGAGGTATATTTAATTAAATTCTTAATTATATAATCAGCAGCTTTTTTATTTTTAGATTAAACTATGAATGAATAAAAGGCATTCTTTCGTTATAATAATACAATTAATATTATCATCAGATTAATGAATTATTTAATTTATTGAGTAGTACTTTCAAAGAACAGTTTGTATAGAAATCTAAGTTGTATTGTGTTCACTAACCGTATTCCCTAATCTAATCAGTAGCACTGGCGTGAACGGACAAACTGTCCTGTTGCGTATATGACTAGGACAGAGAATGAGAGATGATGATTGGGAGAAGACTCGTGAAGGGGAGGGTACTGAGTTGCGTTCATCGGTTATGAGAGAGAAAGAGATATATATCTGAGACTCACATGCTACAACATGGTAATCAATAGACTATGTCTAGTACTCTGTGTGCACTGTTGCACGGGGTGGCATAGTGTGGCATCAAATTTCCGCTTCATTACCGGTTCTTGAGTACGCGTCGCTAATCACGTGGAAACTAGAGCGCCTGCCTGCTTCATTGTACGTAACATGGCGGCCGCAATTCCCATAATCAGACACCATTCTATATCTCATTAACACATCAACTATTCACGCTAATGAGAAAAGCATACCGTCAGCATCGTTTTGAATTTCTTTTAATAATAATAATAATAATAAAAAAAAATAATAATAATAAATTATAATAAACAACAAATACAGAGGATTTTGAGGGTAAAATATTTTTACCCAAGAGTATACTTTCTTAAAAAAATAAAAAAAGATAATTTTAATAAATTATAATTTTAGCTTACACTAACGTTTTGAGAAAAATAAATTATAACATTGATAAGATAATATTAAACAAAAATAAATAAAATCTACTTCAAGAGTATCTCATGAAGAAGCCAAAAAAAATTATCAAAACTTCATAAAAAGTAAGCTTCACAACACCTACTTCAAAAAATAAATAAACAAAATTGAAAGTGTTATTCTGTAATTTTTAAAACTGATTTTTTTGGACCGTTTTTTTAGTACCTAATTATCTTGAATTTTCAAATAAAAAAAATTATTTGAATATCAGAATTACATTAATTACATCGTTATAATATAAAAATTCAATACTAATTAATTATGGTTCCGAAATAACGACAAATATCTTTAAATCGTCTATGGATACAATATTTCGATAAAAGATTTTCAACTTACTGTAAAAAGAAAATACTGACAATGCTACGAACACAGAAACTAAAAAAATTAAAAATTCTAAAAAGATACAGAATTTAAACTAAAAATTTAATCATAGAAATGAGATTATCTGATGAAGTGTAAGACTAGAAAAAATATATATACTGGATGTCCGAAAAAAATCCGGAGTTTCAAGAACGAATACAATTTTTTTTTTGCAGCATTCAATACTGTACTATGCGTATGTTAAAGCAAAAACAATTAATTTTCAGTTTACGCATTCTCCGTCAGATAGCAGCTACGTTAGACTATTGTACAAGTCAAGCTGGTATGAGCCCGGGCTTCTTTATCTTGGCAAAATGACTACTAAGACATGGCTTCTGAATCGCTACAAAAGAAAGCGCAGCGTGTAAACAGAAACAAAATCAGTGATTGTTGTACAAAGAAATTACACGCAAGTCTAAAGCCTAAATTCTAATTTCCCCGAGTGACTAAAGCATATATAAGTGGTGTGAACAGTTTTTGGGAACCGGAAGCATTTTGAAAGAACACCACCCCAGGTAGGTTGAAAATACAGAAAGAATTTGACTAATATTCCAATAAAGTCTATCACTTATAATTCGAAATGTTAGTAGTCGACTAAACAATCCTAAAATCACTGGCCATGATATTTGCAAGAGATGGAAATTTCGCTTATAAACTGCAGCTAATCTATAAAATTAGATTTAAAGATAAGCTACAAAGCGGTAAATTTGTAGCAACCGTGTTAAACTTTATTTCTGCTGATGAAAACTACCTGCAACGCAAATTTTAGTTTCTGATGAAGCAATACTTCATGTTCATGGAGTCGTAAAGTCGTCACAATTGTCAATAGGGTTCAGGAAATCCAAACGAATGGGGGAACTCGTTTTCAACTCTCCGAAAGTGTATGCCTGATGTGGTATCGGGCATAATTGAGTTTTTGAACCATTTTTTTTCCCAACGAGAAGACTATTACGGGTATAATGTACTCGGAGATATTAGAGAACTTTGTGTTTTCATAGACTGAAAATATAAGTTTCGAACAGGATGAAGCCCCCTCCACATCAAGCACAAGCAGTTAGGACTGCGCTCAACGACGGTTTCCCAGAAGGCCGGATGGGCAGAGAAGTTCCTGTCGCTCGGCCGCCGTGAAGTCCCGATTTGACGCCGATGGATTTCTTCTTTTGGGGTTATGTAAAAGACATTGTAAACCAAGAAAAAATCCAGTCACTCGATTACCTGTTTCCAATGAATACCAGCAACTGTGGAAACGACTCCTCTAGACATATTCGCCAGATTGTGGATTATCAGTTAGTTTGCAGGACTAAACGGTACTCATATTGAGTCACAAGAGGTAAAAAAACTTCAGACTTTGTACTTTCATCTAATAAAACAAAGATTTGTAATTGTAAAACGTAATAAAATAAATTTATTTTAAAACCAGAGTTCTTTTTGAATATATAAATATAAATATATATATATATATATATATATATATATATATATATATAATATATAAATTTCAAGTTTAAAATATATATAAAAAATTAAAAAAAAACCGATTGAGGAAAATTTCTTCTTATTAAAGCAAGTTAAAATGTACTTAATTATTTAATAATAATGATTAGTTTTTTTTTATAAATATGATTAAAATAAAAAGTATAAAATTTTAGGTGAGTTGTTGCAATTTAATATACTTAGCGATTATTTCGGTGATAAATATGATGTGCAAATAAAATTACATTAGCTCACATTTTCATTAATCACATATTTATTAGTAAAAGATGGAATAATTTTCTGATCCCCTGCATTAATTTTGGTATTGTGACATCGGCTTATTATTTTTTCAAACGTTTAGTATTTTTTATTTTTTTTTATTCAATCAAATCTTGTTGGATGGTTTATAATTCATTCAAATAATTTTCACCGGCAAATTATTATAAGGAATTGAAAAAATATTCCTTAATGGATGATTTTTTAATAGCTAAAAGAAAAACAATTTATTAGAATAGATATTTGTGTAATCAACGAAAAATAGTTTGGTCAGCAATACGCTCAATCATCCTGAAGTAAGAAACGCCAATTCTACGGGTTTGAAGACTGCTGCTTAGGCGATTTTTAACAACCTTTTAGATGAGGATGGCTCTCCTGTTTGCTTCCCTTTGTAGGCCTTTTACTCTATCCACTTCTTTTTCTTAATAATAATTCATTCTTTCTCAAATCAGCTAAATACGTTTTACGTTTGGTCCAGTTACCAGGTGATTGTATGCTTTTATTGAGATTTATACAATTTAAACGTCTTTGGTATTTATTTAGTTTGTTGAAATCGCTTTAGCTATGGAACTACCCTACAATTTTATTACTTCTGAAATAGTTTTAAAAGTGGCTGAATCTGTTTGGCTATGAAGTGATTTTTGGGTAAATCCAAACCTTTTAATCTTTTCTATATGTACATATATTTTAAGAATATTATGAAAAATAATTAGCCGTAAATAAATTTACAGAAACAACTTTTCTACGTGTTTTAAATTCAGTTACAGGAAGTTTATAAAGAAGTTTTAATTTAAGGTCTATAGGTACATGAAGTGAACAGATTTTTCTTTTTTAATAAGTGGAACCGTAATTATATTTACATAATTGATAGGAAGAGAGAAATTAGCAAAAAAAAAAAAATATATATATATGTGACTTATGATTAATAGAGAAGACTGCGATAAGGGTTCTAAGACTGATCGTAACAAATTAATTGAAAAAAGAAATTAAAGGAATAAATAGAGGCTGAGAAGTAATGTACAGAAAAAGAAGGAAAAATAGGTTACGCTGAGAAAAAAATAAAAAACAAAAACAGTAAAGAAGGAAATCTATAAGTAATTGTTGAAGAAAGAATCAAGGTCAACTGGATGGTCATATACGGTAGGTGACGAATATACAAGCATTAAGGAAGGTGACATTCAGTGAGAATGGCTCATTCGATTTAAAGTTCTCTGAAATGGGATAATGAGCTGGGTTTGAATAACAAGATTGCAGTAGAATATAAAATAAACTTTATCCTTGTTTTCTGAAGAGCAAAGAAGGTTCTCTTACCTTAAATTTTATTATATGTGAATAGGAAGATTATACAGCCTTACACACTCTTGAATTAAAAAAAAATCCGTAAATGGGAATAAGAAAAAATATATGAGAATGATTTAATCGAATTTTTAACAAGTTAAGAACAAGTTTATACGAAAAACATAAATAATCTCTTAAAGATAAAAATATTACGTGAAGCATAATAATCTGGCAATGAAACAGAAATAAGCAAAAACCAGGGATCATTAGAATAAAAATTTAGTACACACAATATAACAAAGGTAGGAGAAGATGGAAAATGAGTTAAAATAACAATGTGATAAAAGGGATTAAAAAATAACTTGGATAATAACAGACGAAAAGGAGCAGAAAAAAATTAATGAAACAAAAATAACAATGATTTTGTAGACCTGCCTTCGGCAGTCCTTTATAGGAAATGAAGGGTGGAACATGCGAATGTGACAATGTATGTGTATGTTCACATCTTAATAACTAAACTATTGTTTTGTTAATATTTGCTTCAATAAGTATTAAAACATAAGTGTTAAGAGCATTAAAATTTAATGCTCTTAAATTTAATGCTCTATATGCATAAACAAGCACATGCGCACGCGCGCTCACACACACACAATTTCATATATAGCTACATAATCTATACATTATATTAATATTTATGTACATTATATAAATATGTTTTAAAAAACAATATAAGTATTTAATTAATTAAATGCATTAACATTTGTAATACACACAAATAAATGTTCTCACTTTATAATAGAAAGTCTAATATAATAAAAAAATATATCAGGAAGTTTTCTTTAATAACTTACTACTTTTTATTTATTATTATTATTTTTATTTAAGAAAGAAAGAAAGATATCATGATGGATGGTTTATTTTAGATGATGTAATGACCGAATCCCCACATAATATCTCACACTTAGACTGTTCGATACAATCCCCATTTATTATAGGAAATTTCATTTGTGTCACTGGCACATTGCGAATGAGAAGTTTTTGAGGTATTCGATAGAAGAAAAGAATAACGGAAAAGAAACAAAGATCTATATATATATATATATAAAAAGTGTATATAATTTTAAAGAAACACATTTTACGAATATATTAACTATGAAATAATTGACAGAGCGTTCATTTAAAATAATTCATAATTATAGACTTTAAAAAATTAAATCTTTAGTCAAATTATATTCGTTGATCGTAACGCTTGATAACAGTGACTATTCAAATAATTAATTGAAAACCCCAAAAATAGTTTAAAAAATGAATTAGTCGGCATAAAATAAATTAGCACTTAATTTTATTAATGTTGTTTTTATTACCATTCCTGATTCAGAATTGAATTTCTTATCAATGTGAATACCAGCAAACGCTAGAAAATTATATTTTACAAAACTAAATATCTTAATAAATGAAAAATTTTGATTTAAATCGTACAATGGATTAAATTAAAAGTTAATTAAATAGTTAAAAAAATTGGAAAAAATGCATGTATTGTCGAGAATCTGGTAATTCTGAGCAATTATTACCCCAACCTTAATTTTTCCCATATTGTAATGTTATATTACAGGTCAACATGAAGAGAAAACAAGAGAAAAAATTTGCCGGAACGTTCGTAGATATCGTGAATGAGCACTTGAAGATAACGAAACGGGCAATGCTCAGAATTACCTCCTAAACTATCTATTCTATTTACAACAGATTAAAAATATAGGTTACTTACGTAAAAAGTCGTCAAGATCGGTGTCAGAATCTGTATCTGATGATGTCCTACGCTGAGCATATGGACTTTCACTGTTGTAAACAAAACCTATAGAGCAAAACATATGATGTATGCGTTCTTTGTAAACTGAATACTGCCGCTTAAACAAAAACTCCGCCAAATGCCCAATCAAGTGATGTTTCGTGTTTCCAAATCTAGGTATTTTGGCGGCTTCCGTGGCGCGAGTGGCAGCGTCTCGGCCTTTCATCCGGAGGTCCCGTGTTCGAATCCCGGTCAGGCATGACATTTCTACACGCCACAAAAATTGTCATTCGTAATACGTAACGGTGGTCCCGGAGGTTAAAAAAAAATCGTACAAGTGAAGTTAGGTATTTTCCCCCTAACTTCACGTCACAACCGTTCAATGTGTGCGCGCGTGCCTATAACCGGGTCAAAAAAATTGTAACTGTGATTAACAGTAAAATGATTAAAACCTTCAAACTGAAGACAGTAGTACGTCCGCCAGCAGTCACTTATTACGGTTGTACCTCGCAAAGTGTATTTCTTTATTACCGGCAAAAACGTTTCATGGTCTCGAATTGGGACAGGAACTAAAAAAAAACATTTCTTCGTGTCATGCTCTATTCCACCGAATATCCAGCTCACTTTAATAATACAACCTTTATTGTACTTCCTTTTTCCTACATTCGCTTATTCAGTCTCCACGACTTTACCAATTCCTGCAATTGTTTAAGAGTGTTCACAAATTACAACCGAACATACTAACCTCAAATAACTACTCCAGTCAATAACTGCGTGGTGGGACAAGTCTTAACTCATTAAGCACCAGATTATGTCTAGGAGGTAAAAATAAACACCAATAAGCCACAAAGCAAGAAATAGTTTTTTTAGTTAGATTGTTAGTGAATTTATTTTGCGATACTCACACTCAACTCTCAAAAATTACTCAAATTTCATAAATCAGTTAATTCATTCTGAAGATATCAAGAAATATGATAATTGACGATAAAAAGCAAAGGAAAAATATATAAAAAAAATTAATTAATTTAAATGAAATTACCCAAATACATAAGCAAGATTTATTTTGCGATCACACTTAACTCTTATCTTCTTCCTGTTTCTGTCGGTTTTTCCTATCCGATTGTAACATCGAAAGCAACCTTTATTTTTGCCCATAATCTGGACACATTTTAGCGGCAACATATTGTGATCGAACAAAAACTTTTCCAATTTCTCTTCGTCTTCAGACAAAATAATGAAACTAGTTATACTGTACTTACAACCAGCACAAAGAAAAGGATTCACATCAGAACATGACTCCATCACTAGACATACTGATTTCAGCGTCTCTCGTTACCTCATAACCGAACATGGATATTGCTATTTTCTTTATCTTCAACTGCTCATTCACGTTATCTACGAACGTTCCGACAAATTTTTTCTCTTGTTTTCTCTTCATGTTGACCTCTAATATAACATATTGCAATATGGAAAAATTGAGGTTGGGGGAATAATTACTCAGAATTACCGAAATTTTTTTTTTCGATGACGAAAACGATATTACCGACCTAATAAATTTGTTGACCCAAGCAGTGGAATCGAAAATTGAGATATAGATAAAATCGAACAAGAGGAAGTAATAAAGGAAGATTGCTTAATAAAAAAAAGAACTTATTTTATACGTACCTAATCAAAATAAATATCCAGCGATTGTGCTTTTTAAAGAAGATTTTAACAAATTATGTTTTCCTACCATATACACAGGAGCATAAGCCTCCTAAGAGATTAAATTATGTAAAAACAATTATTCTACTCTTTAAATATACTAGACTTTAAATATAATAATAATGATATGATATACCACAATATTGTAGAATAATGAGTATTTTCATTATGGTTGATATAGTGATAGTATATACCTATCCCTTTGATCAATCTTAACGAACTTGAATGACAATATTCAGCAGTTATTGGACAAAATTAAATAAATCAGTTAATTCATTCTGAAGATATCAAGAAATATGATAACTGACGATAAAAAGCAAAGGAAAAATATATAAAAAAATAAAACCTGTATTCAAAAACCTCTTTTCTCTTTGTCATATATCATTAGTAAGACACGTGCTTATTTTTTATTTGTAATTTTTTTTCTTGAGTCACAATGGACTTTTCACCCTACTAATAAAGTTTTTTTTTTTAATACAATACATGCTTATGAAATAAGTTTTGATATTAATTACAAGTAAATAAATAAATACAATACTCTGATTACTTTCTAATTAATTGTAGATCATGTCAGGAATAGTATACACACTTCACGAACGAATTAAACAAAGGAATTACTCAAACAGACGAGTAAAAGACTCAAGTGGACCAATCATAAATTGAATGATCACTAAGAAGGGAAAAGGATTTGACTAAGTATCACGTATGCTTTATCGAACAGAGGGAGGGGTTAGAAAGCATATCACTCGATGCATGTAAAACCTTTTTACACGTACTATTGTTTTATGAAAGTTGAAATTTTATACAGATTTTTTGTAAAAAGAAATTTTCTTTTTTTTATTGTAACGTCATAGCAACTTTACAATCTGTTCAGTAAGAGAATTGAACAATAAGTAAATAAGATCTATTTGAACCAACATTATTGTAGCCACAAACCCAGTGATTTGATACTTAATAATAAGAACGAAATAAAAGAAATGAAATAGGAGAGTACCCCGTAAGGCCGGACTATAAAGTCACCTAATTGAAACGATAAATCAAATGAAGAATATTGTTTCTCATTAATCTTGAAAAACCACCGATTGTGTTATCCAATAAATTGACTGCCATATAATTTGAGTTCCGAACTAAACGATTTTGATATCGTAGGTTGGTCAGAACGGTTTGCAACTTTCGAACGGTTCGCAATTTAAAATCATTATATATAAGGTTACTGCTTATGTATTAGGGTATGTTTAACATTTTTCACAGTGTTTTTGGCTGGTAGTGTTCAAGTATATCAATATTGGAATTGCTTGCTGTACCCCATAATTCAAGCCCGTAATATCCTTGAAAATGGATTTATAAATCAATAATTTATTTTCTACTGAAAGCCGAGATCTATGTCCTATTAGCCAGTATATATGTTTTTAAACTTGAGGTCTAACTGTATCCGCTTAATTTGTAATGTTTTGTCCAGGTAAGTTGTCGGCCAAGATTAAATCCTAAATATTTACAATTTTGAGAACTTGGAATTGGAATATTGAAGATAGAAATAGGGGGACAGTGTTCCTTCCTAAAAGAAAGTAATGAAAAAATTTATATAGATATAAGAACTTGTAATCTGGTAAATGAATAATACAGGATATTAATTCATTTATTTAAAAGAAACACAATCATTTTTAATTGTCTATCATTTTTCTTACATAAAAATTTAAAATATTTTTAAACAATAGGTTCTGCAGTTATTGCCTATATGCTCTTTAAAATCTTTTAATTTTTCCAGATTATTACAGAAACATTAGGCGGATTTAAAAAAATAATTAATGTGTCTCTGTTGTACGATATATAATTTATTTATATTGCAACGATTAATAATTATTAAAAAAATTGTTGCTGTTTTTTTTTTTTTTTTTTTTTTTTTTTTTAATATAACAATGATAGTTTTTACCCAAATTATTTGAATTATTTTTTAACGATTTTTACAAATTAAGCCATAATAATTTTATCAAAAAGACTATGTTTCTTAAATTATACTTTTTAAATTAATTATATTTCTTGAAATTGTACTTTAAAAAAAAATATTTACAATTAAATAATAAAAATTGAATTAATTTTTTCCCCAAAGGAGGTGTCTACATTATCACGCAATTTAAAGAGGGAGGAGAGTCTTGATAAACATCATTATTTATCACGAGGGTTATAAAACTGGTAAAAATTGTATCACGCAATTCATTTTGCGATTTGCTAAAAGAAAAACTATGAAAATTTTTACGAGAATATTATGACCAAATATGAAATCTGTATAAAAAAAATAAATGTATTTTTTGTACATTTTTATTATCATATCATACAATAATAATAAAATTACACGAAGATAAATAAATAAAATTAAAATATGTAACAGAATAAATCATACACAGAATGAAATAAAAAAGTTCAAATAATTAGTAAAAAAATATTATAATATATAAATATTGTGACGAGGTACGAGAGTAGTCCAGATTTTGCTCGGTTTTTGAACTCTGTTCAGGCTTGTGGTTTGCAGACTGAGAGCTTCATATCTCTAAGTGCATAAAATGGTATAAAAAAAGAACAGAAATACAGTGAAAAAAAATTATCTCGTTATCCATGATTGTTATTTTTATTACTCTTATATTGTTTGATTGTGTGTACATCGTTAAAATTCGTAAAGTAATTAAAATAGCTTAATTTAATAGATAATATTTTGTGATAACAAGTCATAGATTATCATTATAATTATATTATTAATCACTCCATAATAATACTATCGTTCTAACTGATATCAGGGAAAAAATCAGTGGGCTTTAACCACTGTGCATGATCCACAATGTTTAAAATTATAACATTTTTAAAAGTCTTGTGTTGTTTTCAGCAGGTGTTTTCTTTAGCAATGATTTACAACAAGAAATCGTTAAAATGGACATACGGTAAAATTGGACATGCAATAGTAGATAATTTACAAAAGAATTTGTATATACAGGGATACGATTTAAAAAAAATTAGTTAGACTTTGAATTGAATTAAGGATATTGAATTATTTTGTCTCTGGAAATAATAGTTCTAAAAATGCTTACATAAGCAGGCGAAAAAGTATCGTAACAGATTTACCGAATGCAGTTAATTTAACAATAGCGCCTGCAGATGTAACATTAGGCCATACCCAGAATTTTTAATCTCGATGACATTATGGTTTGTCCAGAAATTGAACTGAACTAAGAGGAGAAGAGTGAGAGAGTGCATTCGGGTGATAAATAAATTTGTTTACATACACAGTCATTAACTGTGCATAGCAGCATAACAAACATACATACCGATTGCTTGCTGTAACAGTTTAGATCACGTATTCTAGATTTAGAACTACCCTATGTTAAATCTTTTTTCATTCCTTTAATAGTAAACATTTTCTGAGAACATCTAAACAAAATTTCAATGAAGTAAATGAAAAGAAGTTTGAATGAAATTTTTAACTTAACTCATATGAATTTCATAAATTAGCGAATAATGTTAAGTAAATAATAAATGAACTAGAAATATTGTTTTACAAAAAATTCAGCATAAATATAAAATACATCGTAGTAAATTGATCATTATAATAATATGTGGTTATTATAATATATATAATTTTTTGATAAATAAAACTGGAAACGAATTCACCGGAAAATTAATAATTAATTTTTGAAACAGGAAAATGAGGATTAAATACTAAAGGGAATGGTTTTTCACGTTCATGTATTTACTAACCATATTATTTGCTAATCTAGGGAAATCCGGTTCCGGTTAAAATAAAAATTTCATTAGTTTCTCTTTATTCACAACTCTATATATAGTTTTTTTAAATGTGCTTAAGAAATGTGAATATTTAAAAAAAAGTTACATTTGTAAATTAAATAAAAAAAAGATTAAAGCTGTATTTTAAATCCAGAATAGGTTGACTAACCCATATTACAGCGGGTAACTGTATCCCTGCGTATTGTTTTGTTAATGTTATTGTGTATAAAAATGTTTTTACATCTCTATCATAGTTATTATTTCTGGACCAACCCATATGTTTAATTAGTGCAGATAAACCAGCTTTATCTAATTAGTATTATTTAAAAACTCATCAATAAAGCTTGTAAAGATATATTTGCTTTAAAGCTAAGTAAAATTACTAATTTTATATTAAAAAACCATTCTGCTTTATAATTTAATCAATTTAAAAAAAATCTTTTAACAAAAATCATCTTATTGTAAATTTAAAATACGTGCTCTGATGTCACTTTCGTTGAAATTAAAAAAAAAAAAAAAATTTATAGCCTTTCAATTCATTTATTTAAATTTTTTTTTAATAAAGAAACTTATGACTCTAGCATCGAAACGGGAATTTCAAATATACAATAAGGCAGAATTTGTACTAAAGGGATGTTTAAAAAAAGATAAAAATATATCTTCGTTAAAAAAATAGTGTGATGAACATGTATGTGTACGCGCGCGCACGCTCACGTCTATACAACACTTCTACCCTTACACTTTCTTAACTACAGAAGATAACATTATTAACTAATTAAAAGATAGACTTTCCTATTAACTAACCTTTAATACGAGAAGAATTTTTTTTTGTTTCCTTTATCCTCTTTAAGTTATATTCGTATTATACAAATAAAATACCCTTAGAACTCTTTAGGTATTATCTATAAAGGAGCGTTAAATTGGTTCAGAGAGAGAGTGAGAGGAGAGAGATTGAGTGAGCAGGAGAGTGTGAATGAGAAAAGAAACAGATAGAAAGAGAGAGAAACACCTTAGAAACAAACTGGGTAAATGTATTAAGATAGCAAAGTAAGATAGAACTAACAATTCTTGTGTATACTTGTTTCATACTATTATCTAACCCTATAAGTTACATAAACATTCATAGATCTGTTGGTGATAGATTTGTGAAGATAATTGCAGAATCATTAAACGACGAAAAGTGGATTCTAAATCAAATTCAAAGAAAAAAATACAAATTTTATTTTCAGAATAACTTTAAAATGGTAATTTTATCTCAGATAAGAAAAAAATACATGCGATTTCATCTGTAAGAACTTAAAATATATGTAAATACTCTATAAAATACTGAACATATTAATAAAAATAATCTTAATTTACAGATTTTAATATCAATAATTTTATTAAAATATTAGTCTTTAAAATGAAGTTGGAGTAAAATGATCGAAAATTAACTTTCACAGAAGATGAAGGTATATTAATATAGATAAATCAAGCAATTTTATTTTTTAAACAAGTTAAAAAAATAGTAAAATTTATTAACGGGCAAAAGAGTACTTATCTTGATATAAGTTAGAGATCGATAAGTCTAATTCTAGAATTATTAGAACCGGTTTCGCTACCTACAAACTATTTTCGCGTTCTATTTTACTAATACAGAGTAATTCATAAAGATGGTAACTTTTCAGCGTTAGAAATAGATAAATGATATTTAGCTTATGCTCTTACCTTGAAACGATCAATTTTTACACGACTGCCCAAAAAGTAGTGTAATGTTTTTAGGGTGTATGTATGTATGCATGTTTGTTCCATCGTAACAGCTCAACGGCGGAACCGATTTAGATGTATGACCCCGTGTTGGAATCCTTATGTTACCGGGAGTGTTATAGACTATATATATATAGTATGTTTAAATAAATTTAAAAAGTTTGGAAAAAATATTATACTACCTACAGAATTGTTACCCGCATGCTCTTTAATTATCATATATTAGTAATTATCCTACATTAAGGAGCAATATTTTTCAGCAGTATTTTTTCGGCAGTCGTGTTTTTTAATTTTCTATATTTATCTGTTGTTTAGAATGAGACTACCATACCTCAAGGATATAGAAAGACCACTGGAACCAATTAAACAATTTTAAATGGAAGGATACAGAAACAAATCGTTTTAAACGGCATTGAACAAAGATTTGGCCAAAGAATCTTCAGGCTACGCCAACTCCAATCAAAATGTGAAAATATTTTTCCTCTTTAGTTTCAAAAGAGGTTGTCAGTACATCCCAAATAATTGTCCCATAGCAAAAAATAGATCATTTTGATATAAAAGCATTTGCAAAATTTGATGTTTCTGGTGTTTCATTGTTGAATTGTTATTTACTACAGAGTTAAAAAATAGTTCGTTTTGAAGTAGGAACATTTATTAACTTTTTCTATGTTTAATGGTTGAAAAGTTATTTTGTGGTTGCATTCTTTATGAACAAAACACTGTACAGTTGTGATGATAAAACATACGATAAATCGATGGATGAAGCCGATACCTGAAAATCCATCATAGCAAAAAATAAATAAATATCGAAACAAATGTTGTGGTTTTTAAATAATTTAGTAAAAATATTGAATAACATATTTTTTTTTAAATTTTCTTTTGTTTTGATATTATACGATTAATTTACGGTTAAAAATCAGAATTTTCTCGTTTAAATTACATTTTTATAATTATATTTTAACTCTAGTTATACCGTCAACTTCATATCAAGTTAGTAGATTCGTAAATTTTTTTTGGATTGGATTTCCTAAGGATTACACATGCATTGTCCTGGACTTGTTTCATTTCCAAAATTTGTTCAATATTTCACTTTATTTTTCTCTCCTTTCTTCGGTCCATCTACTGTGTTTCATTTTTTCTTTCTCTGAAAGACTCATCTACTAGTTTTCTGAAAGATTTATCGAAAATTATTATTTTTTTAAATATTTAATAATATAAGCTTATTTTAATTTTGAAGAAAAATTTAATTTTGTTAATCTAGTTTCATTCATTCTAAATAAGCAGCATAAATTTGAGACATTTTTCTCATTGTAGGGCTATTTTTAAAAATTTAGTAAATTTATTTTGATTTTCTTCAAATTATAAATATTATCTTTGAGTTTTGGGCAGTGGATTTTTCTTAAAATTATTTTTTCAATTTTTGGTAACTTTTTCCTGAGACATTCTGTAGGCTTTCGGCAGTACATAACCCTTAAAAACTACCGTGTTATGTGCCTTAATTTCCCGTTTTCTGATAAGTTTTTATTGAAAACGTTTCTTGTAAGATATAAGCCATTTCCATTGTTTATATTATGTCTTATGTTCCACGTTTTTCTAAAAAATTCGGACTAATTATTTCACCTAAATATTACATATTTTTGGATTCTTTTAATTGAATCTCCTTCTAAATTTCCATTGTTTGGATTCTACTTTTATTACTGGAAAATCACTTTGTTTGAACATTTTTATAATTTTTGCATTTTCAATTTCTGTAATATCTTTTGCCAAAATTGTCAGACAGTCAGAAAATTAAAAAACGTTTAAATTTTAGACTTAATTTTTGTTCCCATTTTTATATTTTTGTTATCATAAATATTTGGATTTTCCTATTTCATTATCGAATTACTTTTTCCAGAAGGCAGATGAACAACTGAGTTTTGGATTCAAAGTTTATTATATAAAAACAACTAAATTGCAGTACATTTTTTAATTTCAAGTAATTTATGGATAATAGTGGCTAATTATATTTCATAATTAATGGCTAATTCTCCAACAGTTCAATTTACAGATTGTCAAAGCCATCCCTTCAAACTGGTATATAAATCTGGTCGAGAGAATATTAATTTTCCAGAGTATGATAGTGTAAATATACGTAATTATTATGTAGATAGCCTGTATGATAAGTAGATGAAAATAATGACTTCATACTCGATTTATCTAATATACAGCGGATTGGTAACAAGGTTGTTTATAACAAATTTTATTATAATCACACATATTATTATTTATTAAATACGGTATTCAGGTAAACACATATTAAACGGAACACGTTTATATATTCGAGTATAACACTAATGACAAATTTAACCTATCGAAATGCTTTCTTATTGTTCAGTTCGCATTATTGTATCGCCTAATAAGGTAACACATTCTGTTGTGAGTTATGAAGGGTAAGGGATCAACGCGCCAGCCATTAATATGAAATAATGCCGAGACTCCCTCACATTTCGTTAGGTCGCATCGCGTGAGTTTATTCCATAAATTGCGTTATTATCCGACAAATGTCTGCGTCGCATTATCCCTCACACGATTCACAACTTTATACTTAGTTCATAGATTAAGAACACTGTTAGCTAATTAATCTTCTTATTGCAAGTTATTGTCCAATTTAAAAAAATAAAATTACGCAATACGGTTTACTAAATTTCCCATAAAAACAACAACATTATCTTGTAGTTTATATATAACTCATAAATATATTTTTGTTGTCGTTTCAATGTAATTTCCCAGATGTTTAAAACAATATTACCCAATTTGTAACGTCAAATTTTCTTCTTTTAATATTTCCCCCAATACCATTATATTACTGGTATCACCTCACTCCAGTATATAAAAAACACAGAAAGATAAGAGCTTTTAAAAGTATTGATATACTGAAATAAATAAACAAAATGATATATTAATCTATCATAGTTTTCTTTATTATCAAATCAAGTTTATGATTACGTTGAATCGAACATTTTTAAAAATATTTTATAATGAAAACATATGATATATCAATGTATGATTCCTACTTTTTTCTAACTATTCTGAATAGCTAGCCACTTTTTGCTCAGCTTACAAAGCGAAAAATGTTATGTTACCCATAAACACATATGAACAATTTACAATATAATAATGCTCTATGATTAGGAATGACTTTTTTGTCATCTGTTTGAATTGTTTCATGTTTCATGTGAATTGTTCTCCATTCCTTTCTATTCTTTACCAATTTATTAGCTTCACAATACCTCTTATGTTCTATATCATAAATCATCTGTTTGATATATTATTATTTTTAACTTTTTAAATATTTTTTTACGAAATTCATTAACCTGGATTCATTAAAATACAGATTACTTAAATTATTCTTAAAATCTCTTCATTTTGTTTTCTTTAAACTCCTCTATATAATTTTCAGCGTTCTCCTACAACAATAGTAATAATGAGTAATATGGAATTATACAACATGTTGTTAGAATTTACAAGAAAGAGCTAGCAGCAGAATGAAATATAAATTCTAAAGGCATTATAAAATTTTGTATAAGAATAACAGTAAAATTACCAGACTGAACAAATAAAAGGCTTCAAGTTTCCCTGGTGTTCATAACGTACGGTAACCCTTAAATTAATTTTCAACCGTTAGATGTAAAAAAATGACATTTTATCAAATGCTTTTACCTCGAAACAAGATATGTTTTAGGTATGAGGCCAATACACTCCCAAGCTCCTATGGAGCTTAACAAAATATTTTGAATGTAAAAAATAAATTTGAGAAAGAACACTGAAAAAAAACGTTTTTTTTTAAACACATCAGGTTATAACAACATTAACCAAAATGGCGGCCGTTAAAAATTTTTATATAGGAATGAAATTGTTTAGAGTAAAGGTTAAATCACTTTTCTTGTACGACAAAAAATTTAGAAGACAATATAATAATAGCGTAACTTGATTCTATGTTAGTGTCCGATGTAAAGGTCGTAGAGAGTGTACTTATACTTAACATAGGCACATTAGATGCTACGTTTCAGAAACCTTTGGTAAAAAATGAAATTATTTTCTCCTGTTTTAATTATTCCTGTTATCGGATCGATCTTCAGACATTTGTTAACATTTTTTTTAGTACATATGACAGATTTTCCCCCATCATCAAAATCAAAAATCAAGTTAAAAAAAAATATATATATAAAAAAATAAAAACAACATTAGGACTTTTGTTCCAACGTGTCATTTTATAAATGTACAGAATATATAATGGGAAGGAACAAATAATTACATATATAAATTTAAATATAAAACTAAATCAAAGAACCATCAGATAAAATTTGAAAACAACGGTGAACTTCAGTCGACAACAGTGTAATATAATTACTAGAAATGGATATTTTAAAGCAAGCTAACTGTTTTGGTTAATGTGGTGGGGCATTAATAATTAATTATCAGGAACATAATAATTTGACATTAGGGATCACTTTATTAATATTCATAGTATATTTTACATCTGATTATTGGAGTACTCTCGAAAGCGTTCCTGTATTAAAAGGTTAATGTGATATTGTCTGTTTTTTAATGTTTTAATTATTATATAGTGTTGATAAGTATAGAAATCATTAAATAATTTTCCAACTGTTAAAAATAAGAAAATGTTATTTAGTAAATACTAGTACCTAGGGGGGTGCCTCTCAAAATCCAAATTTTGCGGGGCAATTCAAAAAATTTAATGAAAAGAGTAGGGTTATAATCCCTCATTTTAAAGGACATTGAAAAATAAAAAAAATTAACGTTAAAAACGTACGGTAACGATAATTTTAACCAAAATACTGGCCATTTAATCTTGGATGGCGTAAAAATGTTAAATTACTAAGATGGTATTCCAAAAACACTACATAATTTTCTTGTATTTTTAAAAATATTTTGTACCTTTTTTTTAAACTACAGATTATAAAACAAAGTTTATATTTATAAATTAGTATTTACTAGAGCATCCTAAAACGAATGAGCTACTAAGTGAGAGTTACTAATTGGCACTCTTTCCAATAGATGTATTGAGCAGTATTTTCAAACAAAAGATTTTATGAAAATTGTTACGTTCAGGTTGTACAAGCTAATATCAATCCTAACTGAAAAATTTCATAAAACCGAAAAACACTTTTAGCCTTAATTGAGTCACAAATATATATAGAATAAAATTCGTAACTCGAGTTAAAAAAGGACCTCGTTTTGCTTTGACAACAAAACGGTTATTTTTATTAAATTATAAAAGATTTAATTCAAATATCCTCTTTTGTTAACAAACTAATATAGTATGTAGTTTAATGTTTATAAATTTTCTTTTAATAATTTGTTAAAAACTTCTACGTTTAACTTGCATTTTTTTAATTTAAGTTTATATATATATATATATATATATATATACAAATATTAATTAATTTAGATAAACTTATCTCCTTTAATGCATTCAGATTACCTCCTTTAATGTTTTATAATGACGTTGGTTAAATGAACGACATACATGATGTAAGTGCAACCATCTGATATGATAAGCTCTATATAATGCAATATTAAATACATAAGTATTGGATACTCATTAATGAAATTCACGATACAAATTCTTTGTGTCTCATAAATTTAAAAATATGATATCATAGCTAAAAAATAAATAAACAAATGAAGGACTTCCAATTAAATTTTCCTTTAAAGAACCTGAGAAAGACTATGTTTTACGTTATTGTAAAAAAAACTCAATCAAAGGATTATTTTCTTTTTACATTTTATTTTAAATCGTTAGAAATTCCTTTGACTTCCTGCTGTTACAGCTTTTATGTTATACTTAATCCCTTTCGTCCGGTCAGATCTTTGTATTTCCGTCTCTCCTGACGTCGTCCTTTTTATAAAGCTTTTCCATTCCTCTAGAGCAATTTCCCTCTTTTTCTCAGATTCTTGGCCGGTTTCGCAAAAGGGTACACATGGGATTTGCTTCTGCGCCTTTCCTAAATTTTAACCAATCTATTTTCTCTCTTTTTTCCTTCATTATTGGATATTGTAAAATTCACTTTATAAGAAACCAGTAACGTTAAAATAACTTATAGTAAAAGATTTATTTAACATTTCATTCTATAACCGATAAAAAAACATAAGGGGGATTTAATGCAGTTATTTTTGACAAATCGTTTATAAAATAATCTGGTTTATTATATTTTTCCATAAAATTGGGGGAAAACCCATAAAACACAAAGAAATACATTTATTTATAGATATTATTTTCCAAAAATTCATTGTTAATATGAAAAGTACATTTATTAAACAGTTCAGTTTAATTATAGGCATCTAGACAAAAATTATAAAGATAAAAATATAATAGAAATACACAAACAACATTAATAATTGATAACAACATACAGTACAGAGATTAGTCTCCAGTCATTAAACCTTTAAGATGTTCGTTTTAATATAAATTTTAATCTAACTTATCTTCTGTAATCTCAACTAGTTTGATATTCACGGATCAATAAATAATTCTAAGAGTTATTAAAAAACGTTTTCTTTTTAAAACTGTAATATATATGTCAACTGAGAATTAATGTAAACATATAAAAAAAACCCCAACAAAATATATATCTTACAAAATAATATTTATTGTGCAATATATTTACATACATACATATGAAAGTCTAACTAGATTTGGTCAGTACTAAGTCAAGATTTTGTATCGTTCTTAAAAACTAGGTACGGCAATATAAACGTGTAGATTACGTTACACAGTAACGTTTTTTATGGGATCGGTAAGAAGAAAAACACGTTACAGTACGTTGTAAACTGCACCTTTGGCATTTTTCCACACTACAATTTAAGAAGTATTCTAAAATAAATTTTTTGTTTTTTAATTTCTTATTTAATTTATAATAAACAGTCTTGACCTTATTAATGATCTATTTCAAGAATAAGCAAGCTTTAGTATAAAATAAATTTTCATGAAAGATATCTTGATAGAATTTTTAAGTTTGGGTTAATTTATACCATAATTTTATTATAAATAAATTTTATACTTTACAGAAAGTAATTATTATTGTTTATTTACTTATTGATTATAATGTTTCAAAATAGTGGGAAAATCTTTCGTGAACTGCCAATGGAGATGGAATTCAGAAATAAATTATCTAATTTGTAATAAAAAAAAATTATGGCCTATAAGAAAGCAAATAGAAAAAGAGATAAGACCTTTTTTATTCAGCTTAAAGAAAAACCCTTAAAGTAATTTATAACATCCACCAGAGGAGCACAAAATAACCATTATCGATGACATGTGTCCTTTAAAATCTTATTCCTCTTTTCAGTGTAAGGATACCGAAAGATATATAGAAGCATTAGAACGAAACCATGATAGAAATTTTAATCTGAATAATTTAGAGCTCCAAAAAAAATAAAAATACAGAATGGTCGGAGTCATACAGAATTTATTGTGATTGAATTCTGTAGAAATTCTTGATTACAATCCTTTATGGAGTACATAGATTTTCTCAGAAATATATCTTCTACATACGTGTTGCAAATTGTTACCTCTTTATTGGAAATTTAAAGAGGTTGTAATACGTTAAACCTAAAAACTATTACTTCACAACAAAAATTAATGTAAAACACATTACATTACACCCTGATGTAGTGTACACTACAGAAACAGTTCTGGAACTTATTTTATCCAAACGTTTAGGTCAAAAACCACATCAAATCATAAAATTTATCCCTTAATTTAAATTTCAAGAATTTCAGTATGGATTTATGTTATCTCTGAGACAGAAATCAAAGCGAAATTTTCCGCAAGTTATAACTCGAAAATGAAGCGCTTTTATATGAACCTTTTACTTTATTTTCATTGTAGAACATGTCCTGAAATTCTCGCCGTTCTTTCGTGAGATGTCGTCTATTAGCCACCCTGTAATTCTGTAAACGTTATTTCATAAAAAATGAAAAAAAAAATTCCTGCCTGAAATCCTTTCATAACAATTGCAAGATGGGAAACGGCGGTTTTTTTTAATAATATATTAGCCTCCAGAAAATTGACATAATTTTTTGTATAACAGATCAATGGAATTTCCAAACTTATTAAAAGATAATTTTAATTTAGTTTTATTCATATAAATGAAAATTTTGAAGAAACAAATAAGGTCATTTTGTCCAGATAAATTCTAATTCTATTAAATAGTAAAAATTAGAACAAATCTTCTGGGTAGAATTCTAAGATTGAATGATATAATTTTATTGTAAAATTTAATTAAATGTTAAAATTCAGGATTTTATATATTTATTTTTTTACAATATTATATGTCAAGATGAACTTTTCTCTTAACAACATTAAACTAACAAGTTCTTTCCTGTGCATTGTTATTTCAGTTTAATTTACTTTAAAATAGAATAAGACTCGTTGCAGTAAAGCTACAACCAAAAAAAAATCATTCCAAAAAAATCTCCGTCTCTTCATTTTTATTTTTTTTCCTCAGTTTGTTTTTCCACCCTCAGATGTTTCCTTAATACCCTCTAATACTTCTTTTATATACATTTTAAGTTCTCATACACGTTTTTTTTTTCATATACCAAACATTTATAGAGTAACATGTATAGAGATAAACAGTTACTCAAGAAAAGAGATGCTTCCTATCTCTGAGACAGTCGATATCTATGGTGAAATGAGGCGTTTCTGCCTTTCACCTAATTGTCTGATTTTAATCCCGGTAAAAATTTTTGATACACTACATTTAAGATCATATATAAAAATATTTCATACATCTATTATCATAATTAACTATCATATCATTTATCACATACGCAACCTAATTTCAACTGAAAAGTGAATATGCATTAAGGAGAGTATTTTGAGAGAGTAGGGGCATGTCAAAACCCCCATAGCTCGAAAGCAAATCAAACATCGTGTACATTTTTGTCCGGAGGAGTAGCAGCCACTCAGTAATTGTGAAACCGTTGTCTCTCAAGGAAAAAAAAATCCTTCCTAAAATTTTCGGTCATATCAATGTTGAGATAAATATTTACAAGGCGGTTGACGAGAAACGGCGGTTTTTTATAGTATAAAATGCCTTCGGATAATTAAAATTATTTTTAGTATAATAAATCAATGGAATTTCCAAAATTTTACACAAAGGAGTGATTCTTGGTAGTTCAATTCTAAAACCAATTTGGTTTTAGAATTGAACTACCAAGCTAATCTACGTAGAATTTTTAAATCTGTACGAAGGATAACATGTATAATACGCTCTCTCTCACACACACCCACACCCACACCCACAGACGCACATACACACGCACACACAAACACACACACATCCAAACGCAAATTATGTGACAGTTTCAAACCACTGTTTAACTGAAATATTGTATTTTTAAGTGCTATAAAGAGTAGATAAATTTAAAGTTGGTTATTCTGTAAAAACTCAGGGATTTTAATAAAAAAGAAACCAACCATCGCACGTCATTTTTACTTAATAATTTAATTACTCAACTTTAAAATTTAACATCGTGTAGTGTATTGATTCTTTAATACATTATGATTCTATTTCCCTGTTATTAAAAACATCATATTTAAAACCGTTATATTAGCTAATATTGAAAGATTATCTTACATATTTATAAACTGGTAATGAAAAATAGAACAGATTTGCTTGAAGGTACATCTCTTTGACGATATTCCTACAATATATGTTTGTGTATACGACTATTTTTTTTGCATATATCGTAATTTGATATTTTCAAAGATTTAACACGATTGAGGAAATTAGAAAAATGATGGAAAAACGAAATAATAAATTATATTTTAGTTTTGATCCTACATTTTTTACAATCTTTTTCATATAAGACTTGTCAAGTACACATTCCACACAGATTATTCTTGTTCAATTGGTCGGGTATTTTGATTAGTTTACGATGGTCCAGCATTATAAATGATACAGTTTTTACTGATAGTCAGTCCCTTTCTGTAAACGATGTAGTATAGGGTGGAATGCTCTTTTTTTATGACTGATAATCAATGTAATTTTCTACTAACTCATTTTTGAAAGATATATTTTTTTACTCTAGGTGAGGAACTAAAATAGATAATGGTAAAATACGAACAATTTTTATCTTGAAATGCAGTGTTATATGAGAGACCGGAGTATGTATTTCAGTTTCAACTGTATAATGTTTTCAAGCCTTTTGGTTTAGTGTTATCACTTTTTACTATCTTGGTTACGTAATTTATTTACTTTCTCCCTCTTTCACCCTCTATATATATATATATATATTAAAAACAACATCATTTAAGTAAAAAATGGCTAAATCACTGACTTATCAACAGATTGACTATTTTTTTAAACCTTCAGGTCAGATTTTTTATAAAATCATTAAATTTAGCTCTTGATTCGTTGATTCTGAAAAATTCAGATCAACGAAACATAAAATATCGTATTACTAAAATAAAATAATTCATGAATAGTATCAGCAAAATTTCAGTTGGAAAAGAAAAATATTCAATGCACAACAGACTCTAGATCCAATACATGCAGCCTCTTCCAAAAGGTTAACAACCAGATTGTTTTCGTGTGCGTTAAGCTTCAGTACATACTTTGGACTTAGCCTTTGAATTTCTTCACGAATAGGTAGTCCTATTTAACCCGTGAGAACCGTCCATCAAGGTATTTGCGTAATATCAAATAGTATGGTTGTGGCAGGGTCATCTTAAGCTTGTAAAGCACACCAGGCAACCAGATAATATCGAAAAACTGTTGGATATCCAATTATACCGCCGAGCAGTATTTTTCCCTTTTCAAACAATCGCTAATGACATCAAAAATTCTATAAATTTGTTCAGTGCTGAAGAGCCCACTCCGGAAACCAAACTGGTGGTCCAGAATAACAATCTCATCTACAAAAATAGGTATAATTCGTCCAATGATTTTAGAGAAATTTTAAAAAATGCTGATAAACCTGTACGAGTTACATTTTCCACAATTTTGCTCGGCTTTGGGACTAACGTTATTTGTGATGTTCATTCCGGGTAAATGCCTTGTCCGAAGGATGACGCATATATTTAAATTGTATATTATAATATTTAAATCTATTTATTATTTTTTTAAAGCACCCAGAATGATAGAATACTAAAATTAAATTTACAATAAGAGAAGAATGTAATTTTAGAGCAAATTTTAATGTAAGATTTCTAGAAATTTTTCAAAAATTTAATTTAATATATATACGTCTATACATGAGAATTGTGTCTATTTTTGAATCCTATTACGTTCAGATAGGGGTTAACATTCAAGATTCTTTTTTACATATACACCTGTAAATTTAAAGATCAGGTAGCCGAGATAAGAATAGAAGACTGGAAAATGACTTCTGGGGAAAGGAGAGACAAGGGTTTACCTTTGTCTCTTCCCTATTACTATCCCTATTACTTTTTAACATGTATATAAAAGAAGCAATAACGGATATTAAGGAAACAACTGTGGGTGAGGTAACATACCGAGGACAAAAAATAAAAATGTAAAGAGTCGGTGATATTGATTCTTTTTGGCTGATGCTAAAAATAATTTTTTGTATTGTATAAAGTCGCTTTACTGTAATAGGTTTTCTTCTGTTTTAAAGCAAATTAAAACAAAAAGAAACACAATCAAAGAGAGGAATACACAGGAATGTAATAGTTAGTAAAATGTTAAGATAAAAATACATCTTAACATTTACTTGTATTTTTGTAAGACGTTGTAAACCAGACATAAGTCTTGTAACAGATTATCACAAGCAAGGAGAATTTTCTTTAAAATAAAGCTTAGCTGACGTCAAAGATTTTAACAAATCAATTCTTTTGATAACCAGGAAATCAGATTTCTGATAATCAGATGAACTGAGTCAGCATTTCCCAACAGAAGAGCTCAATAAATGAACATTTTCACTATCGGCAGTTTTTTTTTATTAAAATACTTATGGTGTATATTTTCAAAAACTAGGTGAATATATTTGTGGATAAACAGCATCAGTAATATCTTGCTAAGACATTTGAGGTGAACATAATTTATAAATTAAGTCTAAACAAATCAGTTTTTAAGACAAATGCTTTTACTATTTTAATAATTTCATCAAGAAGTTATGAAATAATCTTTCCTTTGGTTAGAACTGAAAATATAGATATTGCAATATTTTATATAAAGAGGTTCATTAATCTGTTGCCTTTTACTGTCTATTATAATCTAACGTATAACTATGATGAATGTAATTCATCTGAGATATATCTGTCACTAGTCAGAATTGATTTACAGCCAATCTCTAATGTAAGTAGAGTGGAAGTGTCGCTTTCAAAGATTAGATGTAGTATTTATAACTTAAAGGTGATTAAACAGCTTTATCTGACAGGTTTTTTTCTTAATAAAGTGGTTGGTTACGTAACCAATCACACAGAGAAAAATCCTCATCCCCGATATCAGGCGCTACTTCTATTGTTGATTTAACTTAATATTGCAAAGGTCCGCTTAAACTTATGGTGTATCTAGCAGGATCGACCTACATAATAAAACTCGAACTGGGAGAAATATCAAGAACAAGAAAAAATCAGAGAAAAGAAATTAACCTACGAAATTAACGTGTACGGGAGAAAAAATACCACCCGAAGAAAACTTCAAAAGGAGTAGATGTCGAGACCACTCACGATTCCTCGAGAGATCGGGTCATTTTATTCATGATGGAGTTACACAATATGATCGGTGATACTGGTTGACAAACTTTGGGTAGCTTTTTTGCTGATTTGACAAATTTATTAAGTCTAGGTAAAGAATAGAATTCTTGATTTTATCCGGTAGGCACATTAGCTATTCGAAGGAGGTTTTTTATGCATTTCCAGGATAGGAAACCATTATTCTTGAACGGTTCTACAGAATACTTCGCTAAACACTAATAAAGATGCGGTGTCCTACTGTCTTTAAAAGTATCATGTGATGCCGCAGATGGAACCAGGCCGTCTGATCCAGCTCCTTTGAAACTTATCTAAGAAAAGAAAAATAATGGATAAAGAAAGGAGTGAGAAAACGGAGGGGAAGATTTATCCGTAAGAAGGAATATATTTGATCGGTGTTGATAAACACCAATCGAAGTCCATAAACGATTTTAAATATTTGTTACAAGAAAATTGTTTTTCCTTCTGATTTTAGTTCTGACTGGTTTTTTGAAGTACGTTGCTGATTAGCTGTATGCCATTTTGAAGTATCCACCTATAAACTGTTTGATCAGACTTCCATTGGAAATAAAGATTTGTTTACATATATTAAAGAACTAAAGCTGAAAAACTGTTAAAAGAAATTATCTTGAAATTAAAAATTGGCAAAGAATGGAAAGAAATGGAAAATGTATCCCATTACTTAAGTAGTTGATGGCAAAAAAATACAGTAACTACTTTTTACATTTAGTTTAAACATTATTTCTGATTCAGTGTACTGACAATGTATTATTTTTATTATTATAACACTTTTAATATAATTAAAATTTTATAAGATAAATAAATATTAAATGGTCGGTGTATAGTCAAAATTACAATGATAAACCAACGTTTAGTATTATCACCGTTGATCTGGTTTGGTAAGGGGGGAATAATAGATCACAGAGCTGTTCTGTTATCAGTTAGTTTCTCATGATGGTGGTATCTCATTGGGAGAACAAGGACAAACCAATTCTATTGTCCGACGAGCATGCTGTTGCCTAGTAACCAACACATCATCAGGCATTGTTGACGTGTCTACCATTCTACAGTCGGTTCGGCTACTACAATACAATGTACTAAGCTGATGAACTCCTACGTATCAAATATTATAAACCATCTCTACCACATCATCATCATCACCATCCACTATTATCATCGCTTGTTTCTCACTTACACTCTCTCTCTCTCACACTTATTCACACTCCTCACATTTCCATTCTATCACACAAACAGTTTTCAATTTTCTATTATACCAAAGTGATTTAATTACGTAATGAAAACACTAATTTAAACCTATTTATAATGGTGTAAAATACCACAAAATTTATTAGGCAATTGAACAGATAAAAGAAAATTTTTTCCACTATTATAGGGTTGTTATGAATAATTACAAAAAAATGAAGTAATTTTCACTGGATAAATCATGAAATACATGAAAACAAATAGGAGATTAATAAATATGAATTAAAAAATAATAATTCCTTATTTTATATAATCAGCTTTCCCTTTTGCGAATATATGTTAAGTATTTATTCAATCAACCGTTACAATTATTATTTTAAGGTTTAAGAGAACTGTCTATATCTTTGTATGGACTATAAAATTCAATATTTATCAATATTTTTTTTTATTTCATGATACATTTTTCCATTTCATATAAAACTAAAAAACAATTTATCATTTCTGTTTATTTGAAGTTCAAGCAAAAAAGTCCATCCATTTTAATGAAAGTTAGAGGATAAACCTAATTTAACCCACATTATTATTTTTTACTCATGAAACTATTTTCGGAGGATTAAGCTGTTGATAAAAAAGGTGTTTTTAAAAATATTTTTTAGGATCACTTTATGTAATAAAATTAAAAGATTTAACCTTTGTAGGAAACATTTTGTTTAATCTTCCGTCCTCCTTTTATTAGAACATTTTTAAAGATTTATGCAATAAAGATGCATTATAGATAAAGATTTCAACATATCAAGAAAAAGATTTTCCTAAAACAATTTGATTCTTCATTTTTTTTTAACAATTTATTTTTGTAGGTGCATTACATAAAAAGATTTCAAGGGAATAAAAATTAAAGGAAATAATAACAAAGAAACTTCTTCAAAAATATTTTTCTGAATTTTGGCTGAAGGTTTTATTTTTGGTAACAGATAACAGCTAAGGAAAGCTAAATAAAGCTAATGTCAGGTAAAGGTAGTTAGTTATTTTACACGGATTTGAATACTAGATCGTGGATATCGGTTGGTTGGTTTTCAATAACCACACATCTCAGGAATGGTCGACCTGAGACTCTAAAAAATTACACTTCATTTACACTCATAAACATCAGCCTCATTCATCCTCTTAAGTAACATCTTACGGTGGTTCGGAGGATAAACAAAAAAGAGAGGTAAGCTAAATACAAACTGTGAAAATAATGCCTCTTGGTGTACTGAAAGGCTAATTATTCGCTCTATAGAGGTGCCAGATTCATCATAAAAGTACAATATTCAGTATTATTAGGTAATGCTTATTTTCGTATTATTAAGTTATTGTTTATATTAGTATTTAAGGGTAGATATTTTACAATGATTTTGTATGAATGTTCATATAAATTTTATATTACATTGTAAATTTAAGTTCACTCTTTCAGATTACATTATTAACTGAACGACAATCTGTTTTTGAGAATTTAACAATCGAGAAGAAGAACTAACTAATTTACATACGACGAGTTAAAAAGAAGTAATAATACACAAGCTTCCAAAATCGAACACAGGTAATTAAAAATTGATCCTGCTTACAGTAAAGCTGACTTGTGAAAAATCTAAATAAATTGATCTATTTTTTGGTTGTTCGTAAACGTATGAAATTATTTCATACATCTATTAGCGTTCGGAATAAACAACATGAAACCAGCGATTTACGACCAATGTAGTAAACCAAGAATACATATTTTAATCACAATCATTAATATCATTTCTTAGGGCTCTCCCAAAAGGTACGCTTTCAAAATAAAAAAGTGCGCTGCCATATAATTGTTTGACGCCGATAAGTATAAATCGGTAAACCAACATAGAGAAAATTAAAAATGTTAATTTATACTTGTGTTTTTATTTATGACGCAATTTTTGTTAGAAAGATTAGTTATTTATTCTCAAAAAATAACAACATTCACTTTTAACAAACCAGATAACAGAACTGATCTTGTGTAAATCAACACAATAATTCAGTTTACGAGAAAGATCCTTATTGTGCTTCCGTTACAATTTTTAATAGGTTACCAAACTATTTAAAAACTTTTTATCAATTTATTTAAAATAAATTTAACAAATTTTCCTTTATACAAACAATGTTACTAAGTTGATGAAGTTATAAATAATATTAATTAAAAAGCAACGGATTTTCTACATTTCGATCAACTTGTTTATAAATATCCGCTTAAATAATTTTAATTAATGCCTTCTAAATTGTGAATTATTTTGAAGCTCTATTTTTACCGACATTTCGAAAAAAGTACGGTATTACTTTTGGTCTCACGATGTGACTAAGGGGTGGGGGGAGGGTGAAATTGAATTCTTTACGTTTTGAGGTATGAGAAAATATTATCCATGTATAAAATTTTGTGGCTCAAAAATCTCCAAAACTACTAGATCAATTTCATTGAAGCTTTGATATGACATAATTACTATGTCTAGTAAATGAAGTTGAGGAAATTTGATGATTGGTTGAATTATTCAGTTAGGTTCAATTTAAGATCAACAACAGGTTGAATTTATATTGGTGTATTTTTCATAGGCACTTATGCAGTGAGTCACAATGGTGAATGAGTGAAACTTGATGCTTGTGTACAAGCTACTTGTTAATTGAACGTATGTAGTGCGTTGTACTCTGAAAATCAGTGCGTTTATAACTGTAAAATAGTAAGGGCGTCAAAAACGAAAAGTTGGTCTTCTAGTGCAGAACTACGTAAGAATTTTCTATATTTTGTGTCTCTATGAAAAAATACCATAGTATTTTTTCACGAGTCTATATTTAAATAATTAATATAGATTTTAATCATATCTATTTTATATTAATTCTATACGTTGTGATGCTGCTACTATCTTGGTTTTACCACAATTTCCCTTGATCCAGGTGCTGAGATAATTCCTTTGTTTATCTATTGAATAATACATCTACCCATTTCTGTCATGATTTATGTAATATTTATTATGTATCAATCAGAAAAATATTATTGTTTTTATGTAGCATTCTGCAGGAAATTAATCTATTTTCTTCGATATGTTGATTGAGAGCACTCATTAAACATAAATGAAAATTAAGATCAAATTTTTTAACGTATTTATCAGTTATAAGTATTTCAAGTGGATATAGTACTATCAATATTTTATTTTTTATGATTAATTATTATGTACCGGTCAGAAAAAAAATTTATTAATTTTTTTGTTCAGAACAAAAATTAATTTGTTGCTTTATAATAAATATCATAATCTTTGTTATCTATGTAACGGACATAAAGCGCACATAATTACTTATTAAATAATGTGCAAGGCATTGTTAAGATGCAATTTTTAAAATCAAATGTCATGCGTAATTTGCTGCGTTACGGAACCGTATATCGGGTGATATTTAAGTATGGAAACAGCTTTTTACTGTATATCTGAGAAGTATTTGGAGGCAGAAAGAAATGGGGTTCTAAATAGTTAACAGTTACGGTGGGTTTTTAATTTTTGTCTGTCATCTTGGATATATATCCAAGCTCCTATTTAATGTCCGCGATATTGAATCAAACTTAATTTTTTTTTTTAAATAGGAAGGTGGACATACGACAGATGATTTCAATTTAAAATTTTACAAGAAAAACGATGGTGAAACCAGTTTTTATGTTAATGCCTTCGTTATTGAGTTATAAACACTCAAACAATGAAAAAAAAAATCGTGTAACAATAAAACGAGGTAAAACGCGCTGCATGAACAATTTTATTGAATTTTACATTCATAATGCATACAATAACGAAATTTAAACAGTGCTGTAATATTGATAATAATAAATAAATAAATATAAATATTAAAATATTTATTTAAATGTTTTCGACCGTAAATTACGAATGAAATAAATTTTGAAACATATCATTCAACAATAAAAGTTAAAAATCCTTCTCCTCTACAGCTTAGAAGTGTACTAACTTCAAATAATATCCGTTCATAACTTGTATCATGTCTGGTGGTAAACAAACAGAATCGTTAATTATTTTTATTTTCAATACATCAATATCTACAGGTTTTGTTTTGGATAAGGTTTACAAAACAAAACCTGCAGACATCGTTTCGTTTCAGGTACCACCAAAAACGTAATCCAGAGGGAGACAGGTCTGAGGATCTGGCAGGTCATTCTACGGGTTTTTAACGACCTATCCTGCGATTTGGAAATTGTTCATTTAAAATCTAGATGAAATTTTTAGATAATAATGTCCTTAGATAATAATGAATTGGTGCTCCATCTTGCTGAAACCATGAGTTATTATTTTTAATTGTTGTACAACATTTTCCCGGATATTTTGTAATATCCTATTTTGCAGTAAGCATCTCCTGTGAAGTTGTCATCTAAAATAAAAGGTCTTACAATATAATGACCAACGATTCCTGCCCAAACGTTCACTTTCTGAGGGTGATGTGTATGAGTTTCCAACATCTATCTGGGATTATTATCGCTCCAATATCGACAGTTTTACTTATTCACATGGCCACATAACATAAACGTCGCTTCATCAGTAAATTTTATTGAATCAGAAAGATTTGCGTCTACGTCTAATTTTTGCCATTTTAATATCACAATATTTAACTCGGGGGTCAAATCATCTTCCGAAAGTTCTTCCACCAGGTGTAGCTTATAAGAGTGAAATTTATTTGCTTTAAGATTTTTTTTAACTGAAAAATAATTGATATCATTTTGGACAACAGCCTTACGAGTCGATGAATGAGGGTTTTCAACAAAGGTTTACAATTACATCTAATGACTTTGCATCAGTTGTGACAGTTCTTGGTCTAACGCTGCGAGGGCTATTCTTTACAGTCCCGGTTTCTTCAAATCGCTGTACTATCTTGATCACAGTCGGTTTACTTATTGGTTCTCTGTTTGGACGTTTATTATTAAATAAATCCCTTGCCTCTTTTAAAGGCCGAAATCTGTCACCATACCCGTATATCATCAACAGAGTTATTTTTTCGGTTTCACTTAAAGAAAGCATTGTTACTCGTATTTCAAGATTTAATATTTAATAAAATTAAATAAATGAACGAGGAAACTAATAATAAAACTTTCACAAAAAACAAATTTGAACCACTAGATCTACAACTTAATTTTTAGTAACGCTATCAAATTTTACCATTACAAGTATGTTAAGTAAAAAGGTGAAATGAGGAGTTAATATATTGAATTATTTCAACGTAGTACAAATGAACTGTTGTGCATTAACAGTTGATTTACTCATTTATTGATTTTAATGCATTATGAATGGAAGATAAAATAAAGCTATTCATGCAGCGCGTTTTACCTCATTTTATTTTTACCACGATTTTTCCTTCATTGCAAATTTGAATGCTTATAACTCGATAACAAAGGCATTAACAGAAAAACGGATCTTACCATCTTTTTTATTGTAAAATTTTAAATCGAAATCATGTGCCATGTGTCCACCTTCCAATTTCAAAAAATTAAGTTTGATTGAATATGGCGGATCTAATGTGGTGGATAAAAATTATAAACCCACCATAATGCAGATTTTTTTTAACCATGTAGAACCTCGTTTCTTTCTGCCTCTAAATACCTCTAAGATATGCAGTATAAAGCTGTTTCCATACTTAAATATCACTCTGTATACTTTATTTTTTCCTGTTTAGCCTCTGGTAATTACTTTTCAGATAATACTTTAGAGGATGAATGAGGATGACATGTATGAATGAAAATGAAGTGTAATATTTTAGAGTCTCAGTTCGACCATTCCTACCTACGATGTGCGATTAATTGAAACCCAACTACCAAAGAACACCGGTATCCATGATCTAGTATTGAAAACCGTGTAAATATAACTGACTTTACTAGGACGAACTCTCGACTTCCAAATCAGGTGATTTGTGAAGACGCGTTCACCACTAGACCAACCCGGTGGGTTTCACTCTGTACACTGTAATACACATATTTAACTATTTATTTAAAGGTCGTTTTTGTCTTATTTAGATGAATTTAAAAAAAAAGGAAAAAAATTTTCTATTTGAACAAAATTTCCTGTACGATCCCCAATTTTGTTTTTCAAATCGGCTTGTAACTATTGTCATTTTTAACTTAAATAAAAAGTTTAATATCTTTCTAAAGAAAATGAGTGGATACATTTTATAGTTACAGTGTAATAAACAAATTTATGTAAAGAATATTACGCTTTTCTTTTCTTTTTACTGGGGTGTAACACAAGACTACATGTAACAGAAGATGATAAATTATATAAGAAAGAATTTCAATTTTACAACAAAAATTACAATAACATTGTTTAGAAAATTTATTATCATGCATAAATTAGAATTTCTGTCGAAAATTATTTATTTACTATTTACAGAAAATTTGATAGTATTTTTCTTCTATTTATAAAGCTTTTATAAATATTTAAGCAAAATATTTAAAATAAAATTTATTTTTGTTTTCAAATACACTGAATCCTTCTTGGTATAGAATCCATGAAAAATATATTTTATGAGCGCATCTCTCATAATATTTTACTACATACGAGATAAATTTATATAATTCATAATTCTTAAGAATAGTATTTGACTAGCATTCATAGATACAGATATCATATACACATTGATTTATTATAAAATATAGCTCTGAATTCGTTTCAGTGGTTATACATTTGCTTTTGTGAATTTGGCTTTTGGCCACCTAGCTAGCAGATTAGATATATTTTCTAGGCCTATTGCCAGACATGTATAGTGTAAGTTTGAATGCATTCTTGTACACTATATGTTTGTATATATACACAATACACTGATATAGTACAGTAGCAAACTAACGTCTTGGAAAATACAAATTTATTATATTATATTTACGTCTATATTTTATAGTCCAACGTATTAAGTATAGCTTATCTTATAAGAATAAAAAGCAATTCTATAATTTCTTACAGCGTCTTATGTCATAGAATAATTTATTATGTGTGTTAAAAACTCTTAGAGTTGTAAAATCCAAGTACATAAAATCTTTTTCTTTTTATTTTTACTCAATATTTCTAAAATATATTTCATTATCAACATTGCTCATCAATTTTTTTTTTACTGCTTGTCTGTTTTGATCGTCTGTAACCAAATGGCAAGTAGGATTTTAATAAAATGTTTTATTTTACATTTTTAAGAGTTTAAGTACTCTGTTACTTCATATATTGTCTGTCAACTGATGTATTTTTAAAAAACGAGTTTTTTTTTCTTAAATAAAAGATAAGTATTTTATTCAAATAAAAACATAAATTATACATTATATTATGCCAGAAATGGATCGATCAACTAGAGTAACGAAAGGAAATGTTCTACAATTTGTTTGAAAGATTAAAAAAAATTACGTGTATTGTTTACAAGATAAAATCTAATGTGGACAACACATCACTTCCTTGTAAGCCTATTAAATTGCATTTACTTCTTTTTTTTTTAAATGTAAAGTACATAGAATTTTATTTCATTAAAAATTTCTGATGTACAAACGGCTTTTAAAAAAGTAAAATTTTGTAAACAACTTCACGTGAAATAAGTTCAAAAGTAATAAAAACTACGTACTAGTATCTAATAATTCAGTTCCGGTAAATCCAAACTATTGGGCCTTTTGATTTTGGGACCTGATTCGGGTTCTCCATCAAAAATTAGCGGAGACGTTAATTTTTCTTACGGGAAATTTCGATTGAAACATCGGGGATCTTCTAGAGGGATTGAAGTTTAAAAATGGCGTATTTAATTCTCAAAATAAGTAGAAGAATACTACATGCCCACATATGTTTGTGAAGGGGCTGGAGTTCTGTCTATTTAGGCATATTAAGAAAGAGAGAGCTGAGTAAGAAAGAGAGAGAGAGAGAGAGAGAGAGAGAGAGAGAGAGAGAGAGAGAGAGAGAGAGAGAGAAAGGGAGAGAATGAAAGAAACAAAAATATGCCTATCTGAATTGGTAGATTACTTCATCTTCCATACACTAGATAAGACAATATTTATGTTGATAATATTTCAAAAATCTTAGTATACAAAATATTCAAAGATAAAAAAACTACCGACATACATAACTAAAAATACTTACAAAGGTTTAAAATATTTTAAACTTTGACGTACATAAAAATAAAATTTAATAATTAAAAAAAACCCGTTATATTATTAATAAAACATTTTGAAGTTATTGTAAACCAAAACTTTGTGCCAATGTAAAAATCTCCACATTCATTTTAAAAAAATTAAATAAAACAAAGTATAATGCATAACAAACAAAATAATTAAAGCAACCTTTACCATGAATAACACTTATGGTAAAATTTTTGGGGAAAAGATCGGAAAATTCTGAAATAACATCAGGTGTAAGACAAGAGGTGCAAGAGATCACCTCTACTTTTCAATTGTGCATTAGAGAAGGCGGTTACAGAATGGGGAAAAGTCATAAATACTAACGTGGAATAAACTCAAATAAGATTACGGTAGATTGCCTAGCTTTAGCAGATTACATTAATTACAGATACATGAAAATTCAGAAGAACAAATCATAGAATTACAAAAACAAGCAGACAAAACAGGATTAAAATATACTTTGGAAAAACACAGTTCATGACAAACTCAGCGATACACCTGAGTACCTCAAGATAAATGATAACAGTTTTCGTTAAAATGAGTTGCTTTAAATATTTTGAAGAATGGATATAGAATACCACAAAAGAAAAAAATAGCGATGGAAACTACAATAAAAAAAATGGAAAGAGCATTTTGCATTACAAGAAACACATATAACAAGAAATCTCTATCATGGAACACAAAATAGAGACATTATAAAACAGTGGTTAGACCCGAAATACTTTACGCAGCAGAAACAATTAACTAACCGGAATTGGAGATCTTGAAAAATGATAAAAGATTGAAAGGAAAATTATGAGGAAAATTGATTCCATTACATTACTATTGCTTTGGTTACGTAGTTAGAAAATTTAACTCAAGTAAGGGGGATAATAAGGCTGATATTTTTGATTTTGTTCCTCAGTTATCGTTTATTTTTATATCTTCAGATTGATTAAGTTACTTTTATGAAATTTTAAACCAGGATTTCTGAGTATGGGTATTGATAGTAAGTAATTTTGATTAATTGTGGTCAAGGGGATAGGGGGAACGCAAAAAGGTTTTAATAGTAAAAATAATTTTTAAAATAATTCTTTGCTAGATGCTTATTTAATTAAACGCCTAATGTTTTCTCCACTAATCCGTTGAGGAAAGTTATGAAACTCTTGTTTACCTTTAATTTAATATTAGAAAAGTAAATAATTTTTTTCATAAATACACTAATTTTCATCACTAAAGTTCTATGCAAACTTACATCAGAAAGTAAATATGTGAAGTCTTAAAACAATGATTTTCATTAACCTGTGCCAATCTAAAAACTACAGAGTATGATTTAACTGGGAAAGATTTAATTTATGGGTTTTCTTGTTTTTCACTCTTGAACAGAAACAACGTACCAAATATACTCATACGCTAATAATAATTAGCTTTGTACTAGTCCTTCTTAATGCTATGATGTAAAAAAAATATTATATAAAATTGCTACAATTTATTGATTATGGGAAATTCATTTTCCAAGCTAGAAAAATCTCCATTTTTGGATAAAATTTGCCTATCCAGGTAAATACACACACACACACACACACACACACACACACACACACACACACACACACACACGCGCGTGCGCGCACACAATTTAAATTACGAAATCGCTATTTGAAGGATAATTTTGTTTTCCGTTTTTTTTTTCTGGGGGGAGTAGGGAAAATGATACATGCGCTTTAAAAAATTCACTAATTTTAAGTGTACATACACGTAAATTTTATCCATGAATTATTAGGAATATATATTTTTTATAAAAAATTGAAAATGTTATGAAAAGTGATTTCATTATGTTATATGACAGAAATTGTTATCTCTGTTAATCAGCAATCATTAATTTAAATAATGTTTATTTATTTATTGACATGAAATGCTTTAAACAGAGAACCATTGTTAGGGAATGCATTTAGAATAATTAATAGGTGATTTAACACAAATTTACGTGTGTTATTTACAATTCCCCATTACAATAAGGATAATATCGTAATGTACATATGAATGCAATTATTTATTATGTATATATAATTTGTAAGTATTTATTATATGTAGTCGTAATGCTTTTCCTAAAAACGTTTCGATTGTAGTTTGAAAATGTAAATGTACATTGGTAAACACTTATAAATAGAAACGAGTGGGCTCAGTTAGTCGGTTCATTAAGCGTTAACTTGTCAGACAGAGGTCGCGTTTAAATTCAGGTCCTATGTTCGCTGGAATCGAGACGACGGTTGGCTAATGCACAATTCTCAGAGGGCAGAAAACGGATAGTGGAGTAGACTAGGGCAAACGAGTGGTAGTTGTACATGAGGATAGGTAGGGTGGTAGGTCACAAGGGTATTTATACAGATTGTTGGGTAAATCAGCCACAGCCTTCCTTTCTCTGATTTATAGGAGACCTCCTCTTCAATGTACATCAGCGATACAATAAAGTCGTCTGTTTCCACCAGTAAAGTTTAAACAAAATTACGTAATCAGTTTAATTATCATGGGGAAACAAAATCCATGATGCTTTCTGCATTAGTATTCTACGAAATAAATTTACTAATAAAATTTACAAACACAAGACGTTCGTTGGAAGTGATTATATTAACGAAACAGTGGAAAGAGTTATTTTCATGTCCTACAATTTATCAAATATGTTTGTACATATAGAATGTCTCACGAAGAAAAGGAAAGAATTTCAAGACGCCTATAAGTGAAAATAGAGAAAAATGTTCATATAAATATGAGTCCAGAGACGCTTCGTTTTTGTCATAAAACAAAAGTTACCCTAATTTCTGCTCCAAGGTAAAATAAAGCCACTCTGAAATTCTTAGAACTTAAATAGGAGTAAATGATTTCATATAGTTATTGACCTGAAAAAGTGAATAAAACAGGTTCTAGAATTGTATCTCTAGTAATTTTTGATTATGTTAAAGCACAAAAAATTGTGTCGCTAACACAATTTTTTAGTTTTCACGTACAATAAATTATCAGTAAATAGATAAAATTTTGGAATAAAATTTATAGAGAAATAATTCTGAGAAAACCTCTGTAAACAAAAAACAACTGTACTAGAAGAAGAGTTCAAGATGATTGAATTTATTAAAAACAAAACGGATCAAAATTTGACAAAACTTATCAAAATAAAACCATCACCTGCCATTTGATGGTTTGATTATATGGGTTATAATTTTTTTTAAAGTTTCCGTTTCAGGAGTTATGCTCTCTTATTAACATAATGCCGATTGTTCTATCAAAGAAAGGATTTATGTTTGTAAATCCAAATTTAAAATCATATTTAAAGATATGTTTTACATATGAAACTTATAATCTTAATTATTAATACTATCATAAATATAGTCATAATTATTAAGATATTCGTCTTAATTTGTTAATAACTGAAATAGCCGTTTTGATTTAGATTTTTAGTATTTTTTTAAACGCTGTTTGAGCTATTTCTTATTTTTCAATTTTACGTTTAGCAAAACACCTTTATTTGTATTTAAAGATTCCTCTAATAAAAATTTTAAAATATGAATTTTTCAATTTTATTCCCTTAATAAATAAATCTATCATTGTTTCTTGAATTAATTAAAATGAATTCTTATCAATTACGTAACAAAAATATTTAAATTCAGGGAGAAGTCACATATTTTGTAAGGAATAATATATATCTTATTGTTTTTTTTTATGGAAAAAAGACGAAGAAATCGTTGTTCAACAAGACAATAATTTCTTTTTTCAAATTTGAATCTATATGATTCAATAAATTATATTTCTTTTAAATGATGCTACTCTTAGCTAATAAGCATAGATTTTTACAACCATTATGTTGTAACATATACAATTTGTCAACGTAAAATCGACCAGCTACCAGAAAAGAGAAAAAACCGTCTTTATGAACAGCGATTTCTCCCTCTTCCTTACTAAAGCAATGAATTTCAATACAAAAATTCCTAACAAATATATACGTGTTAAAATCATACACAATATATTATACACGATAAAACGCATGTGTACGTTTTAACTAAAATTACATTCATCAGTGTAAAAAAACAATTTTATCTCATGTTTATAAGTCCAAAGGTATTACGTTTTAAAAATCGAAAGATAATTTTAAAAAATGTTAAAGTTACCGATCTGAAATTTCGTAGGGTGTTGAGGTAATAAGAATTAGAAAAAGATTCAAAATGCATTTGAATTTGAAATTGCGCCGGCAGTTTTTTTTTTTTTTTTTTTTTTTTAGTAATAAGTTATCAAATCCAAGGTACGAAACAGGAAGCTGAAAAATCTTTTAATTTCTATTTTATCGTTTTCACACTGATAAAATATCTTAAAAATTAATTAAAAATAAAAATATAATATCATCAAAAGCACCATAAGTAATCTAAAAGGTGATATTTTTTTTTTTTTAAATCTGACGGAGGGTTTTATTTTTATAAAGCCTTAAACTGGAGTGCACATACTTTCTTTGCTGATAGCAAGTCAGGTGGAATTTTTCTTTAAAATCAAATTTCTTTAGAAAATTTAAACAGATCTCTTTAAAAGTCAGATTTAAGATCTTTCTTGATGAATCAAGACTCGATTAATTGACTATTATTACAGATATTTCGTATGAAATCAAAGATATACTGGTAAAATGAAAAACGTTTATTCACGATCAGACAAATCTTTAGGTTTAATAAGTATTGAGTATTTTTTTTCATCTTTACTAAAAGGTCATGAAAATGAGCAAACAAATTCAGACAAAATTAAAAATATGGAATACGTTGAAATAATATTTTTATTCAAAAATTGAAAAACGAAAATCCAAAACAAATTAAATTTTCATCGTTTTAGAAACGAGATTATACTACGTATATCTAATCTTAGAAGTAGGATAAACGTAGTAAATAAAAAATCGAAGAAAAAAATATAAATAATAGAATATTAGATGAAATAAAAGGTAAAAACTACACGTCAAGAATAAAACATTTTGGGTAAAAATATACATTGGACTATAGTAAATGAAAAAAACAACGATAAAGGACAAGAGTAAAATAAATAACAATATTAATATGTTTCAGAATGAAATGCATAAAAAAAATTATGTGGTCACCGAATGACTGCTCTCACGAAAATATTGCATAGATTGTTGAATATTTAAGGAGATTTTTACATAAAAATAAGTGTATATCTTAGAAAAAAGTCTAAAGTTTATAAATAAAATCTTTAGGTGTAGGTTTAGTAATATATATATAAAATCTTATGACCGAAAATTACTTATAGTTATCAAGTAGGATTTAGAATTAATATTAAGTGCCCGGTAACAGACATTTGTATGTACACTTGCACACTCAAAACACACACACTGACACACACAACAAATCGAAAAAAGTAAAAGAAAAAGAGTTTGTGAAAAATATAAATTCTGATGCGAGGTTGTCTAGGCAACACGGTATGTAATAAGTTTACCAAATATGTACTAATAAATGTCCTTTTGCTGACGGAGTCAGTAACATAAAATATTTATTTTTTTAAATAGTGTAATTAATAATCTTTTTCATGTAACTATGATGTTAAATGTTTTGTAATATAATCTGTTTGTTTTTTAGACAATAAATTAATAGCAATTAAAAAAAATAATATTAAACATATTTTCCAAATTACCATTTAACTAGTCTCACATGAAACTGAAATTATGAATGAAATTATTTGGAGGTTTTGGATTCGAATCCCGGTCAGGCACATAGTCAATGTATGCAACAAGGCAGAAAGGATGATAAAAAGTCTAAACATTATTATGTCATCGCAGAATGCCCCTAGGACCTCAAAGCGCCGTTTACTGGCGACCAACGTCGTGTCTTCGCTTATGTATGCCGTTCCGGACTGGTGGCGCTCTATCGCCATCAGGCGCAACAAGGAGAGACTAGCGAAGACGCACAGGTGTGTGCTCCTAGGTGTTGTGTCCGCATACAGGACAGTGTCCTATGCCGCCCTGTGCGTGTTATCGGGTGCACCTCCTATTGACCTAATCGAAAAAAAGAGGGTGGAGAGGGCACAAGGCAAGCCAGACCAAGAGGTCAGGGTTGCTGTTTACAATATCTGGCAGGAAAGATGGTCGCAGGAAGCTGTGGGTCGATGGACAAGAACCTCATCCCCAATATCAAACCATGGTTGTCGAGAAGATTTGGTGAGGTTGACCTATCGCAGTTTTTTACAGGACATGGTTCCTTCAATAACTACCTGCACAAAATAGGCAAGAGAGAAGAGCCAATTTGCAACTACTGCAAAGAGATAGATGATGCTGAGCAGCAACGAGATAGATGATGCTGAGCACACCTTTTTAGAGTGCAATAGGTGGGACACACTTAGACATAGTAAGGCACTCACAGGTATAACTCCAGAGACATCAATAGAATACATGTTAAGAAGCGAGTTAAACTGGAATAATTTTACTAGTTTTGTTAGACAAGTAATACTACAGAAATACTCCGATGAGAGAAGACAAGGTGTTGGCTAGAATAGGACTGGGTGGACAGCCCTGCTGGTGAGGTCTAGCATGCTGCGGTGTGTTGGCACTGATGAGCCACCAAGGATTCCACGGGTAACAGTCAGGTAACAGCACACTGAATACCGAAGGGACCCTGCGCCTGCGTCGCGGCGTGCTGGGTGTGGCGTGGTGTCCAAAAGGGCAATATTAATAAAGAACTCTAAATACATTTAGGCACTTGTCCCATCCTTCTAATTCCTGTAGTAAAGAATTGATCATATCGGTGACAAAGCTATACTTGTACAGTATTATTGACCTGTTAATTGTTGTTGACCTTGATTTCAGGTAAAAGCTTTCCGATAGGATTAAGAAAAACAACCTGATAGTGCAAGATAGTAAGGTAACGTGGATGTGACAAAAACCTAAGCCAATTTCTGAATGTTTTTGATCGGAATGGGGACATGTGTTATCATGCAGAAGAATTACGATTTTTGAGAGAAAACAAGGACGTTTACTTCTTTTTACGTTATACGTTTATTACCTTATTATCTTATACGTTTCCTTCTTATTATCGGGTTCACTTAGCTAGCGCTAGGCTTCTCGTCTGAACCGGGTTGGTCTAGTGGTGAACGCGTCTTACCAAATCAGTTGATTTGGAAGTCGAGAGTTCCAGCGTTCAAGTCCTAGTAAAGCCAGTTATTTTTACACGGATTTGAATACTAGATCGTGGATAACGGTGTTCTTTGGTGGTTGGGTTTCAATTAGCCACAAATCCCAGGAACGGTCGAACTGAGAATGTACAAGAGTACACTTCATTTACACTCATACATATCATCCTCATTCATCCTCTGAAGAATTATCTAAACGGTAGTTACCGGAGGCTAAACAGGAAACAGAAAGGCTTCTCGTCTGAGGGTTCGGAGGTGGACAGGCCCTCTGGTGAGCGCCTAGAGGGTTCCCCGTGCATGTGGGGATCACCTGGGTGCGATGAGGCTGGGGGCAATCCACCTGTGTACTCGATGGCGGCCTAGTGCCGCCATCGAGTACACAGGTGGCCTAGTGACTAGTGTGAAAGATTTGTGTGCTTGAAGTGTATGATGTGTGTTTGTTGATCTGTTGCGACTGTTTGGTGTGCTTGTGGCGTCTTGTAACGGAGGGAGTGGTGTGGCGATCGGTAACGTCACAAGGTGGGTGTCTTTCCCTACGGGGTTGGGATGTGCTTGTGGCGTGATGTGTGTGATTCTTGTTTTTCTTGATCTGTCCATGATTGGTGTATGACTGCATGTGAGGGCGTACCACCCCCCTTCTTGATGAAAGCTTCTTTAAGCTGTTCCAGAAAAGTGGGGAACCAGGGGTAGAGGTTTATCGGTAGTGCGCAGGTTACGCAACTAATAACACCTTGCGCCAGATGTTAGCAAGCCCGACACTGCCTAGGCGTCCGTAAATGGAGTTCATTCAACTCTTCAAAAACAATAATACAAAAAAAAGGGTTCTATGTTTCTAGCGATACAATAGTACTCACTGTTGATTCTATGGTGTTCTTCAAAATAATAAATTGACAAAAACCCTGCTAGTATCGCTTTACCGGCTGAAACGTATGTTTTGAATTTTTTACATTAAATATTTTCATTCAATAATGTTTGGATTCCAGCTAAAAATGATAAGTCCAAGTTTCATAACAAGTTATTATGCGATCTAAAAACCATTACCTTCCGCTAAAAAGCGGTCGTTTAAGTTCCGTAGAAATATAAATTATGGTACCTTTGTGATTTTGAGTAGATTGCCTCTTGGAACCTATTTTAAACACGTTTCGCGGTAATTCAGCTTATCACGAATAATGAAATAAATAGTGCAGAAACTAGCAATACAAATTTTAACAATTTCCTTAATGCATCTGTTCTTGCGAATTAAATCATCAATACTCTTTTGCAAAGCGGCAGTGGAAACTTCCACCGGTCTTTCGGGTTTCAGTACGATGAAAAATGCGTGACACTTGTTCTAGCCAGTTTATACAGTTCGATCCGCTTATAAAAATTTTTAGCGTTAATACATTTTTTTAGCGTATTGTAATTTTAACAGCTACGAGTTAATTTCAGTACATTTTATAACTCCTGAAATAAAAATCTTATTACAACACGCTGTTCTTCCACGGTAGACGTTTAAAGCAGAGTCGATATTCTGAAATAAATAAAAGAGGTAATAATCATCGTGAGAACTTCTTTCGAACCGTCGATGTTTTCTGTCAGGGTGGTCAACCAGCTTGGTTATCAGCCACTTTAGGTTTATTGTTAAATATTTTTTCCTCTGTTTTGTCATTTCTCTTTAGTTATTAAACGACTATTGTACATGCAGTGTTAAATCATTAGTGCTACAGTAAAGTAAGAATAAACATTACAGTACTGTTTACAGATAGGCTTATTCTTATCTTTGTTTACAGTGTATTTTACACATCTTATTTGAACAGGAAACATCTATGTTTATACTGAAATGGTACTGCAGAGCAAAAAGTACGTGTAGTACATGTTTCTACCGTAATTTAATAATTATATTTCCTTAAAATTAGATCATTAAATTTATTTTTATTTGTACATTTTTATTCAGTGTAATTTGAAAAAAAGAAGATTAAACCACTTGTGTATTTTTTAATTTTACATTCAAGATCCCTATTACGATTTCAATGACTGTTTAGTTATTCCATTGATTTCGATATGAATTTGTTTGGTTATTACAATTTTGTTATAAATTTAAGTTATAAGTTTATATTAGAAATACTCGTACAGCTAAGCTTCTTACATAAAATATAAATATAAAAAATTTCTTGACTTATAATATGACTGAAATATTATTTTTCTTTATATTTTAATTGAATTTATTTCTTCTTTATATTACATAAAAAAAGTAAGAAATTCAATAAGAATAAAGTAAAAGAAGTATGAAGATTGTAAAAAGATTCTTTGAATAATTTTTGTATGCGTTTTTATCTTTTTTTTTTTAGTGCGTATTATTTTTTTTTAGCTTAAAGTATAATTATATAATGTAAGGAAACATTAAAAGTTATTAAAAAAGTTATATAAAAGCGATGAAATCAGTTAAGATTTTTTTTTAAAGAAGGGCATATTTAGAAAAATATCAAGTTTTTTTAAAATGTGAAAGCAAAATGTAGAAGGAAGAGGTAAATTTCTGTTCTTTTACTAAAGAAAACGACGTATAAGGTAAAACGCTAAGCTTGACAAAGATAAAGGTTAAAAGGAAAGCTTAAGACATAAGAACTGGGACGTTACTGCACTAGGAGGCGATCTTTGTCAATAGAAACATCAGAGATACCTAAGCTGAGTATTCAAATGCTCTGTGTGTGTGTGTGTGAGCGCGTGCGCGTGTGTGTATACATAAACTGCAGTGAATATAGGTTAAAATACAGAAGGTACTATATATAAGAAGTTCAAAATGAGATGTTGGTGTATTCTAAAATGCCTCTTGATTTAGGGAGGATAAGAGAAATGAGATTAAAGTAATTTCTTAAGCCTATTTTTTTCTTTATATTCGGCAGTAATAAATATCTTTTTTTTTTAACAAAGACGATTTACAAAATAAACTTTCTTCATAACTCTTCGTAATAGTTTTAAACTGCTGAGTTCATGTAAATGTTAATATCACTATTAAATAACAGCACGATCTTATTTGTGTATAACAACCTCAAAATACTATACTAAAGAGTACAGTCTTGTTTTATAAAATGTAAAACGTAATTTTCTAGTTCTTAGCAAACTGTTCGATATCATCAAATATAAATTGTATGAAAATGGCTACGTTTTAAATTTTAACGTAATAGCTTACCGATATTTAATTCTTTATTTATTTATATAGCAACAACACGCTAACGCTCAATAATAGTTAATGATAAATGATAATGAAATTTTTAGAGTGTAATAAATGCCATGCTGATCGGGATTTGTAACCGGAACCTCTGGATGAAAGGTAGAGACGCTCCCACTTCACCATCCAGATAGCGTATTGAACTGTTCAATTCCAGTATTCATTTTTGTATAAGTGCTATTCATCAGCTACACACTTTAAAGCAAATGTCTTTGTTAAATACTTCTGTGAATGGTATCAACGTAAAAATATATTTTTAATAGGAAAACCTGTGAAAAATGTGTAGTAGCATATCACAGACGCAGTCATTCACAGTGATATTATTGATAAAAAAAATAAATAAAAATAATAATAGTAGATTCTAGGCCGCTGGATACGATTTAATGAAATGAGATTAATCAATTTACCAACTGTAAGAAAAGATATCTGAAACAAATAAGCGTAGTTAAGAGTAACGGATGTAATGTATAGTATAAGTCTGAGTACTTAAGATATTGAGATCTAAATAAAACCAGGCAAATGTATGACTACAATAAAAAAAAATCCCTTTCGGCATGCCGGAGGGCGGAGGAGATTTCACCAGTGCTAAGTAGGAGATAAAAAAGATTTCCACCTTAAAGTTAAAAAAAAAACTTTAAATTTACTCATTACGACAATGGTTGCATGTGAAAAAAAGTTTCACATGTTTAGCATATGACCAGCCCAATCTTTTTACAATTCCAGACACATTTTGTTCATCCCTTGCCGTAAGGGTTGGTCATATCAAAAACTGTCACAGAAAAAAGTTTTAGGTAATGTTTAGAGGGCTAACAACCACTTTAAACCGATTCGATACTGTGCTTATTAAGGGAGGTATGATTTTGTTTGTCTTCAAAACCCTATTTTTTCCAACTCCTGGGCCAATGGTTGGTGATATCAAAAAACTTTACTTAAATAAATTTTAGGCCATTATCCAAAAAAAAAAAAAATAGTAGGAACTTTTAAACGAATTCGATATTTTACTTAATAAGAAAGTTTTAGCGATATTTTGTTTTTTAGAAAAAACCCTCCTGGTCCGATTTTTCCCATTTACGAACTCGACCGAGATTTTTGGTAGTTATATTTTATATATTAATTTGAAAGTGATTGGCGCAAAATTACAGCAGTTATCGTGTCTACAACAAAGTGAAATATATATATATATATACATATATAAAAACTTTTGAACTGACGGTGGTTTTGGGATCTGGAGGAAGTGAAACACGAAGATATGTTGAATTTTCCGGAATGCGAATCATGGTACCCATTGCAATAGGTATTGTAGATTTCTTATTAAATCTACCTAAAAGCAGGAAATGATGTTGAACGTTTTTAGAATCTGCATAAAGTTTGAAACTAATCCTTCCATCAATGATGAAGCTTTAGTTATTATTTTCTTTAATACCTAATATATTTATTTATGATAAACCGAAAAGTAATTTTAAATGTTCTAGAGTGACGTTTTAAAGCGGTAAAAAAAATAAATAAATAAAAATAGATAAAAGAAATAGAAAAAATTCTTGAAATTTTTAAAACGATATTAATTTATAAGCAATTTACCTCCTACTTCTATGATGAAAGTTGAAAATTATTCCAACCCTATTAGAAAAAAAATGCCTTCTAATTAATTGGTGGAAAAATCTCTATTGCTTAACAAAATCAGTAATGTTTGAAATAATAGTCTGCTAAAGGGAGCATATTGTAAAAAATTAGAAAAGTTATTTGCAAAACATGATTTCAAAGGTGACAGCTGAACATATATCTTGAGATTAAAAAACGTTTTTCAATCTAATAAAGCAATTTTTAGAGAAACATAAGGTTGAAAAAGTAAGAAACTTAAAAAAAAAACACGTCTAAAACTTAGAGACTATAATAGTGAAACTTTCATCGGCTATTAAAAAAAAATTCAATTATTTATTGATAACTTAAATAAAAGAATCTGTTTCAAAATAAATACTCTCGTATATCTCTCCATCTGAATTTTTTTGGTAATTTATAATCGACCTCCGTGGCACAGTAGTACCTTTATAATTTTTCTTCTTTAAGGTTCCACATTAGAATGTCTCTCAGGGATACTTTTTATTATACGATAAAAAGCTTCCATACCGTATTATCACGCATAAGCTTAACGTTAATTCACATTTATAATGTGTAACTATACAGCTAGAAAAACAAAAAGGAAAAAATTGTCGTTTTAGTAAAACTAAAATTAATTAAATCCAGAATCTCCAGAGGATCAATCAATATTATCAGCCATATTTTTTTCCAAATTATAGAAATTATAAATGTAATAGTCACTTAATGGCTTAATAACATGTTTCTTCGCTGATGACATACATTTTATAAAAACGAAAATATTATTTAATAGAATATAAAGTAATAGAAGAGGATTTAAAACAACAGCCAGAGAGGTTAGCGAAAAAGTAGTTCGAGATTAAACGGAAAAAAAATTGCCCTATTTTCGTTTGATAATTGCACACTGCACGAATCGATATATATATATTCACACCCCCCATACACACACATACACACAGAGTTTAGAAAGTTATATAAAAATAAATTTAATGACTACTATAATTATATTATGAACATGTATTAAAAAAACAATTTGTACTAAGATCAAGAAGAAAAACTATTCATATAATTTTGTAGAAAACTCCTACGTGCAATTCTTTGTACTATTCTAAGAATTGAACAATTTTCACTACAATATCTAAATACGCTTTAATGTCACAAATTAATTTTAAATGCCGAATGGTGATAAAGACAAACTTTTGTGTTTATTTATTTGGTTTTTGCTACGTCAAAGAGTAAATTATACTGAGATTGTAAAAGGAAAATTTAAAAAATATCGATTTTATTCAACGCCTGGAAAATATGTATTTGTAAGCGAATATATGTAGATTATATGTAGATTTGTATTAAAGGATACAAATCTGAAGGTTAGTAAATTAGTGAATTTAAGAAGCTTATTTAAGAGTATATGGCTGTTCGATTTTAAATGAAAATAAAAAGATGATATGAGAAATATTAAATAAATGATTAATTTCTATAAAAAAAGGATTACTTATAGTACACATTAAATGACACATTTTATAAAATAATAAGTTATTCTTTTAGAAGCACATAAAAGTTCTAGAATTGATAGTTATAAAGAAACAAAAATACACCAAAAGAGTTTTACGGAAAAAAAAATTATAGTTAACAAATTATATTTTTACGTTATTTTAGTTTATTGACGAAGTTTATAGTTGCAAATTACTCTTATAAAATAAAATGTATTTTTAACTGACAAAGAGAAGAAAAAAAGAATTCATCAGTTTTTCTATATGTAATTTTACTTTTGTATTATTTAAACCCTACATTTTATCTAATTCATTGTTAAGTTTCATGGATTTTTTTTTGTAGAGGAAGTTTATCTGTGGTCTGATGACACATAATTTTGATAAATAAATAAGTTTCTAATTGTAGTTGGAAAAGTAAAAAGTTATGACCATCTATGTTTTTAAAAACTTGTGTAAATTCCCTGAGCCTTTGAAAATTATAACATATTATTTAAAGAAAATCATATTATTTAAATGTAAATACAAAATTTAGAAGTATAAAAATCGTATAAAAAGAATAAAAAAAGAGATATTAATGTTTTTAAATTAATTTTGTTAATTTTTTTTGAATTGTAGGTTTAATCTTCTAATAAAGGTATAAAATACTTCCCAACTTTATTTATAGGAAACGATCAATATTATAAATTAATAAAGCATTAGTTAAAAAAAAATTTCCCGAATTTTTTGAAGGTTAAAGCGAAAAAATAAAGTTCGGGAGGAGATAAATGCGAAAAAGATGAAGAAAAGGAAAATTTAAAAGAGAAATGTGATATTTATCGTTTACAGAATAGATTACATTAAAATTCGAATCAATATTTTGAAATTATTTAATGAATTATGGATTTCATAAATAGGTTACATATAATATTCAGTTTGTACATTAAAATGATTAATATGACCTGTAAACAGAAATATTGTGTATCCACGTTAACGCGCAGCTTGCTTAACAAGCAGGATTCAAATTGCGCATCTTGCGTTGGATCATCATCATCATCCAATGATAGTAACCATAGTCATCACCACCAGCGACTGATAATCAGTATGCATAACATCAACGGCTGAACTAGTTAAGTCAATATAGGCCTAACGCAACGCTTTGGTAGGCAAACCTTGCCTTTCTCTCACTGTTACGAACTACAATTTACTACAACCACCCCTTTTACAATTTCTACCGCTACTCATTTTCAATTCTTCTCAAGTATTGAATTCGCAAAATTATATCGGTCTGAAGAACAAAACTTAAATTCAAACAAAATTTCTTCCGTGTAATTTGTGATCTAATTAAATTATTTGATTAATTTAAACAGATTAACCAATACTACTTCATTTTTCTAACGAAGTTTTAATAATAAATGAGATTATATTTAACATTTTTGAAAATTGAATTTTATTTTAAAGAATTATTATATTTTTCATAAAATATTTTTCTTATAAGTAAATTAGTATTAGGTCAGTGGAAAAGTTTAGGTATAAATTTTCTTGCTACTTAAGAAAACATTATTTTTCTTAAGTGGCAAAGACTTCCTCTATGATTTTTATGTGTCAGGGTATAATACCATTGTTAAGCATCATAGTTTGGAATGTAATGATGAATTAATTTTTCTTGTGATTGTAGATACTGCAGATAAATCTGGGAGATAACCGAGTCTAAATTAAGCTTAAGGCTTTCTTAAAAAGATCATGTTATAAAGCTGCAAAAAAATCTAGATTTTCGTATCGTGAAGCTTTATTATTTGAAGTCTTTTTGCTCAGTAAAAATACTGACGACATTATTTTTTGCATCGGTTCAAATATTTTTGCTGTATTGTTATAATACTGTGATGGAACTTACTACTGTTTCATTAAGCCAATAGTTGTAAGACACAAACATATAATACGGTTGTAGCTGGTACGAACACTAGGCCCTACTTGACAAAGGTTGCGAAAAGTCGCGCTAATTGTTTTAGGATCTGGAATCCTGCGACTTGGAAAACGTATTTCACACGTTTACTGTTACTGCAGTAGTGCAGCAGCTGTACCATTCCCATTACACACCTAAATATGAATACCATATTAGCGTATTCCTCTGTTGTAAATAAGTACGGCATTACTTCAATGGCAAACCGATCACGTTCAAACTAAAATTCACAGAAAATCTTCGTTAACGACAGCACAGTTTACAGTTCCCGTTGTACTTAATTAACTTACAATATGATTTAAATACTGACGCAGAATTGCGCATTGTTGATCAGCTGTTTTTATTGCTTATTATATTACCAAATTTGAAATCATAATTTTTCCAATAATTTTTGTATTTTTTTCATTAAAAAAATACTATTATCTATAAAATTTTTATTTACTTATTTTTATTTTACAATTGTGTAATTTCCAGTTTTTTCTAATTTTTTAACAGCATTTTTAATTTACAAATTTTTCATATCACCAAAAAAGAATTTGATGTTTGTTTACATTAAAATCATACTTTTCCGACAAATGTAATAATGTACAGCTTATAAATAGAATTCAAATTTTTCCAACTTTTCTTTTTTATTGAATTAATCTTAACCATTTTGTTCCGAATTAAATTATCTACAATTTTTGTGTAAATGTTTTTTGTGTTTATAACCCGTTTAACAAAGTGATTTTACGTCATTAAACTTAAATGTAAGAAACAGACGTTTTACCCCAATTTATTAGTTTTCACCAGAGATTTTTTAAAAACTACTGCAGATGCGATTCTGGAACTATTTTATTCAATTTTTACGTCCAAAAAATAAGAAGCCACTAATTCTGTTCCTTAACTAAGGTCCTAAAAATTTCACCGAGGTAGCTAAAAACCTAGCAAAATCTTTCACTAGCTGTAACTCGCAAACGAAGCATTTTACGCCACATGTTTATATAAACTTTTTCCATTATTTTAACCAGTATAATAGGTTATAAAGTCTCGAGAGAACTTCGTGATACAGTCTGTATTTATTTTATTTTTTTGAGGAAAGAAGTATTCGTAACATACTAAAAAAATAATATTACAAAAGTTTTTCAACATTTTTAAAAATTTACTTTAAACGTTTTAGTCATAACTTAATCAAATTATTATCATGCATTGCATGAGTTTAATTAGTAGGTAATTTGGATGTCAAAATATAACATATTTATAAAATATCAAAAAAAATTTCAATCAAACATTTACTATTCAAAGTAACGAAATAGTAAAGTTTTTGCATAATGAAGTTTTACAGTGAAGTTTCTATTTAATTTACTTAATTAAATTATTAATTAAGGAACTGTGTCTCAATATACTGTCCGCCAAAAATTATCTGTATGTATATATGAGTTATATCGAAATGCTGTCAAATTCGAAACTAAAAAAACTCCCGTACCAAGTTTTTGTCATTTTTTTATGTCAAACGGTACTGGATTTGTCATCTGCGACCTCCAAAACCCCGCATAGCCGTTTTGCAGATTTTGCAATTTTTTACACCCGTTCCCTTTATTTACCCCTGTATGGGGGGATGTTTTGCAAAAGTAATGGTGGAATATTGAATTGCCACCCGACATTAGTATCTGTGCAAAATTTAATCAATCGGGAATGTCAGGAAGTATGCTAAATTAAGGATGCAAGATTTAGGACAAACATGAAAAAAAAACATTGTGAGTTACAGAAAACCACGCAAAAATTTGATTGTTCAATCTTTAAAAAAAAACAAAAACATATAATTTTAACATTTCCTTAATGTAGAGGTTTTATGCAAATCCTGTAATCCGTTAAACAGATTACTTAAAATGAATAATTAAAATATCCTTTAACTCTTTTGATAAATCTCATGTCATTCAAGCTCTACTTATCTTGTAATGTAGTTAATTTACAGAACGTATGTAAAAACACACCTTGAAATGGTAGTTTAAACATTATATACATTAGGTTTCCTATTGTCTACACACATAATAATTATTCTGTAAGCAAGTTACTTTTATTATTATTACTATTACTGTAACTTATTATTGCTATTTATTAAAATTAATCGTCAGTATTTAAGATAAATAATTTTGTTTTGTTTTTATTTTAGTTTTTTGTTGCAAAAAAAGAAAAACAAGCAATAAATCAATTTTAGTTAGGATTTTGTCTCAATTCAGCCATTTATTAAAAAGTAGTATTCACTGCACCTACTAACCCGGTAAAAAGAGTTTGCTATTACTACAATAATATAAACAAATATATTAAAAATATCATTAGATAAACAGTATCTATTAATAAACAACAATTATAATGAAATAAGATCTGCTTGCAGTATTTTTACTATTTTAGCAGCGTTGGACATTTGCCAGTTTCCTTTTTTTAGCACGCGATGTAATTTATTTAAACTACATAAACTGATTATTCTGTGTCATTAAATAAAACTGTTTAAATAACTTAAGTGTATTACAACAGTAGTTAACCTGAAATCCCTAGGGATTAAAAAGAGTTACCACAAAAAAAAGAATACTACAACAGTTTCTATTCGAGTTTTTGTCCATTTTTAACTAACCTTGGAAAAATATATAAGTTATTTCATTGTTGTTATATTAAAAAGGTTAATATGTTACTTGAATATGAACTGATTAATAAATATAAATTGCAGGGTATATAATTTTTTTTGTAAAAATCGTCTCATTTAAAAAAAAAATAATAGAAATAATTTCAGAAATTAATATAATAATCCAACCAATAAATTATGTACAGAATAATCTTTTTTATGTAATTATATAAATATTTTCCTCTAGCTTCTTCGTTTTATGAACATGTTATTAAAGAGTAAACATAGAATTTTAACAAAGCTGAAACGTTTTTCCATTTCCATTTTAAAAAAAGATAAAAATTAATAAGGGGGTCAACAGGTAATATGAAGGATTTTTATATTCTTCCATAATCATATAAAAATAAGAAAAATTATATTTAAAAGTCATAGAATAAAAAAATACTGAAAACATTTGGGGTAAAATTATTCACTAATTGTAATCTAATCTAGTCGTAATATTCAAATTATTAATTTAACTAGTTGTTTTAATAACATCTGTATTTAAATGATATACAGCATAGTGAATATCAGAGTGTATACATTCTGCGTGCATTCATACAGGACCGTATCTATCTGGTTGTTAATCATCAATTAAACAGCATCGTCCAGCCTTGTTTTTTTCTTTTGCGTTTTTTGCGTTTTTTTGAACGTGTTACTAATGAATATGGTGGTGTTTTGTTTTTAGAGGAACACGATATTTTAGAAAATCTGCGTAGCTGTGAACGAGCGTACAACATAATTTTATGAATAGATGCTCGGAACTGGTGGACCTGCTCCAAGAAGAGGTGTACAGAATTTAAACAGTACATCAAAATACATTTCTGACCGGTTCTAAATTATCATTTCGAAAAATAAGGTTCATTTAAGCTTGGGAATTGTCGGGATCGACAATTATTTCAACGAATTACCGGCATATCAGGGAATTGCGAACCTGCCGGGAAAATATGTCCACTAAACTGTTAATCATTAGCAAAATTTTGTAAACTCTAAACGGAGCCCCGTACACAAACCGTAGAAAAAACATGGAAATTAGCTAAATACCGCAACAAAATGTGGTGTGTTACAGATAGGTAAATAATAGATTCGTATCTTCCAGAGTTCAAGTAGCGTAACAGCCATAGAGACCACGATTTAATTTAGAAAATTATCGCTGAAATTGCTGTTTACTGGCCTCCTGAATTAAAGGAAATTCTACCTTTAAAATAATAGAATAAATTAAAAAAGGGACCAGGCAAAAAACTATCATTTCATATATCTTACAACACAACGATTGTTACATATAATTTATAATAGTATCTTTTTTTTGTTTTTTTTTTTTTAATTTAAACGTACTGTGAACGAGAGTACGACATAATTTTACAAATGGGTGCGCGGTACCGATAGTCATGCTCGAAGCAAAGGGAGAGGTGTATAAAATTTATGCGGTTATGAAGACAGAATTAAAAAGAAACAATTAATAAATTCACAAAATCGTTAATTATTTGCAGAATATGGGCTATGGTTAAGATAAACTAATTGAAAACTAACATTAGTGTTTTTTTATACATAATGTCAGAATTCTTGTCGTAAAATAAAAAAAAATTAACAAAAATAAGGAAAATTTCAATAAGAGAACTGAAAAAAAAAAATTGATTTTTACAATTTGATTTTTCCTATTAATTTACATAATTATAGAGAAATACTACAATTTTCTAAAGCCAAGTCATAATAAGAAAATTCATCTATCGTAAATTAACTGAAATTGGAGGTAAGACTTACGTGCTTTGTGAGTAAAGAACTAATGAAATAATGAACAATTCAGTATTGAAAAAAATAAATTATTCAAATAATTTCAATAACATGTCACTGTCCAGGGATATTTATCTGTATCACAAACAATTAATACATATAAAATAGAAATAAAAAATTATATCAGATCAACATTAAAACGATTGTGCCAATAAAAGCTATACTAATCATAACTTTTAATTGATACGTACGTGTAATGTGTATTAATTTATTACTGAAATAAGTAAGGCTACATATGATTATTTTACTCATTTCAACAGTTTATGGTAATGTTATTACCGTAATCCCTGCAGATGACTGTGTGTCAAAAGTAGTATAATAATTAATTTATTTTTATTAGTAAGTTTGCATTAGTTCTATTATTTCTAATCTTAATTCAAATCAACGGATTGTCATAGTTGATTAAATAATCGATTCGTAAAGTCAGAAAGATACAGGAGTTTAAGTAACTGAATTTTGATAACTATATGTGTAGATGAAATGATCAATAAAATCAAATTTTTAATAAATTTGTGTATATATTTAAAAAAAATGTATGAGAAAATGTTACAAAAAGTTATTTTTAAACTTATTTTTAATAGAAGGAATGTTAGTTTAATTTATTTTTAAGTTGTTTCGGTTGCCGGCCTCCGTGGCGTGAGTGGTAGCGTCTCGCCTTTCATCCGGATGTTCCGGGTTTGAATCCCTGTCAGGTATGGCATTTTCACACGCTACCTTTGTCATTCATTTCATGTTCTGAAACAGTACTTAACGGTGGTTCCCGAGGTTAAAAAAGAAAAAAAAATTGTTTGGGTGGTTTATGTGTACATTTGTTATTGCGCACGCATATTTAATTAACAGAGCATTATTATTTTTAAGAAAGTAATTTTTTACTGTGCAATTAATGTTTTTAAAATTTAAATCTCATCATAAACATTGTTAGGCTGCTGGTAGGTGAGATAAAAAAAAATCAGCACATGATTATTTTTGAAGGGGAAGATTTTAGAGAGAGATCAGAGCTTTCAAAGGGAACTCGTACCGATTCCTATGAATTTTCATAAGCTGTAAATGAAATAATCTCGGATGATAGATGATGTGGCGCCGAGAGGTCGCGCCAGATTGGCTCGCTCAACGGAGAAAAAACAAACCGCAGTTCACTCCTGAACTAAAGTTATTAAAAATAATCCTTCGAATTTTAAACAGGGAGATAGATAATGGTTTTGTAACTCGCTTTAAAGTAAAACTTGAAAGATTCTCTCCTTCATTTTAAACTTTAAATTGCTCCCTCTCATTTCTTTTAAAGCACTTTCACGAAAAGTCAAAACCATGGAAAGATAATCATTTCTAAAATCAATTCCACACGTACATTAATTTATTTTTTTTTTAATTTGTACTTCTTACTCTATCGAACGGATATGAATTTTAACGACTCAGATTAAAACTAAAAGTAAAGTTTTAAAATTTAAATAAAACTAAAAAGATTAATGGCTTGTGATGCACTTTACTAACTTTTACTACAATTTATATAAACTACAAACTTTCACTAATCCTATAATGTTAAAACCGGATTCGTAAAAAAATTATTACAAATTTATGTTGGTATAAATATGTATAAAAAGTTTATGCCCCGTACTTCTATGATAACATAAAGCATTCCTCTATAGCTAACAACTTTTATTAAATAAAAATAATTAATAATAATCTATATAAATAATAATTGATAAGTAGATAAAATAGAAAAATATTAAAATAAGCAGAATTTTTTCATATTTAAAAATCAAATAATATTTGTTTTATTAATGTTTGCAATCTGAAAAAATTAATCTTAATTGAAAATTTTGTCCAAATTTCTCTTTCTTTAATTAGTTATAATTTTTCTTTAATTTTTCATTATTTAGATTAAAGTTAGTGATCTTACCACAAGACATACCGAAGATAATAACATCGTGATAACAAGCTATGTGAGCTGTCTAGGATAACAAGGGATATTACACTTGCAGTTTTATTCTGTACTGTTCATTTCGTCTATTATGCTTACTAAATAGAATTATAGTAATGAATTTCATACATTTAACAAATGGGATTGAAAAAAACCTCTTCAGTTTCTGCAGGCTAAAGTAATAGCACACAAATTTAGGCTGTGCTTTAATCGGATTGAATTGTCCCTCGAATTGAAAATGACAGAAGATCTCTGAACATACACGAAAATCATATCCCGTGAGTAAAAATCGATACAAGTATTCCGTCATTCACGGTGGGAATATAAAGCAATGTTTTATTAATATTCTTGCTGGTCGAAAGAGTATGCAGCAATTAAATTTTATTAGGATAAGTTAACAAGAATCAAAACAAAATGTATAGGTAAACATGGGTTTACGTTGTAAACCGACCAGACATTATTTTAGGGTTTTAATGTTTTTAGCGGTATTAATGAATTTATAAAAGAAGGATTGAAAAAACAACACATTTTCGGCAAAAATAAACACGTATATGGTGAGTTTTCATATGGACTTAACGATGAGACGATATCAATAAACATATCTCTATATGGGTCACACAAAAATATTTTATAATATTAATTGAAAACAGATTAAATTTCAGTAATATTTAAATAATTATAATGAAAATTATATACTTAAAAATCGATGATTCATATTTAGTGTAATATATAAAATCTAAAATTTTGAAAAATGTTTAATAATTTATAACATCAAAGTGATAAACTTTTTTAAGAAAATTAAAATAAGTGTAACATGCTACGTGTTATATCGACTGAATATTCTAAAAAATTATAAATATGACATCTATAAACCTGAAAATTAAGATTTCGTTATAGGTATTTCAAGTGCTGCTTTTTTTAAGTTTACAATAATAAAAATGCAATTGATAAAAAAATTCGAAAGATTTATAATAAAATTTTACGTAAATACAGTCTACTCTCGATAACTCGAATTCCAAGGAACAAGAAATTACTTTGAGTTGTGTATAGTTCGAGTTATAGAGGTTCTCGACTTCTGGAGGTTGTAAACTATTTCAAGATAGAGAGAAGTCAATGAACATTAGCTGTTCATTGAAAGTATTGTTTCATTGCTAGTTATTTGTGATGGTGCTTAAAAGTCTGTTTAAAATGCTCCTTTGTCTGATTGCACCAAGAAAGAGATGCGAGCAGTGATACGTTTCCTCAGTTCAGAAGGAGTAAAACCAGCAGAGATTTTATACCTCAAATGTAGAGAGTTGCTTGAGTGGAAGCAAGATCTACGAATGGATTGTTCGCTTTAAAAGTGGTAGGATTTCTCTCTGTTACGAACAGCGGCAACGTAGGCCTTCTACTTCAAAGACTAATGACAAATCGAAGCGGTTAAATAAATTATTTTCGGTAGTCGGCGAATTACAGTTGATGACATTGCAAATGAGTTCAATATAAGCCACGGCTCAGCATTTTCAATCATTCATGATTCTTTAAACATTCGAAAAGTCTGTGCTCGCTGGGTTCCACGTCAATTGACCAGCATCCACAAAGAGAATCGTTTAAAAATTTCCTAGAAGCTTTTGAAACGTTACGAAGATGAAGGAGACTCATTTCTAAACCGAATAATTACCGTTGATAAGACATGGGTCCATCACTTTGAATCCGAGAGTAAGCAACAAAGTTTAGTGTGAAAACATTCTTCATCATCCACAGCAAAAATTCAAAACTCAGATGTCTGCAGGAAAGGTGATGATGAAAGTCTGGGATATGGAAGGTTCACTTTTGATTTACTTCACGTCTAAAGGTCAATCAGTAAACAGTGACAATTACTGTGAGCTACTGCGTTTACTGAAGTAAAAAGTCAAATCCAAAACACGTAGTAACTTTCTAATGGCGTAATTTTGCTTCAGGATAAGCTCGACCTAAAAAAAAAAACAGTCCTCAAAAACAACAAACAGACCTAATAAAACAGTTCTTTGCCTTCGGTTTTGAGTTGCTGGACCACCCATCATACTGTCCGGCCCTGGCTTTAAGCGATTTTCATCTTTTTGGCCCATTAAAAGAAGAGGTGCGAGGGAATCATTATCGATCTGATGAGACCATAGAAGCGGTGAAAACTTTTCTGCACACCAGACCGAAAACTTTCTTGCAGGAAGGAATTCAAAGGATACATTCGTTAAAAGATACACTGAGTGCATAGAAGTAGGAGGGGATTACGTTGACAAATAATGCATGTATCATTTATGTAAATACAAATAAATATATTGATTTTTTGAATATCACTTTACTTTTTGCCTTGCCCTCGTATAAATTATTGTACAGTACTGTACAAATTAAATTATTATAAAACAACTTTAAATATTTATAAATAAATATATTGTATTACTAGGTAAAATGCTGATTGTTGACTTATCTAAAAATATATTTAGGTAAATTGAAATAAACAAAAAGCAGTAATGTTATTATTAATATATAATGTTGTATTGACAGTGTTAATAAACAATAAATACAGTAATGTACATTACTGACATTGAAAAGTCTGTAATTTTACTTTGTTTTTGGTTACTGAATACATGTATCTATCATGTTCTCAATAGAAACAACAGAAAACACTGTCTGGAACTTTATTAGTTTTTCAAAAAATATGCTCAAAGTGTTTACCTTTTGCGTCTTTAACCATCACATTTATATTTTTTCCAAAAGTTCTTCATCATCTGAAGCGTTATTTCCATTTTTATTTAACAAAAATTTGTAGTGCAAGTATTAACACTGTCCATTCCATTATTCATGATAAGCTAAATTACCGCAAAATTTGTCTGGGTGGTTTCCGAGACAGTCGATTCAAAATCACAGAGAACAGAATTCACATATGTACGGAACTTACTGTTAAAGAAAATCTTCTTAAAGAAAATCAATACTGGACGCATCAGCAACAAGAGTGAATTTTTATTCATTTTCTATTTATTACGTATATTTAGAAATTATGTAACTAGGTATTATGTAAATATATTAAACTTTCATGACGACTTTCAGAGTTAGTCATGAAACTTGGATTCATTTTTTACTTCCTTGTAGGAAGTAAAGGAAGTATTGTGATGGCGAAAAATTTCGATTTTCAGATTTCAACGGGAATATCCATTTTCACCATCCCTGAATCCATTCTGACTAGTTTCAGCGTGACGTCTGTACATACGTATGTGCATAACTAAAAAACGATTAGCCGTAGGATGTTGAAATTTTGGATTTAGGACTGTTGTAACATTTAGTTGTGCACCTTCCCTTTTAATTACAATCGACTGAACCAAAAATTGTCAAAAAAGCCCAAAATCCAATTTTTTGTGGATTTTGGGCTTTTCTTAACTGCAGTAATAAGCCCTCATTGAGAGCTTTTCAACGATATATCATAAGTGTTATTTATTTTTATTGGTTCCAAAGTTATAGCCAAATGACATTTTAATTAATGAAATATTTGGATCTTATAAGGCGAAGGCACATCGGTTTGAATCAAACCTCATCTCCTTATTGTTTGATTTAATTATATTGATTTATTAATAATTATTAACCTCTGATTGTAAAAAAAAATTACGATAAATAATAATTCAATAATAACAATAAGAAAGAGAATATATGGAAAAATATCAGAAGTTACTAATGAAATAAAATTTTATGTACTTTTCATTTAAAAAAAATGTGTATATGTAATTAATAGGCATACAAAGAAATCATGTGGTGTCTACATCAGCTTTTTTTGAACCGGAACCCAAACTTCTGTATTTAATAGAAACATCGGAATTCGTTAACAAGGGAAAAATTCAAAAACTTCCCGTCAACCTGTAAAGTGGGTAAAGTTGGCTTTTTAATAACCCGATTTTCTGCTATTATTTGGAAGAACAATGTAAAATTAAAATAAGATACTATTGTGATACTAGAAAATAAAGTTACATCTGCAATAAAGATAAAACGTTCCAGTTTTCTTGCAAAAGCTGTAATTGCTCTGCATGATAACGCCGGATCCTTAAAAAGACACAGGAAAGACACGCTCAAAAGACACGGAAAACTATTCAAAAATAGGGTCAGAAGGTGCTGCCATATCCATCTTACAGTCCCGATCTTATACCATCAGTTTTTTTGTTGTTGAAAAATCGCAGTATAACCTTATTCGCAGAGAAGTTTTCAAATATCTTAATACCTTCAATTTTGTATTTACTCGTATTACAAACAATTATGGATGTGTTTTAATGCCTAGAAGTAATTTATTAAATTTTTTGAAAACTTTTTTTCAGTTGCAAGGTTTTTTATAGGTAAATAATAATAATAATAATAATAATAATAATTAATAATAATAATAATAATAATAATAATAATAATAATAATAATAATAATAATATTAATAATATTAATAATAAAATAATAATTAATTTAATAACATAAAAACGATCAAAAAAAAATTCTGTTCAAACAAGAATGGGAACTGATACTTACACATAGTAAACAAATACGGATTCGAGTGGATTTCGGTGAATAAATTCAAACGATTAATTTCAACAACTAATGAAAAATCGATGTACAAGTCAGTTAAGATTTTTTTATTAGTAACAAAAATAATACGTAGCTGGAAAAAGAATGGGAAATGAATGAAACTTCACTCTTGTTGGTGATGTGTGCAGTATTGATTTTCTTTAAGGCACATAAACGTTACTTTTAGAAAAAAAATACACGTTACATAGGTCCATAATATGACAATGACAAAGAAGAATGTATATTGAAGTTCTAAGAATTATTATTAAAAAACATCATTTAAAACCTAGAGAAGAATGTATATTTAATTTTAAGGAATTATTATTAAAAAAAGAATCATTTAAAACCTAAATTTTATTAATCAGATAAACGGATATTTTTTGTTGGATTATAATATTAGGAGTATGCCGGTAGGTATATGTCTGACTTAAGTTTACATTTAAACAATGACGAAAGCAGTATTTTATTTCATACGAAGAAAAAAATATATACCTACAAATTCTATACAAGAAATGAGTCGTTGCGTTTTCTCTGTAATTTAATTACTGCTTGAAGCATTAATTACGTTTACAGTATTTTCTTTAAAACAATACCTCCCTGATTTTATATTTTCTCATTCTAACTAAGAAGAAAAAAATGGTTCTTATTAAATTTGAAATAATATTCATTACTATAACGATGCGCTTATAAAATAAATTTATTTTCTATATCAAATAATTTTTCGTTGAAAAGAGTAGTCAATTAAATTGTTGCATAAAAAAAATTAATTTAAAAACAGAATTCTAATGATCATATTTATTAAGTTTGATGGTTGAAAGAAATTTATTAAAACAATACAATTTTTTTTTTTTAAATAAAATATTTCGAATGAAATGAATATCGTCGTATATTACTTTTAAAAATCTTAACAATATAGGTTGGTTAAAATTTTAATCATTAGAAAATAATCGACCGGTAAAGTTCATTCTTTTTATATTCCTTTCAACTGATTTTAATCAATTAATTGCAATACATATTTTTCATTATAATAATGAAGTTTTTAAAAAATTATAATCTATACAAAATGTATGATTAAAACCATACTTTTAATATACATTAAAATGTATTTTAATTCTGTTGCACAGATAAGTATAAGATTTACATTCCCTATTTTAAAATATTTAAATCTGTGATTACAGTTTATATTTATAATGTATATTGTACGTGTAATACATATTTTTAAACAAAGAAAATTTCTTAATATAAAAAAAAAATATTTTTTTATTTAATAGTCTTCACTTTGGAAACTACAGGCTAACACTCAATTATAGTAACTCTTGTTCTCCTCTTTCTATTTATTTATTTTTTGAAAAAAATTAATTTTGTAGCGCTTTGGTATAAAACAGAAGTACATTTTTTTAAGTTAGAAAAGACGAACTAAATAAATGTTTAACACAGAATATATCTTTATTTTAGTATACGAAAATATAAGGACAAATGCAGTGGAATTGTAAAAGTTAAAAAAAAAAATCATTAGTGAAAATGAATTTTCTGTACCTTTTTGAGGTACGAGGATTACAAAAACACCATTCATGTATAGAATTTATAGATCGATAAATTAAAAATAAAATTTCTATGTGCCTGTACATTAAAAGACACAGATCAATTTTCTTTTAAATAAATGTAAAGATAAACAAACCTGTTTTAAAAGGATCACATAAATATTCAAAACAAATTATACCGAGAGAAATCTACTTTAAAAAAAAATAAGAAGTTAATTCCATAATGTTCTTGGAGAATGACATTTTTTTATAATTTTCTTTTTTTTTAGACGTAATACCATTTAAATAAATTTAAATTACTTCACTATTTCAATGTAAAATAAACACAATGCTATATTTACTCGTATATGTAATATATCATTTCATATTCTCTAAAAGCATTTACCATCACTTTTTGTGATGAAACAAATACTTCTTCAAAAGCAACATTAGGTTTATTTGGAGGTATAAATTTTGTACCTAAACAGGTATTTACAGAATAAACTACTTACTTATATTTTCAATGAAGATTAGGACTCTTTACATTTATTTTTTTTTAAATTGTACGGCAAAAATATAGATCAGGAATTGATCGATATAAATTTGAAATCAAAAATTTAGTGAAATTTTTGAAAATTAGTATTTAAACGTAAATAGTAAGAATATAATGATAGTAAATATTAAGTAAAATAATTTTATCAACTCTTCAAATGATAAAAGACCTATTAAAAAAATTATTACAGATTATCTGAGATAACCTTTTTTTAATGTTTTTAATAATAAAAATAATTTTTAAAAGTCAAATAGAATAGGCTGAACAAAATTAATGTTTTATACATTAATCTTCTAATATGAATTGTAAAAAGTTAACTTATGTTTGTATATTGAATATCTGCACACCGCGTGTCCAAAAAAAACAAAAACTCCGCAGGTTTAAATTAAATTTACTTTATTACATTAAGAATTATAATTGTATTCAAATTTTAAATGAAAGTACAAATCTAAATATTTTTTTATCTCTTAATGTAACTCAATATGATCACCGTTTACAGCCCTACATATGTCAAACCGATAATCCACCTCATTCTACACTCAGGTGAGCATGTCTACAGGAATAGCTTCCACGGTTGCTGTTGAACATCGGGGACAGTAATCGAAGGACTGAATTTTTTCTTGGTATATAATGTCTTTTAAGTAGCTCCAAAAGAAGAAATCCATCGGCATCAAATCAAGCCTTCGCGGTGGCCAAGGGATGGCAGCTTTTCTGCCTATCTGGTCTTCTGGGAACCTTTCGTTGAGCGCAGCTCGCCTAATTTCTGCGTGATCTGTAGAAGTTCCATCCTCTTGGAAAATCTATATTTTCAATGTGCGGAAACACAAAGTTCTCTAACATATCCGATTATACTACGCCCGTAATAGTCCGTGGAAAAAATTCCTCAAAAGTTTTACTGTGCATAATAACACACCAGACATTCACTTCTGGACAGTTGGCGAATTCCACCGATTCTATTCTACAGTTATTACGATTCACAACTCCATACCTCATCAGAGAATAAAATTCACTACAAGTAGCTTTCATCAGCAGAAATGAAGTCTAACATGGTCGTTACAAATTCAGATCTTCGTGGTATTATCATTAAATTTAATTTCGAGGAGGAACTGTAGTTTACAAGCATGAAGTTTCAATCGATTGCAAACAATTTCATAGTCAGTGCTTTTAGGAATGTTTAGCGACGACTACTAATACGAATTGAATGGTTTTGAACTTCGTTGGAAAGATGTTGTGCGTTTTCGGCAATTGTTTTAGTCCTATTTTGTGTGTCTTAAAAACGCTTCCGTTTTCCAAAACCTGTTCACATCATTTGCATAATGCTTTTGTCATTCTTTTTTACAATTTTTACAATAGATTCACGTATAATTTCTTTGTACGACAGTAACTGATTTCTTCTCTGCCGGTACACGTACTATGCTTTCTTGCGGCGACGCAGTGGTACTGAATCCCGGGCTGATAGCAGTTTGATCTATGCAACAGTCTAATGCAGCTGCTATCTGATAGGAGTATGTGTAAACTAATACTTAATTGTTGTCGCTTCAAGATTGCGCATAATATACTACGCTGCAAAATAAAAACTATATTCGGAGTTCTTTTTCGGAAAATCGATATAAGTTTATGTTAAAAAACAGATATTTTATTTTAGAAATGCTCATGTCATTTACTTCCTAAATAATTTAAAACAGAGGATTTGAACTTCACAAAATTTTAATAGTTTGATAAAAGATCTTATTTTTTGTATGGAGCGACCAAACTTTAGAAAGGAATTGTAACAAACACTCAGCCATTTATGATAGCAGTATGCAGCGAGGAGTGGATAACCAGGATTGATAGAATGAGATGAAAAGACATGACCTTAAAATGTCAGTTGATTTCGAAATTAATCTATGGTTACCAAAGAGAACACTTATTTACTAAACAGACTATAAGGTACAGTCTTGTAGAGATGCAACCTGAGTATCATTTTTTTTTCAAACAAACTACTTTCTTCATATTTTTTCAAAGGTTTTGTATTGATGAGGTTTTTGTACAGTAACAGAATCTATTAAAGCAAATTGAAAATATATTTGATTTACTAGGAAGGGTAATAAAAATGTATTGTTTATAAATTTTAGAGCTACTTTATTACAAATATATAAATAATAGATGTGAGTTATACGTATGATATATCGTTGTAAAATTCGAAACATTAATTTATTGCAAATATTTTAAATTATTGTTAACAACCACTGAAACTTTTATGGTTTTTTTTTTATGTATTGCAATGTAAAATAATGAAATTTATAATAAAAAAACAAGTTTTCCTAAATAAAAACTAAATAAATAAATAATCAAGAAGTAATTTCCAAATTTAGAATATACAATTATTTCTTGATTCGGAAAAAAATTTAAACGAGTCAGTGCTATTATAATATAATGGAAACACGGAAAAAATGTATTAAGTTTTTGTTGTATCATAGATTCATGTAATAAATATATACACTAATGCATATATTTATAATCTATTTTCAGTATTACATGGAAAGTACTAAAGACTGTATTATGCTGCAGGTCTGAATAGATATGTGGGCGGTTAATAATTAGTGCTCAAGATCAGATCGGCAATTCAACAGATCGGCAATTCAACAGATCAGTAATATTCTAATTGTGTTTTTTGTAAAATTCTCAGCTAAAATTAACATGTGTTTGTGTGTATTGTATGTATGAGTGAGTGGGCGCGCGCCGGTTAGCGAGAGAGAGAGAGAGAGAGAGAGAGAGAGAGAGAGAGAGAGAGAGAGAGAGAGAGAGAGAGAGTGAGAGAGAGAGAGAGAGTGAGAGAGAGAGAGCGAAAGAGAGGGAGAGAGAGAGAGAGAAGAGAGAGAGAGAGAGAGAGAGAGAGAGAGAGAGAGAGAGAGAGAGAGAGAGAGAGAGAGAGAGAGAGAGAGATATTATATTAAATAATAGAAAGGCTTTAATTTATTATGTCAAGATTACAATACCTCATAATATAATAAATATATGATAATTACAAATTGCCTACTCAACTTATCTTGTCTCAGGTTGTTTCTTTATCAAATACTAACTATAGCTACTACTAACTAGACATTACAAACTTCTAACACACACACACTACTAACTAATTTATAACTACTACTAACTATACATCAGAGTTTAAAATACGAGTATTCTATTCTATAGAAACTCACACATCCATTTCAAATTAAATATATACGAATACCGTGATTATAACTGTAAATTAGGAATGAGCGTTGAATAAATTTTAATAGAGGCTGAGCTCTTTAAAAATTACACTTATAAATTATTCAGTTTTTAAATGAGTTTTAAAAGGAAGAATGTCCTCAGACCTAGCTGTTTTGTGAATAGGGGATTATTTATATTAGAAGTTTTATATGTTGAATTGTTTCGAATACTACCTACTTAAAAATTGATTAAAAAAAAATGGGTGAATGTTTCCTGTAATAACAGGTACAGCATTAACATTTTTTAAACATATCATATTATAATATTTATTTTTGTTTTTTTAAGCGATCATATACTAACTACTTAATTACAGTCGCAGATAAGAGATGAAGCTTTGTAGCGTGTGTGATAATGTCATAATGTGTAATATATAATAATTTTTTTTTTGTAAGAGTTTGTACAGATGACCTACGTAGATCTAAAACTAGGACTGATTTTTAATTGAAAGAAGCATGGTAAACTACTTGAAGTGAAATATACTGAAAATTAATACACGTTTTTTTGCAAAGCGCATACATAAAGCTACAATATTTATAGTTGACGTAGTATAAAAGTATTTCATCATATTATTATAAAAATTTTAAACCTTATAAGAAGAAAAAAGAATAGAAAAAAGACGTGTCAAAATCATGTGCAGCACGATAAATAACAATTATGTAATTATAAACATTTCTAGTAGTACTAACAGTTAAATGCATAATTTTCTCGAGTAAAAAAAGTAATAAACATGATTTTTCCATTTATTTTTCTAGTCATACAACGACAGAAAATGCTAAGTAACTTCACTGAATTATACTACTTGAAATAGAGTATTGGAAAACGATACTTAAAACTAAATCAAACGCAGAAAAATAGGAAATTATTATTGTTATTTTCTTTAATAAAAATGGCAAAAACTAAATAGCAACTTTGACTAGAATAATACAAAGAAACTAAACGCATTAAATAATAATAATAATAATAACATGCGGCTGTGACAGCCGCATGTAGATGAGAATGCATAGAACATGTGGCTTCGAAGAGGAAAATATATGTTGATACAGAAGGCTTCATGTTCAACATCCAGGATGTCACTGTTAAAACCAGAATTACACCAAGTACATCATTAAAGATAACAGCCAAATCGATACCTGCCGACGATGCAGCGATGGAAAGGAAACCATCGATCATATCACAGGAGGACGCACGCAGCTCACAGTCCTAGAATACACCACCCGCCATAATCTCGTTGCTACGGTTATACATCAACAAATAAATATGAAGTACTGACTATCACATTTATAAAAAGCGTATTACTCGAAATACGAGAAGGATCCGGTAATCGAAGACGAAAGAGTAAAGCTATAATGAAACAGAGAAATAACAACTGATTGAACTATCACGCTGAATAAACTGATTGTCACACAAATCGAAAAAACAACGAAAGAAACATTCTTGGTTGAAATATCAATCCGAACAGTCACAACTTGGATAAAAAGCATAGAGAGAAAGTAAAAAAAATATATACCCTTGTGGCAACAACACCGTGTTCACATAGTGCCGATCATCCTCTCGACTACGACGTTGATTCCAGTAAAAAACTACTAGGGAACATAAAAAAATTGCAACTTTGACTTGTGAATCTGTTTAGGATTTCAGAAAAGTGTAATCATTGAAACCTAGAGTATATTTCTATTTTTTCCTAGAGTATTTTCCTAGAGGAAATTTCTACAGTGAAATAGTTGGATAGTTTGACGAAAAAAGGCCGCCAATAGCTAATGTTTGAGTTTAAAATAAAATTATTGATAAATATTTTTAATTAATTTTAATATCCAGTTATTTATTTAAAAGCTAACTAAAAGAATCTTGCGCAGTATTTTATTTTCTTTTGCAAAAAATATCAACTCATTCTAATCTAAAACTTTACAAAAAAATACCTTTGATCCATAAAAAATAGTTACATGACAAAAACGCACTATAACAACAAAATAAAAATAAAAATATTGCTAATAATAGGTATTACAGATAAAAAAATGTAGTAGAAAAGTGGTAGCGTCTCGGCCTTTCACCCGGAGGTCCTGGGTTCGAATCCCGGTCAGGTCATTTTTCATACACGCTACAAAGCATTCATCTCATTCTCTGAGGAAAAAAATTGCTTAACTGCGGACCCGGAGGTAAAAAAAAAGAAAAGTCAACGTTCTAACTTCTAGCATCATAACAAACCATGCTTCTAACCTGCCTCGCTCAAATATTTTTGACCTTAAACTGAGCATAACTCAAGAACGACTTAACCAATCTTCATTAAATTTTTACATGCAGAACTTCAGATACATTACTACAACATATCTAAATTTAAATGACATTTATGTCGTAGTTTTGGAAATTTTCAAGCCACAAAATTTTATACATAAATAAATATATATATATATATTTTTATATATATATATATATATATATATGTATATAGGGAAACCCCCATTATGTGAATGGTTTTTACATACTTCTCATACCTCAAAACGTAAAGAAAGTTAATTTTTACCCCTCATTGAAACTATGCCACCGAAAATAATACCGTACTTTTCTGCAACTACAACATAATTCGGATTTATAAAATATTTGTTTTTGTGTGACATTTTTAGAAAAAAATAATTACCTGAAAAAATATTTTTTGAATTAAAATATTAGTTTAATAATTAAAACTAACGTCTTCATCAGTTAAAATTGTTAAAATAAAAAAATAAACTAAAATTAAAACAATTCTTTGAATGTCACCTGTCACACAATACCAATAATAAATTTTATTGAATTAGAATTGTTAAGCAATCAGTTGCAAAGACTTCATAATATTAAATATAAGCGTATATGTTAAAAACAAAACCACACAGATATATACACACGCTTGTAAGCGCACGCACACACGCACCTACACTCACGTATAGTCTTACAACTTATAATTTTTAAATTTTATTAATTTGGGAAAGGGGTAGCGACATCAACTCTAATCAGCGGTTGTAACTGGGTTGTTAGCCTGCAGTTATTAAAGAAAAATAAACAGAAGATATTTTTTTCAATTGATTTAAAAAGTGCAAAATTTAATCATTAAAGTGAAAGCAGTTTATTTCAACTATGTTAGCAATTATATATTTTGAACCTAAAGGATTTTAAATCGTTTCTATTTTTGTAAAAAAAAATTAATTACATTTTTTTAAAAGAAATTTTTATAATTTATGTGAACAAAAGAAGTAAAATTTCGTTAAATCCTACGATTAAAGATAAACTTGTTTGTAGTACAGTACAATAAACTGAAAAAGAAATTTTATCATTTAATTTTTTTCTTTTGTAATATATATAAGTTTTTTTTTTATTTTAGGAAATAGGCTATCACGTGAATCGTGAGCTATAGGTTGTGATATGGAACGTCTCAACCGGAAATGAGAAGGCTGACATCACTAAAGAACCAATTTAATTCTAACTGAAGGAAAGAAGACATTTCGTATGCAAAACCTTTAGGAATAAAAAAAATACCTCTTTAATTACTACTTTTTTCTTTTAAATAAAAATAAAAAATTAACAAAAAAATAAAAATAAAATAAAAGACTGTTATTTAATTAAATGTTTATATGCATTAACAAATAATAAAAATATATTAACATATATTAGTTACTATAACAATAATGTAACAAAAAAAGTAAATTATTTGAAAAAAATATTAGCCCTGATAATTTAAAAAAACAAAATAATAATAATAACAATAATAATGCCCTGGGCAAATCCGACCACGTCCGTGCAATAACATCTACGCACGCGTCATGGCAGGGGGCGGGAGGCAACAACATAGTACTTCGGTACTTCCACTTATGTCGGCCAACGGAACAACGCTCTTGCTCAGGGCTCTCTTGTAAAGTACGGGATTGACGACCTCGAGCTGTCCGAACTGGTTGCAGTTGTGTTTCTCGGTTTCTCTGCTTTTAGCGGTGGCGGGAGGCAAGACAGTGATCTGTCTTGCCAACGCTAGGCAAAGTGCGGTCGGGGAGTGCCCTTTTCCGAGTATGCTGTGAGTTTGTTCTGCCGAAGACAAGACTGAATGAACCTTCGACAAGTTTCAAGGCGAAGGAGAGTGAACAGAAAATGGACATAATAGAGAGTAAACGTAGAAGCCTGTTGCTAGGGTAGACATCGCAAAAATCTCTATTCAGGGAACAGAGAAAGTAGAAGTAAATTTATTAGAAAAAGATGTACAAAAAAAAAAAAAATGGAGCCTTGAAAAGCACAGAGGCCAATAAGAACGAGGGCGAGGATTTCGGCTGTCTCACATGTTCTAGCGGTAGTGCATCTAGTCTCAAATGCGATGTGCTCAGGAGATCCCTCCGTGATTTCCCGCGGGGCACCTGAATATTCCATTTTCGAGACCTCAGATGCCTTGGAATTTGACGTCTGGGTCTTTAGGAAGATGAAAAAGAGAACGAAAAATAGAATGGCCTAAGGAGAAACGAGGCGATAGCATGAAGAATGAGTTTAAAGTAATTTGAATTATTATTGATTCGTTATGATATTGTTACAGTTTTTGAAGCTGTGACTTTTCATTGGAAATGCTTTAAATGTTTTTCAAGTGCTTTAAAGGGTAAGGTTTTAATGATTTTAAGTGGCAAGGACCCTTTACACCAATGATTCTCAACGTTTTTGCCCACCGCTCACATTGACAATAAAAAATTTTCTAGTACCCCCAAAATGTTTAGACTTACTCTCTGTTAAAAATAATAATTGGAACTGCAGTTTTTAAGATGCGCTCTTAAAAATAGCAATTGTAATTATTGTTTTTAAATGTGGCATATCCTATTTCTGAGTTGAAACTTACATTTTAAATGAGAGCTGTTAGAACGCATATTTAATCATATTTGGAAGTATTTTTATTAAAATTGCTTTCAAAAAATTACAATTGTATCTAAATAGTTATGTAACAACAATATTGATAGCATATTCAATATACAATAAAATAATTAAAACAAAGCTTTCAATTGAAAACTTATACCTACATTAATGTGAAGGATGAATCTGGTATGCTTTTACGAGTTTGTTAATATCAGGCTCGAATTTAAAACAGCCGTAAGTACCCGCGTTCGGTAACATGCAGCAGATTTTATCTTTTTGGTTAGCAACGTTGCTACAGCACTACATCCACGTTCAGAGAAATACGACGATAGGAATGCTATCAGAGATCGCTGAACAATCGACCATAATTTTCACGAAGAAAACTTTCAAATTTTTAAAACTTTTCACTGATATTTTTCTAATTTGATGTTTTTTGAAATCTGAGTATACTGTGAAAAAGTAGAGTATTCAAGCTTCTATTTTTTTTATTGGTCTCTCTTAGTCTCTTGGTTGCAAAGTTAATGTAATTTGAATACAATCATTTTTTATCATAAAATACAGCGTTCTCTTTAATCTTTTGTACTAGTGTAGTAGGTATTTTAGTTTGAAATATCAGGAAAACAATTTTTTTTCCTTTTTTTTTTTAATCAGCCATCGCCTTCCTAGACTGCGAAGTTCTGATTTATTTTTGAAGTGGAGTTGTGTGGAACAGAAAGTAATAATACTAGTAACATAGATATCATAGATATCGTTTCCAGAACAAAGTAACGAGAGGAATTGCAGAGGCACCGTGGTTTACACGGAATGATGAAATTCATGAATATCTGGAGCTTCTGATGGTTCGTGAGATTGTGAGACAGCGCAGTGTTAAATACCACTTGAAAATCACGTCAACCACTTAGCAATCAATCTGCTTGATAACAGCAGGGACGACCGAAGATTGAAACCCTGTGTTTGATTTAGGGAATACTGAATGACAGTTTGATAAATGACAACGTCAAATCTAGTGATATAATTCTTGTTTACTTTATTTTTTGTTTGTTTGACTATTTATTTGTTTATTGGTTTCTTTTTTTATGAATATTTTGTTTTTATGGTCTATGAAGTGTTGACAGAAATATTTTTTCTAATGAACTTTAAGATTACAGCTTACTGTTAACTATTATTATGAATTACTTATGGGAGTTCCTTAAGAACTTCTTATCATGTGCTTCTTATCAAACGATTTACTTATGGTTCCATTTAAGGAGTCGATTGTATAAATACTGGTTATAAAACAAAATAAAACATATCACTGCACGGAATTAACGTAACAAGTTAGCTGTATTGACACATACACACACACACACACACACACACACACACACACACACACACACACACACACACACACACACACACACACACACACACACACACACACACACACACACACACACACACACACACACACACAGACAGAGAGAGAGAGAGAGAGAGAGAGAGAGAGAGAGAGAGAGAGAGTGTGTGTCTATTCCGCTCTTCACGGCAATATGAATTATCTTAATCATATACATTAAATTATGAAATAATTTTTTTAATAACTTGTTATTCAGTATTATTTACATACCTGTTTCTTAGTTGGTTACCGTTTATGGATTTTGTATGTTTTAATTATAGTATATTTTTCATTTAAGCAATAGAAATGAGATGAAACTAGCTAATAAACCTAATTGTTTACAAAAAAACCTAAAGGTAATAATTTTATTTATTTATATTACAACAAAGAAATTTAACTTTTGGAAAAACGTTTGTTAATGAGAAATTTAATATTTTAAAAGGCAGTAAATATTTCAGTATATATATTGCAGTTAAATAAATGATGAAAGATGAATTTCATCGTGTGTGAAAAATGTAAAATCTCACCGGGGTTCAAGCCAAAACCTACCAGGTGAAATGCAGAGATGTTCATTCATTCTGCCGTTAGTATACTTTGCCAACATTTGTGGCAGAAATTACTATGAATGTAAAAGTTTTATTTAAAAAATAAAGATTGACTGAAGAATACAGAATAATTTAGTCAAATTAATACAAAAGAACCATAAATTTAGGGTGTTAATAGTTAATATTTCGTTTTTATAATTAAATAAATTAAAACAATGAATAAAAATAAATTATTTAATTCAGAGGTAACAGTTTACATCACTAAATGCAGTAAATTTTTCTTATTTACGTCAATACTATAAGTAGTTCTTATTTAATTATGATAAAGCGTTTATTTTTATAGAAATTTATAAAGTAAAATTTTAAAATAAAAATACTTCTATTAACCAAACAAAATTAGTAATCTTTTTTTTAATTTTATCTGTTATTAAACCTAATAATATAAAGGATGAACAGTTATTTCCTTTTTCAATTAGAACAGGCGACTTTAACGGCATTTGTCCTTTGCACAAGTTGTAATCATTCTTAGGATGACTTATTTTACTTCCAGTTCAGATATAAAAAAAAGAAAAGAAATTTTCCAATTACCTTCAATATTATACGTGATTAAAATTCTTCCTTCTCATGATCGATAGGCCATGAATATTTTAATATTATAAATATTATAATATGAAAATAAAAATTATTGGAGAACATTTATCAATAACTGATGTACTGATGATAGGTATCATTCTATTTTAACCATTTATTAATTTACTCAGATACCTATAAATATTTTATGTATTGTAATCAAATAATTGTATATTGGCATAAAAAATAAAACACTTCCAACAAAGATATATAACAATTCTCAACAATAATAACGTTTCGTGACAGTTTTATTAAAGAAAAAGAAAAGGGAACTGTTTCCCGTAGTTTCTTTCTAGAATCGAATATTTTATTTTAAATCAACAAAAATTAAGTTCCCAGAAACTCATGTCACATTCAGTCCAATGAATAACATTTTCATTACGTTCACCATGTAGATTGGTTGTATCATCACTCTTAGAACTAAAATGTTTTCATTAATTTATTCCTAATCTTTTAGCCAACATCAGTTGTTACAGATAAGATAGTAAGATACATCCATAAGAAAAACTAATATGTAAATTTATTTATATGTGTATGTAATAATAAATGAAGCTCTATTGATATCAAAAGGCTTGCGTTTGAGTCATTGGTGGTGTAAATGAAGATATGGGTATAAGAAGAGGGGTGAAAGAGGGTTGTATTCTGTACCCGTTCATTTTTAATATCTAATCTGAATATATATTCAAAAAAGCTATCGCAGATCGAGAGGAATGTATAAAGGTCGATGATGCTCCAGTTAACAATCTTCTATATGCTGATGATACTGTATTATTGTTAGCGGAAACTCAAGAGAGTATGGAAATATACTCTTACATCAAGTTGTTATGACGTGAGAGAAGTATGGCTTACGTCTGAACACCAGAAAGGCTAAGTACATGGTTTTCAGTAAGTATCAAGTACGTGGTGTCATTTTACATGTTGTGATGCTAAAAAGGGTGAAAAAGCACTCTTGTGTATTTGTGGAGTAATAACAGTATTAATTGTGTATTGATGAGCGGTGGGATCGCAGTCTAGAAATAAATGTAGAATCGGCCTTCTTTCGATTTATAAACGTGCTTTTGTCATCTGACGTTTCATTAGACCTGTGAACAGAAATGTTCAGTGGTATAGCGTGGAATCGTGGACACATCTACTAAAAAGCTTGAAGCCTTCGAGATGCGGTCTTACAGATGTCTTCTAAATATGAGTTGGATGAACATATGTTGGATGAACATAGAGATGAAACGATTGTAAGCCGAATGAAAAAGAAACAAAAATCATAGGCTATGAGGATAGTAAAAATTCGGAATTACCCTATTTTGGGCACATCATGAAACATTCAAATAAATACTTCCTGTTACATATAGTTATCCAGGAAACGATATCAAGATATTGTGATCCAGACAGGAGGAGGACATCATGGCTAAAAGATATGGTACAATGGTTTGGAATGTCAAAAACATCTTTTTTCAGAACACCAGTGAATAAAATTATGATCGCCAATATGATAACCAACGTTCGTAAAACGGATAAAGAAGAATAATAATAAAAAAATAAATAAAATAAAAATTAAAAATAAATAAATTATGTAAAAAACATATAATTTAGAAAAAAAACAGATAGACCAGAATAATATGGGTTTATTTTTAAAAATTAAATCTTTAAAAATAAAATTATGTAGTGTGGTATTCATCCATCACGAACTAATCTTTTGGCAAAACAAAAGTCATGAATTAAATTTATTCTTAGGTAAGAAAAAAATTACGAAAAGATTTGGAGATATGCATTTTGTATTTAAAAGTGGTATAAAATAAATGAGTAGAAGAGGAAAAACTGTAAAGAGATTCGTAAAAAATATAATCGGTTTACGTTTTGAAAAAAAAATTTATTGTAAGAAAAGAATTCACAAACTATTTCAATGTCAATGCAGATAAATTACTATTGATATGATGCAGATATTATATTACTCCTGATACAGTACAGTTATAGTATATATAATACCGATAAAATATCACTGCAATTTATTGTCTATTTTCTTTAAAAAAGAAATAGACGGTCGTGAGATGCATATATACTTGGTTCCTTTTTTCTTTTTCTTTTTAATAATATTTCAAGAGACGGATATTGTTATTCTGATGAAACAATGATTGGTATCTCACAAAGTGTGAGTGGTATACGTTTCAAGTAATATATACATTGCGATATTTCATTGATACCATCGTTTTCAACAATGACATTTAGTTGAAAACCAGATTTAATGAATTTATCGAATGGAAAAAAGTAAATGGGTTGGATTGAAATTTACAGCGTAAAATATTTATTGTTTTTTATTTCTTTTATCTTTAGCAAATCAGTGATTTTTTTCACAACATATTTTTTTGTTTTCAGTTTTGAAGCGAAACAGTTTTCTATTAATTAACAGCGAATGATGAATCTAAATAGGCCTGCTGGTATTGAAAGAAGTATTTCTCTCTCTCTCCGGGTATTTTGCGCGTGTATGTTTTCATATAAATACACACACACACACACACACACACACACACACACACACACACACACACACACACACACACACACACACACCTTCCCACGCTTCCCTATATAATATATCTTTGTTAATTATCAATCCATTATTATTAAGATATATATGGTATTTTTCTAAGTTACCTTGTATATTATTGGAAAATTCAAGAATTTCAATAAAATTTTTCCGATTATAGATATGGTTATTGTTAATGTGTTTAGCAAAATTAGACCTTTTTTATCTACTTGTAAAACTAAACAAAAAATATTTTTAGGAAAAATGGCAATTTCTTCTTCGTTCTCTCACTGTCCGCCATTACGTTATTTTTTATAAAAATTTATATCTCAAGTTCGGATAAACGAATCAAATTAATATTTGGTAAGCGTCTTAGTAATAAAATTTTAAAATTAGCAAAATCAGGACTTAAATACCTTCACAGATTACAAAATGGTGGCCATTTTTATTTTTCAATCCGTTATATCTCCATAAATTTTAGTTTTATCAATATTTATGTTTAAAATATTAAGCTTTTTATTTTGAACAAAATGAAATTTTATTTTTGAAAATCACTTAACAAATATCCAAGTTATGGCAGAAAATTGATATAATTATGTGTCTGTTTTCATATCCTCCACTTTACGTTCAATTCAATGAACTATTAATTGTATTTATTTATTGTTAATTCTAGTATTGTAAATTAGTAACTAATTATGAAATAATTTTCTCACAATAATAAACCTAATAATTATGACACAAATTTACAACATAAATCTTTTCTCATAACTCGACTATTTTTTAACCGAGTTAAAAAAACAAAATGCCATTTTGTTAAAAATAAAAGAATTAGTATTTTAGAAAATAACATAAGTTTTTGTAAAAATAATATTTATGCAGATATAACGGATTGAAAAATAACCATTTTGTAATTTGCAAAGGTATTTAAGTCCTGATTTTTTGCTAATTTTAAAACTTTATTACCAAGACGTTTACCAAATATTAATGTGATTTCTCTATCCAAACTTGAGATATAAATTATTATATAAAAATAACCAAATGGCGGACACGGGGAGAAGAAGGAGAAATAACTATTTTTCCCAAGGCTATTTATTGTTTAGTTTTACAAGTAGAATCCGAAAATGTATAGCCAGCCCACCATTTTAGAAAAATTCTGTATAGACATCATTTTATATATTGATAAATTAAAATTTAAAAAAAAGTAAAACCAAATATGCTGGCTCAAAAAAAAAAAAAGAAAAAGAAGTAAATAAAATTATTAAATATGTCCAAAGAAATAATTTTAGACAGACAATCTTTCAGAAAATTAGGAGATGAATCTAAATTTCCAGAAAAACAAAAAAAGAAAACGCGGAGGATAGATCAAAGAAAGAAGAGAAAAGTTAAGAGAAAGAATGAAAGTATTATAGAAAGAAAGAAAACAGAATTGCACTGATTTTTGCGAACAGAAGTCCGAACGCAAAAAGAAAAATCTGATGTGGGTGGACACTACAACTTCCTTCTACGCCTATTAAATTACATATACACATTTTTTTTAAATGAAAAGTTCATAAAATTTTATTTCATTAATAACTTCTGATATTTTTTCATTTTCTTTTTTTAATTATTTTTATTGAACTATTATTAATGGTATTTTTTTTTTTTTTACAGAGGTTAATAATTGTTAATAAAAATCAATATATTTAAATTAAAAAAAAAGTAAAAAAAAGAAGAGGAACTCGAATTCAAACCGATGTGCCTTCCCCCTGTAAGATCCAAATATTTCATTAATTAAAATTTTATTTGGCTATAACTCTGGAACCAATGAAAATAATTAACACTTATGATATATCGTTGAAAAGCTCTCAATGAGGGCTTATTACTGCATTTAAGAAAAAGTCCAAAATCCAAATTTTTGAATTTTGGGCGTTTTTAAACACTTTTGGTCCAGTGGATTGCAATCACAAAGAGAGGTACACAACTAGATGTTACAACAGTTCTAAATCCAAAATTTCAATTTCTTACGGCTAAGATTGGGGCAATTACTGTAAAGCAACAAGTTAATTTAATTTACCTCTCTGTTCAGAAACAACACAGTTTACACATACATTTACTTAATAAAGAGTCTAAGATATTATTATCAAAATAATTTATATTTGTTTGAAAATCCTACAAAATTAAAAAAAATTATATAAATATCAGTGTTACATTTATTACATTATTTTTATTCGTATAGATTTTAAATGTCAGTTCAAATTCGTTACTGGAATTTTCCAATACTTTCTTACTATTTTTTCCCAGAACTTCTTTTACTAAATTCAATATTTTCTTAATAAATTATTGTTGATGTAATTTTCATGTAAACCACTTAATTCCACTCTGTCAGAAATAGTGGTATCCCTTACAATCCCTACATACATATATGATACAAGCTAATTTATCAATGCAAATTATGAAAGTCTAAAATTGCAATTATTACTTCCTTGTACGAAGTAAAGGAAGTATTGTGATGGCGAAAAAATTGGGTTTTTGGATTTCAACGGAAATATCCATTTTGACCATCCATGAATCCATTTTGATTAGTTTCAGCGTGACGTCTGTATGTACGTATGTGCATATGTATTTCGCATAACTCAAAACCGATTAGCCGTAAGAAGTTGAAATTTCGGATTTAGATCTGTTGTAACATCTAGTTGTGTACCTCCCTTTCTGATTGCAATCGACTGGACCAAAATTGTCCAAAAAACTCCAAAATTCAAAAAAATTTGGATTTTGGACTTTTTCTTAAATGAAGTAGTAAGCCCTCATTGAGAGCTTTTCAACGATATATCATAACTTTTACTTATTTTCATTGGTTCCAGAGTTATAGCCGAATAAAATTTTAATTAATAAAATATTTGGGTCTTATAAGGGGAAGGCACATTGGTTTGAATTCGACTTCCTCTTCTTTTTTTTAACTTTTTTTTAAAATTTAATTATATTGATTTATTAAAAATTATTAACCTCTTATCATAAAAAAACACAATAAGTAATAGTTTAATAAAAACAATAAAAAAAAGAAAATGAAAAAATATCAGAAGTTATTAATGATTAAAATTTTATGTGGATTTAAAAAGAATGTGTATATGTAACTTAAATGGCGTACAAGGAAGTCGTGTGTCCACATCAGATTTTTATTTCAAATATAATTTCATCTCCTTTCTAATGTTACTTTTAATTAAACACATTTTACTACATACGAGTATATCTTCAGTTTTTCACTTTTAAAATAGTAATTCTTAATTGAAAAAAAAAAAAAATTGAAAAAGACCGATACTTGTAAAAGAATTCTGGTATGGTGAAGAAAACGACAAATACATTTTTTTTTAAGCAGTCAATAGGTATATTAAATATCTTTTAAGCGTTTCACACGGATATAAAACTGATTTCTGTTAAAAAGCAATAAAACTGGTAAAATATTATTTTTTCTTTACCTTTTTGAAAATAAATGAAATGAAATTGAATATATTAACAGGAAAATGACTTGGGAATAAAATACTCTAGATTTTGTACTGTTATTTGAAACAAGTTATTAAGCTTCATATCCACCGAGAAAAGTATAAAACTTAAATGAAAAAATATTAAATTACAATTATGATGTCTACTGGATGATGAATAAAATCGTGTTAATGACGCGCTATGCTGAAAACCAATAACGATCTTTAAATTGTTGACAATAACAGACTAAACAATAAATAATCACAATTATAAGTGTTATAATAGTAATAACAGCAATAATTTGAATAGTGTTAGTTATTGTACAAAAAGTTTGCGAGTTAATTCGTTTCAAAAGTTCGAGAAGACTAACACAGAACAACTTATTCTTCTTGTCTAAGGTTAGATCAAACTTCTGAAATGATGTAAGAAATTTAATTATGCTACTAATTACCTTAATTACCCGGTTCACATAAACTATGCCGCTTAAAAATGACTGTCATTAACCTAAATCTCAGTAATCTCTTTTCTAGATTACAAACGATTCATTATTACGAATTTGAAACTTATTTTAAAAGATGGACCAATTGGTTCATCCCATCTCAACGAACATACTTATAATCTTTAGAATAAGTTTTTTCTTAAAACGTAAACAATCTATCTGTAAGTTTATCCCACTTGAGAAGTACATCTTATCTTCCTCGTGAATACATGAACTGAGATCACTTCATAAAATGAATAATCAAAAATTGAATTTACAAGTATCTTCAAAATTTGAAATGAAACTATAAAATACTAAGAACACTAAGTAACTACATTTCTTCAGGCTGCTTAGTCTGCACGTTTTTCGATTTCCTCTCAATAATTACAATTTCTTTGTTATATCTGCTAAATTTGATCTTTGATGCACCGAAAGAGGTGTTCGTAAAAGTTGGCAACTCTCCAAACGACTCTATGACAAAGTTTGTTACAATAGAATCAATAACAAACTCTTATATGAGAATTTCAGTCTCGACTGTTCGAGAATAAGGTAAGTAATTTAAATATTCTGTTTGGTTCAAATCAGATGGATTTTAAAGTAGATTTTCTTCTCTTCTATTCAAAGAAGCGGATAGTATTACAAAGTTTGTCCAAATTTCTCAAGTAATAAACAAAATTACAAGACAAGTAAGTAATTAGAATAGTTGATCTTGAAGTCTATGTTAATCATAATATTTAAAGTTTCCATTTATAAATTTCGTCGATTAAACCTTGTCCTAGAAATATGTTTTCCATTTTAATTGTACACCTGACGTAAAAAATTACAATTACATGAAATTTCTGAACGATTTCATTTCTACTTCTTTGAACTAGAATACGCTCCTAATAACATTAAATAGCTGAAGTAGTCTTGAATTAATAAATAGCTGAAGTAGTCTGGAATTAAATAATTTATCTCCCAAAAGATAAAAAAAATAAAGCATTAAGATGTAATTTCAGCTGAGGTAATTTATGAAATATCGAGAGTTCTATTATTTATAATACACATATTTAATTCTACATTCAAAATAATTCCTGTTCGATGGAAATCCTCATTAATTAAATTGATCCAAATACCCTATAAACCAACCTAACATCCAATTTCTACCTTCCGATAAGTGTTCTCTTAAATATCTTAAGTTTTTTAGAAACTTATTCTCTGGCGAAAAAAACATTTTTGTTCAAGACATCGGTATCCTTCCGATCACTACTTTTATTTTAAATTGTTCATTGAATTCATATTGTTTGATTTCTTTTGTTACTTCTTCAGAAAAATAGCCCCTATGCATCTCGTTAATGTGAGTTATACATTTGATACAGTTGACTGAAGAACTTTTATAAATTCCCTCTCTTTCTCTAATCTAATACTATTATCCTCAATCTTTTTTGTAGGGACGATACTTCTCAGTTTCCCAAGGTACTATCCATTCTAATCTTAATACCTTCTAGCAAGTAAAGATTCATCCTGACTTCTCATGTATGTGTATATGTATATATATGTATTCTGACATGCGTACAGACGCTATAAAACTCTACTAGCTAGTAGTAGTAGTATCTCCTATGAGATGATACCTGATGTTATCATCAGCTACTCTAAAATCACTGGACCTCTCAAAATCTGCAGCATCTTCGCCGATAAAATTCAGCCATTGTTTATAAAATGACGGATTAAAATCAGCACGATTAAAACGTCCCAGATTGTGTTTACCTTGCGCAAACAATCCAGTCCAGCAGATTTCCTCGGCAGCAATATTATTTTGAAAAGTTAGTTATTCTGAACTGTGCGTTGAATCACAAAATTAATTATAAAGTAAAAAACGCAAGAACTATCGCATGAAAATAAACAAGAACAAAACAAAAGTAATGAAATATAGTAGAAATAACACAGATGGACCACTGAATGTGAAAATAGGAGGAGAAAAGATTGTGGAGGTAGAAGAATTTTGTTATTTGGGAAGTAGAATTATTAAAGATGGACGAAGCAGGAGCGATATAAAATGCCGAATAGCACAAGCGAAACGAGCCTTCAGTAAGAAATATAATTTGCTTACATCAAAAATTAATTTAAATGTCAGGAAAAGATTTTTGAAAGTATATGTTTGGAGTGTCGCTTTATATGGAAGTGAAACTTGGACAATCGGAGTATCTGAGAAGAAAAGATTAGAAGCTTTTGAAATGTGGTGCTATAGGAGAATGTTAAAAATCAGATGGGTGGATAAAGTGACAAATGAAGAGGTATTGCGGCAAATAGATGAAGAAAGAAGCATTTGGAAAAATATAGTTAAAAGAAGAGACAAACTTATAGGCCACATACTAAGGCATCCCGGAATAGTCGCTTTAATATTGGAAGGACAGGTAGAAGGAAAAAATTGTGTAGGCAGGCCCGTTTGGAATATGTAAAAAAAATTGTTACGGATGTAGGATGTAGAGGGTATACTGAAATGAAACGACTAGCACTAGATAGGGAATCTTGGAGAGCTGCATAAAACCAGTCAAATGACTGAAGACAAAATAAAGTAAAAAAATATATACGATTCAAGTCTTATATTAATTATTTTTTTAAATATAAACAAATTAAAAGATTAATATATGAAGTTACGAAATATAAAAAATAACTAGAAAACAGTAAATAGTATAGAAGGCGTTATGAAAAATTATTTGGGTATATATTTATGTATACATTGAACGAGATGCAGAAAATTCAAGTTTAAAAAAAAAAATAGAATGTTATGTAACCACTTTAGTAGATATAAGTAATTTTATTTGTTGTAAACATAAACACAGCAAGTCTACACAATATTGATAATGAATAATGTGCTTATCCAGTCCTGGTTAAAAACATCCAACATCGAAAGGAATTGTGGACGGTGTCCTACTGTTTTCAAAGGTTCTGAGGTTCTCCTTTTGATTGGAGTTATTAGTTCCATTTTTTTGTTACTTTACAACATCCAATCATTTCTCCCTATAATTTGCCCTATTTTTTCTTTCTACCTCGGTGATTTTCCAAGTATCGTCCGTCTACACGTGATATAGATATGAAAACATCTTTTGGTTAAGAGTCTACATAGCTGTTCAGAACCTGTGTCTCCTAACCTATCCATTTATTTACCGAGCCTCATTCATTTTCTTAATGTGATACAATGTAAGAAAACATTAGAGGGATAAAAAGATAGAGAATATGCCGTATTTTTATGAAAATGGGGAGAGAATATTAAAATATTTTTAAAATTTTAACTAAAGTACAAGATTTAATTTAATAAATATGGATTACTTATTCTAAAACATATTAATCTAATAAAAAAAATAAAAAATTATTTATCTTATATAATATTTATGAAAAAAATTAAGGCAGTGTATACATTATTATTGCTGAGCACGTTTAAATATTCGTGCGTCATTCATAACAGTTATCAATAACATTCAGTGACATTGTATATGTATATAAAATGAAGGTAAGCAAAACATTGTTTTTACGACACACGTTCAATAACAGAAGATATTTATTTTATTGATTGTTCTTAATTAGTAACTTTGTTTTCATAAAATTTTTGTTTACTGTTGACAATTGCTTTTTATCTAAAAAAATATTAGTGTAATTACAACTTACCTGACGGATTAACACCTAAGGTAAATTTTCAATATATATTTCTTTATGAAGATTATTTAATTTAATACCGGAAGGAAGTATAGATAACAGCCGGTGAGAGGATTACAATACATTAAGCAAATAATTAGATTTAAAATGTAATAAATGTTTGGAAATTAAAATATTACTAAGAAACAGTACGGTAGAGAATACGGAGTAGCGTATTAAATATGCAATGCGATTTTTGACAAAAAAAAACCCAAAAAGCAGTGTAGATTGTTAGAGTTTCCGACACAGCATACTTCATAAAGTATACAATAACTTAACTCCAAATATCAATTCAAATTACTCTTGGGTGTTCAATCTTTTATACAGAAATAAGCACTTATTGTTTACATTTTAATCCTATTTTCTAAAAAAATCAGATGTCTTAAAAAACCAAGAAAAATTTAAAACTGATTTAAGGTTTCTCCATGTATCTGGCTGGTTGTCTGATGGTTGTTCGTCAAAATATGATGGAGATGAGTGGTAAATAGATCATTCATTTAGAAGAGGGATAGGAAATACTCTCCCCTCCAAAAGGTTTGACAAAGTATATCCCATTGCCTTCTAGAACTCTGTAACAGCTGATTGTACCATCAGAAAGATGATTCCAGTATTTGGGCTGATGCTTATGTTAAGCAATTGCATTAAAATGTATAATTTAACTAATTGAAACTTTTAATGTTTATAATCCGTTTAATCTTTTAACATATGAAAGTAACGTATAAATAGCTATCTGTTATAAACAGATGATTTATGTAACCCAAATTTGACTATATATATATATTTTTATTTACTACTTATTAAGCAACGTTATTTTATGTACATTTCGAATTTATAAAATTAGGCCTTTAATATTTATAATATAATGTAATATTACATAGAATTGGGCAGAGTAATGTTTAACCCTTTTGAAAAACTTATATTCATTTTGCCTATTATAAATTTAATCGGGTGATTTTCATTTGTTAAATCAATTGGCTGAAGTAATTCTCTAGATACAACTCTTAAGATAATGTTAGCTATTAAAGAATGTAAACTAATGTTAATAAAATCTCCTTTAGAAACAATATCACCTTCTAATAACTCTTGATACAATTTTCTTATTTTAAACGTATAAAATTTAATAAAAATGAAAGAAAAACACGTCATATCTGTTGATATAGCAAGAAATTAATATCTTACCATATCTGATATTTATTTACTTAACACTCAAAGAGAAAACAAACAAGTTTTAAATATAATTTTAATTGATGTGATTTTTATACCCTTTTTTTCAGGATTTCAGGATATGCGGGAAAAATAATTTTCATTTTTAGTTTTAAGAAAATAAGTTGTTTTTATACATATTTTTGGTAATTTTGGGAAAAGGCAATTAAAGGGAAAATGTTTTATAAATATGAAAGAATACCTGGATAAAAACGGAATTATTTCTGTAAAATTCTATCACAATCCCAGTTAATACATACGTTCGAACCGACAAAGACTTATTTATCCGGCGAATACAACTAGAATAGTTGGGGGAAAGAAATATTTAAAGGGGAAAAATGCTGATCAAATTAAAAATGGGGATATTGAGTTTTCTGAAAATCTTTACATTGGTCTAGAATCCAACTGGAACATCTAGACCAGCATTTCTCAACCTGTATCGCAACCCCCAGTGGGGTGAATTTACCTCACTGGAGTAAATTTGTCGGATCGGGGGGCGAAATTATCCGAGAAATTTATAGGTAAACAGTAATAAAATCAATTGATGGAGAAAAATATCAATTATAAATATTTTACTTACATCTGTAAGTACGTATGTAAAGAAAATAAATTAATGAAATGATTGCATTTGTTTTTCATTTAAAAGTTTCTCCATAAGTGAATCTATGTTAGAAACAACAAAAGCAAATTGTTTTCAAGTGACGAAAGACGATTCCTATACTTAGTTTTTAGCTGCAGCCATAGACAAAAGACCCTTTTCACAGAGGTAAGACTTGGTGAAAGGGATTAATATTTTCATTGCTTCTGTGACTAAATTTCCATATTAACTCGACGAGCAAGCCAATATGTATCTTAAGATGTGAATTGTATGTAACATTTTATCGGTAGATATTTCGATGAGATGTTAATCTCAACTGATAACTTAGCAGCTAGAACAACGTTTCCACTAAATGGATTCAGTACCCATCTCTTCGAGAAACCATTTTTCTCTTCCTGGATTTACTCCGCCAAGAGAATTTTTTTTATGTTCGAACATGACGCTCTCAGAGCAAATATTCTGCAAGCAGACCAAATTACAAGGAGTACATACACATCATGTTGGAACCTGTAAATTGTTTATGTTTGTATATTTCATACACGAATATTCATATACGTCGTTATCAACGCAACTAAATAGTTTTAACTAGGTTTCATTGGGTTGGGGTGTTGCAACGTATTCACTATATATTTTCTTTAATTTTTGGGGTTCATGAAGCTAACAAATTTGAGAATAACCGATCTAGACCAAAGAAAATGTCCACAATATTTTAAAATTACAGATCCCGGACCTAAAATCCGGAAAAGTTTATTAGAAATTTTCTTTTCATATTTTCGTCTATATTGAAGATGGTGTTAGATTTAGAGAAAATATTACACAAGCAAATTTGTTCATCTTAACATATATATGAATACGCTAAAAAAACTTTTCTTAAAATTTATTCAGTGCCTCTAAAAATTATATATTGTTTTTTGTCTCTTAACTCTTATAATTTTTATTAACAGATGGGAAAGTCATGGAACAGTTTGCCAGCTTTAATAGACTTATAAATATGTATACAAATTATTTACTTTCTACCAAGATAACATATAATTTCATTATATTACACAAATGATAATGATGTGCTGCTATCAACAATAGAATCGGTAAAATAAACTCCTCAATTAACAAAGTCCTTTTGAAAAAAAAATAAAAAAAAATTGTTGTCGATTACTTCATTAACAATGAAAGCGTTATTAATAAGTGATTATCATCAAAATATTCTGTCTCCAGTAGGAAATAAATAATTTTTACTTTTATGTAACATAGGACACTGGAAATTATAACATATTAACATGATTTTGTTAATTTTTTTACAAAAATATATTTTTTTTCAGCAATTATTTTTTTTAGCGCTTACGAATTGTTTTTACAAGGAAGTAAAAAAAAAGAAAGATTGTTGGATTATTCAACATAAGTTTTGTTCATTATGAAAAAATATTTAATAACATTCATACGTACGTATAAACAGTAAATATGTATAAATATATAAATAACTGCTTGTTCTTCATTACTGTCAAATTTACAAAGGATAAAAATATAATAAATATCATTTTCAACAAAACATTACCAGAATTTCTTTACAGAATAATTATTTGGTTTTATAATTTACAATTTTTTATTGCTGTAAAAGCAATTAAGACCATAAACTGCTTTTAAACAGTGTTAAAGACTAACCTGTAATAAAACGTGCTGGCGATATTTAGTACTTTATTTGCTAATGCAAAAATATCGCACAGGTTCTTTTTTTTACAAAAAGAGTATAATTTCCCTACATCTAATATTTTACAATTATTAAAGCGTAAAACCCACCCTAATATATGGTACAACGTGATATATATATATATATATAAAAATAAATGGACAAAACTAACAAGATTTTACGATTTTTTAACTAATCATTTTAGGAATATATTTACGGTTTACAAAAATCATTCTAATTGAATCACCTTTTCATCTTTAAACTTGAATTACCAACGGTGAGTTTCTTCATAAACTATAGCTTATTATATCGAATCAACATGAATCTTAACGATTATAAGAATATCCCGAGTAAAGAAATAGCATTGTTTAAAAATCTTTATAATCTAGCTCCATTAATAATTCTTTTAATTAAATTTCATAATACTTCATTATTTAAATAAATAATGAACTAATAACTAAATTTTTAATTTTGAAAACGAATAATAAATTTTCCCCATGTTTATTTATGAAAATTTCTAACTACAACTAAGAAATAATTAAACTAATATCAGCAAATAAAAAGAATTTGATATTTTTCAAAACATGTGAATTATGGCAGATAATCTATAGAAATTATAAATAATAGTTATCCGAAAATAAAGCCTGGTGAAATATAAGGCCTTCTCTATTTTTAAATATTTAAGTAGCAGCATATTATGTAATTTGAAGTATGAATTCATATATATATATATATATATATATATAGATGTAGCTATTCAAAGGCACTGTACAGAGCGATTGTTGACGAGTTAAGAGAGTAGTCCTCAAGTGAACTTTTTGTTTTTCCTGTTTAGCCTCCGGTAATTACCTTTCAGATAATACTTCAGAGGATGATATGTATGAGTGTAAATGAAGTGTAGTCTTATACAGTCTCAGTTCGACCATTCCTGAGATGTGTGGTTAATTGAAACCCAACCACCAAAGAACACCGGTATCCACGATCTAGTATTCAAATCCGTGTAAAAATAACTGACTTTACTAGGACTTGAACGCTGGAACTCTCGACTTCCAAATCAGATGATTTGGGAAGACGCGTTCACTACTAGACCAACCCGGTGGTTAGTTCTCAAGTGAACTGTGTTTACTGAATTGAACGCTGCTGAACTGTATTTATGCGGTATCATAATTCTTTGCAGAATAAAGCTGGATATTTCATGCGTGTATAAAGTATTTTACAGATTTAATTTAAAAAAAAATTATGCCGCAACAAAATTAACCCTATTATTTTATTATCATTATTATTTGGTCGTCCTCCGTTATCCTTCCTCCAGTCCGTCGAACGTCATTAATCAACGATTTATATTACATTTATTTCTGCAAGTGACTGTATTAATGAAATTTATGACTAAAGTACATAATCATTCCTGTTTATGTTTAAAATAGTTCCCACCAAGAGGTTGATGCATTTATAATTATTACGTTAGGCTTTAGCAAGCATGTTCATACTTTTCTGATTAACATCATCATGCTCTGGGTACTATTATTTGAATTTTTGAAATTTATCTTTAAAATTTTATTAGTATAAAGTAGTTATTTGAGCTGTTGTACTGTTATTGTCGCCGTTATAGCAATTATTACAATTCGGCATCGTTACGGATCTCCCTACGAAAGTGTTTGAATTGTTTGATAAACTGAATTGCATTCATTTAAACTGTATAATCAGGAGCAAGACGTAGCGTTAGATATTTAGAATTACAGAGAGTAGTGGTGTAAGAAAAGGCAGTACATATTTATTTTTGTACAGATGTATTTATTAGCACATTTTTTATTTTTTTCAAATGGAATGTAGTTTTTTTAAGTTGATTTTTTGTTGGACAAAAAACGCTCCGGCATTATCATCGCCCGAACACGATGTATTTGTTTTAATAAACTAAATTTTAACATTTTAAAATTTAAAATTTAATAAAAACGCCCGGAAAACAAAACATGAAGTACAAATACAAAACCTAATAGAATAAAAAAATTAATACAAAATAAAAACTTAAAATTAAAAACGAAATCAAATAAACGGAAATATTAAAATGGAATGTAACAATCTAAGAATTTAAAAAATAATTTTCCCAAAATGTTAGTCCAATTTTCTGCCAGAAATACGCACAAAGTAACTGGTGAAAGGATAATTGAGGGAGCCCGACTATTTTTCACCGTAGTATTACTAATTTAAACTTTATTTCATTGAAAGTTCTGCATCCACGTTGTTTTGTAAACGTAATCAAATTTAATATAATAAAAAATATTTACTAAGTACATTATTTGTATTAAATAAGTAAACATTTATTAAAACATTATTTTAACATTTTTATTATTTACTTAATAATATTAAATATTAAAATTAAATTTATTTAATATTAAATATTAATATATTTTTAATTAAAATTTGTGCAGTATTTTGCGATGGCAACCTGTCAAATAATATATTATTATAATATTGTTAATCAGTATATCACTGTTATTATTCAAATCAATATTAAAAACCATATTTGTTAAGAGTCTAAACGGAAATGCATAACTCATGAGTTTTAACCATTCTGCATGACTCATCTGTGTTTTTTCTAAATTCTGATTTTAAAAATTATTTTTTTTGTGTTTAAACTTGGCAATAAATGTTTTCAACCACAATCTTAAACATTTAAATTAGAATTTAAAAAAGGTAATGCAAGCAGATATAAATTATATTTTAAAACAAAACATCCTTAAATCTTCATAAAAGTTGTAAAAATTTGTGTAGACAGGAATTTTGATTAAAAAATAATTTTTATAAGTCTAATGTTACCATTTGAATTGAATTAAAAATATTGTCTTATTTACATCGGGAGAATAGTAATAAACATAAACGTAAGCAGAGTACAAATCATCGCAACATAAATGCAACAATTTAACCGAGTATTTTTTTCAAAAAAATTCTTAGAAGTAAGTCATTTAGATGACAGTTGTAGTATAAAATCAAATGAAATTCGTTTATCTTTTCAATAAAATTTTTTTGGTACTAATTCCAGAAAAAAAATGTTTAGTTTGGTTATTCCTAACTTGTAAAGCCCGTTAATGTTATGTAAGTACAAGGGTCATCTAATAAATAAAAAGAGACAAATAAAAAGTAGAAAAGGATTATTTATTCAATGAAAATGAAAGTAATGCTACTTTACCGCAAAACCCTCCTCAACATTAAGACATTTGTTCTATTTTTCTGTGAACTTTCTTATTCCAGTAGTAAAGAATTGTTCATCTCGGTGGCTGAGCCATTTTTTTTACCGTTTTCTTAACTCGGCACATTGTTGCCAAATTTAGTGCTACGTAAAACCTGTTTGAGAGATAAAAAAAAGATGATCAGAGATCGGGACTAAAAGATGGATGTGACAACTCCTACCGATCCGAATTTTGAATAGGTTCCCGTGTTTTTTGAGCGGTATGAGGTGGGCGTGATCATGCGGAAGACAATTCTTTTGCATGAACATCCTGGTTTTCTTTTGAAAGATAACCAGGACGTTTCCTCCATATTTCGCATTTCATTTTATTTTCTGTAGGTTACAATAGAACTCACTAGCGATTGTGCGTCGTCCATCCAAATGGTAACAATAAGTTTAATTTTTATAGACCCAAAACACTTTTAGCAATACTTTAACAGCTGACATAAAGGTTTCGAATTTTTCCTGGTGGGCGAACTGGGATGTTTTCATTCCATACTCTGACCGTTTCGACTCCGGCTTTAAATAATGAACCGGAGGTTCTTTACAAGTTATTTGCGATTTAAAAACGTATTACCTTTCTCTAAAAGCCGTTGTTTAAGTTTCTTACAAATGTGAATTGGGGTTTCTTCATGATTCTCAGTCTATTATTTGAATAAATTTTGCAGTAATTCAGCTTATCATAAATAATGTAACGGACAATGCCGATATACACAGTATAAATATCAGTAATTTCTAAAATTTTACTGCGTCTGACCTTGCAAATAAGACTACTTTATCCGATTTTCCAAAGCGTCAGTGGAAACTTCACCGGTCTTCCTCTGCAATGAAAATCGGGGATTTATTATTCCACTCTGTTTGAACTGTTTGACAGGCTCACAACAATTTTCACAGTTGATACACTTTTTACCATACAGTTTTAAGATCCCAGATTGAATTTCGACCTACAGAAAATAAAATGTTATCACAGCACGCTGTTCTTCCACGGTACATGTTTCAAGTGGAGGTGACATTTTGAAATAAACAAAACGAGATTATAATAATTGAAATTCTATTCGAACAACTAATATTTTCTGTCAACTTGAACGTCAGACAGTTTCAGTTTATTCTATTAATTAAGATGTCATTTGTTTCTTTAATTGTCGAATAACCTTCTCTTATTTAATAAATTATACTATTAATTATCCTTTCATAAATAGTTGCCATATTTAAAAAAAATTAAATTAAACTAAAAAATTAAATATATTTGCTAGTTAAATTTTTTGTTTATATATGTACTGAAATGCTATTTTAATAATCTATTCTGATGTATGTTATTTTTTATGCAGTATTATTATCTTATTTTCGGGAAACATATTCAAATAAAAACTTAATCCAAAATATCCAAAGTAGTAACGATTATTCTGTTGTATGTACACGATTTTATTTAAATTCAATAAAACATTATGAGGAAAAGTGTCGAAGAATAATCACCAGAGATAATAATCCCATTTGTACAAAAGGAGAAGATGGTACAAAAAAAACTTTTTGTAACGAAAGCGAGTGGAAAGTAATTTGTTGTCAAGAAAATAAAGGTCAGTATTTTTATGATCAGATCAAAAATATTTATATTATCAACATATTTTACGGACGTTCTCTTTCGTATGAATCTATCAACATTTGTACATTAAATGTAAAAATAAAATCAATAAAATAATAATTATTAAAAAAATCAAATTACGCAAAGAAATCACAAAAAAGCAAAGCAGCAAATCGGAGCTTTGGTGAACGAACGTTTGTATATGAATCTGATGACGCTAACACATATCGTCTTGTTATGAATAGACCGGTACATAATTTTTTACATGTAATGTCATTTAATAAGCCTAATAATCAATCATTTTTAATTTCATTATTTATTGCTCAATATCTATTGTCATTTTCAGAAATGAGCAGCTTATGGATTTTTTCTTCATAAAACTTTCGAGAAAGTCACGAGAAAATTGTGTACAAACTCCTCTACTTCGTTGTCGCTCTTGAATCGATGACCTCCCAGAGCCTCTTTCATTGACTCGAGCATAAAAAATTGCGAGGAGATAAATTTAGGCTGTACGGAGGATATTCTAAGGTTTCCTAGTAAATTTCTCTAGTTTAAACAGAATGGTAACGGAAATGTGAAGCCTGGCTTTATCGTGAAAGAGAAACACATCTCCGTTTGACTGACTGCGCTTTTTATTCTTAAAGGCGGCTTTTGCTTTGTCCAAGATGACATATAGCGCAGCGTTTACAGCGTGACGTTCGTGGAGAAACTTGATGAGCAATACGGCTTTTCAGTTTCAAAAGACGCTTGCGAGGACTTTTCCAAGTGACACGCGTTTTTACTTTTACAGAGCAGGCTCTCGTTTCGTATACGTATAAATATATAAAAGGTTTTGATGTTATAAAGTAGGTAATAATGCTATTATAACTAAATTATTTACTTATTTTAAAATTTAATTAAAACGTTTCTGTTAATAAAACAAATTTAACAAAAAAATCTTATTTGGGATTAGTTAATAAATAACATTCATTGGCTATGTTTGACATATTTAATGTTACATATTAAAATTCTGGAGAGTACTACAGAAGAGCAGGTCTATTGGGTGGTAAAAGGATGGTAAAATGTAGCTTTTAAAAAACTGTTTATTTTGGAAAATAAGATTTAAAATAAGATTAATAAGTTTACAATATGACGTTTTTTTAAAGCTTTTAACATTCTTTACAATTTGGCCATTTTTATTCTGTACGATAAGATCTAACCAAATCGTTAAGTTTTCACGCTAATTTTATACGACTAACATAAATCCAAAGATGTAAAAAAATTTTACAATTTTTTTCAAGTTTTTTTTATAGTATGATCAAATTGACCAAATTATGGACAAAATAACAACTTTCTTTTTTAATTATTATTAAAAATAACTCTGTAATGGTTTGAAATGACGTTTAATAAGTTTGAAATGACATGATGAACTTTAATCATTTTATTCAATGTCTATTTTTTAGAATAAGAAGAAGGAATTTTTATGGCCTTGTAAATATTTGGAATCTTTTTTATAAAAAAAGATAAATAATAATATTTCTTTTTATTCCAAGAATTAAAACTAAACTTAACAATTAAAATTATGCCTCTATTAATAAAGTAGAGAGTAAAATAAAATGGTAAGCCTGTTTATCTACGTGTAGTTTTTGCTAATAAAAAAAAAGAGAATAATGTAAAAGCTTATTATTTAACCGACCCCGGAACTGAAAAATAAAAGAAGAATTTCCATGGGAATACTACAATTTTTATCTTTGTTTTTAAAATTTCGTTATATGAATTTAGTTACAAAGTTGAAATTACAAAAATAATAAATAATAAAAAAAAACTACTTTTATTGATAAGCATTTACAATAATAATAATAATAATAATTGAGTTGTTCTCCTTAGTTTTCAAATCTTTTAACTTACATTAAACTATGTAATTCAGTAAATTTTATATAGGATATACTAGCATTATAAAAAAAAGAATCATCAATTCAATTATTCAACTGCTTATTTTCGATTATGAATAATATTTTTTTCATGTAATCGGTGCTAGTTACATATACAGTATACAGCTTGTATAAAAGTAAAAAGTATAATAAAAGTAGATAAATATTTTTAGAAGGTTTTAGAGTGAAGAAAAGTCTGAAATAGAGTGTTGCTTGTCCTCCCAACTCTTCTTCAGATTTAAGTAAATAAAATATTAAACGATTGGAAAAGGAAAAGTAAGCAAATGCATTTAGATTTCGATAATGGAGAGGCATATATTTCGTTAATCGTTGACGATCAAGAAAGTTTTGTGGAAGTTGAGGATAACATAACTTTTATGTTAAAAAGCTGAAAGGGAATACGAAAAGTGATATTTACAAATAAATCTGGATAAGACGAAGTATTTCCATATATTATATTATACTAATTATTGTATATTATATTATATTACTTTCATATGCTATCGAATAATAAGCCTCCTTGGTTCCATACCTCGGTTAGGTTTAATTATTTTAAATATTTATTATTCGCTGGTTCAATCAAATAAATAAAGTTTTTGTTTCAATTATAATATAAATTATTTTTATTATACTTTGAACTTGTAATTCATATATATATATATATCATTATTACATCAATTAATTGTACATTCGTAACAAAAACAAGTTGAGTCTTTGAAGGATGGAACAAGGCTGACTAAAAATAGGGCATTATACCAATTCAATTAATAAAAAAGGAGCAAATGAAACCTGAGTCTTAACATTTACTATACTATATGGAAATATACTATACGGAAGTATAGTATATACTATATTATAGTATATACTATATTATAGTATCTCCATGTAATATACTTCGAAGACGAGTATTTTCCGTGGTCGGAAAACAACGGAAGAGCATGCAAATGGGAAAGGAGATGATTCAATGAGTAAATGAATTCAACTACCTAAGTGTCGCGCCAATATCAGACGGAAGAGATGAGATTGCTATTTTAAATAAAGTCAAGGGTAAGTCTATTATATGGCAACTATAAAATGGCAAAGTGGCTTCTGTTCTCCGAAAATTCATACTACTTAGAAAGATGAAAAAAAAAAGATGTATTTGCTTCATTTAAATAGAGAAGAGTTGAGTACTATCCCGGAGGTTTTGACATTGAACAAAAACCTAAAAACAGCAACCTTAGCGGTGGATATGTTTTTGAAGATATGTTATCAGAGGAATCTGATGGATCGTGTAAGTAACCAAAGGATTAAGGACAAAATGGGAATCGTTGAGCACACAATTTAAAAGAAATGACTTGCGTGTTAAGGGTACATGCACAGAATGCATTATGGTTGGCTATCACAAAAGATTTAGGTGTGGACCCCACATTGCAAAAGGGAAAGACCAAAAAGTTAGTAGCAAGGCGGAGTGAATGAAGCAATAAAGAGAACACAATTAAATGATAAGGACGTTTTTAAAAAATAATTTTTTTGCGGTAAACGGTAACAATAATTGTACGTCACAACTGGATGAATAAGTAATTAATTTTTTTTTTAGTATTTTACGAATTAAAATTACAGTGGTGGACAAATCTGAATCTTTTAAGAGCATGAATTAAATTTTATTCAAAGAATTTTCTTTTCTAAAATATTTAATTTTATGTGACACTGGAAAATATAAAAAATCTACGTTACTAAATCTAACTAATATTGTTAACTATAAACTGGTTTACAAATTTCAACCATGTGAGAGATCAGAAGGAGTTCTTTATTGAGGGTTTAGATCCTACAGTAACTTATAATTATGTGTATGGGACTCCGAATGAATTAAAGTTACAGAAAATAACTTATTATTTACGTAGTAAATAATAACGTAAATTTACTGATACACTCATTTTATTTTTAATATTTTTACACATTTATTCAATAGATATTTTTTCATGTGATCTTACAATTTAATGAAAAACTCTAAAAAAATCTTTATAGCAGATAAACATCGAAACAAATTATGTAATTTTTATAATTTGAAAATTTTACATTTGCTAAAATATGTAAAGAAATTCATATGGTGTTTTGACCCTTTGATTTTCACTAATATTGTTCTTTTTGTTATATCTTCAGAATATTTATTTCAATGGGAAGGAAGTTGTGAAAAAGATTTACAGGAGTTGGAAGAAGAATTACCATACGATGAGGTATATCAAGATGAATAGTAAACTTAATGTTTAAAAGATTTAAAAAAAAATATATATATATAATAAAATAAACTATTATAAAATTCTCTATACTTATTCCACCTATTTCTCAGACACAAAATAATACACTCTTCTTTTAATTTTGGTTATTTACAATTTTTATTCTACTGTGCGCGTACAGTATATTGTTTACTAAGGAAAAAGGTTCTTAGTTAAATGATTTACATAATTTATTTTAGTCTTTTCTAAGATAGTGATACATTTAAAGCACCTGAGATACAAAAGACAGTTCAAAGTAGATTTGTTCAAGAAAATGTTATTTTTAAATGTTATTATTTTAAAGTTATACCATTCACAGTCACTACTTATAGAACATAAAATAATACATGTAATCTACTGAATCTTAATATAATAAAAGGTAGCAGTGATCAAGTGAAAAATGCTTTTCTTGTTTTATTCGCTAAGACTAAGCGAGAGATAAATTTTATAACAATTAATATTTATCAAAATATGGATGAATTATATTACAATTGTGTAATATAAATCTAATGTAAATTATAATGTGAAGATGATTGTGTATTAAATGATAATGCAATTAGCTGTGAATTATTTACAGTATTTGTATTTATTAACATATTAACTAGATAAAACATGTCCCAAAAAATCTTTAAAATGTAATTTAAAAATTAAAAGTTGAGTTCAGATATTACAATTCAGCATTTTCTGTCAAAAGTATAACACTTTGTTAGTTTTTTGTGTGCGTCCTAAATTATATAATACGTATATACAGGAATCCCTTGCCATTCACGGTTTTGATTACTCGCGGTTGCTTTTTTAACTGTAAAAAAAATATTTATATACAGTACACGTATAACATGGTTTTATCAGTTTATATGCAACACAATACAATCTTACTAGAATATATTAAGTAAAATAATACTGTATAAAACGTATAGCACACGAAAATACGTATGTTATTACAGTAGTTGTACGAATTTAAAAACGCTGTATAAATACCAGGTCGTTGTAATACTTAATTACAAAACAGACAGAACTCAGTTGAAAAACCCAAAGATGCTATGAGCGCATTCCTGCTACAAAGTACCTCTGCGTGAATACAAATGGACTTGTCCAAATAAAAGGTCAATGACATACAGTGTCTCTGTAAAGTGACGTCGAGGGTGTGACTGTTGTAGCATTGTGAGTTAGTTTTTACCTGGTGTTGTTTCTTCAGTTTCTATGCTTTATTTTTTTAGTTAGGATCAATTATTTTCGTGATACACGTACAATACGTAGTTAAATATAATACAGTAAATACGTATCTGATTTTTTGAGCCAAAATGTACGCGTGTACCGAAAAGAAAAGGCTAAAACGAGTCTTGCCTTTAATTTAAAAAAAATTAACTTCTCGATCGGCTTAAAAGTGGCAAAAGTGTAGCCTTAGTGGCAAGGTCTTTTAGAGTAAACGAGTCAACGGTTTGGTGCATTAAGAAAAAGGAAGAAAACAAGCGTAAAAGAAAGCACTTTCCAATTGGTAAAAGTTACATCTCTATTTAGCGATTATAACATCGAAAAAACTTAGAAGGCTTTGAAAGATTGGATTGAAGATAAAATTCAAAAAAGGATTCTTCTCAGTTCTGTTCTAATTTGAGAAAAAATACAGCGTTTATACGATCATTTTTTTCAGCAAGATGGTGAAAGAAGTGTCACTGAAAGACTTGTGTTTTTGCCGGTAAAGGCTGGTTGGAAAATTTCAGAAAAAGTTTTTCGTTGCATAATGTTCAAATTACAAGAAAAACAGCATCAAATGGCCACAAAGCGGCAAGCACTTATCCAAATGAGTTCTATAGACTCATAACGCAGAAAGGTTACACACCAGATCAAGTTTTTATCGCGGATGAGACTGGATCATTTTGAAGAAGCCTTCTCGAACCTTTACTTAGAAAAATGAAAAGTCAGCATCAGAATTTAAAGCAGCAAAAGATCATCTGCCGTCTTGCTTTGTTGCAGTGTTAGTGACTACGTGTTAAAACCGTTGGTTGTTTACAAATCTCTAAATCCGAGTGCGCTGAAATGGAAAGACAAAAATCGCCTGCATGTTTTGAGGAAAGCTAACAATAAAGCATGGGTAACTATCGATGTTTTTACTGAATGATTTAATTTTTTTGTAAAAGAAGTTGAAGGTTATTTGAAATCGCATTGAACTTGCCATTTAAAGCTCTCTTTGTAGTTGATAATGCGCCTGGACATCCAGAAAACCTTACCCATCCCAATGTGGAAGTGTTATTTCTTCCACCAAATACCACAGCTTTGTTGCAACTATTAGACCTAGAAATTATAGCTACTTTCAAAGCATATTATCTACGGCGAAATCTGAGTAGGCTGTTAGCGATTTGGAGGAAGATGTATCAGTCATTCAAAGCTGGAAAAATTACAATATCACAGACTGCATTATAAACTTAAAGGAGTCGATTGATGAAAGTAAATCATCAAACATCAATGCTTGTTGGCGACAATTATGGCCAGAAGCTGTCTTGGAAATTCCTACTACTTATACTGATAAAACTATATTGATGGCACGTAAAATTGAAGGCGAAGGTTTCAAAGAAACAGAAGCCTCAAATATTCTTGAAGTGTTGCACGATGATGATGACGAACTAACAAAGGAAGATCTGCAAGAGCTTACAGAAGATAGGCCTAATTTAATAAGCCAGGAGGATGAAGACGAAGAAAAAGAAAATAAAGTTTTCTTTTTGTGACTGAAATTTTTCGGTTAGCAAAAGAATTATCTAAGAAAGTGTCGGAAGTCGATCCTTCTCTCGAACGGTCGATAAAATTCAGTCGAAAACTTGATATACCATTGGCGCCGTTAACGAAGTGCGACAAGAACTCTAACGAAACAAAAAACAATCAAAGATAATAAGTTTTTAAATTTAAATTAACAACAACATTTTTTTTTAGTTTTATAATTGTAACTGTGCGCAGCATTCTAGATTTCGCCGTGATAAACATTTCCTGATTGTACTGTACAATTTTTAGGTTTTAGTGAATTGTCGCAATGATTATGTACTGTATTTTGTGTAAATTAGTGCTATTAATGAATAGAATTTTTGAACATAATTTAAAACATCATTTTAAATGTAAAAACATCATTTGGGGATGAACAGGATCCTTTTTCAAAAATAAATGTCAGTAAACATGAAATTTATCAAGAGTTCTTAGGTGGTAGATTTTAGAGCGAGGTTGGACTGTATGTTCATAGGTGATGAATGAAGACAACGCCTTATTGCTTGTTGAATAATGGTTTAATGAATTGTCGTCATGACAATTAATGAAATGAATTGTAACATAACGTATAACACATATAAAAAAAATATATATAAAATTAAATAAAACATTAAAGCTAACTTTCATCCGAACGAAGAATGGAGTCCAGCCGGACTAAGAGTATGACGTGATCGCCTTGGATCAGATTCGAGCGTCAAATGCTAGTAAATATGAGTAACACTGATTGTTCATCCGGACAAAATGAAAAGTGCGACCGCACTGCGCGGTATTCTAACGTAGAATGCTAGTACGGCTTAACTTTCCGGTGAGCGTTAGCACCCACTAGATCGCAGCACCGGACGGCTCGACGTGGAACTGAACATATGTAAATTAATTTACGGAAAATCATGTTTTAATAAAACTAGGTAAAACAAGCTGTCATTGTAACTTTGAATGGTTATAACTCGATAACGAAGCCATTATCGATGGATTTCACCATTGATTTTATTGTAAAATTTTAAATCGAAGTCATGCGTCACATGTCCATCTTCCAATTTATAAAATTAAGTTTGATTCAATATGGCGAATCCAAGATGGCGGACAAAAATTAAAAATCCATCATAATGAATATTTTTTTTAACTATGTAGAACCTTATTTCTTTCTGCCGCCAAATACCTCTCAGATATGCAGTATAAAGCTGCTTCCATTCTTAAATATCACCCGGTCCGTATATATATATATATATATATATATAGAGAGAGAGAGAGAGAGACAGACAGACTTGTCTATAACATAATCATTTTATTGCCATGCTCTTATCATTTCCTGCAGAACTTTCCGGATAGCTGCAATAATGGTTCGTTTTAGGACTTCATTGATATAAAACATAATTCAATACCTAAATTGTAATATAATCCTATAAAAGAATAAAAACAAAAACAAAGGTGATATGTGACATATGATATATGAATGACGTGGTCAATCATTGGGCATTCTTTTAGCAATATTTTTTAATTAAATTTTCATTAATTAACTCACCTACTACAGATTTAAATGTGGTAAGTTTCCATTATGTTTTTGTTTGAAAATAATATTTTATTGAAAAAAGTAAGTCCAGGTAAATAATAAGGTAAGTCCCACCCACCTTTTCACAAAAAAGGTTTGACGCTTTTTAGTTTTTGGTTTACGGTTTTTGGCTTTTTGGTGGAATTGGTTTCACCGAGACTCGCAATGATAATTACAGATCCAATCTAAATATTAAACAGAATGGTGTCACTTAATAGGATTAATATCGCCTGCATTCGGTAGGCTTGTTGATATGTAATAAGGCTTGAAGAAAAAAGCGATTAGAAACTTATTTCATTCTTCAAGTTCTTTGATATGCTTAGTATATTTTGCTATTGAAAATATCTATATTATTTTCAGAAGTGACTTATCAAAACTATTCATTTTAAATCGCTTACAACCTTACCGGTTATGGTACTCTATACAAATATCAGCTAGGAAGAAGCCGATGACTTGGCTCCGCATGTTATACAACATCTATGACTCACTAATATTCGGCCAATTGAAACACGGATTATTTTGTTCAGAAGTAATGTCTATTTGCCAAAATAATAATTTTTGTTGCTAAAAACTACTTTTAAAAATTCTGAAGGCTTTTTTGGGTCGATATATTTTACTATTATTTCTCTTTAATTATTAAATAATTAAAAACTTAATGGAATAATTATACAGAGTGATTAAAAATGAAATATACACTTTCGATAGCTTATAAAATATTTCTGTTTTAAGAGTTGAGATGACAATGTGTACACCGTTTGTAACACGACAGATATCAACACGGTAGTCGAATTCATCCCAAAGACGTGCAAACATATGCCGGTTAATGGTAGCAACGACATTTGTGATGCGTTGTTTTAAGTTGTCGATATCAACAGGAATGGGTGGTACAAAAACTTTATCTTTTAAATAACCCCATAAAAAGCAGTCGCAAGGTGTTTACGCTTAAACACTACGTTTTCCTCACTTGAACGGCCAATCCATCGCCTGGGAAGGCGTTCATCCAGATAATTTCTGACCTGTAAGTGCCATCTTGTAAAAAAACGAAGTTGTCACTATCTTTTTTGAGTTGAGACATTAGCCATTCACTTAACATGTCCAGATAAATTACTCCAGTTACTGTCACTTCGTGTAAAAGAACGTCCCCTACACCCTTTTAAGAGATACAGCGTAAAACACGTTCACTTTAGGGGAATCGCATATATGTTGTAAACTTTCTCTTGGGTTTTTTGTACCCCATATTCTTACATTATATTTATTAACTTTTCCACTAATGTGGAACGTACATTTATTACCGAAAATTAGGCGATAAAAAAAGCCATCGTCATTTTCAACACATTCATACAATTCCACAAAAAAATTTACGTAAGTCTTTATCGTCAAGATTTAAACTCTAAACTAACTGTAATTTATAAGGCGTCATTTTCAAACGTTTCCACAGAATTTTCCACACAGTTGGTTGAGGAATTTGTAATTCAAAACTTGCTAATCTTGCCTGGGCTATGCTAATACACATCACACAAACGATCAATTCTTCTGAAACAGAACGTCTTCCAATACTTTTCTTTTTTACACAGACATCCTGTATTTTGGAACTGTTTATTCCAATCATAGATTGATTTTCTTGTTGGTAGTGATATACAATATTTTGTTATGAAACGTCGCTGCACGACAGTAATCGAGTTTGTTTTAGTTAATTCGAGCAGACAAAAAGCTTTCTCTACTGCGGTAGCTGCCATCTTACCAGACTGGTAACATGACACATCAATCAGTGACGTGACATATCAATCAGTGACATTAGCAGCAGAGCAGATATACCAACATAAACTTTAAAAAATTCCCTGTAAAACCAAATTGTTTATTGTATTCACATACACCAGTTTAATTTTTTATAAGCTGTCGAAAGTGTATATTTTATTTGTAATCACTCTGTATAATAAATAAAGATTAAAATAACAATGGTAATTTTTGGATATATTGCATTATAATCTTTGCAGGCCTATAAGAACATATTATTCTGTAAATTATTTTATTATTACTTTTTTTTGTGTTTTAAAGTAACTTAATCGGTTAATAAATATTAATTGATCGATCAATTATTAATATTTCAATCACGTAATTTATATTAAGTAGCTAAAGTAGTACAATTTTACCTTTTTTACAGGATTAAAACAACGTTAATAAGTAAATCAGTTTTATAAATTTCTACCAAAGATTAGACAGAGCTCAAAGCTTTATCTTCATTTAGCGGACGTGATCTGAACTTTAAATAGAGAAAATGTACGTGTAGCAGCACAAAATGCAAGTTGTAGTAAATAAATAATACATAAGTCTTTACGAATAATAAATTAACATTTAATTGTAATTAATTAGATTCTTTGTAAAGATTTAATAATAACATTTTAATTTTTATAATTTTCGAATACTCTTTTTCATAATATATTTGAATTTAATGAAAAATGATTAAATTATTTAATTATGCTGATAGATATTTGTTTTTCAAATATCCTCGTAATAAATTTGTTTTGTTTATAATAAAAAACTGAGGAACTTATTTTAATAAAACTTGCAGGATTAACTTTTCTTAATTCTATCTGAAATCAGTTATTTATTAAAAAATAAAAAAATAGAGAGTCCAAGACAATCATAATGGAAAAGATATTATATTAACCTGCTGAAAAAGTAAAGTAAATACATAATTCATTAAGACTTAAATCTCAGTTTGTTTTATTTTTCAAACAGGTCAGTATTGGATGCAAGTTACAAAAGGAAGAATCAAACCAAAAACGCCAAAAAACTAAAAAATAGTGCGCGAAAAAATTAAAACACCGTGTTATTTTCATCTAAGTTGAGAGCAGTGAAGTAAGTAGTTTAAAAATGGTTGACAAACAAAAGTTAGGTGCCAGAATGAAATGTCGACAAAAATGCCAAATTTCATTTGAAAGTTTTACTAAATAGGAACAGCGTTCCATTCGTTTTTCTAGTTTTCAAAATTCATCGAAGAATGAAAGTTCTGTACGGGAATGCAAGCTTCATACACTATAGCAAGGGTAAAAGTGGACTAGGAAATATTTAGTTGGTGTTTTTTGTTTTTGCAGCAGACTTTCCTCGAACAGATGAATAGATCAGTCATACTGAGTAGACACCAAAGATCATTGTTGTAATTGAATCAATGTTGACGGAAAATCAACGTGAAAAAATGAATGAAGTATGCGTCCATCGGGATAAGAGTCGTGAACTGGCAGACTAAACTATTTTTGTTCTACAGTTCTTTCAAGTGTTTCCAAGGTGAGTCTCGATCAACTGAATTGAGAATTCAAAGAACAAGATGTTAATGCCTAAGATAAAATTTATGGTCCTTTAAATTAGAACGTGATGACTTTTAGAAATAATTATGACAAAATCTAAATCCATTATTTCATTTCTTTAGATTTCATTTAGATGACATCCAAAATCGATGATCATCAGTTGGAAATCTAAAACGTCAAAAACGTGAGGAAACGATGACGTTGATGCGGCAAACAAACAATGGCAACATTGGTATTAGGAAGAGTATCCGGTAGTAAAATTATCCTAAATTTCTGCTGCCTCATCCCAAAAAATATGAGGAAAAAGGACTTTAAGAAAAAAATAAAAAATAAATACGTGGGAATTAAATTAACAGTTTTAATATTTTATATTTAGTAAATCTACTGAACACAAAAGGATCAAAACTGTTGCTTACTGTAACCAAAAATTTCGACCAAAACCATCGCCGGGTTAGTTTTTCCTAATGTACACAGAATAAATTTGGTGCTCTTTTTATACAAGATGCACAATCCTACAATACAAATATGCTCCCAGAATCAACTGCGTCCTGTAATCAGTCGAAGATGTTTGGATTTTTCCGATTTTTCTGAGATGCGGTAGGAAGGATTTAGGGGAATTTTACTGCCGGATATTCTTCATAACACCAAACTAATACAGGGAATAAAATATAGCAATTTATAGTATGTAAAAAAAGGCATGCTTGGCCGCGATTCGAACCTGTAATTTTCGGATTAAAAATATGTATGTATCACTGACTCATACGGATAATATGAGGTCTCCTGACTCATACGGAAGTAAGTTTTTAAGTTATTTTTTAATGTACATATCAAAATATTGTTTGGAGGGTTTATTATTATACGGCTTTTGTCTTTATATACATAAACGTTAACAACAAAGAAAAAATATATATAAAATATTTCATTTAAAGAGGTACTAAACAATCCTCTGAATTTTAGTAATCTTTATTACACATCCATTTACAGTTGGGAATTATGCGTTTTAAATAGCTCCGTACTTTTAGATTTAACAGAATGATAACTTGAAAAATGTTTCAATTTTTTCAACTAATCTTTTAAAGTTATTAAGTGAAGAAATAATTATAAATTAAAAAAAAAGACATTTAAAATATACTATATTAACTGGATTTCTTGCGGACAAGGGAAGTTAAAAACAAAGCTTATAAATTATTTGCTACAGCTAACGAGACTAACATAGTTGATTTTCAGTCCCATCGTATTCTATAAAAATAGTGTAACAGTGACATCCATTAAAAATAAAGCTTGTGCTTGCTCCATTACATCTTTCTAAAAAAATTAAAAATCTATGGTACACATTAAAACATCGTTACAATCAGAAACTATTTTTGTACCAGTATATTAAATCTGCTTTGTAACACTGTTTTAAAGCACACAGTACTAACATTTAAAAAAAATATATATATATTTTTTTAAATGTTAGTATATATGAATAAAAACTATAACAAAAATTTTATTAGCGTTTTATACAAATATTATCGTATTACAATCCTGGTATCATAACTTTAGAGCTATACAGCAAGAAAGAATGTATGGTAATCAGTAAAAAAATGGGGTATGGTTTTTGGCATTTCTTAACGTTTCATGAACCAGGAACGTCAAAAAACAAAAACGTAGCGGGATATTTAATAGAAAAAAATGTTTTGTAGCAAACAGGCTTATCATTCTTAACTATGTTAGAATTTGAGTTTATAAATTTTTCTTTTTGATCGTTATAAAATTCCACTACCAAAGTCACTGCCAATTGCTGGTAAAAAAAAATTTTAACGACCAGTTGAACGTTATAAATAAAAGAAGTAATTGTAATTATTATAAAACTACACTTTTTTACTTCCTTGTACGAAGTAAAGGAAGTAATATGATCGCGAAAAATTTCGGTTTTCAGATTTCGAAGGAAATATCCATTTTGACCATCCCTGAATCCATTTTGACTAGTTTCGGTGTGACGTCTGTACGTACGTATGTATCTTGCATAACTGAAAAACGACGAGCCGTGGATGTTGAAACTTCGGATTTAGGACTGTTGTAACATCTAGTTGTGCACCTCCCCTTTTGATTGCAATCGACCAAACCAGGGTCCAAAACAGCCCAAATTCAAAACAAATTTGATTTTGGCCTTTTTATTAACTGCATCAACAAGCCTTCAGTCAGAGTTTTTCAACGATATATCATACGTACTACTTATTTTCATTGTTTCCAGAGTTATAGCCAAATAGAATTTTTATTAATGAAATATTTGGATCTAAGAGAGACACATTGGTACGAATCAGACTTCATCTCCTTTTTTTAAACTCTTTTTTAAATTTAAATATATTGATAACCTCTCAATTAAAAAAAAAATTACGATGAATTATAATTCAATAAAAAAAAAAATAATAAAAAAAAAATTATATGGAAGTTATTAATGAAATAAAATTTTATGTATTTTCATTAAAAAAAAAAGTGTGTATGTAAATTAACAGGCGTAGAAGAAAGTCATATGGAGTCCACATCACATTTTTTTATTTCCATTAAAAAAATTTTTTAATGAGTGAATAGTGCCATTCCTGACTGGGATTCGATCGAGGAATCTTTGGAATGAAAGGCATAAACATAAAGAGAAGTAAGTTATTGATACAAGAAATAGGAATACATACAAATGTTGTTCAGTAAACTTACTCATCGAGAGTAAGTTAATATGGAAATACTTATATAATTTTTTAAGGCTTGCAATTTTTTTTTAATTTTTGAATCAGCCGAAAATAATAATGAAAATGTATTAGGCTGTGTATCATAATGATGTAAAAAATTTTGATATTTTTCACAGTTCTATAAATATTTTATAATTAAGTTATTATTATTTAAAAGAATCCTATGGCGTAATTAAAATAAAAATTTGTCAAAGATTAAGTCCGGAAAGTAATGCAATACTTTTGCCAGCTTTTAAATTTTTTTTGCAGAATCCGATAGAAATTTGAAATTGATATTTATTTAAATATTAATATATTTAGTCGGTATTTTTACTGTTATATATCTGTCGGAGGTTCAAGAAACAAGGATAAAAAATCGATTTGGAATTGAAAATATTTACTCTAAAAAAATGTGCGAAAAGATTTTACTTTTTTTATCCAATTTCTTTACATTTTTAAAACTTTTATATATTATTTTTAGGTAGTTTAAAATATGTACTAAATATTTATTAATGAAATGAAATGTTTTATTATGAATCATTTCAAATGAATTTTAAATGTAATGAATTATAAATTATTAAATATTAAATATATTATTATTATTTAATATAATATTAAATATTATTATTATTATAATAATGAATTATAATTATTTCATTTGTAATGAATTATAAATGTTTTATTTATGTACTTACTAAATATTTAAAACAAAACAACTGCTGTGCCTTCAAACTACTGTTAACCAGGGTGTTTTTTTTTTCAATTATTGTGCTATGGTTCTGAGATCTCAGTCTTGTAATTAATTGTGGTTTATCAAGGTAAAAATACAAGATAAGGAAAGCTTCTTATTTCTTTTTCGGAGTTGTAAAATTATATGTTTCTCTACGCCTTTTAATTTCAATGATTTCAAGTATACTGAATTATACATATACGTAGACGTAGACGCACGGAGGTGTGTAGATGGAACTGTTTGAAGTTAGACGGAAAATGTACAAAATGAAAAAAAAATTGGATACACATAAAAGGGAATAATGACTTGAATAATCATACATTATCTGTGAAGACAGACTGAATTCTCTAATTATTTAAAACTAATACGAGGTTGGAAAAAATTCTCTTTTTTAATTTTTAAATAGCTGATTAATTCACTATAGAAGCTTATCTGCGCGTACGAATATGTTTACCTCAGTAATTTTTGCTTTTTAGAACTAAGTATTTACACGTATTTTATTCAAAACAGAGATGAAATAAACAATTAATATAATGTTTAAAAATGCCGTTTCAGCGGAGGTAAACATTTTTCCGTATTGAACAACGTACCATGTAAACGTGTATTTGAATGTACTTGTACGTACAAAAGTTGTGTTTACATAACATACGGACGTATGTTTAGTGTTTGAATAGTTGGCGCTCAAAGGCTGTGAATGAGAGAGTTGCGCTGTATGTATACGCAGAGAGTGTGTGATGCGTTCATTTCCTGCGGCCTACAAAGCCGCTGTGCAAATTGACTTAGCAGACTGCCATCAATAATCTACGCCACCTACCCCATTCGCTGCTATTCTGATTGCCATGTTGATGGGATTCAACGCGATTATGAACGCTATCACTTGCGTTTCAAAAAATAATTACGTACAATCCATTCGGAATAATAAATTTTCATTTTCCCATAAATTCAATTTATTCAGATTTGAAACGAACTTAAAAATAACACAAAATAATTTTTATATCTCGATAATATATATATATATATATATATATATCACAACAATTTGATTATAAATACTGTAATAACTTTAGTACAGAGTTATGATTATTTTTATTTTTTGTTTTTTAAGGTAATAAGAATTTATGAATATTAATGAAATGATTCATGTTGAAATATTTCGATTAAAAACAGGAAAAAAGTAAAATAAAGATATATAACTAATTTTCCAGTTCTATAATAAAACAGTAATTAAAAAAAAAATAAAATAATTTTCAAGAAGTCTACATAGTATTTTATTTATTGTTTTTACAAATAATAAAGGTTTTAAAGGTTAATAAAATAAACACAACTGAAAAAACCGATTAAAAAAAACTCTAAAAAGTAAAATGAAATTGTCTTTCTGAAGGAACTATCAACGGATCATTAATTTAAAGTTGAATTAAAAAATTAAATATTGAGAAAGACTTTTTTTTGTTCAAATTCTTATTAAAAATCGTTTACATTTAGTTGGAATCTTATGTAAATTATATTGCACATATTCACATTAAAAAGGAATCCCCATTGAGATTCCTCAAAAATTACATACTAGTTCTATGTAGAACCTCTGAGAGTAGAACGTACATTCATATACGAGGTAGTTTTGAAAAACTCCATTTTCACAAGTATAATAGAAAAAAAAAAATAACAAGAATCACAAAAATGGCAGATTGATGAAACAATTAAAAAATAAAAAATAAAATAAAAAAGTTAAAAGTTAAAAATGAATGTGAAAACATAAACGATGAGGAAGAGGTGACTGATTCATTAAAACACAACGCTCAACGGGTGTAATTACCATACTGAGTTACTAAAGACCAGAACGTGTAGCCGCTTAAGCTTTTGACACATCACCAGGTCTATCAAGGACATCATCACTCTCCGGAAGGTATATGATCAAGCGATTAACGTGGTGATTTAGCCAAAGTTCATATTTCAAACTGAAATGTATTTCTTCGGTCTACTTTGAAATACCGCTGACCCAAGTATTCGTGGATTTCACTGTTTTTACAAACCATAGCGCCCCAGCTACACTCATTGCTTCTGAAACCATAGTATGATTTCAACATTTTATGTATCTTGTTTGCCGTGTCCCATAGTTGGGCGCCAATTGTCCATATTGGTTTCAAAATTGCTGAATATAAAAATAACTTATTAGGCAAAGATAACTCAGATCTAATTCTTTTCCAAGAAAGACTTAAGTCTAAGACTTAAGTATTAAGATTTTTACACTTTAAGAAAATTAAGATTTTTACATTTTAAATGCAGTGAGTAACTTGACATGGATTTAAAATTAAAATAATAAAATTTTTATTACGACAGACAATTTGAGTAAGACCATTTTTTAGTGGCTTGAAGGCCTATTGTTGTAGAAAATATAGATGCAAAAACTCCTTTTTTGAAGAAAAATATACCTAAAAAAACAATAATTTATACCTTATTGTTTGAAGAGGAGTGAATATTAAATAAATATTTCTGTAATATTTGATTTTTATAAAAGAACTTCTTATCTTAACGAAAAGATTTTTGCTAAAGTGCCGCAGTAAAGATTTGGAATATTATTTTCGGCCAAAAACCCCCACTTCTCTTTCCAATTTTTTCAAAAATTTAATACAGCTTTTTCCCACTGAAGCTCTACAAGTTTGATGGAAATCGGGCGATGGGGTCCAAAGTTACGACCAAATAAAAGCCAAAAAACATACGTACGTACGTATATACCGATAAAGGTCCTTCTGACAAAAATAGATTTTTTGGAACTGGAATACACATTTTTATTTATTATTTATTTAAATCAGTTTTTTTTTGTTAAAATATTTTTTATTTTGTGCCTTAAAGCATAAAACTTAAAAAAACGAAAAATATTTAGATTTTTTTTACCGATCTATATACTCGTACTTTGCAGTTATTGCTGTAGGAGCATATATCCCTACAGCTGGGAAAGTAAAAATCTAGCTATAAAAAACAATACTTAGCAATTAGTTTGACAAAAAAAAAATCCTCAAATCGTCTACATAAAGGCAATGCAATTCTTTATTTAAAAAGTCCTTTTAGGTATGTTAGCTGAAAAAGTCTTATAATTGTATCGCCATACGTCCGTTTCAAAATAAAAAAATTCAACGACATCGATTTTCTGATAAATAATCGAAGGTATAAATAAATTTTCTTTATTCTGACAAATGACAAAATTTTGTCGTTCAAAAATTGTTTTTTCCATTTATACGATTAGCTGAATAATATTTAAATTTGTATTATTAACTTTTTAAATAGATTCGTTCCAGATGCTATACTGGAAATTATTTGGGAACCACTCTGGGAGGTGGAGTATTAAAGTGAACTGGATAAAAAATACAAATAGTTATCAGTATTTTATATTTGAACAACTGTATATAAGGAGCGACTACAATAAAATATTGGAGGCCTAAAAATTGGAATAAGAATAAAAAAGTGATGTTCAGCGAAGTGGTGAGTACCTTTTTTGAGAACAGCAAACTTTTACATTAAACTGTATTATGAATATACTCGTAATATCACCAGAAATTAAAAAAGAGCAAAAGAACAAAGAATATCTCAAATTATTTGAATATAAATAGATCAGTATCACTAAACCATAAAAAAAAAGAATTCTGTAATTTTTTATTATTTCTGATTCAAAAGTTCGGGAAAATACTGTACATGAAATTAAAAGATTTCAAGTTTGATTCCAAAGGAAACTTTGTAAAGTGAATCGCTAACATTATTATTACCAACATTTAATTATTATCTGTTGTGAGGTAAGTCCTTCCTGGAAACATCGTCACCATTTTCTTATATTTTCAGCTAAGTTTTTAAATTCCTGGTAACTCCTTTTATTTTCAGATCGTCAATAATTAATCTGTTTTCCGGCCTCTCTTCTCTACACCTTCTACTAATCTTTCAACCCTATTTTAATCAACTCTTCTTTTCTCACGTTATATCGCAGCCAATTGCCATGCCTCTTCTGAATTGTTCTTATTACTTCGTTCTTTATCATCATTTTTCACTCGGTCTATTTAATTTTCTCCATTCTTTACTATTACTACAGCCTTTTCTCACCTTTTTTTCTGGGTGTCCATGTTTCATATACATACAAGCTTCAGTTTGGAAGTTTTGGAAGTTTGTTTTCTATTTTGAAACATTAGTTTGAAAGTGCATTCCAAACCAAACAATTTAGTTGTACTCTAGTTTTTACTTCGTTTCCATTTCTTTTCGAACTTCTGGTAACATGCTAAATAAATACCTGCTCCACTCTTACATCTTTTTTTGTAAGATTTCACAGGCGTTTTTGTCCCTGTTCTCATTACTTTTCTTTTATTAACATTTCTTTTTACTTCTAATCGGTGATTATATTGAAATCATCTATTAAATATTCTGTATTTCATCTCCTAAAAAAACCATTTGAAAATCTTTTTTTCTTCCTTCTACACCGTTTCCTTAATCTTCAACATTTTCAAATTGTATATTCAACATACATAATAAACAAAGTTGTTTATAAGTAAGACTCTTGTCGTACTTCTCTTCATAGAACAAATTACTCAATTTGTACATCCTTTATCATTAACTGTTATCTGGTTTTAAGTAAAACTATTATTATCTAACGTTCTAAATTGTACACTTGTTTTTTATTATTATTATTTTTATTAGATTATTCCATAATAAAATCACAATTTTCAAGAAAAGATTATACTTTTAAATTATATATTTGTAAGATAAAAGTGTTTATTGTACTTCATAGTAGTAATTAACTGGTAATGGTATATAGATAACATGAACTATACGCTAACTTTAATAATAATAACAATCTAATTCATTACGCACTCAATTTTCAATTTTTGAGTGAAAAGAATAATTAAAAACATAAAAAAAAGTTTACAAATTTTTCATTTCTTTCTTTAATTTTCTTCTAGCAGTATAAAATACCGATGTAAAACTAAAAATTTCGGTATAAAATTTTAATCCAATTAAAACTTCGCAAATTTTTGTATTAAATATAAAAGTATATGTTTTTTTTTATACTTTTATTTGCGATTAGATAATATAATAATTACAAGTAACACTTTTTTTTAATCCATGACGTAAACGAAGTGGATCTCCCTTCATTTTCTAAAAATAATTAGGTAATTATACTTTGAATGAAATTATATTAAATATATAAAGGACAAAAAAAAGTTAAATGAGATTAAGTTACACTTAGTATCATACCAAGTATGAATTAAAAAATAATAATAAATATGGTAGTTGTTGACATCGTCCACGAATATTTTTTTCTTTTGCTCCCCTGGGCTCTGGGCCGGTTCAACAATCGTATTAAGCCAAGGGGAGTGTCCTTGAGACTATAATAAGCCTCCCCGCCTACCGGCAGTATGTCCGGCATGGCAGGTCGGCTCACCGGTTCCGGATCTTTTCCTTATTTTCACTTGCCTCTGCCTCTAACCGTTAAGGCCAGGGACACCGGGCCCGGCTATGCTGCTCCCGGGCCCCAGCAGTCGGGTCTCGGTCGTTTGGTTTTTTCTTAAAGTAATTTTTCCCCACTTCTTGTAATCCACTTCCTTTGCTCGTATAACCGCAGCCACGAAACTCACTATTGCCAGCCATTCCTCTTTATCTTTCAGCATAAACATTTTTGTAGTTTCCGGGGTAACCTCTTGCTCCGGTTCCGGGAATATTAATCATTTGTAATGTTACAAATTTTGATTCTTAGTACTTTTAAACTTACTGTTTTTACATTATTCTATTACACACCCTAAAAGTTTATCACTATACAATCTTTATATTTTCCCCAACATATTGAAATTTCAAGGTATTCTATTTTATAAATCTAAGATTTTAAGGGTTTTTAATTTTTGTTCACGTTTATTTTTCATAAGGAAATTGAGAATGAATGGGTTAGGTAAATTTTTTCAGTAGTTTTATAGGTTACGCTGAAACATGGTTTATTAATATTTGAAGATAATATAATAAAAAGAAAGATTAAAGTTTTTTCCATACTATAGTGAAAAAAATTATTTGAATCTCTTCGATTCAAAATTGAAAAAACGAAGAAAATCGTAAAGGTTAATTCGTTTATAGGGACTTTAAAAAGATAAGGAGGTCGATTAGTAGCAGCTCATCTTAAACAGCTTTTCAAGCTGAATAACCTTTGTGTTCAACGACTTTTTTTTGTAACTAACCGTCTAATATAAGGGTAAAAACGTCTATGTTGAGGCTAGATATAAACATAATATTATTAATTTAGTTAATTTACCAACCTGTATTACTGTATTTTATTTAGTAGACCAATTTTTACCCGATATTTGATTAATGTTTTATAACTGTGATGTGATTTCTTTACTTTCTACTTCATTATAATTATTATTATTATTATTAATAAATTTTATTATAAAAGAAAAAAAATTGCGCCAATAAAAATTACCCCTTCCGGTTTTTGTTGACCATTTAAGAACTACTGTGTCAAAAAGTATTAAAATATTTGATTTAAATATTTTTGAATAAAAAAAAATTCACTTATATGCATAGTGTGCACGCATGTAATTGATATTTGACTCTACTTTTCTATATATTTCTTTGAAGCAGTGTTGACATTATTTTGTTTATGTAGGTTTAATGACCATTTAATAATACAATCTCGAAGCTACAATGAAAATTCGAAGACACTTAAAATTAAAAAATAAGGAAAAAGTATAAAAATTATAACCTATTCTTATAATTATTGATAAGCCGAGCTCAATGGTGTAGTGCCTTTCATCCGTAACGTTCTAGGTTCGAGTCCTCGTCTCGCTTAGAATTTAATAAACGGCAAAGATTCATATATCATATAAAGTGACTGTAATTGGGAGTAAGCCTGTCATTATTTTCAGAATAAATTAATAACTTTACAAGATTTTTTCCGTCAGTACGTAATTGATAAATATAATTAATAAGCTTGAATTAGTGTATTCACCGTTTCTACAGTGGTTTTACTGTGGTATTTTGTTTATATATTTACGTTATTTTAGTACTTAGATTAACCACCGCATTGTTGCAGGATATGAATTATTGCAGAATTTCTGTTACATCGGAACCATACACTAAACCTCAAATCGAAACTTAACCATTATTAACAGTCTGAATCCATGTCGCAAAACCATAATTTTGTACAATATTATTATTATTATTATTATTATTATTATTATTGTTAGTGGTAGAATAAATATCTACTAAAAAAAATGAAATTCATTGAATAATAAATAAAGAGTGTATGTATATATGCATATATATATTTTTTTTCATTAAAAAAAATTCAAAATTTACTAAAAACCCTGTAACATTTACTTTTTAAACGTATTATAATATTTAAAATATTATCAAAGATTACGCTCATTAAAAAATAAGACATTTTTTTATAGTTTCAAAGTTTATTTACAATCGGTTACGTTTGTGTGGTGATATCGGTTACATTTGTGGCCTTAAATAAATTGAATTATATTCGCAATCGCATGATAAGGAGTTTCCACCGAAACTCCTCAAAAATTACACACTAGTGTTACAAAGAGGTTAATAAAGAGCGGGAGAGGGAAACTGAATGAGAAAGGGAGAAAAAATAAATCTCTATTTCCTTGAGACTTACAGGCATGTACTTCCGATTCATCATAATAAAAAAATGTGAACAGTTCAACCACGCGTAAACAATGATAGAAAACATTAAAGAAATGTTAGTTAGGGATTAGGGAGTCTGGTATTACACAAAATTTACCGTTAACACTTAGCTATTAATTACAAAATTATTAATTGCTAATCTTACGATTAACGTGTATCAGGGTAGTATAAATTTCCATAATAATGATCAACATTTCGAGTCCTAGTCTGTATAGTTTATTTAGAACTATCGGTTCCTATTTCCGTTAACTAGCATTACTTATAAATTTTTCATATTCTGGTAACCGAACGTAGAAATAAACACAGCAACATTTAATTATAACCTTCGGGGTGATAACGGATGCAGTTAGCTGCAATCAGGTATAAATAATAAAACTGCATCAGGAATATTGGAAGCTTTCAGAATACTATAAGTATTTTATTCATTTAGATTTATAATATTAAAATGTTTAATTTCTCGTACATGGTACCGCTGGTATGTTAATAAATTAAATAATATTAACAATTTTTAAAATCCATCTTACCAGCATATTGCAATATCGTCTAGATCTTTCGGCTTACTTGAAAGCCATAATTAGTAGTTAAAATATCAAATTGAAGTCAAAAATTAAAAATCATAAGTTAAAATGTGTAAAGTCATGACTGTCCGGTCCTAACAGTGTACTCAAAGTATATCACTATATCTAGGGGATATTTCGATATGCTGGTAAGGAGGATTTTAATAATTTTTAATATTATTTAATTAAAATATTTGCACAGTGGGACTGTTTTTACTTTCTTGTACGAAGTAAAGGAAGTATTGTGATCGCAAAAGATTTCGATTTTTTAGATTTCAAAGGAAATATCAATTTTGACCATCCCTGAATCCATTTTGACTAGTTTCGGCATGACGTATGTATCTCGCATAATTCAAAAATGATTAGACGTAGGCTGTTGAAATTTTGGATTTAGGACTGTTGTAACATCTAGTTGTGCACCTCCCTTTTAGATTGCAATCGACCGAACCAGAATTGTTCAAAAAAAGCCCAAAATGCAAAAAAAACATTTGGACTTTTTCTTAACTGCAATTATAAGCCCTCATTGAGACCTTTTCAACGATATAGCATAAGTAGTACTTATTTTTATTGGATCAAAAGTTATAGCCAAATGAAATTTTAATTAATAAAATATTTGGATCTTAGAAGGGGAGGCACATCAGTTGAACCAGACTTCAACTCCTTTATTTTTAACGTTTTTTGTTTTATAATTTAAATATATTTATTTATTAATATCCGATTGTTAAAAAAAATTTACGATAAATAATAATAATATAAAAAGTTATTAATGAAATAAAATTTAATGTACTTTTCATTTAAAAAAAAATGTGTATATATAATTTAATAGGTGAACAAGAAAGTCATGTGGTGCCCACATCAGATTTTTTATTTACTTTTTAAAACGCCTTGTCCAAACGATTTAGAAACTTAAATATGAATAACGTAAGTGATAAGCAATATGAGCTAGGAAAGAAAAAATAAAAAAGACTGAATAACTGTTTCTAACATGAACATTTTATCAGAATGACTCGTAGTTAAAGCAAATAATTCAACTAGTATAAGGGTGAATATGAAGATTTGTATTCATGAGAAGTTAGAATAGGCTTACATATGAGAGGGTTGAACTATCTTCTTATCATATTCTAGTAACTTAAGCTATTCATTTTGATGCAAAATGCTGAATAAATACATTTATTATAACGTAAAGAAAAATTTTGGTACATTATTATAACCGGAGAACTATACATAAAACAATTTGTCCTTTTATACTTTAAATAATTTACTGCCTTAAATTTATTAAAATATTATGTTACATAAAACTATTGAATAAAAAATTGGATTACTGAAAAAAAATTATTGTGCTTTACGAATTTAGAAAACCAAGAAAAAACTAATCTTTAAAAAAGATATTACAAATTTTTTATTTTTTAAAATAAAACTATTGATTTTCAAAGTAAGAGATACATTCTGTTAAGGCAGAAAAAAATATTTACAAAATGCATATTGTGCAAAAATGACGTTGAAATTATACAAGGTTTCCAGAAAAAGTTGGCAAAGTTCAATACAGAGGCAGCGTGGTTCGCTTGGAATGAGAAAATTCACGACTATCTTGGATTGACTTATGTTTGTGACGGGATCGAACGGTTCAGTTTAAGTTACAGATAGCGATTAGAATAGTTATGTGGTCTTTCTAGCAATTAAGCTCTTAGATAACAGTGAAGATATCCGGCGACTGAAACGCTAACATGTGCTGGAGATATCTGAGTGAGACTTGAATTAGTTCGGTATCAAACATGTGATAAACGTCTTTACTAAGCCTTAGTGAGGAGCCTAGCGCTCTTCTGTTTCTTTCCGTGAACTTGTTACTCTAGTATTATTTATCTCTATTGTTCAAAAATGTTGTGGATTCTTTTTTTGGTTTATTTTTTCACTAGACTGTTGTGATATTTTGAATTTTTTTGATCTCAATTAATGCAAGTGTATTCATTTAGATATACGTTTTATATATGTAAATTATTGAGGATTTCGCTGGGAGCTCCTCTTCACGTGATTTTTATAATGCAATTTACTTGTGGTTCCTTAATTGGAACCGATTATAAATACTCGATTTGTGAGATAAAAAAAAGTAGTCTTTACTTTTTATAGTTGTGTTAAAGATTTTTAATAAATTTGGGTTAATAATTATAAAATGTCACAGAAAAAACTAAACTATTTTTGCTGTTATTATACATTTGCACTTCCAAATTCTGTTAAAAAAATTGAAAAACCACTAAATAATATTTAAAGAAAATGTATCAAAAGCTAATAATTTTGAAAATTATATATTTTTTTTATAAATCGTGAATTGCGTGAAAAAGATAGTATATGTAAAACTGTTTCATATTATTCAGTAATAAGATTTTGAAAAACTAAAGAAATCTAAGGATGACGTTATAGAATAGGATAATACGTCATGTTATAAAAAGTGAAGGTGACTGAATAAGGTGAAAGATTAATATTTTCAGATATAAAAATGAAATATATTCTGATCTGTTTTTGAGGAAATAAAAACTGTTATGGTATAAATAACTGTTTCCGTACAAGGAAATGTTAAATAGTTAACTTATATAAAATCTCTTGAGAAAAATAATCACCAACTTAATGAATAAATTTTTCAAACGTGTTAATTTAATTAATTATTCGAAAAAAAAGAAACTTGAAAAGGAGAAAGGACAATTTACTAAAAATTTGGGCGTAGGTTAAAAATAGGAAAAAATAATCACTAACGACACTTTTTCATTTTATTAAGTTCATTAAAACTGACCGCAGAAATAATTTTGTATAATAAATACAACACAATGTAAATATTTAAAAAAAAATCTTATATATTTTAAAAATATATAAAATAAAATTTATAATACAAAAATAAATAAAAATATACAGAGTGACGCACGAATGATCCGACGTTTGTTTTGGGAATAATTGTTTAGGTTAATCGCAGTAATTGTTAACAATTACATTAATTGTTTTAGGTTAAGTTAATTAGTTTAATTAACATGCTTTATGTTGGCAGAAGTGACAGCAGTTCATGAATATTAGTTTCTTCTTCTCTTTCCGAGTGCGTTATTTGTGTTTCGTTTCAAGATGGCTGACTGTTGAACAGCGTGTAAATACTGTGTTGTTTTTTAATAAAACGAAGTGTAGTGCTTACACAAAGACGGTTTCGTGTATATTTTCAAACTCAGTGGTCGCCCTTATTTAAAACAATACGTAGACTTTACGAAAATGAGGAGTCGGGCAAATCAACAATCAGCAGTACAACTTGAGATATATAGGCGATCTTTTCAGCGAATTTTAAAACCTGATTTGCATTTGTATCCGTACAAAATAACAGCATTGTCCAAATTAAGGTTGACAACAAACATCAAAGAATGGTATTCGCTGATTGGGCTGTAAACTGTTAAGATGCAGGGCTATTTAAATGAGATTATCTAATTGAGTTATTTAATTTTTAGACGGAGGCTGGCATCCATGCTAAATTCTCATCTTTTTTGTTACTCTTATTAAATGAACAACTTAAAATTTTATGTAAAGGGCTTTTAATTTTTAAAAGTTCTTTGAACACCTGAACTCGGCTCAGTACGGCTCACACAGCTCCTGGCGGCTCACTCGGCTCCATCCACGCTAAAAAAGCTAGCTCCGCACTTGAGTAAGGCAGTCTAGTTCCTTCATCTAGAGATTCAATTTATGTTTGTTATGAATGTACAAGTAGTTAATATAATAATGTTAAATATATAATTTACAATTTCAAGATTATAATAAAAACAATTTACATTATAAACGAAGTCATGACTTTTATTTATTTTTATGAACCAGCGAATAACTTATATTTAGAATAATTAAAACCCAACCGAAGTGTTAAACCAAGGCGGAAAATTATTCGACAGTGAACCAAGACGTATTGTTGAACAATGTTTGGTTTTCAAATGAGACACATTTTCACGTAGATAGGGTTGTTAATAAACAAAATGTGCGTTTTTGGGCTTCCGAAAACCTAAACATGCTTCATGAAAAGGTGCCCCACGCTACAATAATTACGGAATGGAGCGCTATCTCAAGTCATGGAGTAAATAGGCCATTCATTCTTGAACAGGTAGTGAACAGTGAAAGTTATCTAAACATGCTACGTAATAATTTTATTCCTCTGCTTCTTGCAAAAGGGTTTCAATTACAAAAGAATGGTTCATGTAGGATGGAGTCAGACCACACACAGCTGTTTTAGACTTTCTGTTTGCAAATTTTACGCAAATGTCATATCAAACCGATTTCCTAATCGTTTTGCATGTGGACATAACTGGCTCCCGAAGAGTACTGATTTGAATCCGTGTGATTATTTTCTTTGGGAATTTCTAAAGGAAAAGATTTTCCCTAAACATACTCGTACAGTAATGGAACTGCGAATGCTGATGATTGAGGCGTGCGACGAGATAACCGAGGATATCTGTCGATGAGTTATTAATAACATAGGAGTTCGTGTTGAAGAAGTTGCTAGATGTGATAGTGTGTTCTTACTGAAATGTGATAAGCAGAATATAATCTTCAGGTATATAGTAAACACGTTGAAGTTTACTTTTCTGTATTGTGATTCGAATAAATATTTTCGCTATAATCGGGAAAGCAAAAATCATTTAAATTTATCAGTTTCATAAATATGTATAAAGAAAAATAATAATAACAGCCAGTATATTATATTCTGTTAATACACTACAACGTTTTATTTATTCTAGAGGAATTAATAAACTAATGTATTTTTATGCTACGCATTTATGTATAAAATAAAGGGCATTCGATCGTAATTTTTTTCTAACTCTACAGAAAAGAGAAAATGTAAATTTATTTAATGCTTGTTGTTGATCTTATTGAAATAACTTTACTCATCTGTGATTTAACGTTTTCCGTTACACAATTATAATTAATAATAGTACGTTCTGAAGTTAGATATCAGTTTTAAATAAATATATTGAATTTAATTATACCTAATGCATCATGCCAGTTTAATTAACATTAATGGGAATCATAGGAAAATATTTTACCAAACTAATACTTCATCCTGTCTATAATGAATACTATTTGATTTTTATATTATTTGTAACAAGCTTTATCACTAAATACTATATTAAATATTTTTACTTTATGGTAGAATAACACCAAAAATCAGTAGCGAAAAATAGAACTACTATAAAAATAAAGATAAGTAGTAGTTGATAATACTAAGTGGCTACAAATTATTATCTTTTTTCAAATCACATCGTTCTGATGGATGAGAATTAATAAGAAATGCAATACAATCGAAAGTAAGCAGGATGAGAACGGGACGTATGGAACGTGGAGAGCAGCAGTAGAAACTTTATGAGAAAATTATATTAAAGTTTAGATATTTGTTGAAAGCTTTAGGAAAGATGGGGATAGCACGGAAGATGACAGATGCAGGATAACAATTAGGGTGATCAAAATGTTGTGGTATGTCAGTTTTATTTTAAAGAGTAAAGGATAACCTAAAAACTTAAAGGCAATATTTAAACAACTGCAGATCAAAATTTTTTTATGACTGTTAGGTTTTAGCAATCTTTGTGAAGAAAAAATAAATATAAGTAGCGGAGATGCCGCGCTGAGATAATTCTTGTGGGAGTATCTCGTTGATAATAGGAATTCGAATACGGATAGGATCGAAATAAAAACTGCAAATGAACTGGACTAAATAACGGAACGGCGTCTTTGATGGTGAGAAATGATAAAATGAAAGGAGGAGCGTATGACAACGAGTGTGAGAGAGAATGAAGTCAATGGCTATTGTGAGGAAAAGGGAATAAACTCAAAATGACCATGAGAAGCAAGCCACTCGGAGATCTGGAATGGGGAGGATGTTATGATTGGGGAAGAAGATGGAGCGAAACCATGTCACTGACCCAGTTCAGGAAAACAGGAACGATAAATTGAGATATGTATCAAACTTTAATTTAATAATTTCTATAAAATGTGATTCTTATATATATATATATATATATACACTAGCATTCCCGTCACGGCTTCGTCCGCGCTATATGGTTACTTGCGTTTCCCGCCAGGTGTTTAATCGCTTCACTCGCCACTCCTGTCTAGCTAGGGGCACTGCTCTCTCTGGACCCCTCTGTGTTCATTAAACTCATGTTTCTGAGAATAATAATGATAAATAAAAATTACAGCTTGTTCAATTGAAAAACTATGGATTTATTGTAATTTCTTCAGAGCACAGTTTGTGTCCACTAATTGAACCACTAATAGGAACCACTAATTGGATTTTAGATTTCCAGTCACGGTTTCGCTTGAGAAATACAAGATAAGAATTAAAAACATAAATAACTATCACAATATTACCAAATCTCATAAAGACTGGTTCAATAGTGGTAGAATAAAACATCAAAAATGTAAAAAACAAAATTTTTTTGTTTATTCCTTAAAATATTAAATTTCAGAAAACCCAAAAATGGTTTTTAGATAATTATCAGCAGAATATTTGCAAGCCAAAATCGAGTGAATATCTCGTTTAATGTGGTCGAAACTGTGAAAGCAAGATACAATAATTGTACAAAATTGTTCTACCTTTCTTCACCCCTTTCAAAGCCGAATTTAAAAAAAAGTAGAAATTGATTTTTAAATATTCACATGAAGATTACACATACCAAAAATGAACTTGATGTCTTCATCTGTTATCGAGAAACTAAAAAAAATAACCGGGTTTTAAACAAAATGAAAAAATCCATTTTAACCCTTTAAACTCGGAATTTAAAGAAATCTAGAAGTTATTTTTTAGATATTCACATAAAGTTTCCATACACGAAAAATGAAGTTGGTATTTTAATTTGTTACAGAGAAATTAAAAAAAGATAATAAATTTCATTTTTGCTTCGCTTTAATCTTTTAAACTCGCAATTTCAGAAAATCCTTGTTTAGTGTGCACTTACACCGTAAGAAATTACATGTATAGAAATTTTCATCATTTTATCTTCAGTAGTTTTTGCTGGGCGTTGATGAATCAGACAGTTAGTCAGGACAAGTTGCTCTATAGTTACGTGTGTGTATTTCATCCAGACTGATGAAGCGTCACAATAATGTTATCATTAGTTTTAATTAGTCAAGGGGTAGTAAGTAAAATGAAGTATTAAGTATGGGGTAAGTAATAGATAAATAGTTTTAAAACAATCGTATGAAGATACTGTAAAGTGGAAATAATGTTTCTATCTGTCAGAAATTGTAGGAGTTAATTGTTTTAGTTTGTTCTAAAGTTTGTAAATGCGAATGTTTGTTATGTTTCAACATAATAAAAAAATTAGTGTGTCAACATAAAAAAAACCCATGAAATATTTCTTATTAACATTTTCAAGTTCTCTTACTGATATATGATAGGAATATATTAATATTTTTTTTAACCCCGCTGATGATAATTTTGGCATCATTTAAATACATTAAAAATAAAACAAATATATTAACTTTTTAGTTATATTCTTAATTAAAATTTAATACATTATAAAAGTTCATAACGATGGTCATTGCTTAAAAAAAGGAAAAGAACAGAAAATTATGATAAAAAGCGGGCTTTAACTTCAGTTATCGCCAGAAAATACAAGTAGTAAAATGATACACTTACTAATATCTACTAGTGGTATTAACCGTTGTTCGATTCAGCGGATGATCAAACAACGCATACTCTAAATTTTTCCGATAATAATTACTAGGCAGAAAACTAAGGAAATCAATAAAAAAAAAGTAAAAATATTCATTGCAGTAAATAAATAAAACGTTCTCTAATGCTTATTGTGCAGTGACCAGGTTTTTAAAGATATGTAGTAAAATAAATCGTGATATCTGACTTTAAATTTCTGTCCAAAAATATTTTTAGAGTCGTATCTGATTTCATTTTAGATCTAATTTAAAAAACTAGTCTGCAAACTGTATTTTGCGTATTTATAAACCTTTTAAAGTTTAATTTACGTGAGTTATGTGTCCAAATTGAATCGAAACTTTATTAAATAAATATTTTTAAAACATTAACTTTTTTGTAAATAAAGTGACATATCGGTTAATTAGACTGCACAAATTATATAATGATAGCTGTTAAGGATATTTGTTGAAATTATCTTTAGAGGTTACGTTCTGAATATGTATATAAAGTGTAATTATAATTATTACACACAATTTTAAATTATAATACGAATCAATCGTTTTTTATTTAATAAACTAAAAAGATATTATTATTATTATTAAAAATGGTTATTGAAATAATAACAAATTTAAATAAGTAATAAGTAAATAATTATTCTAATAATTTATTATGAGTAATTTATTATAAGTATTCATCCAAGTGAGATGTCTGGTAGGAATGAATTAATTCTCAGAAAGGGATTTAAAAACTTTTGCAGCAAATGCTGACTTCAATACACGAATATAATAAAACCAACAAGATATAAATTATATATCATTTACTTACGAAATACGAGTATAATACTGAACATTTATCTACGACGTATAGCAGCATGATTATATAAAAGCTCATTACAAATTAAGAGATTTCTATTTGTTGGAAAAACGAATACATAATTTAAAAACCCGATTTAATAAATATATGAGTTCATTCAAAAATAATAACAATAAATTATTAAATGTCCTGGATAAAAAAAATATATACTATCTCTAATATAGATAATAACAAAAATTGAGATTAATATAATAATAATATCAATATTAATGATCAATTAAGAAATCTTTTTTTTTAGTATCAAACATTTGTTACTGTGAAATTTTTTTATTTATTTTAGGGCTCCCATACTCAAGGAGAGGCATTGAATTTTTATTTTTTCATTAGGAGAAAATGAATTTTTAAGAAAATAATTCCTAAGTTACAATAAAATAAAAAAAAGAATTTTTAAATATTGTTTAAAAAATACAAAGATATAACCATAATTCTTAGTAAACAAAGTTGAAATTCTGTAGGAAGGAGTTGAAAATATTTGGTTAACCCTTTTTTCAAGAATTACTCTATAGTAAGGACTAAAAAAAAATTAAGATTTTTACATTTTAAATGACACGGGTAACTAGTGATATGGATTTAAATTTAATAATAAATGCAAATAAATGTAGTTAAATAAATGAAAATTTAAAATAAATTTAAAAAAATGCTTTAAAAGTTAAAAAAAATTGAAGCTAAGCTTCTTAACGCTGGCTTCGGGATTGGGGGGAATCAACTGACAGAAAACGAGCGTCATGAAAAAGCGTCACGCGCTAGCTATATACTAGTATCGATACTATAACTATATATTGATATCAACACGCGTATTCGATATGCGCTCTCTCTCTCTCTCTCTCTCTCTCTCTCTCACTCTCTCTCACTCTCTCTCACTCTCTCTGTCTCTCTTCACTTTTATACACGGCTTATGCATATACGCGCGTTTTCTCTTTTTTTTATAATATGGTATTTCATTGTTAGTTCATATTTCTTATCAATAAAAATTTCTATAATTTGTGTGTATTGCGTATATCTTATTTTGCTCCATTAATTCATATAATACTGCTATGAAGCTTCGCTTCCGTAGTGTGTCCACGCACCGACGCACTCATTTTAATTATTTTTTGTTACCACAGACGTTAATCGTGGTGTTAACATGGAGAGGGACGGGCAAACAAAATTTTACAGTTGTTTGAAGACCTACTGGTGTGCAGAATAAAGATACAAAAAAATCCTATTACTTCATTTCTGAAGCAAGATATAGTTAAGAAAGGAAAAGTACGTACGTAAAAGCTATTTTTAGGAAGGGGGTAAATACTAATATAAATTTTTTTAAAATTTGTATTCTTCATAAAAAAATCTTCAACATTTGTAAGAAATTTTTTTTCTAAAGTGCCTCACTAAAGATTTTAAATTTTATTTCGGTCAAAACACCCCGTCCCTTTTTCCAATTATTGCAAATAATTAATACATTCTTTCCAAAGGTAGTGCCTATTTATTAAGTTTAAAGAAAATAAGTTGTGGTGAGGTTTAGAGTTATAAATCAAAACACGGGTCAACAAAATTAGATATTTTGGACCTTGGGAGCATTGGAATAAAAAATATTTTTCACGGATTATTTTCAATTCACTTAAATATAATTTTTTTGTCAAAAATTAAAAAAAAAAATGTTTCCTTTAACACACAAAACTTAAATAAATATCAATCTTTCAGATTTTTTTTGACCGATCTACATAATTTTCCGTTATAGCTGTAGTAGCATATATCACTGTAGCTGGGAAGATAAACATAGAAACATATCTTTACCCCAATAGTTTTGATTTAATTAAAATAATTCTTAATAATTAATTAAAATAATAATATTTAATTATGTAGCTTAAGAACAATCATAGTAGACACCTGATAGGTGCAATTTATCGATACATGTTTAACGGACTGTATTCCGTATATTTATGCAATAATACCAGTTATATTTAATTACGTTTAATAATGTCAGATAAATATACAATATGCTCGTGTGCTTTTGAATAAAGTGATTTGAATTTTAAAACAACACAACATTCTTGCTTTATTTAATTACAATCATGTCATCAAGAGATATCTGGTAGGCATAGTTTGTTGTCAGCTAACTCGCACCATTTATTATCAATATTTATTTATTTAATTTAATTATATCCAATTAAATGTTATCTAATTTCAACCAATAATCATTGCAAACGTTTCAAATTTAACATAATAAAACGATATGGTTATATTATTTAATTAGATTTCAGTTAAATCGAGTTGACTGATCCAGAGTTATCTAACAGGTATTGTTATTTGTTAATAATAATTAATTTATTACTTCTACACTGACTACATACATAAAATGTAATCTTATTCTAATACATTTAACTTGTGCAAAGAACTTAATAATTACGTATGAATTTACCTTCTGTTCAATGCTCAAAACGTGGAAGGGCTATATTGGATTAATCGTTTGTGTAAAACTTAATGTAAACTAATAGTTTTAAATTATTATTATATTTAAATAAATAAAAATATAATTATTTTTTAATAGTTTTAATTGCTTTGCAATGTTGTATCTGTCATATTAGGTTCGAAAATTAAATACGGGGGACTTCTTTCAACCTATTTTCTAGTAGCACGTAAGCAGTTACTAGTAAAATAATAAATTATCTTAATTATAAATACTACATAAATTTAATTTTTAGTGTTTCATTAAAAAAAAGAGTCGAAATAAAGTGAGACGTAAAAAAAAAAATTAAGATTAAACCTTACATTCATCTCTTTGTGGGACGTTTCATTGTGGTAAAATATATTTTTGCAATAAAACTTGTTTTTATATGAATAAAGTTTACTTGGTATATAAGTTGTTCACAGGATAAATACTTCGACTTCTATGAGTTTGTTTAAAGGAATTGTTTTAACTACGTTTCATTTTCCGGAATAGAAGCTCTCAGTTGTTTTTCTTTAACCGTTTACTTTTCTTGATCCATTATTTTTGAATTGTTATTTCACGTGTTCAGAAGTGTACTTTCTATCCTATATCTTAGAATCCTTTTTTCGTTAAATGCTTACATTTATACGAATATTATCCCATTATTTCTTTTATTTAATGTTATAATATCCTTCTTTTAAGGATAATATGAGCATAAATAAATTACTCTCATTAATTTTGTAGTACTTAAAACAATAATAAATTTTTAAAGATTTACAATTATTCATTTAAAAATACACAAACACACATACATTCACACACTGAAGGTAAGGTACTTGTAAGAAAATGAACTATACTAAACTATAACAAGATTTCATTTAAAAAACAAAAGATATATCTTTATTAATAAATTAATTTAATTCCTTGAAATTTTATTTGAAATAATTGTATTACATTTTAATTTAGATTTTGTTAGAAATCAGAAGTAGTTAACAATTAATTATAAATTGTGATGCGTCTAGTCTAAAACTCTACGGAAAATATAAGCAATTTTGTAAATCAATCTCCGCCTAGTGATTTTATCTCATTGACTAGTGAAATTTAAATTACGATACTGACTCGAAATCTGTGTCGTTTAGGTAAGGTGGGGAATAAAAAATTGGAGGGATCCAGAAGGTAGAATATTCTGCTCTCAAATCAGCTGTCTTCATGAGATCATAGAATTATTGTTATCTTCTACCGACAAAGTAGATCGTTTTGAAATAGGTGTATTTGCTAAATTTAATTTTTAAGTTCTAGTTGTTCGTAAGTTAATTAAGGTTTGCCTTACTTTATGAACACTGTGTGTATGTGTGTATAAATATACATAGATAAAAAATTAATTTTTATATTTTCCATTTACACGTTATAGGTTACACAAATATTAAATTATTGTTGTTAAGAAAATGTATACTTTATCTGTTTATACTCTATACTGCATACATATAAATATATGTATAACTGAATGAAATAACTGAATTATAGCCATCCACAGTTATACCATATAGGCGGCTAAAAAATTAAATGAAATAGTTATTTCATTCAATTTTTAAATGATTCATTTCTCTTCCGTAATTCTCCCGCCAGTTGTTATATAGTTCTATAGGAATTAAAGATACGCATATTACAGAGAGAAACAGAATATATGATTTTATTATATTAAGAGAATAATTTATATTTGATGACGCGGCTACTGACATGTTTCCGATTGTCTCTTTTTATTTATTTTTACTTGTACAATATCACAGTATTAGCGTTAAACTTAGGTTACTAATGTTACTTTATTCACGTTTTTTCTCTCCGTAGTGGGTAATATATTTCGTTTGTACTAAACAGCTCGTTTAAAAAATACCTGTGTTCGTATGTTACCAAATTTCTGTATTTTTCCGGCAAATAAATTACGTAATCGCGAAAACTAAATGGTTATGAAGATTTCGGATAACCGAGAACGATGATGTTGTAACAAAATGGAGTGTCGAGTATACTCAGCTGCGTAGGAATACATGATTACAAGGCTCCAAACTAACTCTGGATTGTTGTAAATATGTTCGTGAAGTGAAATATTGTCAGTTAAATTTTGTGAACATGAACTAGAAATTAACCACAATTCAGATTACCTGCGGTAGGCATGTGCGAATAAACTGTTAAGTAACAGCTGTGTAATTGGTGATCAGGAAAGATTGTTGACGTTGATAAATATTTTTTTTGTTAAAAGGTAATAGAATGTAGGCAAACTACTGCAAGAACGCTGGTTTCCGGTGGGATCTGCCACAAAACACGGGATTATTTGTTGTTGTTGATCGAAGTGACGATTTGTTACTGCCAGTAATAGTCGATTTCAATGAACCGGGTTCCTTAATTTTATTTCAGATTGGTGATCGGCCTACAACGGGACACGAAATTTGAACCGTAATTACGTACGTAACCAATCGTAATTATGTTAACCAATCTCAAAATTTTACAAAACCAATTACTGGGGCACATACCCAGACTGTTGAAAGGATGCGGGGAATAGCAAAAAATAAAGCTTCCTCCAAAAAATGTCACAGAGAAACATTTAATAGATGACTATACAAGTTGCTCTGGTCCCATAAAGTAGAAGTAGAGGGTTGGAATCCATTCCATTCCATTCTGGAAGAATACTACCACCTTTTGGCCTATGTAATAAGTTCAATAAGTATCACATTCATCCTAAACATACTTTTTATAAATATGTGGATGAAAAAATAATGTATCATATAATTAAAAATGTAAAATTTTTTAACAAGTTAATTTAATTAAGTATAATAATTATTTATAAATGATTATTATTTATAAAATAAATATCTTACAGATTCGTTGGATAAAAATTGGCAGGAAAATAACGGAAGACAGTCCTTTTCAATTATAGAAATAATCTTAGTAAGGACATTTTGATAACGCTTTCAATAAAAATTTCCTTATTAGAGAATAAAAATTGTTACTTTTTTTTGTTAATTATTGTAGTCAGTATTGAATAAAAAAGTGCAATAGTAAGGAATCAAAGATAATAATAAAATAATTACTTCAAAATTCTTAACATTTCAAATCATAAATTATCTGTATTCTGAAGTACATGCATGGTTGCTTTAAAATCAATTTTTCTTGCACACAGATTTAAATTCAGTATTATTCTGTAGCAGGAGGGAAATTTTATTTTTATAGTTGGTAGTAATCAGATGATAATATTAGTTACAAATTGTTGTTCAGTTAATTTCTGTACAAAGAATGAAAAAAAATAAATATTATTTATTTATTTTTCAAAATTAAAATATTTGTATAAACAAAAAACAAAATAATTAGCGTTTAAATAAGATCGGGATTTTATATTTCAGTGTTGGTGAAATAATTACAAGGAAATTTAATCAATAACCAATTAAATGGTCAGCAAATTAAATTAACAAACGTCTTGTTAATTTAAAGTGTTGAAAAACACATTTGCTATCGATTGAAAACTCAGTCGATTTAAAAATTGGGATACAAATTTATTAGAAAAAAAATCTGATGTGGACACCACATGACTTCCTTGTACGCCTATTAAATTACATACACATATTATTTTTAAAATGAAAAGTACATAAAAATCTACTTCATTAATAACTTCTGATACTTTTCATATTTTTTTTTATTGTTATTGAATTATTATTTATTAAAAAGTTTTTTCAATTACGAGTTATTAATTATTAATAAATCAATATATTGAAATTAAAAAAAAAAAGTTAACAAAAAAAAAGTTTGGTTTGAACCGATGTGCCTTTCCCTTATAAGATCCAAATATTTCATTAATTAAAATTTCATTTGGCTATAACTCTGGAACCAATGAAATTAAGTACCACTTATGATATATCGTTGAAAAGCTCTCAGTGAGGGCTTATTACTGCAGTTATGATAAAAGTAAAAAATCCAAACTTTTTTGGACACTTTTAGTCCAGTGGATTGCAATAAAAAGGGGAGGTGCACAACTAGATATTACAAAGTCCTAAATCCAAAATTTCAACATCCTACGGCTAATCGTTTTTGAGTTATGCGAGATACATACACACGTAGAGAGATCACGCCGGAACTAGTCAAAATGGATTTAGGGATGGTCAAAATGGATGTTTCGTTTAAATCTGAAAACAGAAATTTTTCGCAATCACAATACTTCCTTTACTTCGAAGAAGGGAGTAATAAGAAGTAATTCAATGGGTAAACACTGCCACGAATACATAAGGGTAGATCGGTAGATTGATACTTAACACATTCTTCTGAATGTGTTAAATATATTAATTACTGAGATAACTATAAATAATTAATAAAAATAATACTAATAATACTGAAAAGAGAACAAAAATTCAATTATTTTATTATTATTTTCTTATTAACGATTGTAGTTACATATTTGGTTTTAAGGGAGTTTAGACTGCGTAATATAATAGAGACGAAAAAGGCAGGAGGAGTTAATATCCCATTTGAATATAAATAACCTGGATATCTATGAGGTTTTACTGTTGAGGAACTTGGAAGTATAGATGCAATTTTATTAGGGAATTCAATTATTAATTTTTTCTCATGCTATTTTACTATTATTAAAAAAAACATTTTTGGTGGTTCAATATGAAAGTAATGTAAAGGTAAATCCTTCATGGTTTTCTTTATTTTTGAACTTGTTTGTCGTCTTTAAGAGTTAAAATAAATCTTATATCTTTTTTCTGACAGATCTCCAGATGGACCTAGACCACGGGTATCATTTGAAGTTAGTAGCTTTGAACAAAAATTGCTCTACAAGGATATGTTTTATTAAACATTTAACGACAAATGAATAGTAAATATATGATATCCTGCGTTGTTTCAATTTATATGTTGAGATGAATCGATAGTTTTGTATAGTTTTTATAAACGTTCTAATAAACTGAATTGATGAAATAAAGACACCGTTGTTGTTGTTATTATTATCATTATTATTAAGACGTTCGACTTTGTTCCGCACGATATATTGGAACGGAAACTTAGGATGTATGGGGTTCAGGGGGGCGATGCTTGAATGGGTTAGATCTTATCTATATCGAAGAACTAGCAGGGTAAGAGTTGCTAGTAATCTATCTAAGATATTTATGGCGACGTCTGGTGTGTCACAGGATCTATCCTGGGCCCTTTATTATTTATTTATCAATGACTTGTTTAAGGGTGTTCTATTTAGAGTTCTGGCATTGCTGACTACCTGAAAATTTATTCAAAGACTGACAACTATGGAAGAATGATGGTCTGACAGTATGATATATCAGAGTTCCATATTCATCGGTAAGGAACAGGTTGCCCTTGAATTTTTAGAAAACCTCTATTATTACTATAACAAGGAAAACACTTGCTATCAAGCATGCGTATAAAGTCGGCCATTCTAGTATCAGGAGGATAAGGGTATCAGGTGTCGATCGGCATAATATTTGATGAGAAATTATTGCTCACACAGCATGTAGATGCCATAGTATCAAAAGTTAGGAAGAACTTAGAATTGATACAGTGGGTGGGCCCCTCATTTTATTAACGTTGAGTCACTCTTAAGGTTACACCGAGCTAACGTTAGATCAACTTTTGAATATTGCATGGTAGTCTTGAACTATAAGAGGATTTGTACTGACACCATGATTGATGTGGTTCAAAAAAAATGTTTTTACCATCTGCGAGAAAGAGGTTTCGGCGCGTATAATATTAGTTACCAGGTGCAGGGGTTGTATTGGAGTTTACCCTCACTAAAAAGCAAAGAATACTAGATGCCAAGATAGATGTTGATATTTCGAATATTGGACTTAGAGTGCCGAAATTAAGTGTAAGAAATCATCGCCTCCTGGCGATGATTATCAGAGAACGAGATGATTTATCAGAGAACACGACTTTCGCATTTGGCTAGAGATATTGATATTATTCATGGACTAAGCAGGGGACACTGATATTTCTGATGTGAGCTTGTTAAGAAGGTCAAAGATCAGCTATACGTAATAGAATTTATTTATAAACCATTATTATTATTATAATTGAAATTAATATTACAATTAATAATAAATTAATATTATTTGTATCACTTGTCTTTACTTTGCGATATACCAAGGTTTTGTTCTATTATACAAATAGAAAAAATTGTAAAATCACGGTTTTGTTCTATTGTTAATTTATTATTATTATTCCTAATGATTGGGGAAACTGACTTCTAGCCAAACTGGTGAGTGTATATGGTGAGTGTATATATATATATATATATATAAACACACACGAGATTCTTATATATATTTTTTCATTTTTCTCATGTAATTTTATTGTTTTGATGTTATTCCTCATTCCTTTTATCAGTAACCTTTTAATCACTGATTAATTACTTCATTCTTAATTATCTCCTTTTTATTTTCTATTCTTAGTCTTTTGCTGGTAGTTTCTGTTTTCTGCACCTTTATCTACATTTAAATTAATTAAAACAGATGCATTAAATTAAAAAACTTCACTTGCAGTTACAAACTCTACTTTTCCTCAATACAGCTCAAAAGTTTGATTTTTGCTGGTTTCTGACTACTTGTTAGTTCTTCTTTCTTAAGTTTGTTTTTCCAATCTTTCTTACTTAATATATTATTTTTTATAACCTAAATAAATATAATATACTTATTACTTATTATGTATCTTATTATTATGTACTCTTACTTTAATATTTAATTTACGTTATCAAATTTTCTCTCAATTATAGTATTTACTTTGCTTTATATCTTTCTAAACTGCCTTCACCTTCTAGCAATAAATTCATGTTATATATTACTTTTAATTTTCCATCTGGTTTTGTATATTGTTCAAAACAGAGGATAAGTATTATTAATCGTAAAAAATTTCAAATCGGAATTTTTGTATTTCTTGACATTCCCTAAATATTATATTTGAATACTATAAAAATCAAGGTTACAGAATTATATCAATGTATGCTTTTATATATGTCTCTATTGGCCTTTATTTTTATACGATAAGAATGGTTTAACCTACAATCATGAAATTTGATATAATATTTTATTTGATATTAAAATTGACAATATAAAAACATTATTGAAAAAAAAAATTATAACTACAAAAAAGTTAATTATTTTTGATAATTTTTATTTATTTTTTTTCTCGAATTGGCTAACTCTGAACCGCTTGAACAAACTTTATTTTTACTTTGAGGTTTTAATCTTCTGCCATCTCTTATGTCATCATTTTTTCTTAATCTTTGCCTACGGTCTTCTAAAATTCTCCTGTTATTGTTTCCTTTTCTGTCTTGAGCTACTTTAAATCTTATAAACTTTCGTACGTTTTTCTTGAAAATTTCACTGTTTAAAATCTTTTCTTCTCTTATTCCGATCTTTTGGAGATCCTTTCCTATTTGTAGATGCCAATTGTTTTTGCCTTTGAGATTATCAAAGAAGTTGAAAATAATTCTTGTTGTCCTTCTACATTTATTCTCTTTAAATGACCGTAAAACATTATTCATCTTTTTTAATTGTTTATTATGTTTTCAAAGTTTTTATAGATTTCCTCATTTGATCTTAAATTATTTTCGTACTTCGAGCCTAATATTTTTCTTAGAATATTTCTTTCCTTTTTGAAAATAATCTCTACTCTTCCTTGATTATTTAGTATTACAGTTTCTGCCACGTAAAGATCTAAAAGTTTTATAACTGTGTTGAATCTGACTTTTATAACCGTGCCGAGATGTTATAAACCGTGTTGAAATGTAAGAATTTCGTATTATAAGAAATCGATTTTTTATTGTAAAGAATGTTTTTAGTTGGAAGTCATTTCCGTTTTATTTGGTTGATTTTCTAAATACATTTTGTTTAGTAAATTTTTCTGTATTACTTCGCCTACGTATTTAAATTTTCTCATGTCTTTAATTTTCCTGAATTTTGCTACTACTCTCTTGGATGTTCTTTTAGATTTATCATTATTTCCGTTTTTAAATGAAATTTTCAGTCCAGTTTTTTCAGCGACTGAAATGTGTTTAGGTCAATTATTCTTCGATAAATGAAATTAATTTGACAACAATCTTCTAATTTTTTTCGTTGGTTAAGGGTGTTATATTACTAAATAAGTGTTACATTTTTTTACTATTTTAAATAACTGTCTTAAACCTGATAAAATTATTACTATTCTTTTTACTAAAAAATTATAATTTTAGTGAGGAAGTTAAAAAAATATCAGAATATTAAGGGTTATAGATTTTCATCTCTAAAAAAGTTTTAAGAAACTTTTAATATTCAGAAAAATCTTTTAAGAAAAAGATTTTTCTGAATATTTCCATCCTTTATCACAGAAGTAGCAGGAAAATTAAAAAAAAAATCTTTAGAGTAAGTAATCTAAAACATTTTATCTTACATATTTTTATTTTTATTTTATGATATCTTAAATACACAATACTTTGATGTTAATTTAATACTAATTTCACATTTTGTTTAACAAATCAAGTCGTTTTATATAATATATTTATTTTAATAAACATTATTTAGTAGCAGAAATAATATCTTTCTTTAGGTTGTTAACTCAATTTTAAAAAAAGTACTACATCACTTTCCCGATTACGCCGAGTCACAAGTCATGCAACACTTATAATCTTTTGGTCATGTGCTAGTAAATGTTCATTTGGTGTACATATATATTACTGGATCGTAAATAGTAAGAATCTGAATCATTAAAAAATATTAAAATTTGGGGATCCCGCATTAAAGAGTGTTTTTTTTGGTGACTTTCATGCTTTCAGAAATAAGTTTTAAATGTTGATAATTTGGTATTACAGAAGTAAAATTTGATTATGGGAGTCCCCTTACCCTAAGGAGATAATTAGGTAAAATTAATGTTAAAAATTAGTCCCAAGTGGCGATAAAAAATAAAATAAATAAATAAATAAAAAATATTGAAAAACTATAAAAGTTACAGCCAAAATTTTAAACATTCAAATGTAATTTTTTAGGAGTGATTTTTTGGGGAAATTTTTTTTGAAAACAAACTGGACATATGGGGATAATGAAATATCGATAATTGCATATTTTAAACGCAATGGGTGTTATACACTGAGCTTTTAAACTTAAAAAAAAAAAAACGATTTTTCGTTGTCACAGAATGTAAGAATGGATTAGGGGAAAATATTTATAGTCATTTAAGGACCCATTGATTAGAAAATAGTTATGAAAAAATCTTTCTTTAACTCCTTTTTTGAAGTAAAAAAAGAAATAAAAAAGAAATAAAGCTTCAAGTCAGTTGTTAAAGAAAGGTGAATTTAAAAAAAAAAAAATGCAATTTGTTATGCTGATAAAAAAAGCTTCAAGTTTTCTAAAAATAACTTTTTGATAAAATGCTTCCGAAAAATCTTTAAATTTTATTTTGGCTAGTACAACCCCCCCACTCTTTTCCATTTTTGCAAAAATTTAAGATATAGAAGAATATCTTAAATATCTTATTTTTTTGCAAGAATTTAGATATAAGGGGATCCCCTTACGTCGGAATCTTTCTACCAAAAATGAAGAAAATTGGTTAACGGAATTCGAAGTTATTAAGCTTAAAAACGGCAAACATATGTACGTAAATAAAAGATCAGTTAAAAAAACCGTTATTTTGGGCTTAGGATAACATTAAAAAAAATGTTTCTGATTTTCTTTGCTGAAAATAAATTTTTTTAAATGTCCCCTTGAGGCATAATTTTTTTCTTAACCTCCGGGACCACGGTTAGGTTTTCTTCAGAGGATGAGATGAGTGAGTGATATGAAGCGTGTAAAAATACCATATCTGACCGGGATTCGAACTCGGGACCTCCGAATAAAATTGAGGCATAATTAAAAAAAAAAAAACGATTTTTTATAAGTTTTTGAAATAGATTAGTTTACCTCTTTTTTAATATAGCTATACTAGCTGTATTAGCCGGTAAAGTAAAATTGGTATGATTAATTTTTCTACTGCTTATTCTATAAACGAAGTTTGAAAAAACTGAGATAAATTTATTTATTCCCTTTATCTCTTTCTTTATTTTAAATAAATGAATATTAATAAAAATTTTACGTAGAAATTTCAATTACAACTATACGTATTTTTAACAATCTTTGTCATTTTTTAACTGGAAAAATAAAGCCAGTACTGCGAAATTGAGGTCAATGTAATCCTACGGTCGATAAAAGTAACTTTTTAGCTAAACGTATTTGTGTTGTATTTCTACTCTACTTAAAATTCAGTAAGTAAAAAAAAAACAAAAACAAAAAACATGAAGTAAATAAATCGATATGATATTTTAATTGTAAAATTACACTGATATAATATTTTAGCTTTAAATAATAAATTATTGTTGTGTTTCAGTGTGTTTATTTTAACAAAGGGAATCAGATTTAATAATTAGAAATGTCACAAACTGAATTTCATGTAAGGTAATTTTAAAAAAATTATGTATTGAAAATTAATATTCTAAAATTATTTATTAGTATGTATTATGTTATGAATAAATAATTATAATTAAATTTTAAAAGTAAACAATGGTTATTGTATTTAAATATGTTACATAATTATTTACATAAAATTAATTATCTTCATACTTTATTCAGTAATTAAATTTATTTTACTAGCATATATTACGATGTGACGTACGCGATTCCACATTAATCTTTATATTAGTTAATTGACACAACCCTAAGAGGAAAAGCTATTAAAAAGAGTTGCTCAGTTAAAGTAATTTAAAATTGCATATCCAGTGAAGTTTACGTTAAAAAAATTAAAAAAAAAAGAAGAAATATACTGTCGTAGTTACAACTAATTGGATGTGCAAAGCTATTAAGAGAATGTTAATTAATTATTACGTAAAGATATAATTCTACATATTAAAACCCCTTCATTGGTAAGGGTACGTAAGATCTTAAGAATCGTTTATAAATAATTAAACTTTTAATAAGTACTTAACTGAACAATAATTTGGTTTAATTTACTCGAGCAGTTTCAAATTTATAAAACAAAAAAAAATATTAGTCGTAGGAAAAAATCTAAATTAATTTACGTCAGAAGAAATAATTTTTTATACAAATTAAATAATTATCTACAGAGTTGATTACTAATTATAGACTAACTGACATTCACATACAATAATATTGTGTTAATAAAATGAATTTAAATTAATGTTACTTTAAATTACTTTTAAACTTTTTGAGTTACATTCACTAGAAATTTGACCTTGTAAATATAATGGGTTTACCGTCAAAGAATTTAATCAGTTTCATGAAAATTAAGTTCTGAAGCACTTCTTTCAAAGCAAGTGCGGTTTACTGTTAGAATCTACTGATTGCAATTCGTTTACAATTTCCAATTTGAATGAAATTTAAATTAATCGTTATCAAATAGTAATCAATAATAATTCTACTTAAAATTTATTTAAATTATTTCTGAGTATTATATAACTCTAATTGGATTTTTTAAATTATTTTATAAAAATATTTGATCACGGTTTTAATTTGTAATAATAATTTATTTTCGTAAAAAATAAACCGGCAGCATTTGTTTAAAAATTAGCTCTTCAGTCCGCTGAAGTTGAAAATTATTTTTTACTATGATCTTACTTAATTTCTTATAAAAATTAAAAAGATGATTCCAAACTGATTTTTTAAAATCAGTAAAGCGTTAAAAAAAGTTAACAGTCTTAAGCTATATTATTCAATCGTAATTAATATCATACTAGATATAATATACTTTATACACTTAAAATATCAGAATTTTTAAAAAAAGTTTTCGATTTTGGCCTGTTGAAGGACCACGTACTAGATTTCATTTATCTTTTCTTTTTTTATTGTTTTCCCAATTTTTCACATTTTTATTGTCTCCATTTTAGAACTCCATTTTTAGGAAGAAACTTATTCTGGAATTCTTTCATGTTTTTTTATTTAATTTCATTATTTTTATAAATTTTTCTCTATTTTTAGTATCTTCAGTTTTTCATTTAAATCCCTTAGAAGTTTCTGGAAACCATTTTAATTCCACTTTTTTACGTGGGAAGTGGTCAATATCATTGGTAATTTATCTATTTATTACTCTTCTAAAAATAACCGAAAAATTGGAGTCTTTCCTTTTAAAATTTCTAAAGAATTTTTCAATTTGTTTGTACAGTTTTCCATTGGGTTTTATATTCCAGTGATGGTTTTGTAAGTAGAAATATTTTTTGCAAGCTTCTTTTTTTGTATTTTCTATTTTTCTACTAATCTTTATTATCATAAAAATTTAGTAGATTACTCTTGCTGTATACCTTTGATATGCATTCAGAAACAGAAAAACGCTGATTTTATCATTGTCTTATAATGTTTTAATTTTACAAGCATTCAGAAACAGATAAACGTTCTGGTTTTAATGTTGTATTACAATGTTTTAATTTTACATTTCTGGGTAACAATATTTTGTTAAAAATTTTTTAGTTAATTCATTGACTTTAATTTATTATTCTTTCTTCTAGTGCTTTCTTTTCTAGTCCATTTATTCTATTATTTTATAAAATTAGGTGTATATTTGAATCGGTTGAGTTTTTCTATTTTTCTTAATCCTGTTTTTAAAAGTTTTACAGCAATTTTAAAGTTAGTAGTAATATGTTTTGTTTATCGTTATAAATTTATAGACCTTCTCTGATAATAATTTTATTTAAGATCTCCGTATTTGGCTTGATTTTAGATCTTCTGCTACGAACGCTAAATTATCTGCCAATGATAAGCATACTATTTATAAATTTTGTTTATTAATCAGAATTTTTATTTATTTGAATAAAAGATAATTTTAAATTAATCAAAAATCTAAATTCAACCTCTGTGATTAAAGTTGACAACTATTTTCACGTAAATAAACTGATTTAAAAAACGCTGTTTCAAGTCATAAGGTTGGGAATGAACTGGGAGTTTTACCGATTCGATCGACATTGTGCCGATGAACGAAAAGTGACCCTGAATCTTGTCCTAAAAGGAACTTTATCAAGTAATTTGCTTAGCTTTTTACATGTTTAAATTTAATTTCTATTACTCATTATCCTTTAGTACCAAATTTGACGAAAGCGGTATCAGTTGTCGCTTTGGTAAGCCTCAGGCGTTCTTATAATACTAAACGTCGCTGTGATAAGGATTTATTGCTTTTCATTCATTCACTGGCATTCCTAGTTGTCAATCTAAGTCTGGTACGCGCTCAGTATTCTCGCCTAAGGGTTGGGTGAGTGAAATTTGTTTTTGGTAAAGTTTCACCGAGGGAAACATTTTTTTGTGGATAGAGTGGTCCAGGTTATTTCACAGGCTTCCAGCTCAGCCAATCCTGCTTGATATGACAAATCGCTCCAGCTGATGAGTAAACAGTCATAAGAACCAATTAATTTATGGAAAAAAGTTATCTTTTATACACAATAAAACTTAATATTTTCTTTTTAATGGTTAAGAACTGCAATTTATGCCAATAAAATCCTAAGGAATTGAGGAAAATTTCACTTGTTTTCCTGGTAGTGCGATTTCAAAACTCCATAATTTCGTTATGTATACGCAAGTTGTAAAAAAAAATATATTTTCGATTGCCGGTTACAATATGATACCATCAAGGGAAAAAAATAATGGTATTTGGGCTAACAATAAAATATTAATTTTGGCTTAAACGGGTTGTTTTAACAGCATTATTACAATACGTGTACATTGTTTCATAATTTATAATTGCAATTTGGTCGTAAACAAAGTTTTGGATGTACTATGAAAGTATTCCAGCGTGTGCTTAGAAAAATAAGCATATATTTATGAGATGCTATATATAATCATATTAAAGAGAAAAGAGGAATTATATTTGTTATAAACAAACAATATTTTCTATAAAACAAAAATAAAGACTTATATATTACTTCATTAACAGGGTCTGAAGTGTACAATATCAGGATATATTAAATCATAGGTCATCAATGGTATAAATATCAGATGAGTTTTTAAAATTAAATTCACTTTTACTAATGGATTTTGCAGTTTACGTTTTAAAATATATTTTTTAAGACGATTTATAATGAATATATATTTTTATAATGAAGAGTACACCATAACAGTTACTGGATTGAACAGTAGTAAATCATCCGTATACATTTATTCATTCGCGAGAGAAGACAGTTTATTTAGGTGTAGCAGTATTATCTTTTAAATTATCTTAAATAAATATTTACTTCAAGTTTTATGAATATTTGATGTGCAAAATTAATAAACACTTGAAAAGTATAATTTATAAAGGAAATAATTAGTTGCAATTTTTAAATTTCCAGTTATAATATTTATCAAAGTAAAAGTATTTCTCTCATCCAACAAACGACACCCACATCGAATTTTTATATTTCTATATTTTCTGAAGTCATTGAATGCAAAAAAAAAATATCTTATGTATATGCGTTTGCATGTGTGTAATACATGTGTAGACATGCTTTTATTTAGATTGGTTTTTATATTACAGGAATAATTTAATTTATTATGAAATTTGGTTTGGTAGCTGGTATAGATAATCAGCCAAATTTAGTTTATTAATTTATGAAAGAAAATTGATGAAGGTGGGGAATATATTGATCAGCTGGCATATCTTAAAGGTGATTTGACATCGTGAATATTTTATTTACACGTGTTATTTAGGATATAAAAAGTAATAATGGAAATAACATTGAAAAATATTGAAAAAAAAAAACTAAAAATACAATATCACTCCTTTCTAAAAATTTATATACTTTTTTAAACAATAAATTTTTAAATTATACAGCTATATACTTCTCAGAAATAAAGTATTTTGATCGCTTGAATGAGTTTTAAACACTGTTAGATTAGCGAAGGGGTTGTAGACCTCAATCCTAAAAATAAGAATTCTATAAATTCTTACAAATTTTTTACTTTTATAACCTATCGACTTATATATAAATAAGTATAAGTTAAAAATAACTTATATATTTATATCTTTAAAGTCTATCTTTTTTAAAGTGGGAGACATACATTTTAACATAGAGGAACAGGATATATTTTTAAATGATTTAAATTATTTTTATTTGTAGTCCAAGTATTGTCATTTTGTCGTATGATTTTATGGAATTGTCTATTTGTTTTTCAAAGATAATTACTTTGGTATATGACTGAAGTATTACTAAAATTTAAACTGATTAAATGTTAAATTGAAACGCCAGGGTTGTTCAAAAATATTATTTCAAACTTTTTTTGGGCCTTTAATGAATAATTATATACAAATAATAACGATAAAATTTCACACAAATTTGATAAATGTTGTAAAATAAAAATATTTATAACAAAGAATTTAATAATAATATTCTTTTAAAAATCAGTGATCATATAATACGTCTTCTGCTTCTTTTTTACAAAAAGAAAAATTGCAGCGTCAGAAAAAGGTGAGTCTAGTACCCCTTATCTTTGTTCACAGGCGAGTTGCCTGGCACCGGTATAGAATAAGCTAAACCATTCTAAACCGCAACGTGCCCTGAGCTATGTGCTTTGTGAATTTTAATTATTACGGACCTATTGTTCGTTAGATTGTTCCAGTTAAAAACTAAAGGAAATATAAATGATCAAACAAATGATAATAAGTTATTAATAATAATAGTATTATATTATCATTAACATCATCATCAACCGCTTCTTGACGTGTACTTATAATGAAATAATTTAATTTTCATTGCCACACAAGATATTCTTGAACTTATTCTAAGATTTTAATTAAAGGAGAAAGATGAAATAAATTTGTAGGTAGATATGAGCTAACATTAATTTTAATTTTTAACTAGTATTAATTAATAAATATGATTAAATAATTATCAAAGTTAACATAACATTCTAAATGGCAAGTATTAACCGAAACTATTTTAATTAAATTTATAAATAAATCAGAATTTTTATAATAATTTTAAAAGTTGTACTATTCTTTTGTTTGATTATTAATTGTTCTTTTTCTTCTTCTTCTTTACACCCTAATCTCACGGGCCAGATCCACAACAAAGCAAAGCACAGCCCAGGGGGATTGTCCAATCAAACGGGCCTTCCCGTCCGCCGGCCATAAGTCTAGTCTGACAGGTCAGCCCACCGGTTAGATCTTTTCATTGCCTGCCTCTACCCCTAGGGGGAGGTAACCAAGTCCGACTATGTCGTTCTTGGATCCCATCCCAGAAGCCGGGACTTGGACTTGACGTCAATGCCTCTAGTGAGAGCACCTGTGTAGGGCACTCATTCCGGGTATCGGTCTTTTTCACGAAGGGATGAGAAGAGTCCCAGTGCCTCATCACTGCCGCCCATCCGTGCAAACACAGACGAATGGCAGCTCTGCAGGGGCTCTCCCTCAACTTCTTGTCGTCCCATCCTCCCTGGCTTTCTGTTGGAGTATCCGTGTCGCAAAGTAAGTTACCATACGGAACCATTCTGCCCCTGATAACATACAGTCTATGATTGTGTCAATTGTAAGGTGCCCAGTCACCAACTCACATCAGCGACGTTCAGGAGCCCACGTCCGGTAGCCAAGCACGACGTGTTCCGATGTATCTATCTCTCCGCAAGAAAGGCAAAAGAGGTCATCAGCTCTTCTCCTGGCATGTAAGTATACTCGAAACACGCCGTGGCCAGATAAAAATTGATTCAACCAGTAGGTGATCTCACCGAAGCTGCAGTTGACCCAAGGCTCGATCTGCCTGGACGATGTGTCCATCGCCCCGTGGAGGACAGGTACCAGCGGACCTGCCATTCTCCGAACAACCGCCTGTCTATATCACTCCTGTCAGCTCCTCCAATAATCTCAACCCTTATTCCGGCTAGCCGTTTGTGGAGGGATACCCGCAATGACTAACATTGCCCCTCAGTCGAAACTGAAGAGTATGCCGAAACGATGCGGAGGGCAATCCGCCTCTGCATATAGCTGGACGCCGTCGGTCCAGCTATACCCCCCCCCCCCCCAATACTTCACCGACTCTACCTGGGGTACTAAAGTTCCGCCAACCGTGATCTGGGTCGGAAAAAGAGGACGCCTGCCAGCCAGACAGATGAATGATGTTTTCTCAGGAGACAAGGATGGATAGCGGCTATATCCATCAACCAGTGCTGCACTAGGTTGATAGTTTCATTGGCCGCTGTCGCTACGTCGTATACAACTCTCGCCTATCCTACCAACGCCAGATCGTCAGCAAAGGTCACCGGTACAACACCTCTAATTGTTCTTTAAGTCAGCAAATGTCCATGTGCTTATATTAACTCTTTTTTAAATATCTTCTTTCGGGAGTGTTCATACACTCAAACTCTTTTTCTCCCGTTTAACCATTTAAACGGGAGAAAAAGAGTTTGTTGACTACATTTTTATCAGGATAGCCTAGCAACTATTGTTAGCGATAAATCAGTCTGATAACATACACTTAAATACATAATTAGACTTCTATAATTCAGACAATTTAACAAAATTTGGAAACGGCTTGTATTAAAAAAAAACAAAATAAAGAACGTGATTAATAGAAACAGTTGCAGATTTGTATAGTAACAAAATACTATGTTTTAAAACGTTTTGAGATTTGGGTAATGCAGTATTTATTATCGCTCCTGGTATACGACAAATGAAAAAAAATAAACTTTCACTTGTATCTTAGTAATATCTTTTACTAACAAAATAATTATACTCATGAAATGAAAACATCACACTAAGAAAATGTTTGGAGATGTTTAAAAAAGTATGACCTTAATACCTCTGTAATTGTAGTTTTCTCTGTAGTACAGTATATTCTGTTTTTATTTATATTGTAGTAAACAGTGCAATGTTTTGGTTTTTTTACAGATACACAATTTATTTATAATAAGAAGAATTCTCGTAGCTGTACTTCGATGACAGTTTATAATTTTTCATGAATAAATTAATCTATGCATATAATAAAATTATAACTAGGGTCGTCCCTGTGCGCGCATCACGCAAAAACTACTGGACAGATTTTAATAAAACTTAGCAGAATTATACCTTAGAGAGGTGGTCATTATCTCCAGTTAGAATTATCTCGATAATTTCTAATGGGAGTTAAGATATTAAAGTATCATTAAAGAAAAATATTAATCGTTTAACGTCTGTATATTTCTGTTATCATGGTAACCGAAAAGAACAGTACAGTAGTTCTGTATACTAATCATCTAACCTAATCTATAAAATATTTTAATATGTTTTTAGTTTTTTTTAAATTATTATTGCAATTAATTTAAATAAGCACATTTAGCAAACTTATGGGTTTTGAGTTCGGTTACTGGTTTGTCAAAAGTTAAAAAAGTATGCCTTCAAGAAAGAGAAGTAACCTTTCTTATTATTCAAAGTCTGCAAAGAGATTATCACCGTTCTCTGAAAAAACTGAAGTGAGAAGAGTGGAAACGTTGGAGGACAGGTTTTCAGGCTTTAATTGTTAGAATTATTCTCATAACCATGAGAATAAAGAACACAGTGGGGGTCCAGAGGGTGGAGCATACTCACCAGAAGGGAACTAACTAGAAAATAAATATCCTTTACATAAAAATTATTGTTTTAATTAATAAATGAACAGTACTATATCGACCGATATAGTACTATATAGATCGATATAAAGGGGACCGACCTGTCCCCTTTCCGATTACTCATTATTCTATGGATTTATGCTTGTATGCAAAATAATTCTGTAACTGCCTGTTAATTAATCCTTTTACATTTTCCTCCGTAATTTTGACCTATTTTATGATTAGTAAAAAATTGATCATTTTTTAAGAAATAGATATTTCAAGCAATTGTTTGTTCTGTTTAAAGATTAAGACACTCTTATATTCTAATAAATTAAAATTTTGGTAAAAATTTGATTTGCTAAACTGATTAAGGAAATACATATCCCGTAATTAAGAGTAAGCATTATTAAGTCATGAATGAATCTTTTTTTAAACAGCTCTTTTAAAATAAATGCTATATAGAATACTTTGCAGAGGAAAAGTACTGTATTTGAAATTTATAAGTAATTAAAAATGTATTTATTGAACGTATTTATCTACCAGCATCTCAACCTTTCATCAGGAAGGTTTAAATCCTTTAGAAGGAAGGTTTAAATTATCAGTTTAAATCCTGGTCAGACATGGAATTTTTTCACACAAGAAAATTTCCATCTCATATTCTGAAACACAAACTTCGAGTTTGAGCCGTAATATTCATCTAAAAAGAAAAACAGTTCCGTGATGTAATAATAATTACATTGGGCTACAAATTGAAAACACCTTTTCGAAACAGAAACCCCAATAAGTGAATTTTATTCATTTTGTGTGCTAAATCTGAAACTGAAGTCAGTTTATCTCCATTACCCGTCACATTTTTGTTTTACATCCTTCAGAAATTGATAAATATTATGAAATTTTGAAAGTGATCAAGATTGTAGGTATAATAAATTTTATAATAGGTTGTATATATTCTCAATACTTATTTTATTTTGCTTATAGAACAAAAAAAAAAAAAAAAAACATTGAAGAATATAATTTTGAAATTGGGTTACGCTGAAACTATTAATGAACTCACACAGACATAACAAAAAATATTTGGAAAGATTTTATAAGAAAGCGATTGCCGTCTCATTACTAAATATAAGCTGGCGTAAACAAAAACAAAAATAACACTTTTTCGACAATTGATTAATTAATGAAAATAAATTGAAATTGATTTACTGTAAAAACTAACAGACACTCACTAATTCATAACTCCTACAATTTAACACGTTCTACCGCAGACAAGTGGCTTTACCTGCACTGAGCGATTGAGTGTTTTCAGAGGGAAATATTATTCTAGGATGACTCATAGTTAAATTGTGGTTGGGATGATATCATATTACTCGTATATTTGATGCAGCTTTTATTTATTCTGCAATTACTCACATTCTTAGTTATATCAAGCAAGTTTATAACATAATAATGGTAAGATAACAAATCGTTTTTATTATGCGTCAAAAATGACATAATGGGATCTGTAAACTAAGATTAACTAAAAAAAAATGATGTGATAAGAGCATTTTTGATTATATTTTCTGCTTAAAAATAATAATAGATAGCTTATGAAACATTCATTAACGTAAGTTTCCGAACAAATTCCTAACAATAAGTGTTATTTTAGTATTATAATATACACAAACATTTATTCAGCTAATCAAAACAAATTCAATTTTCTTTTTTTTTATTTAAATCACTTTTCAGACTGAAATAGTTATTACTTGTAAAATAGGTGATAACTGGAAAACCTTTTGTATAAAAACGATTGTTTTAATTAAGAGATGACAATGAGGAAACGTTTTTTTATGGAAGTTATAGAACATATATTTAGGAATTATATAAAACATTCTTTTACATTATTATAAAGGATCAAACATTTTATCGGTAAAATATAACATAATTAGTGTAATCTAAATTACACGTTGACTTATAGAAAGATGTTTATGAAAGTTCTGTCGTAACAAACATTGACGTAAACAAATAAAGACGGATTGACTACAATACAGCAAATAATATTACATTATTGATAAAAATAATTAAAAGATAGGAATATAAAAAGCGATTTCTTTTACTTTCTAATCGATAATAATTTTAGACAATATATCATCAATTATTAATTTCGTTTTTATAGACATAAAATTAATGATTTTTTCTTCAAAAATATAATTTATTATCCTAAAATAAATCACTGATATATAAAGTTATACAATTTACACTGAGTAATATCGTATCATATTATATCACACGTATCACGTACAACGCTTATAAATGCACACTATGGAGATTAATGATAAAGGAAGAGTGAAGTTGATGCCAAACTACAGATCAGAAAGAAGATAAATAGAGCGTATGAATTATGAGAGCGTACTATGTGCAACGTGCCCATTTTCCAACTTCCCACTCAGCTTTTCAGTAATATAGCATCATGTAGGCCATACTTAATCATATTATATTACTCTTAACAATGTTTGTTTCGTTGTGAATTAAATTAAATTCTACGTGTAATTTTATTCCTAAATAAATTACGCAGAACATAATTTTGAAGTAAGATTATTAATAAAAACGTATAACAGACAATAAATTTTTTATTAATAATAAACCATTATGGCCCACTGTATATATATATATATATATATATGTATACATATATAATATGAATACTGTTTTTACATAGCATAGTTTAGAGATTTCGTAAATTATTACATATTTATGTAGTTATTGATTACCATTATCAGTACGTGGAGCCGTAAGAGAATTTCTTGGTGTTAAAATTACAATCCAGGATTTTACTTTTATCTCAAAGCAGTGATTTTTAAGGTAACTTTCAACTTAATTTCAAAGTTTGAAATTAATAAAAAACATAAAAAAATTACATAAATATAGAGCTATGCTAATGAATAGATTAGAACCTCAAGTAGATAAAAAATATGAGAGTATCACGGAGAATTTCGAAAGTAATAATCACGTCCAAAAAAATATGAAGTTTAAATTAATTCTAAAAAATTACCTATCTAGATACAAACGTATCTTCATAGTTTCATCGCCTTTCAGAAAAATATGATTCTGTGTATAGAAAAACTCTTTTTCAAACATTGAAAGAATACGAGATTTCTCCAGAAAACTTCCAACCTCATAAACTCTCTCACAAACACAATCTTTAAATTAAAAACTATAGAAGAAATAAGCGAACCTTTCCTAGTCACAACAGGGGTGAGACAAAGAGATGGACTATAACCGATCCTATTCAACTTGGTTTTGGACAAAATAATGAAAATCTTTTGGCAAATTTGCAGATGAATGATACAGGTGCAAAGATCGGATCCAAAAACCGAAACGTAAAAAAAAATGCCAGGCCTTTGCTGACTAATCTGTGTGCAGATTTTTTCTCCTCTTGCGTAAAAAAAGCCTTTGCCGACTACCTCACTCTTTCAGTTGAATCGAAGGAAGTTAGTAGCACAGATAGAAAAGTTAACAGGAATAACTCAAAACCAGGCCTACAGGTATCCTTTACAAAAACCAAAAGGGACCACTAATGGACTGAGGATGGCAGATGATAAAGTGAAGGTGGTTGTCATGACTGGACGCCGGAGATTGAGTCCTCTTCGATTCCGGGTGGGTGAAACGTTTGTGTATCCCAACCCGGCGGCGAAGTATCTGGGGATTTGGATGGATAGACACAGTTGTTTCTCTATACATGTTGAGGAAGCTCTCAGAAAGGGCGAGCGGGTTGTCCAAGCACTGACAAGGTTGATGAGCAATATGGGTGGCCCCAGGACAGCGAAGAGGAAACTACTGTCCAGTGCATACTCTTCAGTAGTGCTCTACGGGTCGTCTGTTTGGGTTGGTGCTCTTGATAGGGCACGCAACAGGAGGAGGTTGTTGAGCCAACAACGACGGCTCAATCTGCGGTTTATCGCAAGGTACCGCATGATAGGTACAGAAGCGGCGTCAGTTATAGTTGGTGTGCCACCGATTGATCTGCAAGCCAGGATGAAACATTCTATTGCTTTGGGGAGTGAGAGGAAAGTGGCTGTCGATGAGATGTTCAGACCTTGGAACGAAAGGTGAAATGCGGTGGAGACTGGACAGTGGAAACACCGGCTCATCAATGACATCAGGACCGGGTAGAGCGGAAGCACGGTGATACCAATTACGAGCTCACTCAGTTTCTATCAGGGCACGGTTGCTTTAAAGATTACTTTACCGTATGAGTAGGAGTACCACGAGATGCTGCTATGATTGTGGGGACCAGGATACGGCAGAACACGTAGTGTTTTCATGCACGAGGTGGGGAGACTTGAGGGCTGCCATGATGAGCCACGGCGCAGTAAACGTGGATAATGTAATAAATGTGATGTTGGGTGACAGAGATGCTAGGACGAGAGTGACGATTACGGTTTCAGCCAATAATTAGAAACAAGGCAACAGAGGAGAGGGGCAGGCAGACTGGAAGACTACAGTTGACCTGTGGCGGAGAGACCGATGCCGGACGTCTATGGGAGGTCAGCCTTAGGGGGCGGGGGCTCCTCGGAGTCGTCGTTCGCCGATGATCTCCTGTGGACGTCGCTCTGATTTTTCTAATTCGATGACAAGAGCGCCCGGGTGATTGCGCAGGGCCTGGTGTACATACTATGTGGATTAGGTCTGCCCCTGCTTGACTAGAGGGGGAGGTTTTTTAGCGGGTGAGAGCCCCGCACTTGCCGTAAGAGCAGCCTAGCAGCGGCTGGGAGAGCGTTTTCCTCCTCCTTTGGAAAACAAAAAAAACAAAAAAAAAAAAACTGTTTTAAGTACCTAGGAGAGGTTATAAGCAGAACAGGAATAGTTAAAGGGTCAATTTAAAATAGAATATTAAAACTGGAAATGCTAGATTTATTACAAAAAATATGTGTAATAAGAAAAATCTCTCGAGGATTGCCAGATTAAGACATTATAATTCTGTAGTAAGACAGTAATCTTATTCGGAAATGAAACAGTACAACTGACCGACCTCGAAAAGTTGCCCAAGATCGAAAGAAGCTTACTAAGGAAATTCCATGGTCCAGTGGTAACAGAGAAAGGATATAGACTAAAATCTAATTAAAAAAATATGTCAAAATGAAGAAAACATAAAATCAACGATAAGGAAAAGAAGGTTAAATTTGTTGGGCTATATGATCAGGATCGACGCAAACAGATTAAATAAAAAAATCTTTGACAAGTTGTGGAACATGAAAAACAGATTAAATTATCTGAAATATATGGAAGGGACCTCCAAAGGATAGTCTTGAAAGGAGAAGGTTGTTGCAGTAGAGATAATTTCCAAAGAATAATTTATAATATAAAAGTTCTTGTGGGAAATATAAGGATAGGAATGAAATGAAAGATGAGCAAAAATGAAGCCAAGTTAAAAAAATAAAAAACGCATGGAAGAAGAGAAAGGAAATGGTATTTGAGTGGTCCTACGCGGGGTTATGTTAAACAAATATTATAAAAAAGTAAACATTACTTTAAAAATTATGTAAACAGGTTTACAAGAACTTTTTAAACAAAATTAATGTTGTTAAGTATTTTTTAAAAAAGTAGTATCCATGTGTATGTTAATACATATTAATAAAACTGATAAAAATGTAAAATGAATATTTGAAACTGTCAAACTTTATTTAATAATATACTCGTAATAAGGAGAAGAATTTTATCATTTTTAGATTTTTTCCTATCCATCATCTCTTTGTTTATTAATTTATAATTTAAGAAATGAATTTAAATTGAATCTTTATCGTTGGAAAGATTACATATCATAAAGAATTACATAGCAATTCAAAGGTATTCCTTTTGCGGAGGAGTGCGTCCCACTCTTTAAAACGATCTTCCTTAGTTTGCATTACGTATTTAACAAATTAAAAAAAAAAAAGAAAACGTTTTGTGTTATTTTCTCGTTTTTACACGACTGCCTAAAAAGGAGTGTAATGTATTTAGGGTATATGCATGCATAAGTATGCATGTTTGTACCACCATAGCAGTTCAACGGCTGAACTGACTTAAATGTATGACACCGCGTTGTAATCCTTACATTACCGGGAGTGACATAAGCCATTAATCAGATGAATAAGTCGTTTTTGAGTAACTCAACTCTTCATTCTGAACAATTCGGAAACCTCGTCCTTCATACGTGTAAAGTTGTCTTACTAAAGTTTTTACACGACTGACATAAAAGGAGTGTAATGCATTTAGGATGTATGCATATGTGTATGTAAGTCTGTTCCACGTTTATGTAAGTCTCGGCCTTTCACCCAGAGGTCCCGGGTTCGAATCCCGGTCAGGCATGGCATTTTCACACACGCTACAAATCATTCATCTCATCCTCTGAAGTAATGCTTAACTGTGGACTCGGAGGTTAAAAAAAAAAAAGAAAAAAAAAGGTCTGTTCCACGTAGCAGCTCAACGGATGAACCGATTATCACCGTACGCTCTCTAATTATCCTTTGAGTAATTATCCTATATTAAAGAGCAATGAATTTTTTGGCAGTCGTGTTTTAAATTTTTAATATTTATTACTACTGTTGCCGGTAATATTTTCAAAACTCTTGGTTTGTAGTTTCACTCATCTTCGGGGAAAAAATCTTTTCTGTTATTTACTTGTTTATTTTACTTTTTATCAGTAATGTTATAGGAACAAAAATTAAAGGCCGTAAATTTAATTTCTTCTTTTTTTAAATTGATTTGACAATCCAGGGACTCCAGGTCTATTATGAAAAATTTTCTTTTAATTTCTTACTTATTTTACTTTCCCAGCGAATATAGCTAGAATAGCTATACTGAACGAAATCGTGTCAAAAATGGGGTACTGGGGTTTTTTCAGAACTTTACATTTTAGGTTCAACTAGTTTATCTATCCCCAAAAAAAAACATATGTACGTATGTGTGTGCGTACATATGAACGAATGTACGTAAGTGTGTTGCGCTGGTTTTGGCCTTATATCTCCGGATTCTCAAACAGATTTTCTTCAAATTTGGCTAAAATATTTTTATATGTGGGGCATTGATCATATTTCTTTTTTCAAATTCGTTCAGGGGGTGGAGGATATTGTGAAAAAACCAATTTCGATTTTCTTCATAGGCACTCTAGAAAAAACTTTGGCAAATTTGTCACGTATAAAAATTGTCCAATTTTTTTTCCAAAAATCAACCCTCACCTCTTAAAATTGAAATATATGTTTTTTGTTCATTTACTCTACCTTCCTTCGGTTTTAATATTTATAAAAACCTTTTTTGGTATTTTACATGCCATATATAGGTCTATCCAAGAATATCTACAGTTTTACAAAATTATAAATCCTGGACCTTAAACGCAGAGAAATTTTTTGAAAATTATTACGTTATGTTTTTAGCCTTTATTGGAGGGGATGTTAGGTTTAGAAATGACTTTATAAAATTTGGTAAGCTTAACCTCTATATGAGTATTTTTAGAAATTTTATTTTAAATTTATTCCTCAACTTGAAAATATATATATTGTTTTTTGGCTCTACCTCTTTTAATTTATATTATTAATAGTCAGGAAAATCATGGAATACATTTAACAGCTCTTTTTAAGAAATTAAAAACTTCATAGAGCTGATATATTTTCACTTTTAACTTCCACAATTTATTTTTTATAAATTTGAGCAGAGGTTCTCTCATTATCTAATTGAAAAATGTTTTTTTGCCTTTCCTTGATAAGTAGAGTTTTTTAAGTTGTGGTTATTATAATTTCCCATCCAATTATCATTAAAATGAATGTATATTATAATGTATAGTTATAATGTATAGTTATGTTTGTATCTAGCCATAACCCAAAAACATTTCAGAACGTCCTGGGCATATATGACGAAATATGATTAACGTAATACTCCTTTTTCGCGTTGTATACTCTGAGGTAAGAATGTATTTAAAAGGTCATATAATCAGGAATAAAATAACTTCTGCCTCTTATTTGTGCTGCTTAGGAGGAAGGAAGCTGTCCCTTTGTAAAAAAAAATTGTACAAAAAAAATGCTACGTTTTTGGTTGTACCTGATTTTTTCCTTTGATTTTTAGTGATACGAATTGTTTTTAAAGAATTATACTTGTTGCATATAGAATTAATATACAGATTTAATATATATGTATATAGCTGTTTGTGATATGTAGCCGACTACATATCACAAACAATTTTAAATAAAATTGCTTTATACATTTTCTCTTTTACTGCAGAGTTATTTTACTAATGATCTACTGAAAATATATTTGAACTAAATGTAATCATGATCGCAGTACAGTACAGCCTCGCTAAAACGCGGTTTGATATACCGCGAATACGGATATAACGCGGATTATAACCTGTCCCCCAAAAAATATCTGAATTTCTGGAAAAATAAAGTAGGGTGAAGAAATGGTAGTCACCCTAACACTGTATTCGATATCGGTGTAAAATCCACCATAATCCTTTGAAATTGTCAACAAAACGCTTCTAATAAAACATCTGCCAATAAGTAACGACCAATTTTAAAGCCTTGGAATTTCCAAAAACATGATTCAATAAAACTAAACTATTATTATGATACAGTAATAGGAGAAATTCATATGATGTACTGCACATGACTCATTTCCTGTAACAGCGATAAGACCATTAATGTACTGCCTGTACAAGGCACAGTATGCGGTATCTGAATACTATTACGTATTGCGATTTATTCCGAGCTGGTTTTACTGTGTTTATCAGCATCGTTAAGTTTTATTACGTTGGTTAATTTATTAGATTTTGTAATGTCTGTTTTCGTTTGTATTTGCCTAACATGTCGTCTAAACGAAAAAAATTAAAAACTATTGAAAAGGTTAAGGCAGGTCCTTCGAAAGCCAGTTTATGAAGGAGTGCCACTAGCAGGGCCAGAACTTCAAGCTCAGGCACTAAATTTTCATGAAAAAATTAAGAATGGAAGAAAAAGCTTTATTACTTCTTGACAACTGCCCTGCCCATCCGCCTATTGATTTTTTGAACTCTAAAGATGAAAAATAATTGCAATGTTTTTATCCAAAAACATTACATCTTTGATCGAACCATTAGACTAGACCGAGGAGTTATCCAGACATTTAAAGCTTACTGCCGACGAGAGCTACTGACCGTTATCGCTAACTCAGAATTACAAGTAACAGAGTTTCTTAAAACTGTGTCATTAAATAATGTTGCACACATCGCTGGAACAGCATGGAGTAACGCTGTATGGGGGTAAATTCTATTACAATTAAAAATTGTTGGTCGATATTGTCACAGAGTAATGGAGAAGACACTGAAACAGGAAATGTTTGTATTTTTACTGACGAACACGCGCTGGAATTTTCAAATTCAACCGGGCAAGAATTCCCTGTAAGTGATCTCAATGAGTGAGTTCAAGAAGACAATCAAACACCCGTTGCCCATTACATGACTGACGAAGAACTTGCAAACTTCGTTCTACAACCAAACGATAATTTGTCGGAAGGAAGAAGGGGAAGGTGTTGCAGAGGTCGCTGTTACGGAGAGGTTTACACCCTCAATTAAAGACGTTCTGGAAAATATAAATGTAATAACATGAATGGAGCAACAAAGTGATAGTAGTGATCGTCATTTATTGCATTTACCAAGGGTAAATTCATGTATTATAAAGAAGAAACATACAACCGCCAAACAAAAAAACAATAACTTCTTATTTAAAAAAAAATTTACATTCAAAGAAAACATATCGTATCTTTCGCATTTAACTTGTTTCTATGTAACTGCACATTATACTGTATTGGCTTTTTCTATTAAACCATTATTTCTTGATTTTTTCCTGTTTTTTTTTTTTTTTTAATTGATCCTTTTTGTGATTTAAAATTTACTTCTCCAAATAACGCGGTTAGCCTAATAACGCGGGTGTCACGGAGTCCCCATATAATAACCGCGTTATAGCGGGGTTACGCTGCATTTACCAGTCGTGAGATAAACGGTAGTAAAATCTGCGATTTTAAGGGGCTTGATATTAGCTTCATTAAAAAGTTAAATATACGTTAGATTTAATATCCAGTTTTTATGAAAATTACAGAAAATCTTCCCATACCTAATTTTCATTTACTTAAGCATAATCTGGCACAGAATGATTGTTATTATTGAACAAAGCCTACGTCATGTTTGGCTGATATATTTAGTATTCAGGACACCTATATTCGTTGAGGTTATACTTGTAGACAACGAGTTTTATTTTAATTTTAGGTGTCTTCGAGATAGATCAAAATATTATTGGACTGAAAAAAAAACTACTGTCCCTTAAGAAAAGCATAAGATTATTGAGATGGCCGAAAGCCTCCAAAGAAATGCACGGTAGGAATCTAATTTTCCTCGACTATTTTCGCAATTACGATTGTTACGCTGAGTTTGATATCTATCTATAGACTCTCTAACGATTGAATGTAAGCCCAGCAAACGTATCAGTAAAACCTTTGCTGTGATTAACCCAACAGATTAACCTTAATTCAAAGGGATTAACCTAAATCCCTTTTAACAGGTTCCTTATTCCTAACACAACAACCTATTCAACAGATTAACCTGAATTTATCCTTTGAAAATTAGAAATCCCATTTTAGGCTCTCCTCAAAACCGAAGTGGTACTAGTTCTGGTCCGTGTGCAGCTCTTTTTCTGATTTAGCAAGGTTTCCACGGTTGCCAGTGTAATGAAAAGAAAATATTGGTTATCTTCACGATATATGTCGCCGAACACCTACTGTTGTGATTATTTACTGTAAACTTCATTATTTCTGCGCAAGAATAAGTATTCATCTACTAAAACTGTTTTTCCGAGTCCACCGATCATAACAGGATTTTAAATCACTGAATTAACGCAAATTTCGCAAATTTGATTCTTCCCTCGAACTTATCACAGCAAAGCTTTGTTGTATTATATATTGTTGTTGTTAACCCAGGAATATGTGGTGAAAATAAAAATATATAAAGGCAATTTCAACCTTTTTAACAAAGTAATTTTATGCATTGCTACTAATGAACACTAATAATGATTTTTTACTAGACAACCATTTGCAGCTTTTTCAGTTAACCAACACCGTTGGATAGTATTTCGTGTTTCGGTGTAAAATTCCTTAGTTTTGTAGAAAATTAACGGCAATTGCTTTATTGGGAATGTCACCAACTAACGTAAATAAAGACAGATTAATATTGCAAAAATAAGGTCTCGACTGAACACGCACGGAACGATCATTTCAGACATGACACGCTAATGAATAAAGATTATCACGAAGCAGTGATGTCATTTATACGGCAGCGTAACAAAATAAAAGAAAATATTATAATATAAATCAAAGTGATTTAGTTTCAATAATAATTGTTATTTTAAATATCTATAAGGTAGGTTAGTGGTCATGGTAAAGCTATTTTGTTGTAAAATAGCTTATATTATTATCGTAGTAAAATAGCTTTGTATTATTTAAACTCAGCAAAATAATGTACAAGGTATTAAACAATTACAAGGGGAAGCGGAAATAAGCTATAAAAAAACTAAAACGGGAATTTCAGATACTAATAAAAATGCGAGCGTCTTTTGTAGGAGACTCAAATTTTTTAAAGGGATATTAATATACTAAAGTCGACCTCTATGATGGAGTATTAATGCTTAGTCTTAGGGAACGGAACAGAATGCAAGGATGTTAGGGGATGTTTTATTCCCGTATTTACTGCAGATCCTGGACATAAGTTCCAGGGTTGCTGGATCTTTCTATTTATAGAAAGAATGATTAATTGCTTTAATGATGGCTATACATTTATTTTTAAGATGGACGAGTATGGGATTGTGTTCCGATCCTTTGTAGATAGTATTTATGAAAAATATTTGCCTAAATAATTATGGTTGCCTGAATAATTATTCAGATCTTGTCAGGCTTGGTATTTTTCATGCGTAAAAATTTTTCCACACCATACTCCCACGCATGTGTCGAATAAATTATCAAAACGAAAATATAATTCATTGTTAAAGGGGTTTAAAAATAAATTTCAAATCTGTTTTTATTACTTAAAAGTCGCTTGGAGTATATTAATCAAAAACTTTGCAGTCGTTTAGGAGTTATAAAGATACTTGTATATATAAAAGTAAGGAGATAGTACGTATTAAATAAAATACGTACAAAATATTTTATTCACGAGAGGGTGATGTGTTTTAAAAATTATCTTTCTTTTTCAGTGAAGGTAATAAAAATATTTAAACACGACAAACATTTGAAATAAAAGCGAAAATATATTTAATTCGTAAATATTGAAATATAAGAAAGTTTTTAATTTTAAAAACTTCCGGTAAAAGTTAATGTGAAAGTTTAATTGGCTAAAACCTGAGTCTAGAAACTAGTTGTTGACTAAAAAATAAAGTAAAAAGGAATAATAATAATAATAATAATAATAATAATAATAATAATAATAATAATAATCGTAAATTAATAAGTAAAAAATCAACACAATTTTAAACAAACTTTTACTAGAATTTATATTTGAGATTATATTTTTCTTTTAAGTAATCAATACTTGGACACTGTACTCTGTCTGCTTTTACAAAAACAAAAAAAGATTTATACATAGAAATATTAAATTCAAAATTAGATTCCCTTTTCTTTCAAACGGCGATGTTATGTAATTCTACTAAAAAAATGAATAATACGTTAAAAAATCCGATTAGCCATACTTAATACACCAGTAATTCTTTATCAAGTTAAGTTACTATTGCTCAAATTGCGTTTTTTATTGATATTATAATTCCTCTTGTTATTATTACTGTACCTCGTATTACACGAAGTGTGACTGATTCACATCGGGGTATCATTCTTGTAAAGTTAGGTATACGTACTCGTACATATCCAGTAGGTACAGCCTAGGAGGTATAGTTTTAACTTGTATTAGGTACCGCTATTACTAAAATTTCTAATACCAGCAACTATCTAGATTTTCTTGCAAGTAGAAAATCAAGTAGATTTTCTTGAAAATCAACTTGATTTGTACTTCGTACAAATTCCTTGTACGAAGTAATGGAAGTATTGTGATCACGAAACATTTTGGTTTTCATATTTCAACAGAAATAGCCATTCTGACCATCCCTGAATCCATTTTAACTACGTAGTTTCAGCGTGAAGTCTGTACGTACGTACGTATGTATGTTGTGCGTGTGTATCTCGCATAACTTAAAACGATTAGCCATAGGATGTTGAAATTTTGGATTTAGCACTGTTGTAACATCAATTTGTGCACCTTCCTTTTTGATTGCAATCAAAATTAAAATTAAAATTTTAATTAATGAAATATCTGGATCTTAAAGCGAAGGCACATCGGTTTGAATCAGACTTCATCTCCTTTTGAAATTAATTTTTTTTTTTTTTAATTTAAATATATTGATTTAATAATTATTAATCAGTGATTGAAAAAACATTTTTTTCAATAAATAATAATTCAATGATAATAAAAAAGAAGAAAAAAAATTTTTGTGAAATAGAATGCAATTTTAACAGGCATTTATGTGCACAAGATTTCTGGTGTGTATTTCAGATTTCTGGTGTGTCGTATAAATAGAGTTAATAATAATTAAACTATTGCGTTTAGTGAACTCCTGTATACTGGTTATAAATATTAATTTTGACCTTATGGTGTAGAATAATATTTGGCTTTTATTATTGGATTATTTGGTAAACAATTTATTTAAATAGTAATAAAGGGACTTTTACTCTAACCTAATATTTCAGGTAAGATTATTGAATTTATAATTGTATAAATATTTGATGTTAATAAAACGCAATACTTTAGCAATTGTGTAGCTGTCAACTTTTATTAAAGAATTGGAGAATCGTATCTCATTTTTAAATGAAATAAGTTTAAAAAGAGTGTAGCAAAAATGTGTATACATAATTTTTTTGTGTACAAGGAAGTTATGTAATGTCCACATCAGGTTTTTTTGTATACAGTGACCGAATGTCATGGAAAATTCAAGCGACCGAACAACTTTGGAAAAAACTGAAACAAAACGCCAACTGGCTACACAATGTTTTAGGCGAAATTGTTACCTAGCATGGAAACACAGAGCTTTGCGTCACGCAAGAATTTCAAGATAACAATGAATTAGCGTAAGATGTTACGGATGAAGAAATAAGACTTTCCATTTAATGTGATGTCATAATGATTTAATAAAGGATAAGAATATAAAAATAAGTAATAAAAATACTGATTTGGGAAAATAAAAGTTAGAAATGTGTAAAAAAAAAGATGCTGTGAGCGTAACTCATGTAAGATAACTGTTAATCTCAGAAATCGAGGCGTTCTTGAGTACCATGGGGCATAGTTTACAAATCATGCTTTAAGCTTATGTAAGTTTCCTTACGTTAATACTTTAATACTTAAATTAATACTTACATTTATACTACACAAAATATATATTTCAACAGATAAACAATAAAAATTGAAATTAATTTTAAACGATTGGACTATTACTTTCTCATTGTTATAAGTTTATTTATTAAAATAGATAGACAGAGGTAATTGCTTTGCTAGTTTAAGATTCCAATTATAATGGTTATCAGTTCAATACAATGTGCTTAAATAATATAATCAGCATATTGATTACGTAGTACATTATCAATTCTGATAATGCATTAATAATGCTGTTCTGTCAGATATTCAATACAGCCCAATGTATAACTATATTATATGTAATTATATGATGGGAAATTTCTCATCTATGTTGTAGATTTTCCAGTACAAAAATAGATGTTTATATTAATTTTAATTAAATAATCCCTTAATTTGCTTTGTTTTGAACATAAAATAAGAATCTTAAAATGCGGTTTAAATTTGGGTTTCATTCAAACAATCAGATTAATAAATTTGTAACATGGTATAAGCGTCGTTAACAGCATCCATTTATTGTCATTTAATTTTTTCCATTTTTCTTCATACATTATTACATGAATCAAAGGAATAACATTAAAAAAAATGTTGTGTAAAAATTAATGTGTTTAAATTAAATTCTGCCTAACTTCTGTTTTTTCGGGTATCGCTTCTGAACAGTTATCCAATTTTAAAAAGATTCCTAAGTTATTGATGATGCTTTTTATTCTTAAAGATGGATGTTTCTTTTTTTGAAAATACTTGTACTCATGTTAGATCAATCATCTACAACTGATTTCTTAAGCTTGCGTTTCATTGAACTTAACCTGTTTGTGTATGTGTGTATGCTTATGTATGTTAAGTACAACAGTCGAAACGGTTGTAGGTGATTCAACCACCAGAGACGAGTTATTAAAAAAAGAAGACAAAGCCATTTTTAAGAATAAGAAGCATCCTATGTCAGGTTTATTAAGGAGTGTAAAGCTTCTCATTGATTTTTTTTAATCAAATGTCCAGTTGCCTATTAGTTTGTTAAAATGTACATAAACAAAATCCTACGTATAGTCTACGTATTCAGTAGTCCCTAATTGGAGCTAACAGTATAGTGAACATCATTAATCTCAGAGAAAGCAACCCTGATAGGTTTTTCTTGTATCTCAGATTTTTTACATGCCGTAGATGCGTTTACACGCATGTTTATGTTTACATGCGTTACAAGCCGTAAGAAAATTGGATAAGTAATATAAAGTAGTAAATTAATTACAAACTATAAATTATGAAACAATGTATTATATAAAGTTCTTCAATTGAACAATGAAATTAGTCTGTTTAGTATTTCAAAAATATGTCTGAGACATCCTGCCTTTTTTTTCCAGAAACCGATTTTTGTAATTTTTTTGATTGAATTTCATCTAAGTAAAAAATAAACTACAACATAATTTGATTTTAATGTTTTTGCAAGTGTAATATATATATATATATATATATATATATATATATATATTTACGTTAATGAAGTATTTGTTTGTTATAAATTTCACATTTTTCCTGTTATTGGTATTCTAATTATGATAGAGGATATACAAAACTGCAAAACTGCAGATCTGTATATATACTAATAATATAACTTAATATAATATAATATTATAATATACTTAATATAATAATATAATACTTAATATAATACTTAATATATATATATATATATATACTTATATATACTTAATATATAATATATATATATACTATATATACTTAATATAATATACTAATAATATAACTTAATTATATTCACATATTTCTTAAAAAAAGTAATTAAAATAAAATATATGTATTTACTCGTATATATTACAAAATCCCATTAATAAATAGGTAAATACGAAGGACTTTTTCGTCGATGCAGATCCTGGACTGAAAAAATACGGAATTTAAAAACGATTGTCAAATACTTCAATACAAAAAACATTCGTTGCAATTTTCGTCATCTGTAAGAAAGTATATGATTTTATTGACCGGACAACACTTTTTTCAACATCCTTTGTTAACTCGGCACTGACTCCAAAACTTTACATCGGATTAAATAAATCTTAGCCAACACAAAATCTGTAGCGAAATTAATGGGCAAAATCACTAAGTCCTTTGAAATCAAAATTGGTGTCAGGAAGGGTGATGAATTATCACCTCTCCTTTTCGTTCTTGACAGGAATATTAGGGAATGGGAAAATGTACTCACTAACCTGAAACTCCTCAACTAAGTTCAACTCGGATACAAAAAGCACAATCTCAACATCAAAAGCCTCCGCTTTTGGCGATGACATTAATTTATTGTCTGAAAACATAGAAACCGTAACCTGACAACTCAAAATCCTTCAAAGAATCACAGCTAAATCTGGCCTCCAAGTTTCCTTTGAAAAAACAAAATTCATTACAAAGGCTCTCTCACATGAATTAGCAATGATAATATTTCTACTATCAGCAAATTCACGTACTTCAGGGATTGAATTTTTTTTCTCATGTAAACAATTTCTCTACAATTAAAGGAAAATAATAATAACAATAAAGGGAAAGCAAAACATCTACAATAAAATATGCGTCTCCATAATCGCCAAGCTATGACACAACAAGACCGTCATCCAATCCTAATGTGTATGCAGCAGAATATCTGGGACCGCTAACCAATCCCGAGTATTTGATCCCAAAGAAACAAAGATCGTGAAAATCCTAGGTCCAAGGAAAACGGATAACTAGAAACTCTGAACCAATAAGGAACTCTACACACGTGAAAGACTCACCGGTATAATCTGACTCTCCGGCAAAATTCAATTCTATGACCACATTTCTCGTATGAATGATATAAAACTAGTAAAACATATCTTCACGTACATTAAATGATGGATCGATGATATCCGTACAGATATGCAAAAAATAAATATTGCCGATGAAGAAAAACAAGACCGGAAGAAATTTCTATACAATATCAAGAATTTCAGTGAGTTTATTGAATAACAAAACAAGCCGACAATTTGGTGGCCTAAGGAGTGAAAACAGCTCCATTCACAAAAAATGCTGGGGAAAAAAGATTAAAAACTATACGTAAAGTTGTTCATGCGGTCCATAGATAGCCTAAATTGAGGAATAAAAATTGAATAATTAGAGAGGAAAAAGAAAACTACGAATATTTTTTTGTGATGGTAGAAATCTCGTTCAGTAATAGTTGTACAATAAATTCAGGATATTATAAATATTAATTAATATCTTGATTATTAAAAAAAACAAATAGAATACTGAAGTACGTAGTGTCACACGGAGGATTAGAAAAAAAGGATGTTATCTAAAATATCCTAATTAAAAATTTCTCTAGAGTTTAAAATAACTCCAAAATTTAAAAGTATATAAAAAAACATTAGAAATCTTTTAGACAATATCCAATTTTCCATGAATGAACTTAATCGATTTTACATATAAAGTAACTCATCATCCATCTATTTCGACATTAACATCACAGTGTTTAAAAATCACACATTCATCAAATTTATGAAATTTTATATCAATTCATGTAAATTGATTGCAAAAATATTTCTACTGAAAAAAAATTGTTTAAAATATTAATTTGTAGCATTTATATGTACGAAAATTACAATTTTTTCCTCCTTATAAATTATTAAAATTTGTTATAAAAATCAAAACTAAGCACATAATAACATATTAAATAATTTGCAAAGTAACTTTTTCCAAATTTTTAGAAAAATGTACTATTAGTAAGTTTTGTAATACCAAACGATTTTACGTTCTTTAGAACGAGAAATTAACAGATTAACAACCTATTAAGATTCATTAATTAGTCTACCTCTTAAGATTTCATGAAACATAGCTATAAGGTGATTACATATTTGAAAAAGTTTACACTTACTAATTTTTTGGCGAGTACAACAATTATTAGTAACAAATAATGAAAAAGATTTAAAGAAAAGAAAATTATCAATAAACCAAAATCTAACAAAAAAAATATTTACAGATACATAAGATGTATATTTGAAGCTAAAACTGTATTGCAAGTGACGTAAAAGAAACAGATATACAGTATAAAGGATGAGAAAAATGATGGAAGAAAGTGACATTTAGAGAACTGAAGTTTGATTCCAATAATAACAGGGCATGGAATGAGAAATGTTTCGAAATGAGAAGCTTCTCTGGCAACCGTTCGGTTATATCAAACCAATTTCCTATACTACAGTAAGAAAGAGAGAGAAATTTATAGGAGAAAATGTGTGTCGGTGTTGTGTCTGTGAAATGATAAAGGAGGGGTACTTTCTGCAACAAAGTTGAGGGAAAATCACAACTCACCCTCAATCTGTCTCAAAGAACTGTTGGCGCTTCACAGGTTTTATGTTGCCTTTTGATGTTACTTTAATAAGAAGTAGAAAAGAAACTACAGAAAAGAAAACTGAAAATATTTTCATTTCTGTTGATGTGACAAGAAGAGGGGATGAGAGATGGGAGATTCGTACTTAAAAAGAAACATTTACACTTTTTTGTCCACTTTGACGCCTAAACCAAAAGAATAAGAACATTACTGGAAAACAGAAAAACGAAAAGAAAATTCATAAAAGAGAAATATGATTTAAATATTAAAGAAATAAATTAAATATTATTTATTTAGAACAGGAAATTACATGTCAAATACAAATTGTATGTTTTGCAACGAAAAATATCATTAATATTCAATATCTCAATTTAATATGAAATAATTTAATATACTCTGTAATGCTTTAGACAGATAAATAATTAAAAAATTAATTATAAATAATAATTAGAAAAAGTTTAAATGCAAAAATACAATTATAATAGTTAAATTTAAATCTGATTATGATAAAAGTTTACATAATTTCAATTAACAATTTCCTTGTAAAATCATTTTATTTTATGTATAACTAGTTTTGGACCTTTAGAGAGTATACTGATCTTATTTAAAAATCGGTATTGACAAGAAGATTGTACTATCAAACCCGAGTAAAGCTCTGTTCTGCCTTTGTCGTCTCTATATTAAGCAGATTTTGGAAACCATGGCTTTAACTAGAGCCGATTATAAAAACGTACAGATAACAAGATAATTATTTATAAAGAGGATATTCAAATGCAGTAAATTTTTGACAATGAATCATCATTAATTTTGAGATATATTAAAAATGCTAAATTTGCCTAATGAAAGATTTGTTTTGAAAGAAATAACGAGCTTTGTTTTATGATGTATGAAGATATTTTATTACATTTAAGATAACTAAGAAAATAACGAAAGTATATGAGAATACTGAAGCCTGAGATCGAGATTAATAGATATACTGTACATTTAGACAAATTTCTTTTTTTTTAAATTGGATGAACTTCTTCTTTTTCTTGTGCTTATCCGTTCAGCGAACGTTGGGTATCAGGTTGACGATCATAATTTTATTCACGATGCCCTGAAAAGAGATGAACTCGACATTCTAAACACATTTCAAAGTTTTTAGCCATAATGTATTCCGCCTGCCTGGACCACGATGTCCTGGTATTCTTCTGTTGAATAACAGAGAGTATTTACTGGTTATCACGTGATGGGGCCAAAATAGGATAATTTCCAGATTTTGACTGTTTGTACAGTCACTGGATCCTTTTTTATTCTGCTTAGAATCGTCTCGTTTGTTATCTTACATGAATTTAATTCTTTTTCTACAGATGTCTTTGATTCCATTGCAAAATAAGTTAGAAAATCATCATGCCCTTGAAAAAGGGAAGATTCTTGATTGAAATTAAAAACGTTTTTGAAATCCAATAAAAGTTTTTGATTTAATAAAATAATGAAAAAATAATTTTGTGATAAATGAAGGAGAGTATATAGCATATCAATATATATTTTCATCTATACATATTTTTAAATGCTACATGCTCTAAATGTCCTTCCGTTGATCATGCTTGAAATCAGTGACAATTTTATTGAAATTCGTCTAAAATTATCTTATCATAAATTTATTAGGTAAAAAATAGAGAAGCGGCAGGCAGCCAAAATTTCAACAAAATTATAGAAATTATCTTTATATCGTAAGACTGTAAAAAAAGGAAATCTATTATCTAAAAATGTTAAAGTGTAGACTAATTCTTCTAGTTTGTTAATGTGGGTATAAAAGGATCCTATTTAAAAGGTACGACTACATAAGTGGATAATAAATAATATAACTTATTATCAAAAACTCTTCTAATTGTACTCAAGTAACATTGTCGAAAATAAACCAAACTGTTTTTCAATAAACAAAATAAATGTCATATTTATTACAAGAAATATAATTAACTTGAAATAAAACTTTCATTATCTTTCTAAAAAAAATTAATTTTCGATTTAAAGAAACCGGTACCGTACGCTTACTCTAATATATACGATCAATGTTATTTTAAGAGATAAAACAAATAAAATACGTGATGCTTACAAATATTAGATGAGATATAATGAATACAAGATTAAAATTCTATGACGAAGAAATTATATACATAGTCTTGTAAAAACCATAAGCTTATATACACAGGGTTGTAAGAACCATAAGCTTCTAAGATGACTTCTACGGATTTCTTATAAAAAGAAAAACTTATACTTTTTATAATTTAAATAGACTTAAACTTATACAGACTTTAATTTAGTTTAAAGTAAATATACTTTAAACTTAAATAGACTTATACTTCAAATAGAGAACGACATGAGTGATTTAGAATTATAATAGATTTAAGTTTAATTATTTTCAAACATACCGACTAAAAAATGACGGAATATCTAAACAACACACTATCTTTAGATTAAATTTTTTGTTAAATCTGATTAATCAGTACTTTGTGCGTGTCATACTATCGAACCATTAGGCACGTTTCAAAGGTACCATGCATGATAAATTAAAACCGGAATAGATTTGATTTTAGCCGTTGTAAAAACTTACTGTTCTCCTTAATTTAAGTTATTAATTTTTTGTGAAACTGATTTAAATAAAAAATGTTTAGTTTTTCTAAAAAAATAATTAAAAATACGAGTATCAAGAAATTTTATTTAAACTAAGCCTAAAATCTGATGATAGAAAAAATACTTTAATCTATTACTTAACATAAACTACAATCAAATACTGAATATGTTCTATAGGTACAAAAGTTGATCGATATTGATAATTAATTAACCAGTCTGATGGAGTTTTACGGAATAGGACAACTTTTACAGCTGGAAGATAAGTATAGTCAACTGACTGATGAAAATAAAATTTAAAATACTAGCTCCGATTAATATTTATTAAAACAAATTAATTTATTTATATTTATATAAATAAAAATGTAAATGTTCGTCTGTTCAAAATCTTAAATCTCCGAAAGTTCTTCACCGATTGCTTTGAAATTTTGACACAACGTTGCATTCGATTACGCGCGTGTTTTAAGATATCACACCTGTAACAGGTAAAAACATACTTTTTTGAAAAAAAACCAGGGCTATCTGTTGGACCTAAAAGCAACACACGCTATACTAAATATTTTACGATTCCATTTCAGTATTTTTAATATGTGTGTCTGCTGTAGACTAAAAAATTACTGGACCGATTTACGTGCGGGGAAAAAGGGAGAAATGGAAAATCGTAAAAGGGGAAAATCTAAAAAGATAAAAGGGAATAAGGGGAAAATGGAAAAAGAAAAAAGGGAAAACGGGAAAAAGGAAAAAAAGAAAAAGAGGGGAAAAAGGAAAAAAGGGAAAACGGGAAAAGGAAATGGAAAGGGGAGAGGAAAAAATAAAAGGGGAAAGGGGGAGAAAAAAGGGAGATGGGAAATAAGGAAGAGAGAAATGGGAAAGGGGAAATGGGAAAGTGAAAATGGGGGAAATGGAAAGGGAGAAAGAGGAAAGTGAGAAAGGGAAAAGGGAGAAAGGGTAAAAGGGAAAATTTAAAAAGTATGAAGTTCCGTAATGTTCATTTTGTTAATGTTTTATCATACACATACATATGCATACTCAAATCTAGCAATAGCGGAGCACTGCCAAGTCTGCTAGTATTAAATAAAAATAAAAGAAATTTGCTAAAAGGCTATTGAAACAGACTGGAAAACAATTTTTTTAAAATTATTTAAATAGTTTTTTAAAGATTTTAATTGAATAAATATTTATAAACAGTTTTACGGGTAATCTAGTTTTCTAGTTTAAAAAAATATAAAATCTTTCATAAAGGAAAACGCATGAAAAACGATGAATGGTTTTTTAAATGTATTTTCGAAACTATTTAATCGTGAAATTAGTAAACGTTTATTATAAAAAATTCCATAAATCTGGCATAAACAAATTTAAAAAATAATTGATATTATATTAGGATGAAAAAAATTATTTTCTAAACTTAATTAACCTTTATATCAAACAAAATATGAATTTTAGTTTCATTTCAATATTGATATATTCTTTTAAAAATGTCAGTTATAAAATGTTTGTTTGACTTTATTTAATTTCACATAAATAATGAGATTTCGATTGGTATCAAAGCAGTATTATAAAACCTGTTGACAACGTAAACTGCATTTATCAGAACGTAATTTACAATGGAATATTTCCACTCCTATTGAATGTCACTAAAATTCAAATTTTAATTTTTACTGCAATAATACCTGACTACTAACTCACGCTAATGGAAAAGTCATTTATAAATATTATTGTTATAGGATCAAAAATTTTGATGTAATAAAACAATGAATTAATAGTAGAAAAAAGCTTAGTTTCTTTGCAACAAATCAAACACAGAAAATCAGTTACAGAATGTCGAACACCGTTTCACCAAAATAGATTATAGAAAGCCCTGATACAAATTGTACAGCAAAATAAAGACTTCAATATATTAACCGATTAATTTGTTTTACTTGAATTAATAACATATCTTTAAATTTTACTGGAATAACTGGTATTTAATTAAATAACCAATTATTAAAAAAAAAAAAAATAGATTATACGACAGTCAATAATATACAACACTTAAATTTTTGATTACTATGACGATGAAAATGGTAAAATTTTCTTACAAATCTTGTGAATCATATAATTTCTTTTTTTCCTGTTAAGCCTCCGGGAATCACCGTCAGGTATTACTTCAGAGAATGAATGAAGTGTTGTCTTGTATAGTCTCAGGTCGACCATTTCCGAGATGTATGGTTAATTGAAACCCAACCACCAAAGAACATCGGTAACCACGATCTAGTATTCAAATCCGTATAAAAGTAACTGCCTTTACTAGAATTTGAACCTTAGAACTCGACTTCGAAATCAACTGATTTGCGAAGATGGGTTCACTACTAGACCAACCCGGTGGGTTTGTGAATGATATCAAAAAATACAAGGATCGTTCAGTAATTAAATTTTCAAATGATAACAACGAATAAACTTAAACTGTCAGAGGTTCAAGTTACCTCTCCTGACTTAGAAAATATTTGTTGTCCAAAAATATTTCCATTCTTATAGCTTCTTTTGTTTATTTTAAAATGTCAGTTCAGCTTCAAACCGTGTACCGTGGAAAAACAGCGTGCTATAACAAACTTTTTATTTTTTGAAGGTGTAAAACCACCCGAAATTCACTCGGGGATTAAAACCGTATGGTGAAAATTGTATTAACCGTGCAAATTTTTATAAATGGAATTTGATTGAACATAGAGTAGATTAAAAAAAAGTTTCAGTACAAATTAAACAACCAATTTAGATAACGAAGTGAAGGATAATTGTTATCCTATGGAAAAATTAAATTAGAGACTAGAAAAAACATTTGTTCTTTATTGATTTTTCAATCGGAATATTTTTACTAGATAGAAATCCTCCTATAAAACTCACCCAAACATAAACAGAAGTTAAACCTTAATTAACAAAGTAAATTATCGGGAAATATTATTTTTCTATTTAATTCTAAGTCAATATGGTTGTTATAGAATTAAAAAGACTGATGGGTTGGCTCCAGAAAGATTAATAAAGATTTATCCTTATGTAAATTCCATCTTTAATTTCACAAAAAGCTTCGCCATCTCAAGCTCTTTAAAATATCATGGTCAGAAATTAATTATAGTGGTCGAAAAGAAAGATGATAATAATAGATACTAAGGAATGTAATATAAAACTCCTCAAATTTTACCTGGAGAAATGGATATGACTTATTTTTGGGTGATTACTAAACATAAAATTTGCTAAAACATCTTTGACTCATACAGGTGTCCAACAGTTCTTTCCAACACGGATAATTTATAATATGGCTGCCGTGTTTTGGCGCCTCACTGCAGAGAGGTTCAAAAATAACTTGCATTATATTTCTCAACTATAAGTTTAATGATCCATTGACTAGCGACCCGAACAGGATAAAAAAAAGTAATATGTGCTTTTAAAGATTTATTGTCTCAATACAGTCATCGAAAAATTTGCAACAATCTAAAAAAAAAATCGTAACTACTAATCAAACAAGTATTGGTTTTTAAAAAATTACCTACTTAAAACGTTTTTTTTACATATATTAGAATGTCTCAATATGAGCACTATCGGTCGCTTTGAAAACATCCAGCCGATAATCGACTTCTGCCCAGGTCCATTGGATCATCGCAAGCGTAATTGTGGCAATAGCAGCGGTTTTCCTTTGTCTTAAATGTTATAAATCCTAATTTTTTCATTGTAGATAAAATGTTTAAAGTATTCCCATAGAAAAAAGTCTAGGGGTGTCAAATCTGGGCTTCTCGGAGGCCAAAGCACAGGACTGGTCCTATCCAACGATTAGGGAATCTTTCATTGAAAGCGCGTGGAAAGCGTAGGCTAAAGTGTGGTGGCGCACCATTTTGTTGAAACTTTACAGCAATGTTACTTTCTTGTTTAATTTTGTCAACTTGCGGGAAAACGAACAGCTGTACCAAGTCTAAATAAACATTGGCAGTGATAGTAGGCTCATGAAAAAAGAATGGGCCGATCCCATGATCGGATATCAAACCGCACCACAGTTTATTTTTCGGGAATATGTGGCATTCCCAATAATTTCATCGGTTGCCGAGATCCCCATATCCAACAATTATCCCAAAACATTTAAGACAACGGATCACCGCTGCTTTTGGCATAGTTACGCCTGCGATGATCCAGCGGACTTGGACAGAAGTAAATTATCGACTGGGTGTTTGCAGAGCAACCAACGAAACTCATATTAAAATATCCTAATGTACGTAAAAAAAATTTTGAACCGGTGAATTTTTAAAAAAATACTCGTTTGATTATCTCTAGCTTTCTCAGATACAATTTTCTTGAATTGCTGTAACCTTTTTCGATGACCCTTACTAAATACATAGGTCGTCCAGAAATTAAACCCGTTTACGCATCGCATGCACGCAGCTTCACTCACAATGGGTCAAGGCCAGCTGGTGTCAGTTGTCCTGCCACCGTTGTACGATATCTCGTACCTATATCGTGACGCGGATTGATTGTGCGTATGTTTATAATGAATAAAACAATTGAAAATCTCATCTACCGTGAGGAACGATCGATCGGTCATACGTTTTTTGAAGCATAAGGTGTTAATCCTGTGGAAATTCATCGTCAAATTACTCCCTAATATGATGTTAGTGTAATGAATGAAAGAAACGTAAGGAAATGGTGTCATTTATTTACGGCAGGGAGAACATCTGTTTACGACGTACAACGCTCAGAACGTCATACTCTCATTACTAAACTGCTGAAAGAGTAGATTGACGGATATGTTAAAGAAAATCGGCGTTTTAAGTTAGATTTAGTGATAAATTTCCTGTATGTTCACGGTCTCTGTTACATGAAAATGAGGACGGTGTCAGCTAGCTAGCTGTTCGTGAGAGGCATAATGGACTGTGGAAAACTTCCTTAACGAGAGCATACAAAAACTATTGCCACCACTTGAGAAATGCTTGATTATATATCTTGGATGTGATTATGTGGAAAAATAACTTAAAAATGTAGGTTATGATGCCAGTATTAACGTTAAAATAAATACATTTGTTATATAAAAAAAACGGTTTTTATTTTCTAAACCCCAAGTATAAAACTGAATTATATCAAGTACTCTAAGGTATCAGTTTAACTTGTTAATAAAATATATTTGAATAGAGATAGATAAGATATATTTAAATTGTTAATAAAAAATTTAAATATTAAAAAAATATTTTAAAATAACTTTCAAAATTTCACATTACAATTAAAGTTTTGTTCTTACTAAAAATATGGCTTAGATCCCTCTTAGTAAGAGGGATTTAGAGTTTTGTAATAAAATACTTAATTTACGATGTACTCTTAAATATTTAATTAAGTAAGAGAACATAAATAATAAAGTATAATGCTGTAACCTATGAAGGCAGTGTTTTATACGTAATTTTTGTATTAAATTACGTTATATTTTAAAATCAATTATTATGGAACGACCTTATGTTCTGGAATAGCCTTTTGATTAATATTTATGTTTGTGTCCTGTTTTTTATGGAAAATTTATACGATCCTGTGAAGTTTCTTAACTGTTTTTTTATGTAATTTGTTAAAATTTTAAATTAATTGATATAATTTATATTTTAGAATTTCATTAATAATTAAATAAACTACTGTACAAATTTTTCAGCAAAAATGTTGTTCCTGGTTTTTTAACCTATTAAAACAATTTGTAAACAATAACTGGAAGCAATAATAAATCCGTATTGCTATCAATTCTAAAACATGTTGCAATAAAAACTGTAATCCTTGCTATTGGTGTAACACCTGTACAGAATCACCAACTAAATACTATATACTAGCGATAACTAAACGTAAATTCATTTGTATTACAGACCAATTTTTCCTCTCTCTCTCTCTCTCTATCTCTATGTGATAACTAAAACTTATTTTTATTGTAACATAAAACTTCTTTATGATGCATGAAATATACTTTATCTCTAACTTATTTCTGTGTGAAAACAGATTTATTTACATGTACGGTTTGTCAGTCTAGGTATAATTTAACGCCTGTTGCTTCAGACTTTGAAGATTTTGTTATATACATACATATATATATATATATATATATATATATATACATTGATATATTGCTGCTATTATATTACTGAAATAGTTACGTCTTGAAACATTCTATACTGTTCGTTTTATATGAGATGGAAATATCTCATTTTCTTTATATAGAAACCCTACAAGTACGCTAAATATAATTTAGTTACGAGGTTATGTTATGTATAATCTAATATTCAAAAAGTAGTTCAAATGAAAATCATGTTTAAATTAATAGAAAGTGTAATTTAATAATACAATAAGTAACAGAACCAATAATAATCAGTTACCTTTTTGGATGATTAACTGGGAAAATGAAAATTTAGAGAGCTTATGAAAGTAATATTTATTTAAAATTGTAATAAGTTTTGAAAAACCCAAACACGTTTGTAACATAGCTTTACAAGCAATGTACCGTTTATTTTTATTTTGTAGAAAACATGAAATAACCGTATAGCTTACACGAAAATAGAAGGAAATCATCGTGTAAGATAATATTTTACAATTACAGAACATAACATGCAGAAGTTTTTTAAAAAAAGTTCAACGAATATTGGAAATATGTTAAAAATAACATATGAAATACAAAATATAAAAACAGCAACTCAAAAGAAAAAACCAAAAGAAAGAAAAAAGCTCTTAAATTTAATGTTCTGCTTTTCATTTTTTGTTGTAATTCAACTATTTTTATTCTTTTTTTAGAAGTCTGTATTTTCTTTTGCACTAAAGAATTTTTTTTACTTTCTATAGCAAGCCAGAAAATACGAGGTAATATTATTAACTTCATCAATTCGACTGTTTTTGTCTCTGCTATGTGTTTCATGAGTATTTCATGTATTTCCTTGTACGTTATATCATTTCCCTGGTCAGAAATTATACTCATTTTCTACTTTTTCTTTAATAAATATTTCTTTGATCCCATGCGATGATTTCTTTTTAAATTATAGCGTCTTTCCTCGGCCATTTTTTCTTCATTTGCTTTATATTATTTCCAGGTCTATTCTAATATATTTTTAAAATTTTGAATAAAATAATTTTATATGAATATACAGAGTGTTTCTAAAATGGTGGGTTGACTATACTTTTTCGGATTTTACTTGTAAAACTAAACAAAAAATATTCTTAGCAAAAATGGCAATTTTTTCTTTGTTCTCTCCCTGTCCGCCATTTTGTTATTTTAATGTAAAAATTTATATCTCAAGTTCGGGTAGACGATCACATTAATATTTGGTAAGCGTCTTTGTAATAAAGTTTAAAATTAGAAAAAAATCAGGCTTAAATACCTTTGCAAATTACAAAATGGTGGTCAAGTTTATTTTGAAATCTGTTATATCTTCATAAATATTAGTTTTATCAAAATTTATAGTATTTGCTAAAATATTAAGCCTTTTACTTTGAACAAAAACAAAATGATATAAATTTTTTTTTAATCGGTTGATAAATAGCCGAGTTACGGCAGAAAATTAATGTTGCAATTATGTGTCTGTTTTCATATCCCCCACTTTACGTTCAATTCGAAATTGTTTTTATTTATTGTTAATTCTAATATTGTAAATAAGTATCAAAATAAGTAATAATTTTTTCACAATAATAGACCTAATAATTTTGACACAAAATTACAACATTAATTTTCTTCTGTAACTCGATTATTTGTTAGGGCGACTAGGTTTTTGTTTTATCAAAAGTATATTATCTTTAAACAAGGAAGAATGGTTGAGGGTATTTTATGATTAAATATTGCAAATCAATCTTCCTTGGTCTTGATTTTTTGTATGATACTATTAAAGATTTTATTAATGGTACTATAAAAATGTAAAACTGCAATAGTGGTAGGCTACCGGAATAGTCCAAGGAGGGTATCTCACAATAAAAAATAAAGATGTACTATATAAAAAAGTATAATATTTGACTTAATAGTTAAATTCTATTTATATAATTTGGATTACGCTTGAAGGTTCTAAATTTATTGCAATTTAATTTTATAGTTCTTTTTCGTCAATCTTATTTATATTTATTGTATTAAATAAGCTTATTTTGTATTTTACTTAAATTTTATAAACTTATTTATATTTCTTTTTCTTTTCCTGTTTAGCTTCCGGAACCACCGTAAGGTATTACTTCAGAGGATGAATGAGGATGATATGTATGAATGTGAATGAAGTACACAAGGATGAATGCAGTCTTGGAAGTCTCAGGTTCCTGAGAGGTGTGGTTAATTGTAACCCAACCATCAAAGAACACCGGTATCCACGATCTAGTGTTCAAATCCGTATAAAAGTAACTGATTTGAACACTAGATCGTGGATACCGGTGTATCTTATATTTATATTATTTACAAACAAATTTTATTGTGGCTGTTAGATAAATTTAATTACGGTTGACCATTAAGTTTTATTTTACACACTTCCCTAAGAGACAAAAATATATTTTAACTTATTTATATTTACAATCAGTCCCAATTATCTCAAATCATAAGTAAATTTGATTGCAATAAATAAATTACATGAAAAGTGAGGTCTTCATTGAAATTTCTCAAGATTATAAATGCGTACAGATATTTGCACTGGTATACATATCTTATACACGTAAGTATAAAATAATGACAAAAAAAATGTACACAGATCAGTCCAAAGAATATTGACCAAGTCCAAAACGTAAAAAAAAACATAATATCCCATTGTAGCTGATTAACCCAACTCCCAAAGAACGTCACAAATCCAGTACGTGGAAGGCGCCAAACATGCTTCTTATATCCAGGAGGTTAACTGCAAGCCAGCTTACATGACTATCCACCCTCATTTTATATTTAGTACTGAACCGTTATATCTTCTTTCAAATGCTGGGACACCTAGATAATCATGTAACTCAGTGTTTTTCGTAAACAATGGCGCCTCTATTATACTTCTCAACAATCTGTTTGAAATCGCTGTACGATATCAATGTTACTTTTTCTTATAGTACCCTACAGCTGAATCTTGTTCGATTCATATATTGATATGATAATGATATTGTGATCCCCCTGCCTAGCAACCAGTACATCTCCTGAACTTAATGTTGAGATGTTTCGGTTTCCCCCTGAAGTGAGTTCTCCACGTCAGTCGGCGATCCAGATGCAGACCCAGATATCGCACGCTGTTTGCATGTGGGATGAAAACGACATCCAGTTGAACTCACGGACAGTCGCCCCGGATCTACCTTCATCTTCCATTTAGAAAGCCATTCACTAATCAGATTCAATATAGTTTACTATTTATTAGAAGCTGAATTGGGTCAGCATTCTCAGGCAGGAATGCCGTGTCGTCTGCAATCGATGCAACTGTGATGTCTCAGGAGTCGGAAGGTGCGCCGTGAAGATCGAAAATAAAAGAGATCCTAGGACCGACCCTTAAGAAACACCAACTTTGCCAAGACGTTTAGCGAACGTCAGCTTTCTCACTGTTGCTTCAAATTACTATCCAACCAACGTTTTCAAAGGAAGGATCGTTACTGACGGCATCTTCAAGCTATTTGTGGCCTTCGAGAGCGAGTAATCATCCTTTTGTAAAGCGGAGAGATTTACCAGGAAGTTCGTAATTTACGAACAGCCCTGTTCAACGATGCTTTATCCTCGGGCCTTCTGTAACGCTGTCTTCACCTTCCACGCCTATCCTCTGGTATCGACTGCCAAATCGCCATTTGCAGCAAAGTGGTCACTAATGCGTCGCATTGTCTACATCAGAACCATTTTTCAATGGGACTTGTAGACGTAACTAGTTCTCGATCCATTCCTGATATGAGTCGAGTCCCGGTCTGTCTTACTATTTTGTAAAACAACTGTTTTGTTTTTCTTTACCACAATCGTGCTAATGGTAAAAAGTACGGCTGAATGATTAGACAACGAGTCAAGCCTATCTTAACATCAGTTTACACAAGTAAAATACCCCAGGTGACAAAGATAAAGTAAGTAAGGGATTTTCGTCGGTTCCGACGGCCAGTATGTCGGTTGCATCCTAGAAATGACACAACTCTACCTTTTGTAGTCATTATTCCGCGAGCCTCGGAGAGGATATTTCGCATTCCAGTCACCTCCTATTATAAAACGGGTACCCTGTGTAGAAAGTAGATCCCTAAAACCAGTCAGCCTTGATCAAATGGCGGGGAGGACAGTAGCCTATGCAGATAATACCAAAGAATTTTAAGCGAGTTACTTGTAGATTGTCAGTTTTGTACCCAAGTATAAAATGATGATATTTTATAACATTTTTGACGAGTACCCCTCGGGCCCTACTATCGGGATTACTGATTTTGTAAACCGAGTATCCCCGGAGACGGAAATAATTTCCGTCTGTAAAGTGTGTCTCCGAGATTAATCCATTGATTCGATAAATATCAAACTTCTAATTCCTAACGTTGAAAAGCGAGGCCAGTCATGTTTCAAGCAGCAACCCTCAGGAACCTGAAATTAATAATGCTTTGAAAGCACAGTCATGAGTAGGCCATTTAGGTTGCCTAACTGCTGCACTACGAGCTCTATATTTGATGTTTTTTTTTTTCTCAGAAGCATTGCAAATATTGGGTTAAGCAGCCGCAGCATATGTTGTCGGGAAGAATATCAGAACGGTTGCTCAGATTCCTACTTCTTTAATCATTCAACGAAGGAAGTAGTGCTGTCCAGATCTAAAGTGGTTTACTCATCCAAATTCTGGAGTGGAGTTGTAGTTCTTCTAATCTATTACCTCTGCTTCCACTCCAAAGATTTCTTTGTATACCCCATCCCCTGTAGTTAGCAGGGTGGTCTGACTGGGTGTACTTTTGTTTGCAGGAAGTACTTAATACTTGTACAGCACGATATACGAGCAGCTTTACGAATGGACAGATTTTAATGAATATTTTTACAGAGATATTAATTTTATGGTGGCTGTTAGAGAAATTTAATTACGGTTGACCATTAAGTTTTATTTTATACACTTATCTAAGAGATAAAAAATATAATCTTTTGATGTAAATACTGCTCAAAATACATTTATTTTACGATATTTTGGTGTTCCATATAAAAACTTTCATGATATGAGTCTCTTAATTTGTCTAACCATAATGCAAGAATAGATACCTGAGAAATAATGGATAATTCAGTTAGTTCAAGATGTGCGATTAATTTTGACAGCGTACCACGGAGCACGTGTTATGTAACTAACATTCATTTAACTTGATTTCTTTTAGTTTTACATTTTGTTTGTATGTTCCCATGTAATGGCTTGAAGGATCAAACAATTAATTGTGATTTTTTGTATATAATAATTCACTATATCCGCTTGATTCTTTGTTTAGTTGGATTATACGCGATAAGATATATTCAAGCAAAACAGGAAAAACAAAACAGAAAGAAGTCATGTAATATTTTAGTATCAGTTTATTTTTTTTTGGATTAACCAAAAATAAAAAAAAAAAACAAAAAAACACAAATTTTAAGCACATAACCAACTAGTTGTCTGTCAGTAGTGGAAATAAAAGATTGATTTTTTAATCGCTAGCAATGAAGCCTCCTTTAAAATTTATTATATAAATAAACTAATTTTTTTTCAAATGCTGTATTACTGGACAAATATTCATGGTACAGGAGAATTAAATATTACCTGAGATAATTATATTAAGATTAGCAGTAAGAATAACGAAAAAAATTAAACTGTTACTATTAAGTAAATGCCGGTAATGTAATTAAACGAATAAGTAACTGAATAATTTACTAAATAACTGAATACATTTTGTAAAAACATACACTTGTAGATAGAGAATGATCGTTGAAATGTCCGTAATATAACCGAAATAGAATTATAAATTATGCAACTTATACGCATTAATAACTAAAATAATATAATTCGACGATAGGAAGATAATACTTTGACGATAGGAGTTATTAAAATTAAGAAAATATTTAACTATGATTTTGGAGAAAGTTAAGCAAAAATAAATAAGGGGAAAAGTATGGGATAGTATGAGGCTGTCTACCAGGTGCAAGGGGAGAAAAATGTAGCGAGTGTTTTTGCATAGCGGTCCGCAGTAATAAGTTATTATTTTCTAATGTTTCTGTTAAAAAAAAATATTGTATTTTCTGTATGAGAGAGTGGATTCTTGATGTGAGAGTTATTTCTTCGAATATAAAATTGTATCTTTTACGGCAACAAGTGATTCTGGATTTAGGAGAATAAATGGAGGTCTTATGAGATGTAATAAAATTAATTTGTGTATCAGTGGACATTGTGCGATTTTGTTGCAAGTTGAGAGAAAAGATATCCAATTCCCATAGCTAATTTAACTTCATTCAGAGCGAGTAAGTTTCTGGATTCACTAGTAAAGAATACAGATCTGATAACAATAGTGAATAAAACTAAGAAGAACAAAGAACAAGGGACAGATGGTGTTACAGCAGAATTTTATAAATCGATGCACGGAGAATTCTTAGGACTTTAATTAAATTTTTATAATATTTTTGAAATGGTGCAGATACCATCTTTTTTTTCGGAAGCCAATAATTTTCCTATACATAAAAAACGATATATCTATTGTACAAAATTATAAAGGGATCTCCTTTATTAATTTTCTTTTTGCGTAATACATACTACTTTTTTGACCTTATTGTAACAATATTTTCTTTATTATTTAACCCTTATTAAAGATAATAAAAATTACCTTTGTGTTACTTTTACCGAATCAAAAAAAGTTAAAGCAATACTACAGAAAAGAACTACTGAGAAGCTAGGAGTGGTCGAAAGAAACCAACTGAAATCAAACTTAGATTTTTGGATTAGAAGGCCATGCTTTAAAAATATTCGTACGAAGTTTAATATTTTAATAACACTAAAGAATAGAAAGTAGGAAAACTAAAAAAAACAAAGTAGAAGCTCTTGATATATGATGTTGCTAGAAAAGATCAAAATTAAATATTCTCTGATAGAGTTCAAAATGAATTTGTTTTTAGACGAATTGATAAACATAGTAAATCAATAAAAAATAGTTCTTCGTTTAAGATTCTACTACAATCTCTTGTGATAGAATCTTATATATGAAGATCAAGGCTGGTGAACTATACAGCAGCCATGTTCAGTGAATTTAATCTAAAAAAATATGTAGAAGATAAAAACAATAAAGAACACAAAAATTAAAATTTCATGAAACAGGTAATTGAGGATGTAAGATAAAAGTTAAGTTTAAGAAATTTGAACAGACAAGAAAGGTGGAGAATACCATCAAATCAGTCACACAGCTGAAGATCATTGAACAATGAACTCAATAACCCATGTTCTAATTTACTAAAATAATGTTTGTTCAAATCAAGATCGGTTGAGCATTTAAATTTGTTATACTTATTTTTTCTAAAGAATCAACAAATGTGTAATTTCAGAACGTTTTTACAATTATTTGTATAATAAAGAATTTTAAAAAAAATATTAGTTATAATAATCTAAATTTAAAAAAGGATTCATTAAAATTTCGGATTGATTTGACTAACAACAAAAGTTTTTGTTTTAACGACTAAGTTTTAATTATATTTCATCGGATTTGCAATATTGTTATATCAATGGATAACAAACACAAATATCAAACAATACCATCAAAAATTTCTGAGTAATATAACCCATCCCGGTGCTTTTTTTGCCGCTAAAAAAAAAAAAATCAAATATATGTTTGATGCGCTATACTCCGAGTATCATGTTTAATATAACTGCGTCAATATTATACACATACGAGTATATGTTTGAAATTCTCTTTTCAAGCTATTTTATTTGATACCATTCAATCGAGTTTAAGCTATTTTTCCAATTATCCATATTTTAAAATTTCTATATTTTACATATCTAAAACAAAAGTAACATACAGTGATTCTATTTCTGAGGTAATGCTAATTTACTGGCTGTTACACCTTTACACAAAGCAAAGTACAGTCTATTAACCCCAAAACTAGACTTATAGAAATGTTTTCAATCTACATTTACTGTGTACACAATTATTAATATGATTTACTTAATTTTTGTTGTAACAAGGGCTATAAAATAGTAAAATATATTTGTAATCGAAAAATTATTCATCATTTATGAAATAATAATAAAAAGTTATAATTTTTATTATACAATTTTTAATTTCTACTTAATTTTTTCGTAAAACATATGAAATACAACACTCATCAATCCAAATTTCGATTAAAGGATAAAAACTGACAAAAAAGTTGTTATACTTTCCTGGCACTGGTTTTTCTTATTCTTATAAAGTGAAAAAATAATTATACACGAAAGAAGTTTAAAAAATTCAAAAAATTGATATTTCATTACTTTTTTCTACTCTCCACTCTCAAGATCATTTCTCAGGAAAATTTTCTGATTCGACTACTTTTACTATGTTAAATGGAAAAATTTACTCTACTGAAAACTACTGAAAAGTTTACAAACAATAAAAAGTTACATAAGTTTTTTTGGGGGAATTGGGATGAACTATGATGGAATTTTTTTGTAATATTATTATTAAAAGTTTAAATAAACCAAAAAAGGCCTAAAAAAATTCAAAAATCAATATGTTTAAACTTCGATCAGTTTCTCTACCAACAATATTCCGCAAAAATTATTTTTTTTGGGTCATGCGCACTTCTACTCTCTCTAGGAAGACATAAAAATAAGATTCGGCTAAAAATATACAATAAATGAAGCAATAGTTTTTTTCAATTTTTGGGGAAAGGAAGAATTTGGGGGCAGGCAGCATTTAAAAAAAAAAAAAGATTAGCATGTACGCATGTAAAGATAAATATGTAAGATAAGTATGTACGCATGAAACTTAATATAAAGTGGCATTACTGCAAAAGGTTGAAAAAATAACCCCAAAAAACTATTTACGCCCTCAGGAAATATTGACTTTAGAATTTACCCCAACAAACTGCCCCAATTACACGAGTTTCTGTGTCAAATTTCATCAAAATAGGTTCATCTAATCAAAAGTTATTTAAAGCTTCAAACACGCTAACACAAGTACTTACATAGAACACTACCTGGTCATGAAACACCGAAAAATGCATATTCAACTTTTTGACTGATTACCATACTTTCCTTCTTGCAGTATAGCTCTAGAACTATGTTGCTAGGAAAGTAATAAATCATGAAAATAAAATTTATATAATTATTTTATAGAATAGTTTATTTTTACATTTTAAAAACCAAATTTAAAGTAATTTTTGTTTCGTAATAAATTTTTTCGATTAAATTAAAAATCAAACTAAAAATCTTTTGAGTATATACTTAGCAAACGTAAAAATGGGCTAATTTGAATATTTTTACATGATATACGTTCATATGAATATAATTATTCTTATGCCCATTTATCTATGAAAGATTATTGTGGATCCTGAAAACAATATCTTTGTTCATAAAAAGATGAAAATCAGTAAAAATATTTTTTTTAAAAAATACGTCATTTTATGGATATTTATATAGCCATAAATTTGTGGGGAAATTCTATTCTATTTATGCAAATGATAGTTTATTATACGATTAATCTTTAAAAACGTAACAGTTGTTACTGCGAATAATAATAATAATAATAATAATAATAATAATAATAATAATAATAATAATATATCTAACAAGCTATCTGGACGCATCTATAATATTATTCTTGTAGTCACGTACGTATAAGATAGGTTATACTAGATATCGCATAACGTTCACGTTTAGCATTATATATCTTATTGATTGCCGGGTTCATTTTACCTCCGGGAATTTACTGGTATTAAATCGCAGTAAATTACAATGGAACAATTATAATAGAGACCATTCCATTAACAGTTTAAGATACGTACTTAATTCTTGTTCTTATATTAAATTAAATTAAATTCTCTCATTGTCAGCAAATTCTCGTCACGTTAAAGGTACCAGTAAAATCTCTTAGTTTTATGGATATTAAAATTAGCATAAATAACCTTATTTGTCATCTTTTATTAAATTAAATGTTTCTTTAGAAACACTCTTATTACTTTCTAGAAAAATTTATTTCTCAAAAACAAATGAGAATAATTTCATATTTTTCTTATATTATGGTTGAGAGTTTGAACAAAAAAGACTAAAATGAATGTTTGACTAAACTTAGATGAAATACTCAGAAGAACTTTTGGAGCGTTATAAGATCGCGTTTGTAGTGCAGTCCTACCAAACTAGTATCTGAGTAACGAGAGAAGTAACCTTTGAGCTATAATTAATTATATTTAAAATGTTAAATAAATTTTAATATTCAGCGTGAATAAAAAATTTTAAAGTTTTTTATTTTTTTAAACACGTGAACATATAACTTTGCTATGAACTATAAAATACATGTTTAAGTATAACATTTTACTTAGATTCTTTAAAATACTTAATATGCCCCACCCCGGATGCACGGCATACACTACACGATAAGTAAACCCGCCTCACATTCGAGCGATCATACATGTTATTGTAGTCACTGGTTTTGTTACATAGTTTGGCAGTTCATCCGCAGTTGCTGATAGGTTGAATAAATAAATGGAGTCTTTCACAAAAGTCTATAAGAAAAATTTCCAGACAGCGAGATCGGGCGATCTCGGTGGCCAGTGATAAAATGCCAAATCGCCAGCCCCCTTACGGCCGATTCATCGTGTGGAAGCTCTCTGTTAAGAAATTTTCAAACTTTTATTAATGCGGTGGTCCTTCATCCTGCTGGAAAATGAATTAATCAGAATCTGCTTGGAACTGTGGGAAAAGTCAGGTCTGCAACATTTCCAGATATGAGATTCTCGTAAACACTCTCTTCAATAAAAATCTACGGAACTAAACCTTTTCACGGGAAACGCCACAAAAGACACTGACTTTAGAAGAGTGTGTCTCCTTGTCGACTGTTACATGTTACGGCTCTGATTCTCATGTCCTTACGTTGAGACGATTCATCTTTCCATATAAGGTTAATTGTGGCCTCGTCACTGAACATTAAATGTGAAAGAAGTGTCATCTTCTTTTGAGTTTTGAAGATGAATTTACAAAACTTCAATTGTAATTTTTTTATAATATCTGCGGAGCGTTTGTACCAATTGAATAATGTATGGTTTGAGTATCAAAAGTCATCCAAAACATGCCAGACTATTATATTAAAAACGATTAGCTCTCAGCTGACACAATGAGTGAACTTTCCTGAGCTACATAAGGAACTTTTGGATGCACTCAACGTCTTCCACCGACACACGGAGGCGATTTCCAGATTTCTCTTTATATAAAGACCCTGTTTCTCGAAACATATGGTAAGGAAGTGTAAAGCCGAGGAATTGTCAACAAAACAATTGCTGGACCTTGTTATGGATTCATAACTGCTGAAAAGGAGAAGGCATATACAATCTGTATTATGCTAAATTAATATCTTATCTGTTTCATATTATTTTATTAAAAATTCGTTTGAACAAAAAAAAAAAATTGGCACTTAAATATTCAGAAAAACGTGTTTATGCTTTTCAAAACTGTAGATCTCTGAATAAACAGTTTTATATATTGTTTATTATACGTACAATATAAACTTTTCATCTACACATTAAAGATCATTTTATTCATTATTTCGGCAGATGTGATCTTTTATTTTTAAATATTTTACTATATCTAATACAAAATTTTAAAAAAGTATCAAATAGTTTTATAACAGAAATTAAAAAACAAAATGAAAACAAAATCACAATTTATAAATGAGGATGTAAGGCTGAAACGGATAGGTAAAATTAATGAATACAGAAATTCATTTAAAATCTCTCTTTTTCAATTAACCATCTCACTACATAGTAACTGCGCAGCTTACTACTGCAGAGGAAACAATCTCTGTTCACTGATACAGTTATGAGAAGTAAACCAATTACACCCGTTGATTAATTTAAACTTTAAATTAATCAATCAATTATAATTGTTTTATCGATCATACTCTGTTTCGCCAGAACTAAAGGACCTAAGAAACTGCACACCTGTTTGAAAAAAAAATTCTTTAGGTAGTTTATTAATGTAAATATGGTTAAACGTAAATAACAAAACACATTTTCTATTGTATACATTTAAAAAAAAACTCTCTATCCCTATTTCATGTTGACTTCATTTAACCAATCTTTTTTTAACCCATATTAAATAATAGTTAAATAAATAATTATTATTACAATTTATTTTGGGAAAAGGCCAAATTAAGACCACGAAAATATTATCTATTTCTAGCTACTTTTCACTTCTTCCATTTTTTCTCATTTTTTTGGCATGGTTTTGTATTTGTCAATTTTCTTCCTGACATTCTTTATTATGCCACAGAATGTTTTATATTGTAAGTTATACTTCGGAAGTTGTCTCTATCGTAGCAGCCCTCTTTTATCAACCTATCCTTTGAAGGTTTTCTCACTTTCTCACTCTTCCATTTGTATCAGGTAATTTGATTTGTTTTTCATGTTCCACAGCTTGTATGTTTAAGGTTACAGCTTATATGTTTCGGTCTGTCCTCATTACATGCCCCCACGAAATTTAACCTTCTCTTTCTTACCACTGTTGTAATTCTGCTTGATTTTGGTACATCTTTTTGTTAGATTTCAGCCTGTATTCTTCCTCTGATACCTTTGAATCTTGGATTTTCCTTAGTAAACTTCTTTCGATCTTAAGCAATTTTTTAAGGTTGGTTAGGTGTAATGTTTCAGTGCCATATAAGATGAATATCTTACTACAGTGAATTGTATAATGTCTTAATTCGTAATCTTGGAGAAATTTTTTCTGTTGTAGAGGTCTTTGGAGATCTCCAAGCATTTCTAGTTATAATATTCTAAATTGACGTTTTTTTCTATTCTACTTATAATCTCTCCTAGGTACTTGAAATGGCTGGTGACATTTATGTTTCTGTATTTAGTTCCTATTGTCTTTTGTGTAAATGATTTGATGTTCGACATAATTTCGTTCTTGGTAAAGGACACCTGAAGAACTGCCGTTTGGGCTATTCCAGTTAACTCTTCTATTTACGCTACTGTATTATTCTTCGATTCATGTAAAAAAAGTCAGGTTGTCAGCAAAGCCTAGGCATCTTATTTGACGTTTCGGTTTTTAGATCCGATTTTCGCACGCACATCATTCAACTGCCAAAAGTTTTAATTGTTTTGTCTAAAACCAAGTTGAAAATGATTGGTGAGAGAAATTATTATTATTATTATATATTATGAAAAGAATTATTCATTGTAAATAATTTATAAGAATTTTAAAATAAATTTAATGTCAAAACATATTACATTATTTCTAATTTATGTTATAAACTAATACTTTGTAGAATAATTGTTTAATATTATTTATAAAGAACCAAATTAATCTGATTAAAGGTATATAGTTAAAGGTAATTCATTAAAAAATAGTACTGTATATAAATAATATACGTGATTTTTTTTTATGTTTAAGAACAAGAATGCTTTTGTCAACTTACATGATTAAATTCCTCTTTTATGAATAAATTGTGTAGTTTGAACCTTTACAATCTTATTAAAAAATAACTAGTATGAAATATCATAAGTGCATAAAGCATAAAGAATAAATTTTAATAAGTAAGAAACGTATAATCAGTTTTATAAGAATTCAGAGTTATGAATATTACTTTATGAATAAAATATATGTATGAATATTATGAATTCATATAAACTAATAATATTAGTTGTTTTCATTAAACATACTGCTAACCGAATTAGGGTATTGTTAATTGAAACTTAAAGAATAAATTAAAGTAATAATGTTGATTTTAAAATTAAAATTTAAGTTTCTGCACATCTATTTTCACTTGAATCACGACCAGACTGTATTACAGAGTAGTTGTTGGGTAAAGTTAACAAAAAACACACAGCTCGTATTTGCCAAAAGAAATTGGACTTTAATTATGTAAAACAACTGAACTTATGTTAAAGCATAACCTTAAATTAAATGAAATTATGAAATAAACATAACTTAATTTCACATAAGAAATATCAACTTAAATCAGCATATCAGTAATAATAATATTAAAATGAGATTTACAATTATATACTTAGAAAAACAAAACATCAATAAACATAGTATGACTGGAAAACTATTGCATTACTGACAAATGCTGTAATATTGAAAAATTAGCACTGAACAAATGTCATTAACTTAGAAAAATAAATTACAGTAAATCTTAATTGGCACTGGCCTTTCCTGATTTATGAACAACAAACTTGCATTAAATAATTAAAACATGTAATTCTAGTTTAATGTAGAAAAAATGCCACAATAATATTATAGTACAAAAAGAGTTAATTACAATAATCAAATTGAAGTAAATAAACATATAAATAGAGTTCCTTTACTTGAAAGCTTTCTTGAAAAACATAAATTACAAAGTCCTAAAACATAACAGCAAATCAGGAGTAATTTGCTTTAGGTTAATTTACAAGAAGTATTATGAACACAGTTCATGCGTAGAAAAAATTAATCTCGGCGATCAACAAGTTACAAGATTAAATTATGGAGTTAATTACCATAACAACAAATTGCAATAATAAAGCACGTAAAATAGGTAAGTCACCAATCATGATTGCACTTAAGTGAATAAATGGTTTTTTAAACTAAACTTGAAAATGAAATTGAAACTTGAAAGGCATAAGGTATGATGAACTGAATGTTCCACAAATTTTAATGATAAAATAACTGTATAACGTAATAAATAATACAAATTGAACTTGCCTGTAGCACACAAATATTAGCAAGAGACGAACTCGTGAATGAAGGTAAATGAATACATACAGTAATCCTGGGCGTAGCCTGCAGTGGAGTATCAGGAATGCAGGGGTGAGAACGTGGTTTAGAGGTTTAGCAGGACGTGGCGTCTCAAATATGTAGCAACGAGTTTGGAGAAATTCTGCATCGATGAAATTGTAATCAGCAGCTCGAGAAGATTCGGCGTCGATAGAATTGGCAGTTTGTAGTAATTGAAGCATAGACGTAATATACAGAATTTGAAGATTAAACTTGGCAAAGAATCGAGGCAAAAACAAAACATAGAGATCGGTAACGAACCACTGACGGGTAGAACTAGAGATAATTTTGACAGAGAAATACCGCACCGGGTATGCGAGTATGAATGCGATGAAAATATTAGTACAAAGTTGGAGAGCGAAAAGTCATAGGCGACTTTACATGGTGAAGGTCTGATCTACTCGAAAAAATGGCGAGAGCGAAAAGAGGGGGAAACCAAGCCTAGGCAGTGGACAGGAGAGAGTGTGTGTTGGCAACAAGAGTAGTGTCTTAGTGTTAGTATGAGAACGATTAGAGAAAACGTGGGGAATTCGAGAACGAAGACATAACAAAAATGATTTACAAGCAAGCAGACCACTAAAGAATCACGTAAGACAGATAAAAAATAATTCTGAATACGCAAGTTGAAGAAATGACATCAGGGCCGACAAAGAGAAATAGACTTCTAGAAACTATGACAATATTGAAATTGGTTGAGAATAAAAAAACACTAAGCCTAATATATACATTACGACCAAACAGCAATGAAATAATTTGTGACAGAAATAAGCTAACACCAATACGATGATGCAACAGTCAGTCAAGCTGGCGCCTGAGAGAAATTATATCGAAAACAAACCCAAACAACCTATTTTAAAAAATACACGTAGATAAGCCTTACAATAAATGCAAAAAATAAAAATTACCAAGCTTGTAATAATTACAAGACTCAACCATAACCTTCAATTCATTGAAATAAAACGACTTTACGCAAACGGCGTAAACAGTAGTCATACTAACAGCTTATCCACAAATTTATTAAAAATAACCAAAACAATTGAAATTACGCCAAAAAATTTTAAATAGGTTAAAAAATATTTCAGTGAAAAAAACTTTCCACTTTGTCCTCAATATAATATTTGAGACTAACTTCTTGATGTTGGCGCGAAATTTTAAATGAATTAGTGTACGAGATACGGATTACGAAATTTATTATAGGCATTCATTAATTGAATGATAATCAAGACAAGTAATTATGATATATATCTGTATTCAACAGAAGAAGTCGACTTCAGAATAGCTCAAAATTTGAATAATCTCGTAATTAGTTTAAAATTTGATGCCAAGTTCATAAAAATAAGCTTCAAAGATTGCATTCAGTGCGAAGTGAAAAGATTATTTTTTTCCTTTTTAGTGCAATTCTTTTTTCTTTTATGAAGTCGGTTCAGATTTTTCAAAAACTTTTTATTTCAAATTTTTAGTTTTTTTAACTTCGTCTAAGCGAAATATGGGCAGATCTATAAAAGGAAACTGCACGTAAGAAAAAGGTGTATTCGTTTGAAACAAAACAAGTTCGTTTAAAACGACTAAAATATTCAACGGAAAAGAGGCACAGAATTCGAAGTCAAGGGCCTGTATCATATATGAGCAGAGGCTATCTAAAATGGGGAAATACCTGAAATGTAACAAAAAGAAACTAAATGTAACAAAACGAAATTGTTCTAAAAGGAAACGCAATCTGAAAGGGAACAAAGGCATGATTTGATCCGTCCGGTAGGATATTTATTATAATTTTTTAAGGTCCTTCTACCTAATTACTTTATATATTAATCTTTGGATTTAATAATTATTAATTACCTAAAATTTCATATTAATAAAAATTGTTAATATTTTAATGGTTCTTATATAATAAATAACATTTAAGAGAATTTAAAAATATTATAAATTTTTTCTTGAATAAAATATTTACAAAATCTTTAATATAAAAAAAGAAACTGTCTCAAAAAGAAACGGAAAGAATTTCAGGAAATCTACAAGTGATAGTAAAGAAAAATCTGTATAAATACAACACAAAAACGCTTCGTTTTTGAGTTTCAGAAAAATCTGCTTTGATTTCTGCTTCAAGGATGAAATGAAGCCTTACGGAAATTCTTAGAATTTAAATTAAGTGATAGATCTGATGATTTCATACGGTTTTTGGCCTGAAAAACTGAAAAAAATAACAAGAACTTTAATATTTAAGAGATTCTTGAGAAAATTATAATAAAGAATCAAACAAAATAAAAAGTGTAGCAAAAGACAGTTTTTTAAGTTTGACATACAGTAAATTCATTATTTTATTTTATTATTTAATGCTCAGTCTTTTGATACTATGTCATTAGATTTCTGTCCTTCCAGTACAATGTATCATCAGACATATTACTACAACCAATCAGTTCTTAAATGTTTCCAATTCATAGCAGAACCTTCACTTTTACAGATAATACACACAGGAGATGCAAGGTATTTCATCCTAAAATGATTCTTCATTAAATTGCCAATAAATAAGTAAAGTTTTGCAAAAAAACACTTCTAGTGAATTTAATTCTGAATATATCTATATAAGTAACGTCAACTAAACATGAAGAAGAGTATAAGCAACTTTATTAAATATTAAAAATAGTAAATATTAAAAACAAAACAGACCGAATATGGCAGAAAAATACTGCATTATAATTTTAAAGTGAAACAAAAATCTTTGCAATTGGAAAATATCTAGAATTAAAACAAATTAAAAAAATAATTTTCTAATATATTTAAGTTTCAACATGTTATTTTAAATTTCATCTTTTAAACCATTTTTACTTGATATTCAAGTTTTTATATTAAATTTCTTTTTGGTTGTTGCGTAACTGCATCTATGGTACTCCATTGTGTATTTATATTAATTTATTTTAACTTTTCACTCGTTCAATTAAGACGAATCGTTTAATAGTTATTTCATAGTGGCACTAGTACGGATATACAAGTCTAAAGTATAATTAAAAAAGTTAGCGAAAAAAAAAGTTATTTTGTTATCAACATGTGTTCAGAGACAAAAAAACAACTACTTTTTACACAAATTTTACTAAACATGTTACATAATATGTGTATGTGGTTTTGTAAACTATAATTATAATGTAGAGAACTGTGTGATAATGTACATTTGTTACTGTGGCGCAGTTACCACTCGAATACGCCAACCGAATGTCGCCCGTCCACCAATAAATCATTTAAACACATAGAATGCACCTGTGATCCTATTGGGCTCGGCTGGCTAAAGATACTTCTGTTAATACAAAATTTCGGTATATCCACAATTAAAAAAGTTATAATTGATAATAATTTAATTATATATTGTAAATTAAGTATTACACAAAACGAAAAAAAAAAATGTTTGCAATAAAATTGCAAAGTATTAATACAACGAAAATATTAATATTTTTACAACGAAAACATTGAAACTAATTAACATTCTATAAATAGTTTGTAAAATATTAATATTTTTATAAACTTTTGTTCAACTGTATTGAAACACAACCATATCAGTAACAAAAAGATCAGAATACATTAAATAACTTTAACAGTACTTTGTTTGACAGTAGATATTAGTATTACTAATGAAAAATAATTTATTTTTAATATAACCATTTGAGCGTAAAAAAAAAACAGAAAAAAATAAGTGTACAAATGAATTAATTTTCTAACTTTTAAAATGCCAAATAGCAATGTGTAAGAGTGAATGTATAGGAAGGCAGCTATTCAAATATAAATAATAAATCATAAAAAAGAAAGTTCGAATGTAGAATTTCAAAAGATTTCTGAGGTCGTAGATTGTTTTTCCTTAATTTCGAGTGAAATTAAAATCTATGGTCATTAGCCCTTATTAAATGCCAAATATTAGTGCGTTAACACAAAGTGTTAATCAACCCAGTTGTTTAATTTAGTACTTTTATGTAAATGAGATTATTAAACGTCCTACTATCCCCGGAATTGAATCCTTACTTCAAAAAACCTTTAAATTTATCAAATATCCACTTCTTGAAATTTTTCAGATGTTTTAAAATAATCAGTTTGCACAGGAGAGTGCAGATTAAAAAAAAATATTCTCAATGAAAACGAAGAACTATATTATCTTCACTCTCATATCGAATAGTAAATTTTAATTTAAAAAAAATTATATCATTTAAACATTAATTAAAAGTAATTTAACTTAAATATAAAAATTAACCTTTAGGTTTATTTTTTCCTTAAATCACCTCGGAAATTCATGTAATGAAATAACTGGCTGATATAATAAAGGTGGTGAGTTTAATTTTACGCAACGAAACTTTTCTTCAATTCAATTTCATAATTTTAAACATAAAGGATAAATTTGCTTATAAAAATTTTTTAAGCAGTATATAGAAGTTTCAGTGAAATAAGACTGATGATGTGATATAAAAAGAAGGTACAAATGTTTGGAATACGTAGAAAACGGATGGCAGTCCTTATTTTCAATATGATCCTTAATCATGCAGTAGTTGTAAAAATGTTTTTTGTCAATAACTGTTGATACTAAACCTGATCGTTAACCTATTCTATTCACTGGACGAACAGTTGTGTTGACCATGTGTTCTCCCTTTATCCCGTTTTTGCAAATGATCCCTTCGTTTTTCCGTGTTCAGGCTTCGTTATGTGAATTATTATATTTTTTGCAACATTGGTAACTACTGTTCCTATTAACTTGACTCTGTATTAAATTTTATCGACGTAAATAAAACTGAAGTTTTGTCGTTGCTAAGAACAAACCTTTTTCACATATTTTCATTTCATAAAAAATCAAACAAATTAGGTAATTTTTTAATGTGAACAACACTGGACTGATTTTAATAAAAATTCCAGGATGACGTCATCTTACTTACTGAAGAATAAAATACAAATATTTTATTAAATATAATTTGAGGTACACTCATCCCCCATCTAGAGGGGAAAATGGTTTTACAGAATTTTTTTGTACAGGAATAAAAAAAAATTATGTCAAAATTTAACTACACAACATTTAAATAACTCTAATTATAGCAGGATTTCACTTCGTATTTAAAGATAATGTTACTTTTATACAATCTATGCCGAAGCGACTATACCTTTTGTCAGGATTTACACAAATTCGGCCCGGAGGATCAAAACAAAATGTTGGAATAACTGTGTCTAAATGAATTTTCCAGTATTCAGAACTTATGACGCTGGATCATTTATGTCTTTCAATAAATTAGTGCGATCAGTTACATTTTTATTATATGTAATTTATAGCAGATTTAGATACATTTCGTTTATTTTAATATTGTATCATTAGTAACTTATTTCACACTGTTGAGGTTAATTATGATGTACATGTACATTATTTATATTTTAAGAAGTATTATATTAAAGTATTTTATTTAAATTCACATTTAAGTTACATATTTAACAGCACTGAATTAACTTTAAACACATCTTTTTTTTGAACTGATTTAACTTTAACTACATCTTTAACTGAACTGAATTGACTAACAATAGTATTATCAAGATAAAATGTATATTATAAAACAGCTGTTGAACTAAACTAGATTAACATATTTATATGCCTTACATGAGTAAGAAGAAATTGTTACAAAGTTTGTTTATTATTAATAAGGGGGACATGAAACTGAACATAAAATTGAACTGAATGATGGTAGTTGGTATAAACCTGGAGATATTTCAAACTTATCGTCTATCCCCTCTGAGTTGATAAAAGGCATTAACTGTAAGAAAAAATAAAATTTCAAAATTATTTTTCAAACCCCCCAATAGGAAAAATAATGTTTTGCATACTTTCTAATTTTGAATTACAAGAGATTTATACACTTAGCACAAGATTTTAAGGTAAGAAAAATACAGTGTAATGTTTCAAATATTTTTGTGGGGTATCTTTTCTAAATTTTGATTGAAGCCTAAATTCTATTTTTTGTAGAAGTACGTCTTCTGTGATCTATCTATCCAAATGAATTTTTGTTTTTAAATTATTTTTGTTAGATTTTTTTGTGTTATATTAAAAGATAAAATAACATTATTTATATGTTTTTGAGTTGAATAACGTAATTATAAAATGAAACCCTACTATAATTACTTCTTTTTTTTCTGAAATGAGAATTTTATATGAATTTAATAATCAATGAAAAATTAGAGCCTTAAACAGGATTCAAAGCTTAGATTGCTGCCTGAGTAAAGAAATATTATTGGAACTTCATCATCCTTTTTTGTAAAAATTCTTTTTTTTTTCTTTTTGATCTGCTTGTTAATTATGAATTTTAGGAAAAATACCAATATATAAGTAATTGAGAAAACATGATTTTCAACAACTTTTGAAGAATACGTTTTTCTCAAATTAGATTCACTAAAATCCGTATCGTGAAAAAATCATTCCTCCTAAACCCTGATTTATATAAAATTATAATGTAGCTATTAAATATTTTTCTTTAACCTACAAGTATTTTACGTTTTTATTATTATTATTTATGAAACGTTTGTGAATAATATTATGATTGAATAGCAATCGTCTTTAACAAATTAATTATTACTAAATAATTAATTAAAAAGTATCGTAAAAATATATCTAAAATTTTTTAATTCCGTTAGATCAGAAAATGAGTGTGTAAATAAAACAGTTATGTTTTTATAAGCGTGCTTTGTAAAGTACACTGTTATTTACTTTCTTTCTCTTTCTTTTTATGTAGGTAAAGAAAAAATCCTTCTCTTTGTAGTAATTATTTTTTTAAAAATAAAGTAAATATGGAATTAAATAAAATATTTAAGTCTTACAAACTAAGTAAATAAATAAATAATTTTTAATTTGTAGCTTGTTTTAGAATACGATCAATATAGCTTAAGTAAAGCTTTTTTTTAATATATTTCTAATTACGGGAATCCAGGACTAAAAAATAAATATTTAAACCAATTTTTCAGACTTTTCAACAAATTTTACATTATTAGAAAAAATGAAATTATTTCAAAGGAATGGAAATATAACAGTTCTACTTAAATTAATTTATTATTAATTTAATTATTTTTTTGCTTTGAAATAAATCTTCCGTCAATCTTCCATAAAAGAATAAAGGGTATTCCTCAAACTGAATATTTAATAGAATCTATTTATTTCATAAGGAAGCAGGAAAGTAAAAACTGGAATTTTCTTTAAAAAATTTAACGATAACACATGAAGGAGTTTTACTCGAACAAAGCGCAGAAGTATCGTTATCTCCTGTTGGTCTGCCTCGATCATTGAATGTCAAAGGCCCTAACAAAACTTCTGCACGAGCCCGTTTTAAATGGAGTCATAAGGATAACTGTGATGTATTGAGGGCATTTCACATAGTAACACAGTGTGGGAAAGACAAACTTAACTATCGTGTGAAGATGTACCATGAACTCAAAAATCTTCGAGCAGATTTACTGAACAAAACATATGTGACTGATTTATGTATATTCTTAGTAAGCCTGTTATAACAGTTAATGAACAAAACACGATTAAAAATGAAATCTTATTAAGTATTTCAGTAGCTCAATTACCAGTACTAACCCTGCATGTTTAAATGCAGACACCAATAAGCATTATTTAGTTTCTGGAGCAGAGTGCAGTGCATCTAGAAAAGAGCCCAACACAGTAGAGGAGACTTCGAAAATCAAGGAAGAATTGGAGAAGAATGTCTCTTTGTATGCCGGAACGAATCCAAACAACAGAAATCTTCTACCAAATTTATACCCTAATAAGAGGACCTTTCAACTCTTCGGTACAGTTAACGAAATTCTCAGCACAGGAATCATATCCACTGTGGAATCTTTACAGTTAAACGCGTATTGTGCTGCAAAAACTGTATTAAGTGTCCAGAACATCAATTCTGAACTAAGGGTGGCCTCAGGTCCGATAAGAGTATTACAGGTACCAAAATGGAAGAGAAGAATTGAGAATAAAATAAAGAGATTCAGAAGTGATATCGCAAAGCTGTCAATGTGGAAGGATAAACGCAACCAATGTAAATAGCATTTAAGGGATAGAGTAAACACATTCTCAAATTACAAAAAAATCAGTCAAGACGATCCAGAATTCGAAACAAAAATTGATTTGCATAATAACACTCTCAAGTAAAAGATTGCAGTTCTGGGGAAAAGACTACGACGATATAACACATCGAACAAGAGAAAATCTGAAAACAGGAAGTTCGGCCTCAACCAGAGACAGTTTTATAACAGTCTCAATGAAGCACAATGCATCTGATCTACCAACCATGGATACTACCGTAAAATATTGGAGCCGACTGTGGACCGGTACTGTGAGCCAAAATTCTCAGGCAGAATGGATACAGAATGAGGCAAGGGGATCATGGACACACCCGGAATTTCTTCCGATGATATCAAACAAGCTGTGAAAAAGTTACAAAACTGGAAAACAGCACGACCTGACGGTATTCAGAATTTTTGGTGGAAGTACTTGGCAACTCTCCACGCCCCTTTGGTGACGATTTTGAATGATTTGTTCCGCAATCCTTCTGAAGCACCCACTTTTTTCTGCCAGGTAGTTACATACCTGAAACCAAAATCTAAGGAAACCAAGGATCCAAAAAACTACAGGCCAGTCACATGATTGAAGAGAGTGTACAAAATTATTTCCTCAATAATGGTTCGTAAGATCTCTACTTATCTAACATCTGAAAATATTCTCACTGAGGAACAAAAGGGTTGCCGGAAGAAGGCTAAAGGTTGCAAGGATCAGTTGATCATAGATGCGATAATAGGGGACAGGCAAAGAGAAGGAAAAGAAATCTCATAGTTGCATGGATAGATTATCAGCCTATAACTCGGTACCTTACAGTAGACTTCTACATTTTTAAACTGTTACATATTTTACGGCATTCATCAAAGTATTATTGATCACCTTAAGAAGTTAATGAGTTCATGGTGTATAGAACTGGTACTCCCTCGAGGAGGAAATAAGTCAAAACCAATCCCAATACAACGCGGTTATTTTTCAGGGCGATACTTTGAGTCCCCTGCGGTTCTACCTAGTTGCTAACCCTCTTTCAAGTATGTTGTACCAATCAGGAAGCGGTTTCAAAATGACTGACAAGAGAAAAGTATATACACTATCAACCATCTAATGTACATGGACGATCTCACATTTTATGCTAACAATGATATAGAGCTTACAAGTTTGCTGAATATTACAGCCATATTCAGCAATGGTATCCAGATGCACTTTGGTGTCGGGAAATGCGCCACTCTGAAGGTTATAAAGGGAGAAATTGAGGAGGTTCCAAAAATCTACAGTTTGCCGAGAAATGGAAAAATACGGTCACTAGACGCAGAGAACACTTACAAATATCTTAGTTTCAAACAGACCCCCATCATAAACATAGATCAAGCTAACAGCAGTTAGAGAAAGTATTCGGAGAAAGACTCCGCAAAATCCTAGAGACAGAAAAACCTGAACATCTTGGTATGTACAATATTAACAAAATGCAGGATGCATCACCCTAAATCAGTAGATCGTTTGTATATCTCTCGTAAAGAAGGTGGTAGAGGCCTCCTCGACCTGAAGTCGCTTTGTAACAGACAGATTGTATCAATGAAGAGATATTTTCTCTCCAGGTCTGAAACATTGTCATTGCACAAAGCAGTAGTTACATCTGACAAGGGCTACTCCCCTGTAAAACTGAATGATGACAATTTCTACCCCAATATCATTTCAACCAGTGATAGGATCCAAGCATGGAAATCTAAGACACCCCACGGTAGATTTTCCCATTCTCTAGAAAATGCCGATAAGGACGCATCTACGCGTTGGCTAAAGATGGGTCTCTGTTTGGAGAAACTGACGGGTTTATCCATGCCGTCCAAGACTAGGTCATTGCGACAAACAATTACAAAAAGTTCATAGAAAATCAGGACATCAGTGATGAGTGCAGAATATGCCATTACTCATCAGAAACAATTGATCATTTGATAACTGAATGCTCCAACTTGGCTAACACGGAATATCTGCATCGCCACAATCTTACAGTAGACATTGTTCATCAGGCATTGGCATTAAAATTAGGACTTGTAGATGACAGGAGCATTGTCCTTATTTTAAATATAAGGCCAAACCTACATTGGAAAATGACCATTGTAGACTGTTTCATGATTTCCCCTTACATACTGACAAATTTTTTGCTGCAAATAGACCAGACATGGTTCTACACAACATTATAGAAAAAACTGCTCTTTTCATTGATGTCACCCAGTCATCAGATCACAATATTAATAAGGCTGAAACAGATAAAATAACCAAATACAACCCTCTTGCAATAGATTATAAAAAAATTTACAAACTGAAGTCAATAGAAGTTTTTCCCATTGTGATAACAGCAAACGGATTAATTAACAAACATTTTAAAAAATACATAGAAAAGGTTGGCCTGGATCCTAAAGTCATAATTCCAAAAGCCCAAAAATCGGTAATTCTAGAGATGTGCAGGATTGTACGTACTGTGTTAAATGCGTCACAGCATTGATTGAGGTATGCCCCAAATGGCCCCTCATGCTGAAATTCCGGATGAGAATCTCGAAATAAATAATAATAATATTAACAGCAATAGTATATTGTAACGGGGCTAATGTAACGTGTTTTTTCCGAAAAGAAGAAAGCGAGAGAAAATAAAGAAAGAAGAATCTAGAAGTAACCAGGAGGGATTCTTTATGTAGAATAAGGGATCCGTTTAAGAATTGTTCTTTGTAATACAGACAATGGTACCTCCAAAAGCTCCTGTTCGACCACAAGGAATATGGGACCGGAAAAAGAACTTATTGAAAAGGGTAGAAGACGCGGACAATAAAAGTTATTTCGCTTGAACAATCAAAACAACCGGTTGGGTACTGGTTCTGCAAGCCAGGATGTATAAATAGTGCCGGGGATCAGCGGAAAGAATCAGTAATTCTACAAGTCCGAGTTTAGTGCAGCGTGCGATAAAGCGATAGTATTTGGTAACCACGAGTGAAGAGTGCGTTACGTGTATTCCATTTTGAACAGTGGTTGAAAACAAGAAGCTGTTCGGTGAGTTATTTGTTAGCAGGAGTGAAAGTGACAATATTCTATTCATTCATAAAGCATAGGGAATTTCTTTTGTAAACTGTAAAAATAATAACATTTGCAGAAAGTGAACTGTATGAGTTGTTCTATTGACGTTAAAACAATTTTGTTTTTTTGTTTAAATTACTATTTTGTAAGATATATATATATATATATATATATATATATATATATATATATATATATATATACACATATAAAACACTTTAATTTTAATTTAAAAAAAATAAATTTTTAATTTAATCTTTTTTTTAATTTTAATTTTTTTATTTAAAATAAGAAAATGAAATCTAAGTAGCTTGCCACTTCGAAACCATTTATTTATTGGTATTTATACTGGGGTGGCCACCACATCCCAAGCTCCTGGAGGGCCTTCATAGTAGGGTACTGTCTAAAGAAAAACCAATCCCGTTTTCTGGTTGACAGACGTTCGGCTGAATAATTACGACTGAACTCGTCTAACCGGTTCAACTAGAACCACTCTGAGAGTAGCCCATACGTTTGTTTTTTATAGTGCTTGCTACTTTAGGTCTGCACTGGTATGTCAATTTGATAATGGAACTGAAATCATCAGTAATATTTTGCTTCGTTATATATTACTAGTTGTTATAACCTAAAGTAAAGGCACAATGTCAAGTTTTGCCTATCACTGAAATCAACAGCAAAATGATTTTATATAAATATATGTATATATATTTTGTCTTTCCAATATTTTTCAAACAGGGACTGCCCTTGATAAAATATTAATTAGGAAAATTTATTTGGAAAAAAAGGAATATAATAATTTACCTACAAATTTATAGAATTTTTTTAAATTCCGTAATTGTTTTAGATTTTTGTAATATCTACACTGGTACAGTACAATCTTTTCTTGCAAGTCGGACCGGGTTAACCCTGGAATAATAATATTTTTCCATCATATCAAAACAGGTTTTTTTTTACTTTCTCGATAATAGCTCATTAATGTTGCAGCAGGATAGCTAAAAAGGGAATCTATATCGATGGGTGAAAATTTTGGGTGACGGGATTTTAGCATAACTTAATATTTAAACCATTTGACTTTGTTCGACATTTAGTTAAAAAAAAAAACATCAAGACAAAAGGATAGAAATTTCCGAAGATGTATGTATCTTTTCATGATGCACGTTATGGCCGCACGCATGTTAGCCTGTATTTTTATAACTATAATTTGCTTTGGTCTTCATGAATAATATTGCACTAAACTGCGTCAACTTACTGAAGATAATTACTTTAGCGAATAAACTTTTATGCCTGAAAAACAGTGGAACCCGTACTTAAAATAAAAAAAATTATTTTAATTTTGTAAATTTAACTCTAGTATTAATGTTTAAGACATTGAAACTTTTCAAAACGTGGAGGTTTAATGGGACTCTACTTAAAAATTTAAAACACTTTTGAATTTTTTATAAATTTCTAATTCTTTATCTGCTTTACAAGTTGTGCCTGTTTTTAAAAATGTTATGTAAGATAACTGTCAAGCAAGGAGGTCAAATGTTAACAAATATTTTTACTTAAAATTCAGATCTTATGTTTGGTAATTATTCTCTAAATACAGAGTAATTTTGATAATAAGAACGTAATTTAGTTAAAAGGTAAATAAGACCTAAAAAGGCTTTATTTAAAATTTCATTTTTTCTCAATTATATTTTTAAAACTGCATAATTTTTAAGGTAAAAGTCATTTCATCAAGGGGGTCAAATCGGACCCGATAGTTTTTACTGGAAAATTTGGTCTTTTTCTCAGTTTTACTTTAAATATTGTATAAATAAACATCATTAATATTTAAAAACCCTTTAGCGTGTTAGAAATAAAAATTTCTCAAGGACAAAGTGGAATAAGTTATTCAACACTTTGACGAACTTTTTTTAACAAATCGATCTGTGACAGAGTTTAAGAAGATTTTTAGTCACTTCGGAGGTTTTTTTTTATTTTAATTTTTCGTCATTTCTGCAAACTTAAACTATGGATTTATCCATTAATTATTCAGTTTGATAGTGGCTATGGATTTCAAATTTCTAATGGCATGAAATAAGTAAATAATTCTTCTATTTTCAAAAAAATAAATAAATAAAAAAGTTATATACAAAAATTATAATAAACTGAAATATTTTAGTGTAAAAGGATTAATGCACAAGTATCACAAGGATTAATTTACTGTCGTCTAAAAGGAATGGAATTAATCTAAAAGAGACTAAGATCAAGTTTCTTAAATAACCTTGTAAGTATTAAGATATATTATTATTAGTTTCCAGTAAAATAATAATTACAAGAAGTTATAGTTGTTTTTAAAATACCGAAAATAAAATAAGTTACGTACGTAGTATATTACTGTACATTTATCGCAGAGAGAAATACATTCCCAAAGTAATGGTTATCACATCAGGTAATGTCGTAAGAACACACGACGTTGTAAAAATAAAGTAGAAACTCTGTAAAATAAACATTAAAGTCAGATGCAAGAAGTAAACTCAGTTTGCGTGACATAATGAAGACACCGTCTTTATAACCAGCTGCTGTAAGTATTCAACAGTCACTAAAAGCCACATACGGATTTAATAAACTAGAATTCGACAATAAAAGTAGTCTTATGGGGGAATTTTATATACATTTCATTATATTACAAGCGATACTATTGGAAGAAAAATACATGTGTAATAATATTTTAGAAAAAAGTAAACAATAAAACAGCAACAAATAGCAAAAAGTATAAATTTATTATTTTTGTAAACCTACTACATTAATTAAACGTCATACAAATTAAACAGAATGTACTGTACGGAATACAAATACGTATAAAATATTAATATAAAAATTCACATTTTATTTAAAAATATTTTATTTTGACTTGTCTGTAATTTTAATATTTTTAGATTATTACAGATGTATAGAGAAGTTAATATTATATAATTATTTATTGCAAGTCTTTTACCCTTAAGAATTACGCTAAGGGGAGATATATTGAAGAATATTAGACATGGTGATGACAGATTGATCTTTATCCGAAATATGATGGATATGTTAATACACATGTACGAGTGTAATTGGGAAACAGGTGTTACTACTTCATTAAACATAATTAAACATTAATGATTAACAAAGCAACATCTGTGGTCATCATCAAAAACCACGTCCCCGATTGCCAACTTAAGACAGATAACCAATGCCTTGAAATAGTCATCAGTGATAAGCGGGAATATTTTGCGGAGATAATTAATCCAACAAGGCTAGTACTGTATTAATCATAATGGTTACACTTGATAACCGTTACAAAAATGAGATTGCTGCGCTGTGTTATATTTTTTTTTATACTATACGGATTGTAATCGTGGAAAATATACGGATAATGGTTGCAAGTAACAAAAGAAAATCGGTTTGAAGCATTTGGAATGTACCAAATATTTATAGTTTCATGGAGAGAACGTTTAACAAACAGTGAAATGCTAGAAAAATATTGCGAAAGAGCTAGTATATATAATACCACTATATGTAGGAAACTGCAATGTTAAAGATTATGTAATGCAATATAATGATAAATATAAACTCTGAAAAAATATCCAGCAAAGTAAAGTAATTGAATGCTGGGTAGAAGAATATTCTGGCTTAAAAACCTTTAAAGTGATATTCGATGTCGATTATTTAGGTCTGTCGAGCAGCTGTGAACAAAGTGAGATTGAAAAAAGTTGATAGTCAAAATCCGAAACAGATAGAATTAATACAGATGTTAAGTCAATTCAGTATAAAAATATATTTACTTGTTTCAGGTTCTTTATAGGATTTCTTTTAGCTACTTAAAAAATTCATAGTTTGAATGCAATAGTAAATATCAAGAAAGGCTACGGTAAACGGTTACTGAAATGAATGGAAAAACAAAAAAACGGTACCAACTGTTTACAAAAACATTCTTTAAAATTTTAAATCTGGATAATTATTTTGATTATTAAACAATCATCATCAATGGATACTGAAGTACTGAGAATAAAAAAATTAAATAAATGGAAAAAAAAAGAAATAATATAAAATATTAATTAAAAAATAAATAATACTTATTCTAACTTCAAAACGAGTAAGCCTTTTACTTTTTTATCGAATAAAATTAAAAACAACCTTTGACATATAAATTAAAAAGGATAAATATCGACTTTTAAGGTAAAACCAATCAATTTCGATTGTGATTGTTGTTTAATAATTGAAATGATTGTCTAGCGATAGATTCAAAGAAAAATCTTTTGTAAATGGTTTTTTGATCGTTTATTTGTTTTCCAATTTATTTCGATAACCTTTAACACAGTTTTTTCTTTATATTGCAAAATCTATTTAAAATTCTAATTAATATATTTAATTTAAAACTGAATGCTTTTTATTCGTTTATTTTTATTTTCTACTTTAAATAATAGATAGATTGCAAACATTTTCTTATATGTGTTTATAAATAATACTTTCTATAATCCAAAAAAAAAATTCGAAATTTATCAAGTGGTGTTAAATTAAAGTTTCTAATAAAGGAAATTATAAGATATAATATTGTTCTATGCCTTAATAATACTGTATATGATAAAACAGTTTTGAGTTAAAAAAATATTGCATACAAATTATCGAAAGTTCGCACTGAATAGAAAATTCAGAAGAAAAATCCCATAATTTAAATGAGTAGAAGATATATTTTAAATATTGACTTCACAACATCAAAAAAAATTCACTTTTTATTGAATAAGTTATGTTCTTAGTTCTTAGTTTCATAAAACGTTTTATAGGTTTTTAAAACATTAAAATGTTAATCAGGGTATGTGAAGTCTGTAAGAATTAACTAGCAAAAACTCCGCTACTACATACTTTTCTCCTATTAAAAAAAAAAAAAAAAAAATACTCTTTGATAGATCTTTTGGTTTATTCAATAAAACTTGATCTTAATGTACGGTTTTTTCTACTTTTTAACAACCTACGTTCTTATTGTGAAGATAATACAAGGGTTAGTTCTACAGAGAGTCTATTTCTAGTATTATATTTTTCAAGAATCAATTATTATATAAAACGAGACTAGTAATGATCAGTTGGGGAAAACTACATTTTTATAACATTGTTTTTCTCCTTACAGTTTTGTTTAACATATTATTAACATCTCTATCATATCATTAACGTTTTTATTTTAACATATTATTACATTCAAGGAACAGGGTAGTAGTTACAGGGTAGTAGTAAATAAACATCAAAAAGTGGAGTGATAAATACGTTACTTTATAATTATTCAATTTTTTCAACTACTTCTTGTCCAATTAATGTAAATGTCATTAATTACAAATATGTATTTTTAAATGGAGAAAGAGACTGGTAAAATAATCTACCATATTTGGCCTATAGCATTTCTCCAATGCAAAGAAAGCTTTACTTATTTGGGTCATACTGCTCTTAGCTCCACTAACTGTTCATAAGTTGTGAGAAAAAGTTTTCAAGTTATAAAATAATTAAAAATACAGTAATTTTTATAGCTTTCAATTTAATGAGAAAATCTTCATATGGGTGCATTTAAGTACCTAGTTAATACAAATTGTGTATAATAAACATGATGTAGATTTAGTTAATTAATATTTTGGGTTAGTTAATTAACAATTTTGGGAACAAACTTACTGAATTTTGAAAATGCAAACTGTTATTCAGATTACATATAAATTTACTATCTGTCGCTATAATAAAGAAAATAAGCCTTTCGTGTGCAATATCATTCACGAAACTGTAAAAATACGCACGCAAGAGTGATTAAACAATTGGTTAAACGTTTACTCAGAATAATTTATTTCAATTATTATTTAAATTTAAATGATATTTTAAGGTTTTTAAAGTAAAATGTATTCCAAAATATCTTTTATAACCTCATTTCTTATTACCTTATTTTTTACGAACATTTATTTTCTTTTTTAGACATTATATATTTAAATATGGTGACTGTTCGCGTGAGTTTTTGCTCACGATATACAGGCTACGTAATAAGAGTTTGTGTACCATAGGCATACGCATAATCTTATGAGTAAATAAAAACTATTAGCAGTTTATTTTTACGTATTTTACCACAGTTTTTTTTGCCTGAAATAATACTTATGCATTATGTAAATAATTAAAAATCTTATCTTTTATTTATAATGGAGTGTATAGATAAATTTCTTTTATTCTTACCATTTTCTCTTCCTCTCTCTTTTTTTTCTTTCTTTGTGTGCATGTTTGTTTATTTATAACATTATAAAAAAGGTATTCACATAATAAATAATAAAACTTCTTAACAAAAAAATAAAATAAAGTAGATATTTTGATTAAGAAAGCGTGTTGATATGTGTGTGGGTGTGTGTGTTTATATATATATATATATATATATATATATGTGAGTGGTATATGTGAGTATTTCACATACACCCGTATGTGAAATAATTAAATTATATATTTCTGTTATTATTTTAATAACAGAAGTAGTTCTACATGAGGGTAAAATTAATTGTAGAATTTATCTGTAAGTAGAGATGTTAAGCCATCAGACTGTCTTTTAATCATTGTTTAAATGAATTTATACGGGTATTGTTAAAATATCAGTTATCTCTGTCATAAACATAGGTACAATATATGAACCTTTCTTGTCAATTAAAGGTAAAAAAAGATTAAGTCAGGGAAAATCATCAAATTATTTAGTAAGCTTGGTGAGTTGGAATGAAAGTTTTACAGAAATTAGAAGCAAAATATCTATCTGTGAAAAGCTAAAAGGATTACTGACAGCAAGAAGTATTCATATTGATCTGAATCTGAATCGTGAACGGTAAAAAACTTGGATTGAATTGAAATGTATCTGGTTGTAGAGAAGAGAGAGAGAGAGAGTGAAATTGTTGTCAAGATGGAGAAGAGAAGTAGAATTTGATAAACATAAAAAGGAAGAGGAAAAAAGTTTGTTGAAAGGTATACTAAATAGAAATACTTTCCAAAAAGGATCACAGAGCAGAATTTAGTAAAAAGTAAAGGAAGATAACGAAAGATTGGGGGCTTACAATTATTATAAAGAGAAGAAGCTAAAGGAAGGAATAAAATAAAAAATGAGAAAAATAGAGGATATTCAGTTAAAAACTATCGAAAGATAAAGTTACCAAAGTAAAACAATAATTAAGGAATTCTGCTCATAATAATAAATAATTTTAGTAGAAATAAGAACAAAAATTAAATAAATAAATAGATTATAATTATGAAAGAGATATTCAAAATTAGAGTCAGCATTACAAGATCAGAGTTTATATCGCGAATAAACAAACCTGAAAAGAAAACTCAATTAAACTTTATAATGTAAGAGATTTCCTCCATGCAATATTATGCATCTTTATACTACAGTATAAACTGAGGTGATAGGAAGAATGTTTAACGTAGTTACAAAAGGGAAAAGCTATGTATTAAAATTCCCTCGAACATTCCGTAGATAAAGTTCGGGAATGTAAAAAAAAAATTGAGAGTAATGTTAAATTGAAAAAAAATTAAGCGATACTACATTATTTGATTTTTGACTTCAATTATGCGGAATAAGAAGAATAATGTAAATCGTTTAGATGAGTAGGCTATCGCAAATAAATCTGTAACAATCAACAAAATAAAAATAATATACAGTGTCAGATGCGAATGAGTAAGTCTACGTATATAAAAATTATATTAAAATATTTTATGCATAAAATTTAATTTTAATATAAAATACCAGTAATTTTAATCCTTCCGAAATTAAATTTGAAGAAAAATGTATATTAAAGCAAATTATTCTTTCACATGAATCCATACTTTATTTGTGAATTAAGAGTAACAGAAATAATCCATTCAGAAAATAGACAGTATTAAAAAACATATTAATAATAAATAAAAACTAAAGAGAAATTCTCAAGTTTCATTTACAAAACATTCTTGATTGTTTAATATAAGTGACAAAGCTTATATTAATCAGTAGTAATTGTAGTGACAAAGAGCATCACCATAACAGTTCAGAAGATGATTTGCAAAGAGCAATTCATCTATTATGTTCAGTTGCAGAGAAATATAACTTGAAAATATCCATTAAGAAAATTAAAACAATGGCTTTAAAAAAAAGTATCCGCTGAAATCTATAATCATTTACAGTCACTCGGTGAAGCAAATCTCTAGATTTAGTTACTACCGTAGAAAATAATTTGAAAACGTCTTGATTTGAAAAATAAGGTTTTCACTTCTGAAATATACTATGGCACTCGGAGAGGAAAGCTGAGACGAAATACCATGCAAAATTTATATAAATCAACTTTAGTACTTAATGTATTAAAGAGGAATCCGAACTATGTGTAAAAAAAAGAGAAATAGAATTAAAGCAGCGGTTCTTACTGGTTGTTAAGGTAACATAAGGGATCAGTTTTGGAAGCTTTAAAATACCGTCACGTACTGCGATAACATAGTTTCAATTTGAATAATCATCTTCAAAGAATGTCATAAGAAAGATAGCTTATTTTATTTTTAAATTATCAAGCTTGGGGGAAAAAGAAAGAAGAAGATGGATCAATGTTTCTTGTGCCGGAATAGACCTTTGGCTTATAACAAAGGGTTAATGGTAGTGATGTTACTGAAGAGCAGTAGGTATTTGCACAAATTCAATCCTACGTCATTACTGTTATATAGATTTCTGGCTCCTAAGGTGCTACAAAATGTGGTTTAAAACACTTTAAATAATGCTTGGGTTATGGGAAACAAAAATAATTTTAAAAGTATTCATCTACTATCTATATTAAGGGCAATGTATACACATAATGTAACCGTAAACAGTTCCTTGTTAACCGGTTTTAACAATTTATTCTTAATTTGTAATTTGTTCTTAATGTTATTCTTTGCTTTTTAATAGTTTTTAATAAACTTTTAGTTCAGTTCTATGTTTGTAATAAATTATATGTGGATAAAGTTTATTCTATTAACTTTAATAGTAAATTTTCGATCAGATTCATGTAACAGATTAGACAGAAAAAAGTATACGGTATATTAATATTATCTTTATCATTACAATATTATTAACTAATAAATCAACAATTAATGAAAAATAAACTATGACATATTTAATTTCTTCTTGATAGATCTGTCTAGTGATAGGTGATGAGGTGACCAGACTTAGAATCGGTCACACGCGATTAACAAATTCATATTTGTTAACCTGCGAAGAGAGACCAATGTGCGGTGTTTGTAATAAAACACTGACAGTCAAGCATCTAATAGAAGAGTGTACCATATATGAGGACCTCGGAAAGAGGTTCCGTCTTAGAAACGATATTACTGCTGATCTGGATAATGGAAATGAAGAAAAGATAGTTGCATTTTTACACGCCAGTGGAATTCTTAGAAGTCTGTAAAAGTGAAAAATGTAAAGCTGTGATAAAGAGTCTCTAAGAGGTAGTTTCATTTATTTATATATAGGAGTCTCGAAGCGTGGCACGTATAGTGACGGGAGGTAGCCCTCTTGCCTAGGCCACCCCGGCTCGTCTGCATTCAAGAGCAGTGAGTCGGGGTGTGTCCGATGATGGCATGAGAGACCCTCAAGGGTGGACTGAGGGCGTGAGGCTATGGGTAAGCGCAATGGATGCCTGTAGCCTTTTATAAGGATTCAACTGCCACAGCATCCTGGTGCGACTAATATACTACTCCACGGCGGTTCTTGTCGCCCCGAGGGTGCTAAAATTAACAACTAAACGAGACGGGTATAAGAAAATAAATGGAATGGTATGGTATTGTTTTTATAGTTTTACTTTTATCTTCTTTGAGAATTTTATCTCAAATTTTAATTTTGGGGCCCTTTACACCCCATAAGTGTTGTTTTGTTTTTGTGTTTGTGGTGTTTTAATGTTTCCGTGTAGTTTGTGTTTTTAAATGAAATGTAAGGGCCCTTTACACCCTTACATATAACGATCCTCATGGTGATACTAATTTACTTTAAGAATGTGACGAGGGCTAATGACCTTAGTAGTCAATACCCGTAAAAATACAAAAAAAAAAAAAAATAATAATAATGATTATAATAATAATAATACTTCACATATTAAATGAGTTAGATAAATAAAAAAGATATTTGCATAAATATAACAATTAGTCGTCAATAATTATAATCAAGTCATTCGTAATGCGTTTTTGTAGTCACAATTGTTATGTTTATTATAAGGAAATCAGTTTGGCCAATATAAGAATTAATATATATCGTTTAAAACGTATCTGAATAAAATATCATTTTTAAACTTGGCTTGATCGTTTATCAGTTTGTTGTTATTTAAGTATATGTGTAATTTTTTTTAAATATTTGTTATGTATATTATTGGAATAATTAAGGATATTAATAAAATTGTTAGGGTCATAATTATTATTTAGTTAGACCAGGATGTGTTCCGCAAAGTTAGACTTTTCTATGTATCCTTTGTTTGTACAATTTAAGATTCTTTAATTCAATTTGTGAAGGATCGATTAGCCAAGCATACTAACTTTCTCAAACACATCCTGGATCTATTTTTGATATTCCTGTTAAATAAAATTAAAATAGGAATATCTGGGAAGAAATAAATTCTTTGAACTTGATTGATGATATTTTGTTTTTTCAATTAAATGGTTGGTTTTAAAAGCAATCTTTTGCTGAAATACAATAAAAAAATACAATATTTTATAATCAGATAAAATTGTATAACTGAGCATTTAGGAAAAAAAATACACAATATTGATATTATTATGTTTAAACTATAGCGGTGGAAAAAAGCGGCCAACATTTTGAAGTAGGTTTTTCGTTATTATTTTAAATTGAATGTATAATATACTTTTGTAAATTTTTATAGTGCAACAAGACTAATTGTGTACCAAAGAAACTATATTTCGGAAGTTGGTTTTCCGGCCGAGAATTGCTGAACTAGTGTCGTTTATTCAATTTCATTATTTTAAGAACACCAATAATAAAGGCATTTGAATCCATTTAAAAGTAATTATAAGCTACATACTTTTAAATAAAGAAACATTTCCACGTCATTCTCGTTATTTGTCATAGTTCACTAGTTTGTTTTTGTATAAATATTCCGGAAATTTCCAGATATTTCATGCAGCTTTCTGGATTCGGGGCACGTAGGCAGCCGCGTCTGTATATAAAATGTACTCAGGTTAATCATACTTGAAACGTATGGTTGACTGAAACACGACCACCAAAGAACACCGGTATCTGCGATCCAGTATTAAAATCCGAATGTAAACAACTACCTTTATTAGGATTTGAAGTTGATCTTGGGTTAGGATTTGAACCCGAGAACATTCCACTTCAAATCAGCTGGTTTACAGAGACGAGTTCAGATATCGGATGTACAATCTGGAATCTATATTTAGCTACTTCATTTATGTCAGTATTTTATTTTGTTCCCCTATTACAGTTACTATATGGGCCCTAATCTGTTGCCAGATCACTTTCATTTCAATGACTATAGGTATATATTTCTTGATTTTCTCAATTTTCTTTCAATGCTAGCGGAGCGAAACTGGTATAGCCATATTTAACTTCCCTGCAACAACTACATTACATCGGTTGCGTTGGACAGTCCTATTTCAATATATATTATGGAATTAATTTTCAATTACTGGTACCTGTAATAAGAAACTGTCAACTTCATATATTTCGATTATTAAATATTCACTGATAAATGTTATATGATTAGTGTTTTTATTACACTGACTAAAATACATAGTTAATATTGTTATATATAAGCGAGCAATAATTTGCTGCTCGTATTACAGATTTTTATTCTTAGACGAAGAGTATAATTTTCATTCTTTTAAAGAACCATTAGTTATCAATTTTCATTTTCAATTAAGCCTCTTTGCAACACGATTATAAAAAAAGTTAAAATTTAAAATCAGATTAAAATTGATTTAATTTTTCCTCTTCGTTGCAAAATAAAAAAAAGAAGAAAATAAAAAGACGCTGCTATTGGTGTACTGTTGTTAATGTAGGGTGGTGAGTCTTCTATTTATTGAGAATACCTTTTAAACTGTTCAAAGTTAAGAAGCTCAATCTTTCTCGTTCATTATAAAGTGAAAGAGGAGGCGATGGGAGCGGAAGTAGTTAAAATTGCTTGGCAGTTTTAGCCGATTAGTGGCGGGAGAAATAATCTCGGCGACGTTGCTGGGTTGTCGTGGTGGTGTGCTAGCCTCCAGAAAATGTAATTCACGAGGCAAATGAAAATTAATGACGAGTTGAGAGGGTGACATTGTGGCCCAACTTTGTAATGGTGAATCTCTGTATGGCCGTAATGAGACCTCCATCTATTGCTATTATACCACCTGATTGATTAAACCTGTTTTCAGTCTCTCTCATCCACTTAAAACACTTTATTTTAACACATAAAAATCACCATTTTATTCGTCAACTGATTATAAACTTAAAGCCCCATTTAACGTTATGTCAGGCTTGCACATAAATTTAATACTGTGTAATATTAGATCTATAAGATTTATACATAAAAGCTGATATAATATATGTTATTTCATTATAATTCGATGAAAAAATATTCAGGAAAAGGAATAAATTTTGAGAAAGGATTATTTCTTCTTTATGAGGAATCTTATTACGAGATATTTGACGTTATCAAAGATAAAACTTAGGCTTATTCATGAAATGAACTCCCATTCGTCAAATATTCCTGGATCAGAGAATTTTTACTCGATATCGAAGTACAGCATTTTTGGCCAATTTATCATCTTATAAATATTTTCTCTTAAAAATTTTAAGAAGCATCTGAGAATAATTACAGAATTCCTTTTCTAAAAAAATTCTGTCATCCCTAATATTGTATGGTGTGTGGAAGTATCCTACTGAACGAACGATAGACAATTTGGTAAAATCACTAATGGAAGTAAAAAGTGAGATTAAACTGAGCGAATCATGCAACTTCTGCCACTTTGTAAACAATCAGAGACCAGAAATTATACATTTCTATTTATTTAAATAAACATTCAAAAAAATTTGAATGATTTATCCTTGTTTATCAAAAATGTTCGTTGTCTGACAATAAAATCTTTACTTTAAATATTTTTTTTGTTGATTTAATTGATGCTGCCAAAATTTGACAGCAATTTACATATTGAGTACTATTTATAAAAAAAAAGGAAAAACTATAAAGCCAGAACATTTGGTAAACTCTTTACAATTAGAAAAAAAGAAACCCTCCTTAACCCTTTTAATCATCTTTCTAGGACTAGAAGGATGGATTAACCCTTTTAGTAATAATTGAAATTAATATTTTATAGAAGGATTCCTTCCAGTTATGATAGGCGAAGGCTAAGAATAAGCACGCCTGATATTATTTTTCACTTTAATATTATGACCTCGTATATGTTATACACACATATGCACATGTACTAGTAAGATGTGATTTGTGAGTAATAACATGGATGAAATGATAGATAAAAAACTACCAGACCACTGTTGGTATTTCAGCGAAAAACAAACTGAACTAGAAATCAGTAGCTATCTATAAACAACCGGCGACTTTTAACTGTAAAAATAAACAGCCAATATAGATGTAGATTTCTAAAATCTATAAAAATGAAAATTTTTAGAAATGAAAATTCTTTTTCATTATAATATTGTTTGAAAAGTGAATTTACTGTGTATCAAAAATATTGTAAAAAGGTTTTACTATATAAAACCTTTTTACAATAATAGGTAGTTAACCCGAAGATGCATGTGTAAATAATTTATAAAAATAAGGTCAGTTTTATTGGTTCATTTTACAATTGTTCTTTTTTTCTAAATTCCAATTAGATGACTAACAAAGAAGGGAGATCAATAGAGGAGAAAGTCCAACCATGAGATAAAGTGTTATTCAAAGAACCAGATATTACTGAGCAAATCAGTAGCAGTGATGGACTGGATACATTAAGATAGAAATGATGATTGCATAGCAAATCTACTTTTCAAAAGAAATTTGGAAAGGAATACCGGGGTTGGCAGGAGATTCCTTAGGAGATCTACAATGAACGGAGCAGAGTGTCATAGAAAGGCTAAAAATGAAAATTATTGCATAGGGTGCTTAGAACAGGGAGAAGTAGAGCAACTAAGCTGATGAGGCTAAATATCATCTAGGATTTGTTTACCTGCGGAAGTAAATACGTAAATGCTTATTACTAGGATTTTGTTGTTAGGGTTTGATCATTTGACTTGGTCCAATGCTGTACAAAACCTAACAAAATTAATATTGCAAATGTAATACTATTTATTTTTATACAACAGAGACATTTTAAAATATCGGCTATCATAGGTATCACTAGAGAGAAACAGACAAAATTAAAATTGGGTTAAAGTTAAAAATGGCGTCAACCATTTTATTTTGACTATAATTTGTTATTGTACATTAATTTTTATATAATAAAATATTGTGTTACACAGATTTTATTAAAATATTAAATAAATTAATTACTTTTACAAAAAATTAAAATTTATCAGTAAAATATAGCGAACTTAAAGGTGACTTATATATAATATACGGCATATATAAAAACAAGTTTAAAATATAAAGTGAAAACATTTTTCACTCCTTTAAACATATATTTAATAATATAAAAATGTTTTATTTATTATCTTCTAATATTTCAAAGAATGAAAATAGTTGTATCGTGTGGTTTTCATGTCGTGCATACAACTGAATTTTGAACAAGTGGCACCACATGGAACGGCTTGGCAGCCACATTTGTATGCAATACTATGCTCAGTATACTATGTTAAATTTGCTGCAACATGATATGAACACGCGATTTCATTCACTGGGCTTAAATTAAATTTTTGTGGAAATTAGTAAAAAACTAAATAAAATAACCTTACTTATATTTTATCAAATAACTTATTGTTGTTCATTCTTTGTTTAATGATTTTCTTAATTTGTTTAATACTGAAAAAGTTTTATAAGGTTAACAAACTTCATTATACAAATGTAATAAATATTTCAACAGAATAAAAAAAAAAAAATAACGTAAACAATCTTGACAGATTTAATCAATTTTTTTTATTAAGATAATAACTATATAATAAAAATTAAATAATTAAATCTACGTACATACTTTATACATCTCAACCCCCATAGGGGAAGACACCAGCCTTGTGACGATTTCAGTCGCCACACCATCCACCCAGCGTTACTAACCCTGATGGGCTTTAACGGAAGTCGTCTTTTGACCCACTAACTGATTACATCTCATAATGATTATTTTTGGAGCCATGTACATTCAGTAAATCAATTGGTAAAAAGGCAAGATTGTACAATGACAGTTATTTAAATTATGGTTTCACCTCAGTGGATGGAAAGCCAAAGTATATTTTTTGCTTTCAAGTCCTCAAAGATAATATCCTCTGGTAGAGCGGTGGACTGTGTTATAAAGTCCTCTACGATGAAAATAAATCCATCAAAATCAATTCGACTCTTGGAAACTAAACATCCGGGTTATAAAAGCTCTTGAAATTTTTCGAAAGAAATTACATACTTTGAGTAATCAAAAAGCTTTTATTTGTAAATCAGGTCATACTGATAAAAGTATCCACTTGCAACATCTTATCTCGTAGCATTAAGAGTAGCTAAGATGTCCAAATCCATACAATCGCAGAGAACCTTATATTACCTGCTGCAATTGATATGGTCAGTGTTTTAATAGGCATGGAAGAATAACAAAATTGAAAACAGTTCCGCTTTCTGACAACACAGTATCAAGTCAAATCGATGACATGGCTGCCAAAATTCAAGATCACATAATTCAGCAAGTAGATTCAAGAGGATGTTTTAGTATTCAATTTGATAAATCAACAAATGTGACAAAAATTTCTCGGTTTTTATGTTTTGTGAGATATGAATACGGTAGGGAAAGATAAATCAAATAAAATATGTTGTTTTGCAAATCAATATCTTGTCTTGCAACAGGATGTTTTTTTTTATGAAGCTACTAAAAACTATAGCACAAATTGGACAAAATGTATTGCAGTATGCAGTGGGGGTGTGAAGGCGATAACAGGAAAGAACAGTGGATTTCTGAAAATAATTAAAAGATCGTGTTATATCAAGGGTGGAATGGACGCACTGCTTTCATTAAAGACATGCTCTTGGCAGAAAAATATGATGGAAAATCTCAAAAAAAAAAAAATTTTTATAAAGCTGTAAAAATCGTTAATTTTGTTAAAAGTCGACCATTACAAAATAGGGTGTTTGCTAAACTATGTTATGAAAAGAAAAAATCTCTTCTTTTTCATACAGAAGTCAGATGGTTATAGCGGGGAAATTGTTAACACAGTTATTAGAATTAATAATATTCTTTCAGAATAAACAAAGCCATTTTCATTATTTTTACAGAATAACGAATATATGTTACTGTTGGCTGACTTAGTTGATGTATTTTCGTATTTAAACGACTTGAATGTGAATTTACAAGGACACAATAAAAACATTTTATTAATGGTAGAAAAAGTTCGTGCTTTCATTAAAAAGCTTCATATCTGAATTATTCAGCTTCAAAGCAAACATTTTCATATGTTTTCACTCACTTCCGATTATACTGAAAAAAATTTGGGTGAAGAAGACACTATATTATTCGCTACAGTTTGGGTAGTACGACGATGCATTTACGTGAGCTAAAAATTCAGTAGGTAAAGTATTTCCCGGAAAATAAAAATGATTTCTCAAGAGATGAATACTGAATCCATTTAGTGAAAACGTTGTTGCACCTGCTAAGTTATCAGATGAGATTCACATCTCATCGAAATGTCTGCCGATAAAACGTTACAAATACAATTCACATCTTACGATACATTTTGGCTTGCTTGTAGAAGTGAATATGGAAATTTAGTCACAGAAGCAGTAAAAATATTAATTCCTTTCGCCACGTCTTATCTCTATTAAAAGGTTTTTTCTATGGTTGCGCTAAAAATAAATCTGATAATAATACATATTATTTGCTGCCCAAGAATATAATTTATTTAGTAATAATTTGTCAATTCAGTAATTATTTGCCAATTTTATTTTTAATAAATTTAATTTAGAGAAACAAAATAAAAAATTACAAAAACAAAATTTAATAAATGTAATTTAGAGTTATATAAATATATTTTATATCAGTAAGCTTTATTTTAGCTAAAATAAAGCATTTGCCTGTTTGTCTGTCTGTCTGTTCTCGTACTACGCGAGAATCAATCGACCGACCGCTCTCAAATTTGCAGGATACATCTGTAGTATCCTTGGAAAGGTTTAAAGCCATAAACTGAGCTCTAGCCAAATTAGTTATGAAGTTGTGAATTAAAGATATTCATTAATGAAAAAAAATTAATCCTTTTACTTCATTATTATATATGCGTAACTTATTTCTATTGCCATGGTGACAGAAATATCACCATGGACGAAGAACTTCCTCCTGTAATAAGTTCTTCCAGAACTTATTTCTGTACTGCGACAGAAATAAGTTTCATATTTCTATATAGCCTGAATACTTTAATGGCTATTTATCAGTATTATTCCCACAACCATACGGGTAAAGAACACTGCGGGGTCCTAGGGAGCAGAGCTCTCTGGCTAAACAAGAATGTCGAGCGAAGCGTGCTCTGGGGTCCTCATAGCACCGGGGATGCAGGGGACCCACTAAAGGGACCCTCAAAGTATTTTATATATATATATATATATATATATATATATACACATATATAAAATTATTTAGTTTATTTTATATAACTTTGTGTGACGTAATTCATATTAATTTCTAAAAGTTATCGGTATTAAAATTTTTTAATAAATATCCTATCTTTTTAATATGAAGTTAAATAAAAATTACCCGCAACGTATAAGAATTTGTGATTATGCTTGCTAATTGATGCTGTTTCTTGTTTCCGACATAACACTCTTACGTACAGTGGAAAGTCTGAGGTATTGGTTCAACTCAGTATAATCCTGATCTTGCTTTTCCTGTTTGGCCCACTCAAAAAAATATTAAGAGGTCGTTCATTCACTTTTAACCAAGAAATGAAAAAAGTTGTTCATTCTTGCATTGTTGCTTAACCGAAAAGAACGTTTTCAGAAGACATAAACAAGTTTGTATAATGATGAAAGAAGTGAATTAAAAAATAATGGAATTATGTCGAAAAATGCAATTAAGTTGTTTAAAGATTTTATTGAAATAAAGTTTACGACTGGATTGCGAGTACTTATTGTCGTACTCGTAATTTGCTTTTGAATTTGTAAATTATAGATAGATAAAATTGTATCTTAGATGTCATAAATATTCTTAATTTGTTAGTAAAAGAAAAAAAAAATTATGAGTTAAGGAAAATCAAAAGCAGAATAACAAATGAATTGATTAACGAAAAGAATATATAGACTAATACAAATATATTTCGAGATACTAATTTAAAAAAAAAAGTTATTGAGTGGTGTATATCAGTCGTATTACAGCGAACACTGAAAATTAAGTGGGCTGATGAAATTTGATATGACTTTTTATCAAGATTAACTGTGGAAGAAAAATTCCTGCGATAAATTTAGAGAGGTTTGCAGAAAGTAAAATCTGAATATGTAGACAATCATGGAATTGAAAATATCAGCCGTTTGTAATTTTGAATAATTTTAAAAATAGAAAACAAATGAAAAAAATAATTAAACCAGAAAAGTAGCGAATGATAAAACAAAACTATTAACAAATACGAAATTGCTATTACATAGAAGCATAATTTACCAACCATAATAACGAAAATCGAATAAAAACCTTAATAACAAACATTTCAAAATAGATAAAAATTGATTAAAATGGAGCATTAAGCCTAATAATAAAATACCAAAATGATATAATACTAATTAAAATTATATAATTTAAGATAATATCCAGGAAGTACTTAAAAGATACTGATTATTTAACGAATAAGCAATTTGAAGGAAATTAAAGTAAACGATTAACTATTGATAATAAAATATAAAAATAATTCGCTCATTGAATAAACAAAATATATTTTACTACAGTTTTTAATATTTATTATATGTTGTCATTTGTACAGTGTACCGACCGAAAACACAAGCTTGGTTGTGAGAGGCAGGCGTTTTAATACACATTAAACTACTTTTTCTTTAACATTGTACTCCTACATCAACCGTTTGTTTTTCTTGAGTAACAGCTTTTTAATTTATCATTAGTGAATAAGAAATTTTATCTCAGATTTACTGTAGATTTATATTATTATTTTTTTACATATTTATTTTAAGTAAGAGTAATCAAAAGCATTTATTTTAAAAGTTATCGTTACAAATGCAATTAATACATTAGTGAAATTTTATTATTTTTTAAAAATATTTTGTGTTTACTGGTTTTTGTTTCTTGAAACAGAACATAAATTAATATTATTATGAGGGATACGTCCACTCTTTGGTGATAAAAGAAACTTAACTTTGGTGTATCTACACTCATTTCACAAGTGAGACCCTACGTGTGAGTTCCTACTTGTGTGTTACTGTATTTCACCATATTAGTGTAAGCTATGTAGGATATTCACCCGTCTACGCAAGCTTATGATACTTTAGTATAATTTTAACTCAGGATTTCTTTCCATACTGAAATGTGTTAATCTATGTGTATAAGACGGGTGAGGCGCGATCCTACCCCTTAGTACAGTCACGCTGAGGGTCTTCGTAATCTTTTCTTTCCTTCCTTTCCTACCGAAGTTCACGCTTAAAATGATCAATGAATGATCTACGATTAAACCCCGACCTACCAACGCGAGCCTACACCGGTGTATACATAAAAATGCGATTGGCCTCCCTATAAGGGAAAGGTGAGTTAACATGAGCTTATATGTGCACTTCGTAAAAATCTCCACCTGTCTTCGCGAACCTAACTTGTGTTATGTTGCTGGCGTAATAACAGGCCCGGAGGGGAGGGAGTACCCTTTGTAAAATCAACTTAAACAATTTTAAGTCTTTGGAATCAATATTCCAAAGACAAAAGCAGTTCTACGTGTAACATTGTGACTCCTATTGTGCAGAAATTAAAATGAGAACGTTTTAATTTTTTAAATAGATTAATTTTGTTACAAACAAATTAACTTATTAATTTAAGTAAACGTAAAAAACCGCTATATCGCTTAATTTTAGAAAAGATGGCTTCTGTGAGTAAGTTCATGCACTGCGTACGTTTGTGTGTAATCGCCTACACCTCTTTGCTCATATGCGCGCGCGCACGTTAATATATATAAGTTAAGAAAAAGAAAATAATTTTTTCTACGGTATGGATTACAAAAGATTCACGCAGATTATTTTCTCAAACATATTTTCACGTGGTTAATAAACTGATAAAATCTATTTTTCGTGCTAAAAAGTTATGGAACGATCATCTCGAATCATTCTGAACAAGGAAATGCAAACGCAGTAGCACAATTTCTTCAAAAATTATCGTGAATAAGTGAATTTAGTTTCACTTTTAGTGTGCTGCAAAGGTACTGCTGTACTCAGCAGTACCTTTGCAGTATTGAAAACAGCCGTACCAGCTACTGCTGGTACGGCTGTTTTACAAAGGCACATAACGAATGCATACACACTCTTTCGTACGTTTCGTAGTGTTTATTCTTTTTTTATGGTTTAAACGCTAAAGTGTATTTAAAAATACTTGGTTTTAAATTTTATTATTTGGTGAAATATTTTTTTATTTTTGGCTTGTAATGGCAGAATTTAAATCCGTAATTAAGAATATAAAACTTTATAATCACACATGAAATTGTCAACAATGTTTATGATATAATGAAGAAAGAATTTTATGATATAGGGATCTGAAAAATTAATTCCTAATCATTCTACTCAGTAAATGGTAGTTAACGATATTGCTTTATATCCTAACTCATAGCTTATAGAGCTTCGGATTCTAACTCAAACATTTTTTGCAAAAAAAATTTGATATCTGTTTTTAAATCAATTCAGTCAATAATTTCTGCAATCAAAACCTTTGTATCCTAGCTAGTTAGCAAATTTTACTGCTGAATTTTCAAAATAGTTTCATTTATGGGAAAAGAAAACCTATGAGCTTTACACACGACAGAATTACATCGCCAGTTTTCTAATTCCTCAATAACTTTTAATTTGTCGCATAATGAAATAATTTTTCTTTTAACGCCCCACATTACTTGTATGCTGTAAAAATTTATTAAAAGACATCCAACACGCTCGTAGAAAGTACGCTGACGTCAGCTCAATTTAAACACACAAATGTACTAGCAGCAACAAACCTGTTTAAGAATCGACTACCTGAACTCGACTGTAAAGTTACTCACACTTCCCATCGCCATACTAATTGAATAAACTTCATAATAGTGGAGAAATAAAATTTCCCAGAATCCAGAAATATTCAGTACAAAACTGTAAGTGGCTTACTACTGCATCTGGCTGCTTATTATTACCCACTTTCTCTTATTGTGAAGAGGTCATCGCCTCCATAGTGTAACTGAACAATGTAGTTATAACATTCAATATTACAAACATACAATACTAATCAACATTTAACATTTAATCTCTGTATCTGTATTTTAAAATCATTCACGTTTTTAATTACTCAGGAAACAAATTTATTTGAAATTAAGTCGCTCGTTGTAATCGACTTCTAACTTCGTTATTAGCTCGTTAAAACAAACTTTATTGTACATTAAGAATATAGGAAACCAACCAATTTTTTACTTTTGCTTGTTACAACCAAATTCTCGTGACAAAGAACCTCGTTATAGGCGATTTCTACTGTAAAAATAATTTTGGAGTGAAAACTTAAATCTTTTAAAACACGTAACATTTACATTTACATCAAATTTCCTTTAACGAACCATTTACTATTGAAAAAATTCAATAGTTTAGGTGGTTTGATTGAACTGATCAATAAAAGTTAATTCTTGTGAACTATCATAAACAATACTTATAAATGTGTAGCTTTCCAAATGTTACATTCAATAAGAAGATCTATTTTGTATAAATATGTAACTATAATTACGAACAAAAAATAACGCGACTAAAACAAAAAAAAGATATCGGCTGAACGTATTCTATGAATATCTTCAAAAATGGTCTTCAAAATGTTTTAGAAGATTAAGCAGCAGATTTCATCGAAGTCTATAAGGGATGATAATATTCACAGCATTGTGAATTCCAATTAATATACTGTAATAAGGGTCTTTCGGAAAGTTTTCGGCCTGGCTAAGGAAAAATAAGATTTTACAGAACTTAATTTTTCAATATAGTCACCTTGCATTTCGATACATTTATACTAACACTCAATACCGCCTATCTAACATCAACTTTTTAATACTCTCAGAATAATACGATTTGTCCAGTTTTACAAAATAAACGATTGGCTGGGAACCAACCATAAAGAATTCTCTTTTTGGCTAGATGTGGAATTTAGTCTGGACTGCATGCTTCAGTCGATTCAGCAGAGAAGCTTGTTACTCTTCTGTGATGGTCCTGTCTTTCTCCAGGTAATTCACGAGCACCACATCACGAGAATCCAAAGAAAATACCATAGCCATAGCTTTTCCTGCAATATAATCGTTTTCGCTTTCTTTGGATCACTTTCACCTGCTCCCAAACACTCTTTGGACTACTGTTTGATCTCTGGAGTGTAATAATGAATTCATGTTTCATCTTTTTTTGTAAAACGTCGAAGACACTTAGGGTAATCGCGTTTAAATTAGTCTAAACATCCTTGAGAATTGTTCTATCGATCCCGTTTTTGGTCGATTGTTAACAAACGCGGCACTAATCGAGCGGAATGCTTTTTTATATCCAAAACATCGTATAAAATACAGTAGATACGGTCCAATCAGATGTTTTCAATTTGACGCAAATCAATCTGACGCAATTTCAGTCGATGATAATTTAGTACGAAATTGTGGGTTGTTGCAACTATTTCGTCGTTGTAGCGGTTATTGCGCAACTCGAGCATCCATTAACGGATGAATAAGCATATATAGATTCACCAGCCTACTCTTTTTACTGTTTAAAAGCTTAGAGAAGAACCCTTTAAAGTGGAATCTAACTATTATCTGTGTATCCGTCAGGATTAAATCTTCTAAAACGAAGTATATTACATTAGCTGGAACTTTAATCTAATTCATTTAAAAAAAAAAATCAAAACTTGATTCGATAGCCACATACAAGCACTTTAACCCGTTTGTATGAAACTTCTCAGCATGACATCTAAATAATCATACTTGACAAATATCGTAGTCATTTGGTCACACTTGCGCCATTTCATTGTCAGCCTGAGAAATTTCTGAATTATCCTAGTACAGCACTGTTGGAATCAAGGAAAAGAAAATACGATTAAGAGTACCGACTCAAAGCAAAATAAAAAAAAAAAACTTTTCTGCAAAATTTAAATTGTCAGTTAGATTAAGATGGCAAAAGCTCTTGATTTAAAATTTATTTTAAGGATTACACAAATTTGAGGGTGACGAAAATTGTATTTTAATGTGTAGGAGCCCGAAGTCTTAAGATACTTAATGCTAGTATGTTCGGTTTATTTCCATTTTGCGATCAAGGCATATTTTACCGTTTTTGGGGAATAGTAGATCCCAGAATAATATAGATACAGTTATTGATATGAAGGATATGAAAAACATGTTGATTTAAAGTAAATTTTATAAACTTGTGAGGCATTAAAACTGTATAGTTCTATTCTAAACACCTCCTTCTTTTCTTTTTCTTGTTTAGCCTCCGGTACTTACCGTTCAGAGGTAATACTTCAGAGGATGAATTAGGATGATATGTATGAGTAGTGTAAATGAAGTGTAGTCTTGTACAGTCTCAGTTTGACCATTACTGAGATGTGTGGTTAATTGAAACGCAACCACCGAAGAACAACGGTATCCAAGATCTAATATTCAAATCCGTGTAAAAATAAATGACTTTACTAGGACTTGAACGCTGGAACTCTCGACTTTCAAATCAGCTGATTTGGAAAGACGCGTTCACCACTAGACAAACACGGTGGGTTTATTCTAAACACCTAGTAGGATATTTCTATTTTGTCTAAAATAGAATATTGTTATAGGTAGTGTTTTTAGTTTAATAAAGTTATATTTATTTCATTGGTAGTTTATAATTACAAAGACAAAGGAAACAGCAAAAGAAGATTTACGAATTTAAGCCGAATAAAGTTAAACGTTTAAAGACTATGTATCAATATTATTGAAGCGTATAAATAATACTTAAATGGAATAACTTATAATTTTAATATTTAAGGATTTATAATTTTATACTCAGGTCCTTTGTAATGTACTTTGTTGATGTACCTATAGAAATACACTATTATTATTAATTTAAATTTATTTTATTATAATATAAAAACAAAAAAGTAGAACTTCATAATTATATAATGTACATAATATTTACTTACCGGAGACGGGGTATATGTGTTACTTCCTTATCAGTATGATCTAACCAACGAATATCTGGTGTAGGTGTACCACGTGCAGAACAAGTCAATGTACCACCACTGGAATTTGTTAAATCTAACCAGGGAGGTGGTTCTTGCTGAAAAACCGGTCCTTGCCCATGTCCTTCTACACCTAAAAATAAAAAAAATTAATAGTCGTAAAATTCATAATTTAAAACCTAAAAAATAAAGTTTTAAATACAATAATAGCATGCAAATTATTACACGAAACTAACTGAAAATTATTAACATTCCATAGTTTAACGTAATAATTTATAACATATTACATAACTTCGTAACAAGTTAATATGTATAACTATACAATTTATAGAATTAGAAATTGCTCAACTATATAAAGTCAGTGGCATGTTTTATTTTAATGCAATAATTATTATTATACAACTACGTTGAATAAAATTTAATTTATATCGCTAAAGTAAATTATGCTAACATACATTCTGAGTTGGGAACCAACCATAAAGAACTCTCTTTTTGGCCAAATGTGGAATTTAGTCTGAACAGCATGCTTCAGTCGATTCAGCAGAGAAGCGTGTAAATTAAAACCAGATAAATTATCAAAAAAAATTTCGGCATATTTTGTAACCAACTTCTAACAAACGATTTATCAAAAAATGATATAAACTGTACATTGGTGCAAAAAGGACTAATTCAGCACAAAACAACTTCTCCCTTGGGACAAAGTTGCATAATAGTGAAAAAACATTAAGCTTCTAGCACTAGTAGGAAATTATAATCTAAAAGTGTAGAACAAAGCACTAAACTCAGTATAGTAAATTTTTGAGTTTGGCTCTTTTAGCACTAAGCCACAGATCCATTTTTCAAGCTTTCTATTTTTCTTAAATACAAAATTTTCTGTAAAAAATATTAAATGTTACAGATTTAATCTCTAAAAAAAAACAAAAACAAAAAGACAGATTAAAAAGAAATATTGGGATGATTTTTTCACTGCAGTAATATTTCTATAAAAGAATAAAATCGTTTAAATTGAACATGCAAAAATCTCTGTTCTAAATTTTAACTTCGATAAAAAAACGCTTTGAAGTCGTTCAAAGAGCAATGTTAGATAAAAAAAAACCTGTGTTGTATACAGTAATTAAGTAATTAAGTAATATACCCATAAGTAATTAATTAATTTAAAAAAAAAAATTATTTTTGTAAATATTCATGAAATGAGTTAAATTCTTGAAATATTGTTTGTGTGAGTAAAGTTATAACATGAATTGTTAAATATCAAGATATCATTTTATTTTGATATCGAATTACTCGACTACGTCATGTAATTTTGTTTAATCTACGACGAAAATTATCAAATCATTTGTATCTTCCTTACAAGAAAGGAAAATAACTATGTACGTAACCTGTACAAAATTTATTCCCTGGAGGCTCTACAGCAGAACGCTTACAACAAGCTCTCAACGGCATCCAAATTAACAGAAATTTTTTGGTCAGTAAATAAATAATTTGTTTGTAATATCACAATGTAACTTAATTATTACTTAACTCGTTTATAAAATGCTACATGAACAAACATTTCTTTTTTTATCAAAATAAGGTTATATGAATTTGGAAAAAAAATGCCAATGGAGACGTAATAATGAAATTAAAACAAGTGACTAACACTCTTTTTAATACTTATAATTTAGGAATGTGAAAACTATGTTATTTTAAACTACAAATTAAGTTTCTTCACACCTAAAAATGAATGTAGCTATTTTTAATCTTACTTTCTCTGCAAATATAGCTAGAATAGCTATATTAAAGAGGAAAGAATGGTGAACGTGTCAGAAATGGGATATTGGGTTTTTGAAAACCTCCAAGCTTTACCATCCAACTAGTTTATCCAGACAAAAAAATTATATTTGTGCGAACGTATGAGTGACCCACTACTTTTGGCTTCATATCTCAGGGTTGACTAATCCGATTTTCTTCAAATTTGACTCAAATATTTCTGTATGTGATGCTGATCTTGTTGTTTTTTTAAATATTCTTTTAATTTTGGAAATTTTGAATTTAAAAAAAAAACAATGGGGATATCGCGAAAAAACCAATTTCGATTTTCTTTATGGGCACTTTGAAAAAAAAAAATTCGGCATATTTGTTATCTACATTACATATATAAATAATCTAAAAAAAGTCTTTATATAATTAACACCCACGTATAAAAATTAAAATATATGTTTTTTGTTCTTTTGTATCTTCCTTTGGTTTTAATATTTTTAAAAACTTTTTTGGTATTTTATATGTCATATATATAGGGTATCAGAAAATATCTACAATCTTTCAAAATTATAAACCTTAGATCTTATACACTGAAAAGTATTTTGAAAGTTTTTATGTTCTTTTTTAACCTTTATTGGAAGGAGTGTTAAGTTTAGAAAAAACTTTTCTTAAGAAAATTTGGTAAGTTAAACCTATGTCTGAATATTTTTAGAAAAAACCTTTTTTTAATTTATTCCTCATCTCTAAAAAAATATAGTATTCTATTTTTGGCCCTAACCTTTTCATATTAAAAACAAAAAAAAACTTTTCTTTGTCACTTTAAGTACAATTAAAATTTAAGCAGCGTTGGCCTCTATAATATACACCGGAATCAATATAGAAGAACATTTTTTCATTTCTATCATAAAGGTTATACTTTATTTTTTTCAATATTTAAAAAAATATTTTACTTTCTTTCTCAGCGAATATAACTAGAATAGCTACATTTTTTAAATTTATTATTTTTTTTGTTACGGATCATTCCTTTATAAAAAGATTTTTACTAAGTTGTCCTTACAGAGTAAGAGGGTTTTATTCAGAGGGGTTTATACAAAGTAAGAACGTCCAAAATCAAGAGGGTTTTATTTAAAATTTGGAAATTTTTATACGTAAATATTATTTTGGTATTCATTATAATCAATAAAATAGCTCCATTGACACTGAGGCCGCAAAGTTAAAAAAGAATTTCGAAAATCTATTGTGATATGTATTTGAACCTTTATTACGAAAATAAAAATAAAACTTTTAATGGCTGAATTGTAGAGACTTTCCGCCTTCGCAGAAAAAGTTTTGCCAGCTTTTTTAATTCCGTATTATTTTAAGAAAATATATATTCTGATATCGAAAACCTTCGTAACTGGAGTAAAGTAACATTCTAAATCTATCCAACATAAAGGGATAAGATAAATTCTGAGGTGTACTTAAACTACTTAAATTATTATATCATAAAAATAAAATATATCAAAAGAATATTTTGCTGATTATTTATTATAAAAACAGATATTTGAGGCTATAGTCCGTAGTCAAATGTTTTTGAAACATGGATTGCATATTAGTGTCATTCACGTGCAATATATGAGTGAAGAAAGCAGAAAGACAACACGCAAACTTTATTCAAACGTTAAATAAACAAATCTGCTATAACCCAACCTTTATGCAATAATAGTTGCAGTATCTACTGAACGTAGTATGTCGTTTTAACGAGGGAATCTTTTTTGAATAAAGGAGAAAGGTAAAAAAATTTTACTCCAGTAAATAAGTACATGTCTACTACAGTTATGCCGTGAGCATGATGTGTAATACTGAAATTTGGAACAAAAATTTAACTCTGATTTAAAATCCAATTTCTATATATGTATAAAGCTACAATTTTTTTGTGTGTTTTTTTTGTTCAACAACCAGTATATTTACAACGAGCTCTTTAAGTGGAACCATAAGTAAATTTCTTGATAAGCAGCACATGATAAGGGGTTTTAAGGAACTCCCATAATAAGTAATTCATAATAATAGTTATCAGAAAGTAGTAATCTTAAAAGTCTATTAGAAAAAATATTTCTGCCAACACTTCATAGTCCATAAAAACAAAATATTAATAAATAAAAAAGAAACCAATAAATAAAAATAAATAGTCAAATCAAAGAAAAATAAAGAAATAAAGTAAACATGAATAATATCACTAGCTTTGGCGTTGTCATTTATCAAACTGTCATTCAGTAGGCCCTAAGTCAAGCACATGGAGACGTTTCAACCTTCGGATGTCCCTGCTGTTATCAAGCAGATTGATTGTTAATTAGTGGATGTGATTTTCAAGTCGTTGTTAGTATTTAACACTGCGTCGTCTCACAACCTCACAAAAAATCGGAAGCTCCAGATATTCATGGATTTCATCATTCCGTGTGAACCATGGTACCTTTGAAATTGCTCTTGTTGCTTTGTCCTGGAAGCGTTGTATGATATCTATATTACTATTATTTGCTGTTCCCCACAACTCCACCCCATAAGTCCAGATTAGTTGTAGGATAACCTTGTAAATCAGTTGTCTTTATTAGACAACGTGAGGCGTGAGTTCCTCCGTAGCAGCAAATGCAGTTCCTTACACATGGCGTTCAGTTATTTTCTTTTCATCCTCACGTGACACTTCCAGGTCTAACGCCGATCTAGGTGAAGTCCTAGGTATCGCACACTCTGTGGGATCAAGACTCTATCCATGTACACACTGGGTCGGTTACCCTTTCGCATTGCTTTGATTTATTCTGATTAATGTTAATCTTCCACTTTTTCTTCCATACGCAGACAAGGTCTATTGCCATTTGCAGCTCCCGCGAGGCTAGGTCAGGGTCTTCGTTAACGGCAAGGATAGCAATGTCATCGGAAAATGTGGCGACGATGCAATCTTCTAGGGCTAGAAGCTACGCTGTGAATATGGAATATAACACAGGACCTTGTACAGAGCACCGAGGGACACCCAACTTAATGTCAAAGAGTTTCGATAACTCATCATTACATCTTACCTGAGAGAAACGTCCCTCAAGATAATTCTGTAAGACAAGGTAGTAGGGTTGAAGAAGTTTTCATTTTAATTGATGTCTAAGAATGCGACCGAGCAGAATGATCTTTCCTACAGACATCCACTGAACACCTTGATAACCCTATGGGATTGTTCGAAGGTGGAGTGGCCGTACCTGAACCCAAACTGGTGGTCCGGAATTACCACCTCACCTTCCAAAACTGGCCTAAGTCTGCGAAGTAACAGCTTTTCAAATAATTTAGATATACTGTTAAGAGGCTAATTGGCCTGAAAGAAAAATCATCCTGCGCAGGATTCTTTGATTTCAAGATCATTACCAGCTGTGATACTCTACATTCCGCTGTAAGTAAGACCTTTGCAGGACAGCGTTAAAGAGGTCCTTAATATACGTGATGCCTTTAAAGGATAGCATGACAAGCATTTTGTGCGTCACTAAGTCAAAACCTGGGGCTTTCTTTAGTCGTCTTCTCTGGTTGATTAATTTCAGTAACTCCCTTGTCGAAATCGGTCTAATCGGAAAGCTTACTGGCATTGGGCTGTCTAAGAAGTCTTTAATATCCTCGTCAGTACGACCCACTCCATCGTGAGGTTGGAATGTTTCGCCTAAGTATGAAGTAAATAGATCGGCTTTCTCTTTGTCAGTCCTCACCCATGATTCATAATGTCCCTGTAGTGGAGAAAGCGTAGCTGTGGAGAGCTGTAGCCCCTTTGCAGCCTTCCATAAGGTGCTTCCGTCTCTGTTTAGGAAAGAAAGATTTCCAATGTATTCGTTGAATATTTCGTCTCTGATAGCCTTCAACAACCTCCTCAGCTTCCGCGCAGCCCTATTAAGAAGGGTTCTGTTTTCTGGCCTACTGAATTGCTGTCAATTTTATCTGAAACTCCATTTTGAGCAATTAGATTTATCACTTCTCTTGGATAGGTATTGTCTCTGGTCAAATGTACATCTTCAGGTACAGATCGCCAAGCACCTTTCTGCGTGACCGATGTTAGAAAGTATGTTACGTAATCAATATCCTCAGGAATATCGAGCGGAAATGGGTCAATCAGTTTCTCCTCGATCTAATCCTGAGATCGTTCTGTATGCGGGATAGGCCTTCTTTTCCTTAACACCGTCGTGCTCACTGTAAGTAAAACGGGCGATAGTCCAACAGCGAATCATAAGTGTTTTCTACCACAGTGTATAGATAATATTACTGAAGTGATAAAAAAAATCAAGTAAATCTGGGATCTTCGTTAGGTCCGTAGGCCAGTATGTCGGTTGGAATCCTGAAACTACGTCTAGGCGTAGATTTTGAACACACCTCCTCAACATCCTTCCTCTGCTGGTTGTCAACCGCGAATCTGACAACGGTTCTTTCGCGTTCCAGTCCCCTCCAGCCGTAAATCTAGAATCTAGTGTTGCAATATATTTGGAAAACAACTCGTTAGTATGGCGCGGAGGATATTACACCGCAAACTGTCTTATAGGTTCCGATCAGTCTGTAACTTCTACCGCGGTTGATTGAATCTAGTTAATGCAGAAACCTGGAAGCTGGTGATGCCTCAGAGAATTCCTAATCAGTATCGCAATTCCCTTATGTTCTCTCCCGTCTGGGTGATTCGTTACATACATCGAGAAACCGTGAAGCCTAAGGTATTTTCGGTCTGTAAAGTGCGTCTCTGACACTAGTATTACGTCCAGATAATTGCCGTAATTTCTAGTTTTTGCTGCCTATAATGTAGACCGTTAATGTTACATGTAACGATCCGGAGAAATTTTGTCATTACAAATTTTTGTGAGTACCTGAGTAAGCAAGGTTATTAGACTTCCAATCTATTAAAGTGAGAAATTTATATATGAAGAATGCCTGCCTAACCAGTCTACATTATTCTCACCATTACGGCCAGCTGCCGTAGCATACATTCTGCGAAGAGACTCAGGCTTTGCGCTGACGGTACCAGGTGCTCCACGTCCCAAAGTGGGGATATTTTTATCATCAATCTTAATGCCGGTTACCCTACAGCTAGCGAATTCAACTCTCGGGGCAAGCTGTGAGTTCCGATTCGCCTTTTGCCTTAGTTTCCTCTTTAATATTTCTTTGTAAACTCTGCAGCCTCGATAGTTTGCCGGATGGTAGGATTGACATAAAGCACAGGTTACAGGAGTGCTGATGTTCTTCCTGGAACAATCAGCTGTTCCACACACTCACACTTCCTCACAGCCTTCCACACACTTTACACAGCGAAAGGGTCTCATGGCATTGTTTTTGGTATGCCCGTACTGTGTTGGGGCTGCTTTCCGGCTTGCTTTGGTAAGGGTACTCCTGAAACCTGGAAAGGATCCTGGTGAGGTCGGCAGTTATCGACCCATCAGCCTCTTGCCGGTTCTCGGCAAGTTACTTGAAAGGCTGGTTGTGGAACGGCTCGAAGAAGGCATCGATATGAGCTGTTTTCTAAATCGAGGCCAATATGGCTTCATGAAAGGGGTTGGCACCGAGTATTGCATCTTAAATGCTCTTACCGAAGTGGAAAGCGCCGACTGCAAATATGATTTTGCTATTTTTATTGATATAGAGGCAGCATTTCCTTCCTTGTGTTGGAGTTCTGTCCTCTATGTTTTGGAACGGCGCAATGTTCCCAGAGCCCTGCAGGGCGTGGTAAGAGACTATTTGTCTAACCGTACGGCACTGTTTAAAGATGCACACCTAGTTGAGGAAAAATCCGTCACCAGGGGAAGCCCGCAGGGTTCCGTTCTCGGTACCCTGCTGTGGAACCTGGTGTTCGACGGATTTCTGGGGTTGACATTCCCAGAAGGGGTCACGGCCCAGGGTTTCGCCGATGACTGTCTCCTTTTAGTTCGTGGCAATTCACGACCGCAGCTGGAAAGTAGAGCGCAGGCGGCTTTGTCAACCGCCGAGGGGTGGATGGACATGCAAAATTTAAAGATTTCTGTGCCCAAGACGAAGTTCATGCTTCTGAAGGGTGCAGACAAATTATCATGCAGTCGAAACCCCCATATTAAATATAAAGGCTGTGTAATCAGCCGAGTAAAGGTTCATAAGTACCTAGGTGTTTTGTTTGATGATAAGCTGCTTTTTAGCAACCACATTAAGCAAGTTGCGGCGGACACTGTCTCTGTGATGCACAAACTTAGAAGGATTGCTCGGAAAGACTACGGGCTGTCTGGTCGCCAAATATACTTGGTGTACCGAGGTGTCTTCGAGAGTATGATCGCATACGCGGCGCCAGTTTGGGCGCATAGGTTGGACAGAAATAGAGCACTGCTTCTAAATTTAAGGAGTGCCCAGCGCAGAGCCTTAATAGTAAGCACTGGTGTTTTTAAAACAACCCTCTACGAGGCTATCACCGTATTGGGAAAGGCTCTACCAATCGATTTAGTGGTGAAAGTTCGAGCAGCCATGTGGAAGTTGCGAAGAGGTCGGGAAACCGAGGTATTTGGGATGCAGTTTCGAGCCGGGCTAGAACCGGAACGGAACGGCTATCACAATGCACCGGGTCCAAATTTCGTTCAGTTGCCCATTTTCCGCCTGCGGAAGAGGCTATGGAGCCTCGCGATGGATGCATGGCAGCATGAATGGCACACCACGAATAAGGGAAGATCTCCGTATAGATTTATACAGGATCTGGGGGGATGGTATGCCTCGAATTCATTTTTATGGGTGGCGGGTGCCCAAGTGCTCACCTACCATGTGAATTTGATGCAATATCTGTTCAGGTTTCGCCTAGCGGCTGATGAGTTGTGTGTCTGCGGGGAGGTCCAGTCGAACGAACATCTGATGTTCGACTGCCCTGCTCTTGGGGAGGGCAGAGACCGGGCCACCCTGGAACTTAGAGGTCCGGAGGAAAACTGACCGCTCATAAACGGCGAGTCAATGTGGCGAGAGCCGCATTATCGGACCGTGTGGGGGTTCCTCGATGAGGTTGCGATGTTCAACCGTCATCGTTAGATTTCAAATTAAAAATGGGATTTATTGATTCGTATAGTGGGGCTGTGGGAAGTCCTTGTCCGAAATAATGGCTGGCCACCAGCCAGTAAAAGCTCCAAGAGCTTTAAATGGTGGACAGGCACTAGCTGGCTGACAGCGACTGAGGCGTGGCGATTTAAATTACCGTCTTTTATTATATAACTACATAGTTTTTAATTGTAAGGGGTGCTCCTCCCCGATTTAGTTTTAATGTGGACAAGTGAGTGGTAGGGACACTTAAGCGGGTGCTGTACGGCACCCTGCTTAACCGCTCACGCAAGTTAGGAGCATTTAGGATACGAGGTCGCAAATCTGTTTCAGAGGCACAGTAGCCGTTTCTTGGCACGGACATTTGGTCTATGCTCTAGGGCGACCGAATGGGGTGGTGGCGGGAGAGATGTCAGCTAACCAACAATGCCCGTACTGTTACTGTTACTGGAATAATGGCTGGCCACCAGCCAGATACAAGCTCCAAGCGCTTTAAATGGTGGACAGGCACTAGCTGGCATACAGCGACCGAGGAGTGACAGCCTAAATTGCTGTCTTTTATTTTATTAGCTTTAATAACTTTTAGTAATTAGTAACAAGGGGTGCGCCTCCTCGATCTAGATTTAGTTTGACAAGTGAGCGGTTGGGACACATAAGCGGGTGGTGAATAGCACCCTGCTTAATCCGCTCACGCTGATAGGTAGCTCACTAGGAGCTTTTAGGTAACGAGGTCGCTAAACTGTTTTAGAGGCACATTAGCCGTATCTTGGCACTGACATTTGGTCTATGCTCTAGGACAACCGAATGGGGTGGTGGCGGGAGAAATGCCAGTTGACCAATTACCAATGCCCGTACTGTTGGCATCTCATGCAATGCATGAGGCCTGTTGGTTTCCGCGGTGTTTTGAACGACAAACGGCAATTAACAATGCATTTTAACTCAAATATAGTTTTATTGTTCTCCTGTGACTCGTAAGTTCACGAAAAAAGTAGATGTAGGCTCTTTAGTTACTCAGTAGCATGCATTTATTAAGTCCTTCACCCGATGCCCGTGGCCTTCGATTTCTTCCTTGATCATCTCCAGTGCAATCGTGTGATGTCATTCCTAATCACGACAAAAAAGGCTCGTTGATCCTTTCTAGTGAAGGTATGACCTATTATACCATGTTATCGAGCTGTATTCATGATTTTTTGTACGCTTCAATATGTTTACAAATTATTCTAAGTTGTTTATCTCATACCAGTCGAATGTTGTTATCCCCTTACACACGACAAAACAGTTTGTATAATCTTAAAACATCGTTCATCCCGTAAAGAACAATAGGTGGGGACTTGACGGGTTCCGTTTGGTTCATAATATTTATATCCTCTAATGGAAGGCCACTAAATTTATTTGATATGGGTAATCCACCATTGCTAGGATTGGAGTTTGTTTTCTCCGCATGGGTATGGTCCTCCACTGACTAGAAGTAGGTTGGGATTCCATAATTACATTGTCGTTATCGCTTGAATTTCCGGATAAATTGTACGCTATGTCATCTCTAATTAGTTTTCTACAAGTACCCTCCTGGGATCTCTATTCAACGACATTAATGGACCACGTTTTCTAAATGATAACCTTCACAATCAATGTCCCTTCGTCGATCATATCAGCTGGTGGTTAACTGATCTACGTTGCACTCCCCTGTGGCCTAGGTTGACCCAACCAAAATGTTAAAAAGATAGATTAAAATGACCTATAAATAAGTATAACTTACAAAAAGAAGTCTTCCCAAATATGCAACGAGATCCGCAATAACCTCGCACAAATATCTATTTCACAATTAATATAACAACACTTAATAAACATAGCTAAACCACAAAAAAACAGCAGATTCAATAGAATTTAATTTCTTGTTGTTCAGATAGAACGCGAAGTAAACGATCAAATAATGGAAAGTTGTAGTTGAAAACAGGGGGAAGTGGTTGTACTTTCGGAGTAATTAATAATATTGAAATATTAGACCATCTACTATTTCTTTGAATATACAGGCTTTTCAGCGACGATGGTGTAATAAAAATCGAATTAATGATTCTTTTAAGGCAAAATTCTATTTTAATGATCCTAAAATACATTCTAGGTTATTTTAGCAATACGCTTTTGTAAACATCTATTATAAATATAACTGAAAATTGTGGATTATAAAACGGGTTATGTGTCTGTTTTTCTTTTTTTTTCTAATGGAATTTTATCAGATGGTTTATAGGAGCAATGGAGTAAATTTTTATCTTTACAAAAAATGACAAGGTATGTTGACGTATTTGAAAGCAAATATTTCTTTCAAATGATCTAACAAATCGTTCGATAGAATTCTAATGAACAACAATTCTTTATGAAAACAGGTTTAGGACTAAGAAAAATTATATAACGGTAAATTACAGGTTGCGGACTAATTAACTGTTTCATATTATTTAGTATTTTTAATTAATTAATTTAAATAAATAAAAAAAACAAAAAAAACAACAAAAAGTAGTTTTTAATTTATTTGTGTTTATTTTATTTTAAAATATCTATCGGAATTGCCATAAATAAATTATAAGCATAGTAATATAATACAGGAAGCTCTATTTACAAATTAATCTGCTTGCATTATACAATTATTCTCATAATTAAATTCATTTTGAGGGTTGAAATTTCATCTCTTTTTTTGTACAATATATAAGCAATATTCAGATGTATACACCTGCAGCCAGAAGACACCTATTCAAACAAATCCATTCTTTAGAAAAAAATATTGCAGAATTAATTATTGTAATTACAAGTGTAACAAGTACAGTACAATAATAATTGGTAATATGGTATTCGTTTGATATATAATTCTTAGTTGACTGATAATTTGTATGTCTGTAGCACCTTTCAGTAATTATCTACAGTGAACTAAAATCGTAAAATAAATAACAAATAAAACAATATACGTACACAAACATACACACGCACACGCGCGCGCGAATATACTTATATATATATATATTGTAAATTGCATGCAAATCAAAAAAGCATCTTTTTTTGTAATTTTATAATAACTAAGGTTTCTCCCTAAGGTTTTCATAATAGCTAACTCTGGTGATTAACAGAAATCTTCCCACTTAATATAATTTAGAAAAGAATTAACGATAAATTTTTTTTACATTATGACAACGTAATAATTTCTTTACTTATTAGTTGCATCCCATGCAGCCATCAAATCATTATAGTTATATCACTATAGTTAATAATTTAAATGTTTTATTAATAATTTGTTATACATAACAATATGATTTATTTTCGTACTAATTTTAAATCTGATATTAAAGGAATAATATTTCTATTAAAAAAGTGTAATCAATTATAAATAAAACCAAACAATAAGGAATAATAAAAAAATTAACAATATTTAAAAAAAAAAACATATAAAATCAAGGTTGAAACAATAATTACCAGAATTATATTGTTGCTATTTACAATATTTTTAATTTATTTTTTAAAATATAACGCCACGTGAGGTGTAATTATATCTATAACAAATAAATAATACATATTAGATTCATTTTCTACAGGAGAATATAGAAAAAAATATTTCATTACAATAATCGATTTTTCCAATTTATTAAATAATATTAACCATTAATAAAATCCACCTTACCAGCGCATTGAGATAAGCTCTAGGTCTTTCGGATTACATGAGTTAAAAATATTATATTAAAGTCAAAAATTAAAGAATCATAGGTTAAAATGGATAAACAGCCATGACTGTCCGGTCCTACCAGTACACTGATACTGGTAATACATGTATATGTATATATATATTGTAACCTACAATTTTTTAATTTTTGACTTTAATGTGATATTTATACCTCCTGGTGATGGCTTTAAAATAAGCCGAAAGATCTAGAGCTTATCTCAATGTACTAGTAAGGTGGATTTTATTAATTGTTAATATTATTTAATTAATTAACATATAAAGCATAGTAAAGTAGATTTCACGACAAAATATCACATTAATTCGCTATTTCACAACATCTATCCCTCTCATTTCATAAGCTGTCTCACATAACACACCTGATGCACAAAAAGCACTAATTAGAGATTCGTATAATTATCAAAGAAAAAATGTAGAATATTTTTTTTTTTAATTAATAAATATCCTTTTACCTTTAATAAATAAGAAAAAGAAGATCTTTAGAAAGATCATAGGTTCAACTAGTGACCAAAAGGATACAGATTAAGACCCGATGAAGAAAATATACCAGACAATAGAAAAAACTTATAAACTACCTTTACGAAAAGAAGATTATGTTTCTATGGTCATATCAAGAGAATTCCAAGATGAGGGTACCTAAAAAAAATCTTATACTTTATAGAAAATAGAAAAAACTCAGAAACTGATAAAAAAGGTAGTCGAGGACAAGAAAGAACACAGTATATAACCAGAAAGGATGAACAATACACAAGAGTACAGGGGAATGGTCCAGAGTATCAAGTGTGACCGCGCTAATTGAAAGATACCTGATAAGAAAAACGAAAAAGTCGAATCCGACAGGATGAGAGAGTGCTGGGAAGAGAAGAAAAAAGGTTGTAAAAGAATTTAACAGATTGTTAGCGTGGTTCATAGCAGCCGTAACGAACAAAAAGAAAAAAATATATGACATACTATATACAATGTATCTCTACAGTGAACAACTACTGAACAACGAATTATTGTATCAACGAACAATTATTGAAACTGGATGGAATTTCACTCCCATGGTTCCTTACGACGGCCCAACCCCTACCACTAAGTCCACGGCATCAGTAGGCTATAAATTTGAATAATAATAAACTTCAAAATAAATCTTTTAATACAACTTCTTTCTAAAGAATTGTAGATTTAAGAAAAGTTTTTTTAATATATTCGGTCTCACTTTCCAGTAGAAATTTACTCTAAATCCTCCTCTAACAAACTGGTAAAAAACTTAAAATTCTTTGTTGGATGTTAAAAGTTTAAAAATATGAACTAAATTTGAATGTGTATTAAAATTTCAATTGATGTAAACCATCAATATTTGTAACATAGCCATGTAATTAATTCAGACACTGTGAAAACGATTACATGAGAAAAATATTATTTGATGTTTTTATTCCTAGAAAAATTATTGTGAAAATGAGTCGGTTCAAAAAGATGTAGCTGTTTTAAAGCAAATATACATATAAATATTTTTTGAAAATAAAAAATGAAATAAGTATTTTATTAATTAAACAAATAAAAAGTAAAAGATATAATCTTTTAAAATAAAGGAGTAGTACTTAATAGAACCCTTAAACTTTAATGACTTAAGAAATTGTCAAGAGCTATAAACAAAAATGTAATGAATATTTTACTTTTCATGCATTATTTTCGGTAGAGATGTAAATAGTGAATTGAGAACACCAAGTAGTAATGATTATCGACTGTTGTTGCTTAAATATAAAAAAGAAAATTGATTTATAAAAATAAATTTTTTCTAATTAGTTAATAATCATTAAACTAATAGAAATAAAATACTGTACTTTGGTTTTTAAAAAAAAAATTTACAGTACTTAAAAAAAATAGTCGTATTGTCGTTTTCCCCAACCAGTTTTCCAACTACTTCCGGGTCTGGGAGTATGTGTACAGGCAAATGTAATTACTGCTACCAGCTTGCCAGGCCTGAAGTAGCTGCAACGTACACACAGACAGATTCAGGTCGACCACATCTACTCGTATTATTTATTAAAAATATTTTATACCTATAATTTGCATTACATTTTTTAGAGCAAAGGTTTGTTAGATTTACAATAAATTTAAGTCTTTCATCACGTAATAATCTAAAAAAATTAATTCCAATCTTGAATTAACCGATTTTGATTGCTATGCATAAATAATTACTGAATAAAAAATATTCACAAACGAAATTTGAGTGTATTGTTGCGAGTAAAATATATTTATTCAGTGAGGTTTAAAAAGATTATTTTGAGACGTAAATTCGAGGATGTATGTTTTGTCAAAGCTGTTATTTTTACTGAATTAATAATTATTTATGAATAAATAATATATATTTATTACATGATGAGTATAGAGTTCATCACTGATATCGTTTATTCAAATTATAATTATTGAAAATAGCTGTGAAAGATATTAATTGGCTGCAATTTTAGTTAAGTTGGTTGTACCCTGAAGTTTTTAATGTTTTGTTATAATATATATATATATATATATATGACGGTCAATCATCATATGATTGACCTACTAAAATCAGTTCAATTATTTTCTTAAAATTTCCATTATTATATTAAGAAATTTACATTTCTTTAAATTTCTATTAGTTTTTCAAATTATATATAGACGGGATATTTTAAGATTATAAAGACATAATGAGTGGGGATTATATTTTAATTGTATTATAAATATTTTTACAATATTTATATACGAGTGGTTAAAATATCTTGAATTTGACAAGTTTTCTTAAAATGATGAACAGTACTGTAAGTTACGCAAAATTCACTTGTAGAATTTCACCTAGCAACACAATTTTGCCACTGCAGCATTTAAAATAATTGAATACATTGCTGTCAGCAAGTCTTATAAATATTTAAAATGAATTGAATTTTAAAACAAGACACCTTAAAACTCCATGTTTCAAAATATAATAAAAAAACATTTATCGTAAAAAAAATTACATTAATATAAAAAAACAATGTCAAATAATAATTAACAGCCATATATAAATATATCAACAAATTAAAATTACGGGAAATATATTAATTAAAAAAAAAAGAAAACTGACAAATGCAAAAACATTTATAAGTGAGTTCACCGTTATTTTATTAACAGAGGTACGAAGTGTCAAGTAAATGAAACTACATATTTAATCACGCTATCTTTCACAGAGATGTAGATGTTTTACGAAGGAAAGTACATTTGTTTCAACCGAGACCCATATAAATCGAAACAACTTAATTCAAAACATTTTGGCTCTACGGTCTTCTTTAAGTAAAACGCCTTTTTTAATATTCCACCATTTTTATTTCGCTTTCTATCTCTTTTCTTTATGTTTGGTCGATTGATTATAGTGTTTTCATTTTATTACATTATTCAGTTCATCATCTATTATAGTTCGAAGTTTTTTTAATTTTTAATTTATAAATTTTATTAAGATTTTTTATAAAAATCAATTTTAATGTAAATCATTAATAATTTTAATATAATGAAATAGTCAAGGATTTAAAAATGTTGTATTTCATATTACACGACAAATACTCATACATGCATACATATATATACTGTATTTTATAAGTCTACATAAAACATACAGGATGATATTAAAATATGAAAACGGCTTTACAATCAAAATTATGGGATGTTTCAAAATTACTACTTTATAATATTTGAAATTTTTGTCCGCCATCTTGATTCTGTCACTTTGAATAGAATTCATGTTCTAAATCGGAAGGTGGACACATACACGATTTTAATGTAAAACTACGAGAAAAACAATGGCAAAAACCTTTCTCGATAAATGCGTTCTTTTTCGAATTGTAAACAATCAACCTACAAAAACGAGAAAGTTGTTAAAAACGCGGTAAAACTTCTATGAGTAAGTTTTTATTTCGTATTACCTTCAAAATTACAACCGAATTGTAAAACTTATTGTATTAAGTAATTTTAGTAGCGAAAAAATTTTAAAACTTTGTAATTTTCAATTTTGTAACTTTGTAGATCCGCACTAGTTTCTATCTCCTACTATACCTCAGTTTTGAAATATAAAGCCGTTCCCATATTTAATATCATCACTCTGTTTAATTTTTAGATCAGATCCCAACTTAATACTATTTCAAATTTTTAAAGAAATCAATTATACAAAAAGATGGATATTAAAGATCTTGGATCTAAAACGATGGATATAAAGATCAATCACTATATATTATTTAACTTCCATAGTAAAACTGAAGGAATGAATTGAAAAATCTCTGAATACATAGAAAGAATATCTAAAGATTCTAACCGTTAAACTGTTCAATTTCATACTTGGTGAAAATAATAAACCTGAGATCAGAGAAGATTTCATGAAAAAACGTTAGGAATCGGAATAAATATCATACTATAATCCGCTAAATAGAAAAACAAAAATAAGAACAGTTACATCAACTTATCCTTTGGTGTGCATTCTAAAAAAATTTCTACGTATTTTCAGAAAAATTATGATAAGTTATAAGAAATTAGGGAAGTACAACTCTCACTACGAATTGCTGGGTCTTAAGAAGGAATTCTTAGCTTAACGTTATTAGAGATAGTGCACCTTGCGGATTTTTTCCATTGCAACTACCGTTCACCATACGACAAAGAACTCATCGAAATAACTAAAAGATTTTAAGATCATTTGACTACATAATCTAGCGGTAAGTGCATTATTTATCGTGTAGGTTACATAGCCTATCTTGTTTATATCTAAGCACCGCTATTCTCTAAGAAATAAGATTAAGTACCAAGGGATGCACAGGACAACCGTTCCAAATGGAATAGATTAAAAGTAGATATACTTTCAGGTAAATCTGTTACTTTAGGAGTTAATTTTTAATTGGATACAAATTAATAAAAATAATAACCGAATCTAACTAACTGGATGACAATACAAGTATTTTGGAAATAGTTGTAACCATAATTTCTCAAAAACTGTTCGTACACGTTCATCATCGGGTGATCAAATAATATTATTATTCTACGATCGTCTATTACAATTTTTATTTATTATAGTGTCGAATATAAGTTCATATTCAAGTAAAACTTATAATTTAAATTATTACGGATTGTTGAGGATATTAAAGAGAAGGCTTAATTAGGAAGAAAAGGAGTTTCTCGTTCACGTTCACGTTCACGTTCTACGTTCACGTTATATTTTTCACAAAGTCGAATGTACTATCGCGTACAACATTCCACAGTCACTGAAATGCTAGTAATATTTAGGAATCACTGAAAAAATATCTCCGTTCATTACATGTAATTCCAGTTAATGAGTATTATTATCTCAAAGACAGCACCTCCGACTATATTAAAATTTTTACCATTTGTAAAAATTATTCTTAAAGAACCATTGTGGAATAGAAAGAGAAAAGACCCCGAATTTTTTATCGTTTATTCGCCAACTGTTGTTGGAGAGGTAAGATTGTAATCTTAAAATTAATAAGTCAAACTATAATCATGTAGGAATATTATATCATGCTTAATATTATTAAAAAAAAAAATGTATTTTATATCAATTTAAATTCAACGTAAATAATATGCAAGAAAATATTCATCTATGTACATCGTTTTGTATTAAAAGTATCAATAAATTATTATTTTATGAATTTAATAAAAAGTACTTTCCTTCTTGGAAATAAAATAAATAAATCCTATTGTTTCTATTACTAAATAGTTTTTTTAAACACCCCTAAGGCAACCCGGTCCTCGCCGTAAAGCAAAACACAGTCACCTCAGAGTGCGTGGCAGTAGTCTCTGCCCACCCTAACTCGTCGGGGTCTCTACTAAATAGTATTAAAATACATTTTTATGCACGTTCGAAAAATGAAGTGCATACTTAAATTGCAGGATCAGATTTTTTTCAGAAATGAAATCTCGAACTGTGTCCTATTTTGTAATATTATGTTATATATCCAAATTATAAGTACGCTATAAGTTGAAACTAGGAATCTGTGATTTATAAACGAATATTGAGGTCACACGACTATGATAATATTATCAACTTCGTAGAGCGGCAACCTAATTGTACATAACATTACTGAATACAGAGCAAAGCCCCTGCCAGTCATTAGTAATTCAACGTGCAACACACCAAGGTACACCAACTTCGTAACTAATCAGTTAACATTACAATAGGTGTTTAATATAAGCAAGTAGCAGGTCTACGAATATAGATTCAGTGTGCTATATTTTACTATTCACATATGCATATAAGATTTATGAATAATCTGTTATTCTAAATTTAACGTGTTTAATGCTATTTTAATACGTTCAACAATGTTGAAAAAAATTACACGCAAATCTTGAATTTTCTTAGAACTAAATATAATATATATACTAAATATATATATTACGAAAAATGTAAATTCACTTACAGGATACTGCTAACAGCAGCCAAGAAAACCAATAAAACCATAATAATCATTAAAAAAAATAATAATAATGAAAAATAACTAGGACGTAGCAAAAGCGGTAAAACCATTGTAGACAATGTTTTTTATAAAAATAAATCTTTTAGGAATATCAAACAGCATTTTTATTCTTCATCGGTAAACAGTTCTTTTTGTGATCTACTCACTAAGGATATCTACTTATAAAAGATTTTATGGGAAAAAATTAAAGAAAGAAAAATTACAAAGAACTTTCTTTGGAAAAATGTTTCTCAAGTCCTAAACGGTATTCCTTTATCTTCTTAGATACTGTTTATTTTTCTGCTTTATACCTTTTTTATACTATTTATCGGAATTTTTCAACTGAGGTGGATGAGATTGCATGTAATTTTGAAAAAAAAAACTTTATGAGAATTAATTAAAAAATGTTTCATTAGTGTAAAAAATTATGATAGTGGTATTATAAATATACATAATAAAGAAAATTCTAATAACATATTATCAAACACAATAAAATATGAAAAATTGTTAATGTAAGTAAAAAACTGGAAGAGCGTCGTATCTTGGCCTCTATATCCATAAATGATCCGGTAGAATTCAAAATCTGATCGCAAAATTTAAAATCCTAATCAGTAGTCGTATTCCCAGATTTCTAGATTTTACGGTCCTTAAACCTCCGCTTTATCTTAAACTGCAGATTTATAAATCTTTTTTTTAAAACAGATTTGCGTACATAGTAACCAGATTTATTATCTACATTCTAAGGATAAACAAAATCACCTTCCTCAATCAAGTGATTATTATTGACCTAGACATAAGACTAAATAGACTCCCAAACAATATTTTCAAAAATATTGAAATCACGTTGAAGTATTAATAACGCAAGGGGTGCTTAATAAAAACATATTCTTATTTATCCAAATTAATGAACATTTGATTACTGTTAAAGGTTTGTAGTTATTTCTTTAAAATCTTTTAAAATTGTTCGTTTTCATAAGATCACTTGTATTCTATTTACTAAAGATGTGAACAAACTGTAAAAAAAAAAAAAAAAAAAAAAAAAATAGATATTTTGTTAATTATCTCAAGCAGTGATTTATTTGGTTAATACCGATTGTTTTGTATTTATAGAATTGAAAAATATCCACGTCCCAATTAAAAAAAAATCTGATGAACACAACACATGACTTCCTTGTACATCAATTAAATTACATTTACACATTATTTTAAAATGAAAAGTACATAAAAATTTTATTTCATTAAAAACTTCTATTTTTATATACATTTTTGTTTTTTATTGAATTATTATTTAACGTAAAAATTTTTAAAATGAGAGGTTAATAATTATTAATAAATCAATATATTTAAATTAAAAATAGAAATTAAATAAAAAAGGAGATGAAGTCTTATTCGAACCGATGTGTCTTCCTCTAAGTTCCAAATATTTCATTATCAAAATTTTATTTAGCTATAACTCTGCAACCAATGAAACAAAGTACCACTTATTATTATATATCGTTGAAAAGCTCTCAATGAGAGCTGATTACTGCAGTTAAGAAAAAGCTCAAAATATAATTTTTTTGGATTTTGGGCTTTTTTGGACGCTTCTAGTTTAGTCGATTGTAATCAAAAGGAGAGGTGCACAACTAGATGTTACAACAGTCCTAAAAACAAAATCTCAACATCCTACGGCTGATCATTGGATTCAGGGATGGTCAAAATGGACATTTTCGTTGAAATCTGAAAATCGAAATTTTTCGCGATACAATAGATCCTTTACTTTGTACAAGGAAGAAATAGATTACAGAATTCTCAACATATGCGCATGCGTGAATGTGTGTACGTGTTTGCGTATGAACTCATTTGATAATACTTGTAAATATAAATTCTTGTACGGAAATACTTTTATCAACATATGCTAGGATCAAAATTCATGAAGTTTCTTTTTTAGCCATTTTTTTTGAGTTAGAAAATACATTCATCTTAATTTTTTGAAAATATACTCAAACAGAAAAATTGTCTAAGCGAGGGAGTTTCGTATTCAACCATCAGGACCGCGTGACAGCAGTATTTTGTGTAACGTTTATGACGTGAAACAATGAAGTATAAATGCATTTGAGCATACATCCTTGGTTTTAGAGTACGTGCTCAGCAACGTAAATGGAAAGAGAAGGAGTTGGAATTAGACGTTGAAAGACAACTCATCAACTAGGCAGCAGAATGAACACTGACTTGCTAAATCTTTGATAAAATATGTAATATTGTCTGCAGTAAATTGCACATGAGTGCAATTAGTTTTTGCGCAAATGATCATTAGTTTACAAGCCGAGTTAAAGAGTGAAAGTTAGTATAATTATTTTCTTATAATAATTTTTTTATAATTAATAATTTTCTTATTATAATTATAATTATTTTGAAATGGCAATTTTGAAGCGTGTGAAAATGATATTTCTGACCGGGTCTTCCGCTTCCAATTCTCCAATGTGAACTCGGGACTTCTTGATGAAAGACCGAGATGCTATTACTCGCACCACGAGTGATAATGACGGCTAATTACTTGCCTAATCATTGGTGATTTTGAGTGGTAATTTAGGAGTGCCTCTATAGACGATAATGCCGCAGAGCTAGTGATTCATTTGAGGTAAATCAAAAGTGCTCGTATTATGAGTAAAGATTTTGGAAACTGAAATAAACTTAACAGAAACGAAACAAATTTAAACAACAAAAATAAATTACAAATTACAAATGAAAACCCTAATGAGTTACGTTATACGAAACTTAAAGCTTTATTAGAAAAAGAGTCATTAATTTAATGTTTTAAACTTAGTCACTTTCGTTTATGATATTATGAAAATTATCTGAGATAAAAAATGGAACTAGTTAGAGATTTTTTCTTTCAGAATTATGCTACATAACATATTACAATTATTTACTGTGAAGAAATGAGTGTCACAAAGCTGACTGGTCAACTGAATTTCGATAGGCTTGGGATGTTATTGTGCAAAAGTATATTCGACTCAGTGGACAATTCATAGGTTACTTTTCACTTCTCACTTTCCGTAGTAAGCGTGGCATAGAATACAAATCTTTTTAAGAATAGCCAAGTCATTTTGTAGGAGCGAGTATTGTCTTATGTTAGGTTCCTACAAATTTCAAGTTGCGGCATCTGTGTACATTGACAAAAGAAATACAATTATATTAGAAAAAAATACGTAGAGAATAATGAGATTTTTTGGGGGTGTTTTTAGAAATAAAATATTTTCCCCTTTTGTTACTTTCTCTGTTACCATTTTGGGATGAGTTTAACTATCGAAAATTCATATATAGATAATATTTTGTTCTGTTGGTCCGTAAATATGAACATTTCTTTTAATTTAATTTGTTTTTTATTTTTAAGAAAATAAGGTATACAGATCAGAAAATGAGTAAACAGTAAAGAGTAATGATGATTTTAGCTTTATCACTAGGAGAAAGGTGAAGTTTTAAGTTTTATTTTATTTTTATGGAAATGTAAGTCAATTTATATCAACATGAATAACAGATTTGTTAATATAAATCTCTATTTACGTTTAAGGATTAATATTCGTAGATAATGGATAAAGTAACTGTAACAGTTATAAAATAACTATATTTTATAATAGAAACGGGTGGATATAACATTTATTATATTAATTCTCAGAATAATAATGTTTTACATAGTTTTTTTTTTTATTATTCATTAAATAATTTCAGTTTTATGCTATTTGTATGAACAATTCTCGATATAAAAATCCTTGATATATTGAAAATTATTTTCAGTTCAAACGAAATATTATTAAAATACTAAAATTAAAGCACCTACAGTAAAATTGTAATTATCAATTTTAATTATGAATAAAAAAAAAACATCAACCGATGTTGATTGATTTATTTATTCCTTTTTTAATATTTATTTATACATTTAAAATATTTTGTTATACAATGTAGTTATATTTATTTGATAATGTTTAATTATAAAATTATCTACAATTTATTTTATTTCTCTTTATTTATCTCATGGTATTTTGCTCTGTAAAAAAATAGATGATATATTTTTATAAATCGGATAAATATTTTTAATTGCAATAAGTCGCTTTTATAAGTATGAAAAATATAAATTAGTAAACACAGCTGAAATTCTATTTACTTGTCTAGGAAAGTATTTATAAATAATGGGTTTTACTTACTGGATTATAAATAATGGATTGCATTCCTTTATGTATACTATTTTCATTCTTCCCACATTAAGTGGAGTATTACATCTCCACTTATTATTATTTCTCATTTTGAGAAGAGAACGTACATTTATTGCTTCGTTTTACATGTCTCAGTCTTTCTTTGGCTGTAGTGACCTATGTTAAATTATTTTAGATTTAAAAATACTTAATCAAGAGTTAATTTCTTAAGGACGGTACACAACTGGTTTTGTACAATAAACAGAATGAAAGTGTTATTTATACAGATTATCTTCTGAATTTAAGCGGGATTAGTGTTTGTTGGTATATGCGACAACATATTTGGCACAGTAAAGAAGATAATGGAAAATCAATTCACTACTAACTTTATCCAGTAATCCTGGTGCGGTATACTTTTTATAGTTAGAAATGTCTTCACTATTTTCTAATATTTCATCTTGGGTTTCTTATAACTGTTAAGTGATTATAAGCCTTAAAATATATTTTCACAATATATTGTACTGTAGACTTGACATCTGACATACAACTATTTAAAAAAAATCCTTATTAACTGAAGTAAATCAAATATATACAGCACTTGTTGAACAATAACAAAAATATTCTTTAAAGATAAATATATCTCAAAAATCAACTTATAAAATCCATATTTTGCTCGAAAAAAGACGAACTGAAAGGGGTGCATCAAATGTTTTTCATTTAAATTTAAAAGTACCTTAGATTATTATCTTGTTTTACAATTACAACATTTAATTTTTCATCAACAAGAAATGGGACAAACAAATTAAAACCAATAGGATTCAAATTATGTTAGTTTAAGTTAACTTTGTCAAATAAATAAAAGTGTCTATGAGAAACTGAAAACATTTCCTGATACTGATCTATTTTGTAAATATACTTATATCCAATCACATAAACGCAATCCACACGTGTATATCAAGTATTATTTAATATTTTTAGGATTTAAACCTATCAACCTCTCTTTAAGTATTAAATATGTAAGAAATGAAAACACATACACACACACACATACACACACTGAGACACACACACACACACACAGAGAGAGAGTGAGAGAGAGAGAGAGAGAGAGAGAGTGAGAGAGAGTGGGAGAGGAAATTATTGATATGTTTGTTGATATTTGAAGTTCAATAAATTGTGTTCATGGAAGAGGGAAGCTATTTGAGAATGAAGTCGCAAAGATGATCAGAGGAGAAATATATATGTATATATAGAAAGAGATCGAAGAAGAGTTAGGATGAAGGAGGAAGGAAAGGGTGATAATCTTAAGAGGGATTTCACGTCAAAATAACTAGGATGACGGCTGCTGTACTAGCACTGGTTCTCTGCTTTCTCCTGAGTTTCAAGCAGTACGGATTATGAGATGTTTACTCCAGGGAATGGGAAAGCGGGCATTAACATCTTCCCTGTAACTGTAACAGTGTTTCCTCCTTATTACTGTTTGCACACGTCACATTTACTCAATCAATGATTTAACTCGATGCCTCTTGGAAACCAAGTCTCCATTTATAACCTCAATATATATATATATATATATATATATATATATATATATATATATATTTCATCCAGTTTAATATCCGTAATAAAGTGCAATAAGTATAAAACGAAAAATTAAAATAAAATTTATCTCAGTGCTAATAATATCGTAAAGCAATTACAGTTATATCCTTTTAATTGACAGTTTAAAGTTTTATAACTTTCATGCGATTAATGGAAGAAAACTAGGTTTTTACGTTTATCTATACTTATGAAATGGCATATGAATAAAGATCAATAATAAACTTTGGTAGAGAATAGTAGCATCACTTTAAATCAGAATTTTTTAAAATATCAGTAAGGATAACATGGATCTTTTAATTATTACAAATAATCGCTTTTAATAATTGCGTATATCCTATTTTATTTACATATTAAAGAAATTAAGGCTGGAGGAGGTAAAATAACACAGATATTTGTTTAGCAGTTATGATAAAAAAAAACCCGAGATAACTCATTTCACACGTATTTAACTGAGGAAAAATTATATCTTATCAACTTCACTTTGAAAAAATCTTGGATTCTGTACCAACATTGAAAAGTGTGTGATATTTCACACACTTATTAAAAAAAACAACGATATTTTTAAATATATTTATACTATAATTATAAAAATATCTTAGCTAAAATGTACATTACAGTTTTTTCGTCACGCATACTTTTAGAAATTTTTTCAGTAATTTTTTTAACAATCTTCTAAAGTTTATTCTATAGTTAAGTAAAATTAAATAAAAGTTAACATTTATATAATATATATGTGTATATAAACACGGTATGCTGGGAAGAAATGATTTAGATCAAAATAAACAAAAAGGTTCATATGGATAAATTATCGCTTCATTTTTCATTTGTTCGCTATTTTGTGGGTTTTTTTTAAAAATGTATATCTTAAGAACGGATCAAGATATTTAAAAAACTCTTTTACACATGTACCCAACATCTTCTAGAAAATAAATAAGTTTAAAAGTTTTACCTATAAAAATTCCAAAGTGGCGGTCATTTAAAAATATTTAATCATTAATAGTTTTAATTTCATGTTTTATAAGATAAAACATTATACCCTTTTGTTATGAACAAAATGACACCTCATTTGATAAAATCGTTTGATAAATTCCTGAGGTGTAGCTGAAGTTGTTTAACTGAATCATAAAAATTATGCGATCTGACAATTTTGTGCCTTTTTTCAATTCTTTCACTAACTGAATAAAAAAAAATAATGAGATCAACCAGTCCTAATAGAACAGACACAAACTTGTCAGACTGCATAAGTATTTCGATCTAATTTTAACAATTAAGTTACATATCAGCTGTTCATCAACCTGCTTGAAAAAATTAGTGTAATTTTATAACTGGTTTCTTTCATACAATAATCTTACCATGCTGTTGTATTATAGTTTTCATTCTTATATTCTTTATTTTTATTGAATTAAATTATAACACACTGAAGGACTACTTGACAGGAAATATTAAATTTTATTTGCCACAAAAAAAAATGAAGAAAAAATGCCAATAGGTTTATTTGCTTACATAGATTATAAAGATGTAATAGTGTTTCCGATTTAAAATTAAATAAACTGGAAATAAATTTTCTTTAAATATGCATTTCAGATTCATTCTAAATAAACTAAACAACCTAATCACGGTTTCAGGTAAAGAAAACTTTTGTAAAAATGATTGTCTTCTAAGTAATTCATTCAAAGTTAATTATATTATTATTATTTACGCAACAGAGGAATAATTGAGTTAATTTGTGAGCAATTAATTTTCTTAGATATCAAAAATGCCATACCTGACAAGGATTCCAATTCAGAAAATTCTGGATAGAAACTCTACCCCCTTTACTACGGAGATCGGTGAAATAACGAAATAAATTTAAAATAAACTTTGATTTAATTTCTTTTTCTTTTTAGAAATTCTTGATTTACGTTTATATAATTTTTTTTTTAAATTTAGATCAATGGATGAGCAAAAACTTATTTAAAAAACAAAACATCTCTTATGCAGACAAAAGTTTATGATTAAATTGTAAGCAGTTAGAAACATGTATTCTCCGTATAAATTATTATTATTATTTTTTTAAATTAAACAGCTATGAAACCGAGAAGAATGTTATAAATTAAAAATAAAAATAAAAATTATAGGTTTTAAAAGTTATCAGCTGAAGTTAGTCAACGTACACATATTTATTTCTAGTATGCCACTTAAAATATATAAAAAAATAATAATAGGTCATGATTAAAATGTATAAAACTTTAATGAGAAACACTTCTAATATAGAGATAAAAAGCTTTAAGAAACTTTTAGGGCAATTATATCCTATTTCATGCGAGTAAATAAAAATTTCATTAAATACAAATACATTAGTTGTAAATATTTAATAACGATTATGAATTAATTTTGCCATTACGCTTGAATTTTATTTTTAAATAAGCTTTATTTGGTTTAATAATGTATGTACTTTATTCATAATATATTACACAAAATGAAAATGTGTAGATTATATCCAGACAAAACCTGTAGAAGGAAAACAACTCAATGAAAGTTGTTACATCAATTAACTTTGCTTATAAAGTAAACTTCTAACAAATATCAAGTAAAAAGCAAAAATAAGCTGATTTAGTAAAGTAACGAAAATATTGCAGGTAATTTGAAAATTACGGTATGTTTTTACTGCAATACTTCTTTATATTCACAGATTGTAATATAATTTTCAATTTATTTTTATATAAATCCATTTTATTACGTAACAGCCCTATATTATGGGTTCATTATTCGAATCATGCCTTATTTTCCAAAATTAAATTAAATTTAATTTTGAAGTTGAAACATTTTTTTAATGAAATTTTTCCAAAGTTTAAAATAACATACGTCTGAGTAGCAAAACTCTTTCAGAAATTTTAATGATTAAATAAATTGTTCGTATGTCAAATTAATAAGGGAAGAAACAAACTGACTAATGGTTATAATAGGTCAAACACATACACCCATCGGGTTGGTCTAGTGGTGAAGTCGTCATCGTAAATGGTGAACGCGTCATCGTAAGCTGATTTCAAAGTCGAGATTTCTAAGATTCAAATCCTAGTAAAATCAGTTACTTTTATACGTACTTGAATATTAGATCGTGGATACCGGTGTTCTTTGGTGGTTGGGTTTTAGTTAACCAAACATCTCAGGAATGGTCGACCTGAGACTGTACAAGACTACATTATTCATACATATCATCCTCATTCATCAACTGAAGTAATACCTTACGGTGGTTCAGGAGGCTAAACAGGAAAAAGGGTAAACAAAAAATTAAAAAAAAAATTATATTCGTAGATCTTTGATCGGATCTGTTTGAATAGCATCCCATATGCATATATCTATCGGCTAGCAATAAGTAGTCACTCGAATGCAGAAGTGCAGTATATACCTGTATTTGACTATTTATCTTATTCTGGCAATGGAATATCAAAAAAGATGTCCAGAGTTTTAGAAAATATTTATTAAACGATTTTTCTTATTTTTAAGAATGAGATTAAGTCGAATGCGATTTTGCACAGATTTTTTTTTCATCGTTATAACAGACATTTTTATTTGTTCGGTGATTCACGATGTATACGTAAGTATATAATAACCATCATATGAATAATATAATCCTAAAAATAAGTAATATATTTACAATTTTGCATAAACTTACCTGAAGAAAAGTATTTCGACAATTTCATGCGACAAAGATGAAAAGCTAAAAATGTTTCCCTTTTAGTCTACGGACAGGAACTATATTTCTTAATTTTTGTTGTGTGATGCACATTAAGAATCTGCATACAAGCAGCTCTAGTAAAAGCTGATTTTTTTGAGAATTAATCCTCATTGAACAATCAGTTCCTTGTGTACACAGAGTTGAAGATGTCACTTGTATAGTTGAATATCATCTGCGATCATAAGCTAGGACTACTGATTTGGTATAGAACATTCGGGTTATTGAAGTAACGATGGAAAAAAATTTGTTATTTACTTTAACTGGTAAACCTTGAGCCGGACTTATTTATTCTTCAGAATGGATTTAAAAAAAAAAATAAAAGATATATATCAAATCAAAATATTTAAGATGAGGTAATGTCAAATTTAATTTTTTTAAATATTTTAATCTTACCGTTTTCAATTGTATTTTTGATGATATTTGTTCAGCGAAAATATCCCATTAAAAAAAATTCAATAGGTCCAACCACGGGAAATAGCATTACTTCGTTAAATAAAAATTAAGCCAATCCTTAAAGTACAACTCCTTCCAAAAAAGAAACAGATAACTGATTCTCTGATATAAACCCTCACTACATACACACACACTCACACTGATACACATTTATATGAACACTTACAGAATTATCTAACATACTACATCTTAGTATTTCTGGACAAAGACGATCCAAAAATGACAAAAACTAAACAAAAAAATAAGTGGGATAATTTTCAGGCAATAACAATTCTTTCTTAATGTTATACACCTAATAAACAAAGGAAAGTAATATAAAACCTTTTTTTTTTTTTATTATTTACAATAATTAAAAATAGTATTGACTGCTCTTTGTACATTTTACAAACGTTAATAAAGCGTCAAAGTTGTTTAATTTGAACCGACAAGTAATTAATTCTTTTTGAATTAAATAGCATGTGTTTCAATGGAAAAGTTTTATATTTAAATGATTCTGTAACAGGCAGTTAATTAATATATAATCCTAACAGGAAAATTTACAATCCTTTTTTGAACCGGGTTCGAAAGAAGAGGGTTATAATATAGAACATTTATACCGGTGTTGAAATTTTGCAACGTTTGCATGCATGCATAAATATACAAGTGGCTTTTAAATAGATTGGCTCTATATCTTTCAACCAGACGTGCTGAAATCATTATATATAATATAGTCTCGGAACGCAGTCGTTTCAGAAAACGTTCACCTAAATTTACGATATAAAATTATATTTGAAATTGACTCCTTTTAATCTGAAGTATATGAATTTTATAAATGCATAAATAGAATAGAATGATTACATTTAATGAAATGCCAAAAGTTTAATTTAAAGGTTTTGCAATAAAAGTAAATTGAAAAAATATATTTACTAAAAGATAGCTTACAAAAAAATAGTTTATCCATATTTATATTTTAATACATAAGCTCTTTTACCTGAATGAAAATAGATTAAATACATTATTTACTTATTATTCATTGAATAATAATAAAATCTTAATTAATAAAAATTGGGTTACACAAATTAAAAAAAAAATTGAACCACGATGATATGAAAGTATTTTTTTATATGCAGTATAAAAAAACTTAAACACCTCTTTAAATATGGTTTGTAATATTTATTTTTGTTATATATTTAGCATGTAATTTATTATTTATTAAATCTTTAAATTTTATTTTAATTACATGCAGTTAAAAATAATGCTAGCTGTTTCCCACGGGATTATTTGCATATAATTAGAATTTATTTTTTGTTTATTATTTGCTTAATATTATGAGATTATAAAATCTTTCAGCAATCGGCTTAAAAATTGACTAATCTATTTTATGTTTATTAATAAGGGTAAGAAATCCCGGCTTTATAAGTTATCTCCACTTCATATCGGAGTATTACTTTCTTTTATATCTACCAGATAGGAAAATATAATCCGCAGACGGGTCCATAAGTAAAGCTTCTTTCTTTCTTTTTCCTGTTTAGCCTCTGGTAATTACCGTTCAGATAATATTTCAGAGGATGAATGAGGATCATATGTATAAGTGGTGTAGATGAGGTGTAGTCTTGTACAGTCTCAGTTCGACCATTGATGAGATGTGTGGTTGAAATGTGTGAGTGAATTGAAACCCAACCACCAAAGATCACTGGTATCCACGATTTAGTATTCAAATTGGTGTAAAAATAACTGACTTTGCTAGGGCTGGAACTCTCGACTTCCAAATCAGCTGATTTGGGAAGACGCGTTCACCACTAGACCAACCCGGTGGGTTCCATAAGTAAAGCTACCACCCCCAAACCGCAGAAATATTATGGACACAACAAAAAGAAATAAATTATTACAACATAATTATGTAGAGAATGTTTTGCTAAAACTCACAGAGAATCATCAGGAAAAAATGAGAGAAAGACGACTTATTCACAGGGCACCGAAAAAAACATATCAATCCAATCTGAAAGAATAATTCAAGGATATCCAGGAATTAAGGATCTATTCTTCTCGAGATTGGGATATTTTAACCAGAATGGAAGCAGCTGATTACTGATCAACGATTTTATGTTGACCAATCCAATAATTAAACTGTTAAAAATATTCTTTTCTACAAGTAGCTACGAAGCCATTTGAGAACAGATTTAAGAAAACCATTTCCTATCCACACAATTATATGGCATATACTGTAGAAATATACAAATATTTTGATGTGGTTTTACACGATAAGAATTGAGCTACTGTATTTAAACAATCCCTTTTTCAATTCTGAAAAATAGATGTCCGTTATGAAATTTGGAGGAAAAAGACAATGTATTGATTTTATTGCAAAGAGCCAAAATTTAAATGAATTCCGGACAAAAGTTTTCAGAAAAGAACTTTTAATTGAGGTTTTTTCTACCGTTATTTAGGTGGCAGTGATTAGAAATTAGTGAACAAGTACTATTTGGCTGCTTGGAAGTATAGACACAAGAATTTACTTGTTGAAACAATAATTTAATTATTGAAATAAGGTCTGTTCTGTAAAATTTACTTTTACTTTTATTAGAATATATACTAAATTCTTAAATTGCAAACCTTCAGGCGATAAAATAATTATCTGAAGTGTTTTTATAAATACCGTTTATTTCTTATTATATCTTGTTTGATCATTAATAAAGTACAAGGATTCTAAAATAAATTTTCAGCAGTGAAAATTAAAAAAAAATTAATTTTAGGGACGTTAGCCATCACTGTAGCGTAGTGATAACAGCTTGGCCTTTCATCCAGATGTCCTGGGTTGGAATACCGGTCAAGCAGAGCTTTTTTCTTATGCTACAAAATTTCGATTTTCATATTCCTAAGCTTCTGTGATGAATTAATCCATCAAAGAAAAAAAATCCGTATTATTAACTTCTTGCTATTAATACTGTTGATCCTTGAATAACAAATTATATTGTAGACAATCATATTCCAAGCCTTTAGGATGATGAAATTTTAAACTTCTAAATGGGAAGGGTAAGATTGTTACATATTATTTTGAAGGCCACTAACAAAGAACTGTTCTAAAATACATTAGGCTATAATAACCCTAACCAAAATAATGGCTCCATTTTTCATAGTTACTTCGAAAGTGGTCCAAAATGCAACCTACGAAATGAATTCACACCCAAAAATAGGCAGTTTTGAGAATAGAATATTTGATACATTTTAATTATTGTTATACTGTATTATTATTATACTGTTATAGTATACTTAATATTATTGTATATATCATTATTGTGTATATTATTGTATACTTGTTATTATTATTATACTTTTATTATTGTTACTCTGTAGAGAAGTTAATTAAAAATAGTGTAGATCTTTTTGGAAAATGCCAATATTTAAAAAATATTGCAACAATAATCTAATGTTCTTGATTGTGTATCACAATCCTATCCTTTCCATTAAAAATATTTTTTGGTTGCTTTCCCACCAGAGGCATATTGAGTGCTTGGGATGTGATAGTTTAATACCGAAAAAAATAGATCGTTCCGAGGAACAGCAATAGCTAAATTTCATTTTTTTTATGTTTAACGGTAAAAATTTTTAACTATTTCCATACTTCATGAATACCTGTTTATATTTATAATATATTGAATTACTTTATGCAATACGTGAATTAAATTTTTATCACCGTTTTAATCTTAATAGAAAAAATTAAATTAGTTTCTGTTATATTTTGTTGTTGTTTTTTTGTAATTATACCAAACTTTTTTAATGGGAAGAACAAAATATTTTACCTTCTAAATCCCCTCCAAGCTAGTATTCATCATCTCATATTCAATCCTTTATTCCACTGCCTTTCTTAAACGACACAAATTTCAAATCAATGTCGTAATTTTAATATTACTTGTCAAGGAGATAAAATCATTTGGCACAGATTGATTTTTAAGATTTCACGGTTACTTACATTTTCCGTAAAGTTTAAGAGAGCAATGATAAAAAGATTGTTTAAATCGCTCGAACCGTTTACGAGTAAGTAATGAAAAAAAAAAAAGTACTGAGCAATAGAATTCTAATTTATGTTTAACGGTTGAAAAATTCTTTAAGGACTTTATTAAAATTTTATATAATTATTTAAATTTCTTACTATACAGAACGATATTAAAGTATGGGAGTAAGGGAACAGCTTCATACTTCCAAACTGAAGGATTCTAGGCGGTATAAACAAGTGCGGATATAAAGACATGTAGTTACAAAAAAATTACTACTTTATGGTGTGTTTGAAATTTTGGTCCACATCTTAAATCCGCTATATCGAATCCTTTTTAAAATTGGAAAAACGATTGCGAAAACCGTTTTTTAGTAATGTTTTCGTTTGCGAGTTGTAAGGAATCAAAGGTGCAAAAACGGAAATCGCGGTAATAATATAGCGACGTAAAGCACCCGTAGTAAAAGGGCGTACTCTATCATCGAATTGTACATCACCGACAGATTATTATTTAATGAATGCATCGTAATTTGATAAAACAAATGAATAAACAAAGATAATAAGAATAAAAATAATAATAATAAGGATAAAATTTCTACAAGAGAACAAAAGTTTGAACCACAAAAATTTAATTCTCCTACACGCAATTAATTTAGAGACAATCAAATATTATATAACCAAAATCAATAGTTAATAACTTGGATTGTTATAAAGTAAACAGTTCATTTATTATTCTAATACATTTTTTAAATTATTTAAATTTTTGTCAAAATTTATTATATAAAATAATTTAGGATCGAAAACATTTAAAAATTAAATATGTGATAAAGTAGGAAATGTCAATTGTCCTAGCAATTTAATTTGTAGTAGTTTTTTTTTTTTGAGTACATCATTTTTTTATCCTCCTCCCGGAGATGGATTCACAATTAAGCATCTACTCAGGTTCAGGGGGTGCCATCGCCTCCAACTTATTCGTTGGGAACTTATGTTCCCCCCAGGAAGTCTGGAGCTGAACTTTAAATTATACGCCATGCCTCTAACGAGGAGACACCAAGGAACCCCCCACCGGAACTCCGATTTTGACGCCACGCATCAAATGGGGAACACCAAAGCGATCCTCCACTGGGACTACGGTCTTACTTTGCCCCCTTCCCCATGTTGAAGACACAAGGGAGTCCCCGTCCAATCAACGAGAGTGGAACACCTAAACTGCCCACCCCTCATGGTTGAGGCTGTCCCAACCTCAGGTCCTTCACAAGAAAAGGGGATGGGACTCATAACTTGCTGCTGGCCCTGCAGCCCCGATCCCCGAGTGAATGCCTGCGAGTGTAGCATAGTGAACATTTAGCTTCCGTTTGGCAGTCCTTCCGGAGGTGCTCCTCAGCTTCACAATTAAAACAACGCCCCCTTTTGTCGGGGCCGCTGCAGGTTCTGCCCGGTGTCCTATGCCCCAATACCGATAGTATCGTTCCTCGGCAGACCTCCTCGAAACCCGACAAGATACCCATTCCACACGAAGTCGGCCAACCTTAGTAGCTCCTCTGCCAGCAGTGGCGGGACCACCACCTTACTTTACTCAAAAACAATAACTAATAATTTGCAACACTACTACAAAATGGAAAAATTTGTAGTAGTTTTGCAAAAAGAAACATTGAAAAAATTAAATTAAGAACATTAAAAAAAAATTAGTCTTATTACTCACTAATCAAGCATAGAAACAGTGAAATAATGAAACAAATCAAAGAACTAATTAAGTAAGTGGCGAAATGAAATGAATAATTTTGACAATGGGTAGCTGATTCACCTCAAATTTCGGAAAAATTACAGATCTAATATATATATATATATATATTAGATCTGTAATTTTAGTTGCTTTGCGCGCCTTATGTTCTCACTGTTATCTAAGAGGTTAACTGCAAGCCGTTCACAAGTCTGTTCAGTCTCGTTTTGTACCTTGTGTCGAATCGTCGTATCTCCTTTCGAACGTTGGCAATCCCAGATAATCGTGTATTTAAGTGTTTTTTCGCAAACCACGATGCATCTATTAATCAATATCTTGTTCTGGAATCGCTGTAAGATTTTGATATGACTCTTGTCGTGTTCCGTAGTTGGATTCCATATGTACAAATCGGTTTCAGGATCGCTGAGTACAGCAATTGCTTGTTAGATAATGGTAGCTGCGACCCCTGTCTCATAACCAGCCTACATATCCCTGAACTTAATGTTATGCTGCGTCCTTTTCTCCCTGACATCAATCCTCCACGACAGACGGTATTCTAAATGCAGTCGTAGGTACCGTACGATGTTAGCATGCGTGATGAAAACTCTATAAACTGAACTCGCGGGCTTCTCATCACACGTGTAGACCTTGCCAGATAACCTTAACCTCCCATTTAGCTATCTATTTATTAATTAGATCCAGATTAGATTTTTTTTAAACAAGAAATTCGATGTTTACACATAGATTTAAATATATAGTTATTAATAATATTGCTTTTTTTAACCTCCGGGACCACCGTTAGCTATTGCTTGAGAGAATGAGATGAATGATTTGTAGCGTGTGTGAAAATGCCATGCCTGACCGGGATTCAAACCCGGGACCTCCGGAAGAAAGGCCGAGACGCTAGCACTCGCGCTAAGGAGGCCGGCTAATAATGTTGCTTAGGTTGATTCATTATAACGTTTGATATAGCCTATATCCTAATGTCATTTTGGAATTTAAATTACTTTATTTACGTAAAAGTTTAAAAAATTGGTTTGTAAGATCAAAGTAAAAAAAAAAATATTCTAGAATATTTAAGTCACGTTCGGTAGCAATGTCGTTATTGTTATTGTTATTTGTATTTATCGGGCTTATATTTCTGGTGTCGACTACTTTATAGAGAGACAATTATTTAAGCTTATTATATCTAAAAAATTAAACAAATTAACTTACAAACAAAAAAAAAAAAACGAAAAAAAAACTGAAGTGAAATTGACAAGCACTAAAAGTTAATAGCTTTTATATTCATGTTTAAATTTAAAATATTTGTTGACGGTGGAATATTGTTCATGGTTAATTTATTTAGATCCTTCTGAAACGCAATATCAGTGTATCAAATAGGTAAGCATTTGATTTATCCATGCATGTTTATGAACTCGGCTATATATCAATATTAATATAAATATTTCCATCTCAATATTATTAACAGTTTAATATACATCAATATACCGAATTCAAAATATTTGGTTCATATGTTATTCTTACTGGAACTATAATTAAAAAATTATTTCATTAAAAAATAAAAAAAAAATTAAATAATTTAATTAAAAAAATGAATTTCATACATATATATATTGTGTGTGTGTGTGTATATATATATATATATATATATATATATATATATATGTTCTAGCATTCCTCGTCGCGGCTTTGCCCGCTCTATATAGTTATTTGCGTTTCCCGTCGTGGTCAATTTTTTATATTTTATGTTTTTTAGTCAAATAACCGGTAAAAAAAACCGGAAAAAATTTTTAAACATTTATTTGAAGAGTATTTGCAAGCCCAAATCTAATTAATATATCGTTTAGTAGAAACGGACGGGGAAAATTTGGAATCATTGTTCAAAATTTTTTACCTTTCTTCACCCCTTTCAAGGTTAAATTTCAGAAAATCTAAAAACTGGTTTTTAGATATTTACATGAAGGTCACGCACAAAAAATCAAGTTTATATCTTCATTTGTTACCGAGAAGTTAAAAAAAAAAAAAAGTAAATTTCATTGTTACTCCATTTTAATCCATAAAATCGGAATTTCAAAAATCCTTTCTTAGTGTACACTTACACCTAAAAAAGAACCCGAATAAAGATTTTCATGGATTTATTTTCAGTAGTTTTTGCTCGGTGTTGATAATGAATGACTCACGACATGTTATTTTATATAATATAGATATATGTATTTAATTTTACCTCTGCGTGTGATAAAATAATTATAGTAATAAAATTCATATGTTGAAGCTTTATAATAATTTTTAAGCAATGAAATACGTAAATCAATTTTTTTATACTAACTGGTACCTAATAATACATTATATAAATCAAATCAGGAATGGGTAGATTTGCTACTTCAAGGATAAAAACAAAGAAGTATTTGCCTAGATATATCAAAGAAACCGTGGTAAATCTTGGTTACAGTAGCACCACAAAATACCAATTAATTTCATAAAATAAAAAAAAATAAAAGTCGTCATTAAATTTCCTATTAATTATTTAAAATACTAACATATGAAATAATATTAATTGAATATACTAAACAAAGAAAAAACTACAAAATAATTCACAATTAACAAAACTTATTTACGGAGTCATATTTACATACATTTTGAATTGGATGCAGGAAATTCAAGCTTTTAGGTAGATTTCATAAGAAAGCTACATATTTTTAAGGGTACCATGATTCTAATTCCAGAAAATTTCAACATGTCTTTGCGTTTCACGTCCTCCAGACCCTAAAACCACCGTCATCTCAAAAGTTTATATTTATATGTATATATATATATTTTTTTTTTTTTCCACTTTTTTGTGGTCACGATAACTGCCATAATTTTGCACCAATCACTTTCAAATTGTTCCTTAAAAATAAATCGTTCCAAAATCTCGGTCAAAACGGCCAAAATCGGACTATGGGGATGGAAATGGTGGAGGAGCTTTTTCGAAAAAAAACAAAATATCGCTATAACTTTCTTATTAAGTAAAATATAGAATTTGTTTAAAGTTCCTACTTACTATTCTTTGGATAAGGGCCTAAAACTTATCTAAGAAAAGTTTATACATATCACCAACCATTGGTCCAGGGGGGTGGGAAAAATGGGGTTTCGAAGACAAAAAAAAATCATACCTCCCCCTTAATAGACACATTATCGAATCGGTTTAAAGTGGTCGTTAGTCCTCTAAACATTACCTAAAACGTTTGTCTGAAATAAATTTTGATATGACCAACCCTTACGGCAAGGGATGACCAAAGTTTTGCTATAATTGTAAGAACATGGGGCTTGTCGTATGCTAAACATTTGAAACATTTTCACATGCAACCATTGTCGTATTGAGTAAATTTGTATTTTTGCTTAACTTTAAGGTGGAAATCTTTTTTATCCCCCTATTTATCGTGGTTGAAATCTACTTCCGCCTTCCGGCGTGCAGAAAAGGGATTTTTTTAAAATTTGTTTTGTAAATATAATTTAAAGATTAAATAAATTTCTGTAAAAGATAATCTTTTAAATATATTTTAAATAAATTACAGAGGAGGCTTTATAAATAGTTCGGTTATTTATCAAAAATGGAAAGTATAACATGGCTCTTTCTCGTAACTTGAAGTGTTATGTACAAAAAGAGCTCTGTTCTCTGTTTAGACAGAGATGGTATAGTTATTATTTACCCTTTATTTCATAAAAGTTTTGGTATGAAACCGTCTTTTTCATGTTTGTTTTTGTATACTTTCTCAGTGACCATTTAATAAAGTCATGTTTTTATTGTAACGTTTTGCAAATCATGAAAGCACAGAAATTTTTTTCCTGATTGCAAACAGCGGCAAAACCAATATTATAGCCATTCATTCACAATTAATACAATATTTGTGAGTGTTTGTGGTTATGTTACATGTAATTTCTTTTATTTAGTAGATATATGTCAGAAAAGCAGAAAAACTTTATTTCTTTATAACCGTTCGCTTTTGTCGTTTTCAATATTTTCATGTACAATAATTTTTATATTAAATATATTTTCATACTTATGAAATTGGTTGTATATAATTATCTAAAATATGAGGGTTTGTTATGTATGAAACTACTGACTTATCTTCAACTAAAACCTATTTACAAACGGTTTTATTTTTTATACCTGGAAATAAACTTAAAGGAAATGAAAAAGAGGGTCTCAAAAGAGGCTTGTTTATATATTATTTTTGGAACTTTAATTGATTACTTGAATGAAAATTGTGTTTTATGATAACCAGATATTGTTAATGTAGCCCCAGTAAAAAAATGTGACTTTTACTAGTCATCGGCTTCAAACACAGTCTTTGCAAATATTCTATTCTTCAACAAACTTTTATCTCGGTAGATTTATCTACTCCAAGTTCACCTAAATGAATCATAGTAAATAGTCCAGGTCGAATTTAGGATATCTTTGAATGGTGAACGATGACTAATAAAAGTTGAATGATGACTACTAAAAGGTTCATTCCTATAAGTTCCTGTTTAAAAATGGATGGCATTTGGAAGAACAAAGTTAATAGGTATTTAAAATAAAAGAATTTAAAGAAAATACAGGACCTCAATAAGACGATGCCGTAAGTCTCTTAAGGACATATTTAAATTTATTTCCGACACCTTTAATTAACATATAATACACCAAACAAATTTATGCACTGCTGAAAAAGGAGATGATAATCAGGTTCAAGGAACTACTGGTAAATTAGTCATCAGATTCTTAGCTTCAAAAATTCAGTGATGTAAGTAACAACTAAACCTACTCTAATGAACAACACCTTGATCCACGTATCTTTGACTTTTTAATTTTAAATAGACATTCATGGAAGAGATAGATCACTTTCTCATTTCTACTTCGGCTATTCTAAAATGTATTATATTTTGTAGATTCATAGTGGTGTCACAGACACCAGATCAATTTTTGGGAAAATGGGTGCTTTAAAAATCCTTTTGTAGTACTTTAGGTTATTGTTTTTTTTAGCAAAATTTTAGAATTTATTTTTTCTTAATTTATGAATAAAGAATTGAAAATAAGTGATGTTCAGATCAAATAATTTCGTGAAAATTTCAGCATATGATATAATTTGTTTAAAAGATAAATCGTTTTTTTCATTGTAATTTATTCAAAATTGCCAAAAATACTAACAATAGCAGAATGAATGAAATTTTAAAGAATAAAACATTAAAAAATGATCGATAATTTTTTTTGTTAAAATTAAAATTATTCAAAATATATACATATTATATGGTATAAATTCAGTACTACGAGAAAAATACAATACTAAAATAGTGAAATATGAGAGTCAGAACGGTAATATAAGTGCAAATATTAACTAATATTAAACTTAAATTGTATTATAGATTATTTTCATTGGATAGATACAAGTAGTTTTGCACTGAAAATAAAAACTATTTAAAAGAAATACTAAATAATAATGATTGGTAATGATTCATTGAGGAAAGAAATAAAATAATTTAAAATAATTCTAGAGTAAAATAAAAGTAGCGAAATGTGTGAAAAAGGAACATAATAGAGAGTGTATTATACTAGAACAATAATCGGAGAACAATAACATGGAAGTTTTGCACAAGAAGTTGAAGAATTTTATATATTAGGAAATAAATAACGGAGACGTTAAGTTATTAAATGTAGAATAGACAACAGAGTTGAGATATATTATATATTTCAAACAAGCAACATTTTTACAAATTATAAAGTCAAAACATGACTGTGTAACCCCTCTTTTACTACTACTCTTTTGTAAATTAATCTCTATTCTCACGTTTTAAACAGAAGTTTATTAATCAAATCGTGTATACTACATTTGGTCACTCGTCAACAAATGATTATTTTCTTAGTGGTTGTTAAATTTATGTTGTAATAATACTAATCTTTATTATAATCCAGATAAATTTAGTGTTGTTCAGTCCCTAAAAAACTTTCATTCCACAAATTTCAAGATTACGTGGTAAAGTAGTATTTATTTTCCAAAAAAGAAACAACTATTTAATTTAATTTTTATAAACAAACGTTCTGAATAATACTTAGTTTTAAATAAATCAGAGCAACCAAATACAAAAGTAAATAACATTCGTTATTTGTTATTTATAGATATTTAAATTAAAGAAAAACGGAAATTAGATATCATGAATCACTCGCTCATTATATCAAGACGAAAGTTTAGAATAAAGCTCCTAAATGTATTCATCGAACCAAACAAATCCAGTCAATTAAATAATACTATGCTAAAAAAGATTTCATGAGAATAAGTGCAGATTTTTCTTTCTCCACTTATTTAATGTAAAAGAGAACAGAAATGTGTTAATCTCAAAATTACTTTTTAAGGTTAGATAAAATTAAAAAAAAATTATGTAGAGTAAAGCTTTATATCTAGGAAAAATAATGGAAAAGTAAAAAATCAGAAATGTAAGGAAAATAGTTTTCGTAACATTATGCACGTTTTTTTTTAAATACGAAATGAAAGTGGATTGAAGATGAGTGACTTTTTTGATGAGTTCATTTTTAACCTCCGGGTCCACCGTTAGGTTAGGAGAATGCTTCACAGAATGATATAAATGATTTGTAGCGTGTGTAAAAATGCCAATCCTGACCGGGATTCGAATTTGGGACCTGCGGATGAAAGGCCGAGACGCTACCACACTGGTACAACATTACGGCTTGTTATCCCCACTATTTTGAGTTGTACAGCATATTCAATAACTAACTGTGTTATCATTTTTCATTCTTGCTGGATAATACGTAGCCCATACACAAGTTCGGATTGAATATGAGAAAATCTAAAATATATCTTAATGAAAGTTGTAACATACACTTAATTCAACGTTTAGATTATCTGAAGAGTTTGATACTTTTTTCTTCAGTAGTTAACTACAACCATTTAATTAAACTACTTAACAAAAATTTTCATACCTTTTTCTTGTTATCTCATGTTCCTCTCTCAACCTCAACGTATCTTTTAAATTATTAATAATAAATACTCTAATCGTTATTTTTTTTATTTTTCTTTCATTCTAGAATTAAAATTTAGTTATCTCATTTCATTTATTTGATGTAAAGATTATTTACAAATCAAGGATAAATATCTAGAAGGTACTTTCAATGACTGTTTGGCATTTAATATTGAACATTTGCCAAAAATATTCCGACTTTAAGTGTTTGAAACGAAATTTTAATTTTTCTAATGTTCAATTTTCTTAAATAAGAGATATGAGTACAAAGAAATAATGACATAGCTGCAGAAACACTACTAATAAAATAATTGACACACAACACTAAAAAAAAGCTGAAAACACAGTATAGGACTTTCCCGCCACGCGGCTTTTTTCTGATGCACGGTTAACACATGCATACACACACAACTTAAGTTAAAATATTTATCATTTTATTTAATGTAATACTTTTTGTTTATTTATTTCAATGATTCTAACTAAAGCGCGCGCGAATACTGTATTTCATTTGCATGGATGTGGCGGTACTAGCGGCCATTTTAAATACTTTTTTACACTATAGACATTATTAATTTATTCAATTGTACCGCTCACCTATGACGTTACAAGACAACTGGTGCCGGAGGCTAACAAAAAAAGAAAGAAAAAAGACGACTACAGCAGCTGTTCGTCACTAGCGATCCTTATGGTGAGAGGGGGTACTAATGATGCACTGCACTCCTTTAGCCACTCGATTATTTAGAGAATTTTTTTGGGTGGGGGTGCGACTTTGCAAAAACTTTTTTTAGAAATATTATTAACTTTTAATTGTTAACAAATGTGGCTAAGAAAAATAAGACCTTAATTAAGTGAAATCTCGAGATACTGAGGGTGACCTTGTTGCACAGCCTCACCCCCTTGACCTTTTAAGTTGAAAATTTAATGGCATCAATGTCCCATACACAGAAGTAATCTGACCAAGTTTGGTCAAAATCGGTTGAGTAGTTCTGGAGATATAAGGTGATTTAAAGGCCAACACCCCAAACACACACACACACACACACACACACACACACACACACACACACACACACACACACACACACACACACACACACACGCACACACACACACACACACACACACACACGAAGATCCGGAAAACTTCCATCCAGTTTTTTCGGGTTCCTTAGGTGTCAAAACGACAAGATCCGGTGAAAACAGCATATGACCAATTGGACCGATTTCCATACTTTACCTTCTATAGCTGTAGCTCTGCTATAGCAATAGACGGGAAAGTAAAAGAGCGAAAATTAATGAAAGAAATACTTTTCAAATGAGTATAATGATGATTATAATAATGATGGCCATAACAAGCACACTGTTACATCCATATTATTTGCTGTTTTTATATCGGCTTATATAGTTATTTCTGTTTATCTGCTTATCATTTAATCTGTAGTTAGCAGAATTATATGCATCCGTTTATATATGTATTATATAGATCTGAGTTCAGTAAATACCAAAACGCTCGTACATAATGTTGTCTTTGTAATGAATAACAGCAGTATATAATGCTTGCGTATGTGTTCCGTATATATGATATATGCTGATGCATTTTGACATACAATAGAGAGTCGCTTGGATTACTGGACTGAGCATTTAGTCCCTTATCCTCTGTTCAGTAAGCCCTATGTTTAGCTCTAATCTGTTGAAAGCTCGGTCAACAGTGATTGAGCAGTGTACAGGTTGACCTAATGGCTACCAAATGGATATACACAAATGGAAATTTCAAGAATACTACTGATAATATAGAAGTGAACAATTTAATTTTTAAAAAAATACGTCACGTATAAATAATTAATTGTAAAATGAAAACATAAATTATTATTTCTTTTAATAAATAATAATTATTAGCCAATGATACAAATTAAAATGTCAAGAGATTTTATTCATGCAAAATTTTATGCATGGGAGATTCGATCCAAGTTACAAATTCCTTATACCATAAAATTAAACGAAATAGTATTCTTTATAAATAATTGAAGAAAAAAAACAACTCTTTACGGCTGCTGCATCAAATAATAATGTATAAGAAAATTATTTCACCGATTTTAATCCATTCACAGTTACGAAATAAAAGAAATTCTCTGTATTATCATTAATTAAAAAATTAAAATTACACTTTAAATAAGATGCATTACTTGTAATCAATTTCTATTACTGCAGTTCATATTAATCCCATAGTGAATAGACACAGTGTATAGAAGGGATTCTTGAAGAAAGAGTACATTAATTTATTGCTTTACAGGATCTATTTCAATCTTTCATATATTTGTGAAGCAAATAAAATATCAGAAGATAAAAGCCAAGACTTATTTACTTAAAGAAGTATGATTTCCACTATACAGTTAATACTACTTTGAACAGAATCAAAGCGTTACATGAAGGGCTGAATATTATTTACATCTCAATGACATTGCTATTCCGATCTTTGACAGTATTATTTAATTTAGTGAGCAAATTCTACCAGAGTTTTTACAATGGTTTCTACCAGTAGAAACTGGGGAATGTGGTACTCCCCAGTTTCTTATAATATTTGATCTTTTGAGGGAACACTTGTTTCACTTTCGGAATTGATTGACGTCTTTAAGATCGCCATATTGAAAAAGATAAACTGCAATACAATAATTTTAACTAACTGAGTTAAGTACTTATTAATTTAAAAATATCAGGTGATAAATGATTGTGAACAAAAGTTTGATAATAAGTGTTTCAAGAGAATCGTACAGCCATTTTGAAATTGCATTAAATTCTTAATACAAGAAAGTTAGAAAATATTAACCCTTTCAAAATTCGTTAAAATACTAGATTAGGTGAAGAAACAGATTTTTATTAAAAAAAGATTAATAGAAAATATAATATTAAAAAAAGCATACATTGAAGATAGATAAAACAAAAATGATTAAAAGTTTCGTATGTCCGTTGTAAAAAATAGATTAAATTGATAAAATTGTCACAGTTGTAAGCATTTCTATATAAGTAAATCACCAAGTACCAAATTTAAATGGCGTGTTTAAGACTACCACGGCATATATATAGTGTATATTGACTATTTCATATATATAATGTATATACACTAATACATCCATCGCGGCTTTGCCCGCTCTATATGGTAACTTGCGTTTCCCGACGCAGTCAACGTTTTCTTAATTGATGTTTTTTAGTGAAGTAACCGGCGGCAGGTGCAGCTAGTCGCGTCTCGCATATAGTAACAGTGGCAGGGCTTAGTTGGTTGAGCCAAGTAGGCTGAGCTGGTTGTGTCAAGGTGTTGTGGAAGGAGTCTTCGCATTCCTTAAAAAATCGAAATAAAAGAACCTGAATATTGTTTTTAGTTATTTATCAGAAGAGTATCTGATTTACAATTTATTGAATATCTTGTTTAGTACAGTTGGAAATGGGGAAAATTTGCAATCACTCTTCAAAATGTTTTACCTTTCTTCACATCTTTCAAGGTAATCTGTATTTGGTTACTCACATGAAGATTAAACTCACCAAAAATCAAGCTGATATCTTCATTTGTTACCCAGAGATTCACAATACAATAAATTTCACTTTACTCCATTTTAACGATTTAAACCCGGAATTATAAAAAGGAATTTATTAGTGTGCACTTACACCATTAAGAAGAACGTGTATACAAATTTTCATCAATTTATCTTCAGAAGGTTTTGCTGGGCGTCGTTTATACTTCACTTTCGATTTGTTGTTTTATATATATATATACACTAATACAATTTTTTCACTATTTATTCTCGCTTCTTCAATAAACTGAAATGAAATTATTTTGTAATATATAATTTTTCAGTTTTCCTAATAATGACCTTATTAAAAGTTCAATATATATAAACGGATTTCTGACAGTAGTCATAAATCAAATGTTCAGTTTATGGAAGATAAAAAAAAACTTCTATCCGTTTTGAAATGGATAATGCAATATGAAATTTTACTTAACTACTAAATTTTTTCTTCAAAACTAAAAGGAAGGATCTTTTCGTGATTACTTTTCCCCAAAGTAATCAAGAAAAGATTAAGATTTATCTTGGAGTGAAACAATCAAAAAAATAAACGGATTACTATAAATGCGTTTACCATAAATATTATTTTTCGATTGAAAACTTTTCAATTTATAATTCAGTTTTCAAGCAACAACTGTACCAGTCAGAATGGATATGTTTAAAAAAAAATAAAAAATAAAAAAGGGCTTTAAAATGTGTGCTTCTTATTAACTTATTAACTGAAATTTTTAATAAGTTACAAGTTAGATGAAATGTGCAAAGAAAAATTAAATTTAATACTTCACGTATACGAGGGATATGTAGTAAATTTACTACAATCTTTATTAGCTTTATTACTAGCGATATGCAGTAAATTTCGTAACGAAATTAAATTCTTAATCGTTACTTTGTCTTATGAGCGGTAGTCTTCAGTAGTAGCAGTGCAATCTTCGTTATTGTGTGACCTTAAACGATTATTAAATTTTACATTCAAAAACCATTAGTTCTGATTACAGTAATGGTTATTTTAATCATTATATATATTTTTTTAACTAGACTATCAAAATGAATATAACAGTAATCAAAATTTAACAAAATTACGATTCCTGATTAAAATACTTATTATATGAAAAATAGCAGACAACTGGAAAGCTGTTGGACTAAAACTATTAAAGAGTATAACAAGAAAAATTATTAAATAAGCAGTTGCAATTCTATTATTTATTATTTTTCTAAGAAATTATTATTTTTTTATAATAAAACATTATATTATGATAAGTATAAACAATATTATTATTATTTTACTTAACCAAAGAGACAGTCACTTATAATAGATACATACATATATATATATATTATATAAATATAAATGTATTTATTTCAACAGTGTTGTTTATATTATTATAACATAATAATTTAGTTTAATAGTATTTAATTAAAACCGCCATGTTAGTCTAGTGGTTATCCTCGTCATGGCAAAATCAGCTGATTTTCCAAGTCGAGAGTTCCAAGGATCGAGTCCTAGTTGCTTTTGTATGGATTTGAATGCTAGACTGGAGATGGTATTGGGTTTCAATTAACCACACGTCTCAGGAGTGGTCGACCTGAGTGTTCTAAACTACATGTTTACAGGTACATTTACACATACGTTGGAGCTATGTTAGACCTGGTAAGCCGCTAACGATAATTTGCATTTGCCTATACACATACACCCAGGCCGTAGCAAGAAACTGGTTGTAAAAAACAAAAAATATTTAATTAAAAAGTTTTATAATATTTAAATTCTTCATTTAAATAAAATTTAAACATTAATTACAATACATTATTGTTTATGAAAATTGCAGATAATCATATTAAATAAACAATTTAGTTAAAAACACCAGTTAAATAATCTAGTATAAGCAGCTTATCTCTAGATCTGTGCTAAAAAAAGTAAAATATGTAAAGGTAAAGTATTGTAATCAGTAAAAAATGGGGTATAGGATTTATTGAATTTCTCGACGTTTCATAACCTTGGGATTCCAAAAAACAAAAAAAAAAAGCGAGGAGTAATGTTTGTATGTATGTTTGATGGATTGTTTGAAACTTAACCAATTTTGATGGATGAATTGATTTTGATGAAATTTTGTACAGAGTTATATATATGGGGCAATCTGTTGGTAAAAGTTTGAGGTTAATACCTGCAGGAGGTAGATAGTTTCTTGGAGTCAATTTTTTTAAACGTTTTCGAACATAATCTCACTTTGTATTAAGCTCAGAACATGAATTCATGGTTAACTTTAAAAAAATTCTCACTAAAAAACGTCTGCTCCCAAATTCTCCCCTTCCCCAAAAATCAAAAAGCTATCGTTTTATTTATTGCATATTTTTTTAAGTCTTCCTCAAATAATAGTAATGCAAGAGACTAAAAAATATTGCTTTAGGAGCAATATTGGGAGATTGGGTGCCGATCAAACTTTAAAAATATAAATTTTTGATTTTTTTAAACTTTTTTTTGTTTATTATTATTATGTTATCATTATATTTCCACTATTTAAGACTAAATAACCAATGCTATAAAGTATTAAAACTTTTTTGTCAGCATTTTTTTTTTTTAAATTAAAAATAGTCAAGTTGAAAATTGGAATTTAGTTTAGATATACTAACTTTTATGGAATTTAATTTAGTTGGAATTTAATTTAGATATACCAATTTTTTTTTTTTGTACACGAGGGTGTAAAGTAAAATTACATTAAATAATTGTAAAAAAGGATTTTATTTTTTAATTTTTCATCATTTTTTTAAAAACAAATTCCAAAACGAAACAAAATTTCAGAGATTAACCTAAAGCTGGATGGAAATAACATAAAATCATAGTTATTGTTGTTTTACCCTTATTATGTATTAAGTGAATAAAAAAAAAAACAAACATTTTTTATATGATTTTATTAAATTTCAATAATACAATAGATCATTTTGTATTCATGTTTCATGAAGGTTAAAAAAAATATATAAAGTGTTTCAAAAAGGTTAAAATTCATAGAATAATTAATTAAAATAATAAATACCTGTAGATACAAAAAGCTGCAAAAATGTTTAAAAAAGAATTGCGTCAAAACAATCAAATGAAAATTAATAATAATAAGAAAATATTTGCGCAAAGTATTTTAACCGTTTTACATTTGAAATAAAATTTATTCTATAATAAATAAAAATATGCTTAATTAAAATAAATGATCCAATTCAACGTCAATATTTGAGTACACCGTTAAAATAATTAATAAAAATATGAATAGATTTTGAAATTAGATCATAATGAATGCTTTTATTATAAACAATTGTACATTGTATACTTGCAGCTAATCTAAAGCTACTGAATATATAATACTATTTATTTTTGTTAACAATTTAGAATTTTATCCGTTAGTAGTAAAAGAACATAAAACGGGTTGTATTATATGGAGAGTTTATTTATCTCTCTGTAAAGAATTTTAATTAGATTTAACAAAAAGGTACTTTGAGCATCAATACGTTTTTAAGTTTATCAGCACATTTTTTTTCAAAGTATTTGCAAAAAAATACGCATACCCTTTGCAGAAATAATTAAACGTTATAGAGTTCGACAGGGAAAAAAAGGCTATTTGATTTCATCAAATTGTAACCACTCAAATGAATAAATATATATATCCACCCAGGGTTTTTGTCTTTTAAGTTTATTTTATTACAATAAAAATCTACAATAAAAGACGATAAATGTGAAAAAAACTAAATAAGCTTAATACAAAAGCTAAATGAGAAAAGTGTAGAGAAATGATGTAAAAAGGCTTATAAAAGCCATCATAATGTAAAATACGGTTATTTCATTGGTTTTGGAATGCGGTAATCTATTTACTTTTTTACCTAAAAATTTTCAACGGATTTTTTTGAAGATCTACATGAAAATTTTTTGTAGATGAGAAAAACATCTGAAAGTAAAAATAATAAACACTATAAAATAAATATTAAACAAATAAAGACGAGAATAAAATAATACATTCAAATCATTTAACTGATCGTATAATTTCTCATTTTAAAAGATTTCTGCAGATTTCATCAGGGAAGAATTTACTACGGGACACCATTTACACAAATACACACATGTGTATGTACATTTTTTCCAACAGGGTTTAAAAAAGTATTTGAAACACATGTTTTTTCTCGGGTATAGCTGATGTAGAAAAGTGTAGGAAGGAAACAGCTTTGGGAAGCTCTTCATTAGAGCTGCTCAGAGTGTACTGAGATTGAATTAAAAATGTAGTCTTCCAAAAATTGACAAAACTTAACTAATTTTCCTTTTTAAACGTAAACATATTATTTTTGTAATCCCAAATATTCCTCATTAAAAGACTTTTTCATTAAAATATTTATTTTTTATTTTAATTATAAATAAATTTATTAGATATTGAAATTTTTAAATTCACAATGTTATTGCGTCATCTTGTTTAATCATAGGAACTCACTGGACCAAAATTTTGAATATTGTTTACCTATATTCTTTTAAGACAATTTTTTTTATTTGATGAACAGTTCGACGTTACAATAATAAAAACCAAACATATTTAAATCAGTTGTGACGTTTTTCAATTAAAAAGCTTTTTTATTATAATAACATCGTAATACTATATTTGCTTTAAGGAGGATGTAGAATTTAAAATAAAATTATTTCAAATTTTAAAAGAATATGTTAAATACGAATTGAAACAGTTTATAAAATGGAAATGACAAACTCTATGTGTTTTCGATTTACATATATTTACATGCACGTGTGTTAAGTGTGTGTACGCACTGGTACGCAAGCATAAGATAACCAGATAAACTGTACTTTCATTTAAAATGTGACGCACGTTTATGTGAAGATGTGACTCTCTTAGGGAAGGGTTTTTGAGTAAAAGTTATTGCATGCATTTTACTATATTTTGTGTTCATTATTGAAATGGATCGGTTTTATAAAAAGAAAAAAAAAGGAAAAATAAGAAGCAGATGGAATGGATGCAAGACCCAGATGTTCTTTGAAATAGAACTGTTTTTAAGATACGAATTCTTTCGTTCGCCGAGTTTATTTTTGAAAAAGTAAATACATTTTTAAAAATGTACAGTGAATTTATTTTATTTTTTTTTAGTAATTATAATACTGTTTCACGAAGTAAATAAAAATGAAACAAAATATTAATTTTTCATTTATTAATCAGGATTATCTTAATGAAGAAGAACTGACTGATTGTGAAATCTGTTTAAATATTGAAATGATACGATTAAGAGTTTCGTAGATCAACATATGAAGAAGACAATCCAGAATAAAAGTGAAATAAAACAATAAGCTGTTTTTGAATAATATTTCAGTTACTAAAGGATATACAGGCAGTATAAGGTAAATATTGAACAGTCTAAATATATTTTAATATCCATAAATTTGGATTATGAATCTTCTTAAGGTTAAATATTTGTAAATTCAGCTCAAAAGAATTTAAATATTACGAATAGTTACAGTAATACTAATTATCAAATTAGATTTATATACGAGTATTATGTTACTAAGACTATGATAAAGCTAGTGTTGAGGAGGACCGAAACTAAAAACAAGAATGTTGAAAAGGAACGAAGAGAATAAGAACTAAATTTATACATATATATATATATATATATATATATATAGAAAACAAATTCATTTCAAATAAACTTTATATTTAAGTTACTTATTTTTATGCTAAGACGTAAGAAAGGTGAAACATTGATGAGGCAGTCTAACAATGAAGAAAATACCTACCTGGAATTATGAATCGACAAATCAAAAATTTAGTAGTTGTGAATTCAAGACGCAATATTGTTTCGTGTAGGTTTTAATTTTACAAAAACAAATACTTAAATGAATAAATTCTAATCTGTACACATTACCCTTGTGATTATTTTTTAATTCGTATCGATAACTTCACTCCAAGAATAAAATAAATTTTGTTTGTGTTTAAATAAATTTAAGAAGATTTACAAAATTTATGAAATAAATATTTTTTCAAACCTTATAAATAAAATAAAATTGTTTCAAAACTCTATATTAGGGTATCAGACAAAAAAATTTGTAAAGTTCACCTCAAAATTATAAATAGACTAACATACAATAACAAAATTATATGTATTATATTTATTAAAAAAATATTTATTATACTTTATTCTATTTAAAAAATAATCGAGAAAATTATAAAAAAATATGTAAATGAATTTTAAGATCTTTTTTTCTGTTTAGTCTCTGGAACCTCCTTAGGGTATTACTTTCAAGGATGATATGTATGAATGTAAATGAAGTGTAGTCTTGTACAGTCTCAGGTGAGTATTCCTGAAATGTGTGGTTAATTGAAACCCAACCACCAAAGAATACCGGGATCCACGATGTAGCATTCAAATCCGTATAAAGATCATTAATTAAAGTGATTATTATAAAAATACTAAGATAATGTAATTTAATTTAAATCTTTATATAAATCATTGAAAATTCTTTAGAAAAATAGTTTTGAAATTAGAAACGAATTAAATTTATTTAAGAAAAATAAACCTAATTTGTGATGAAGTCCTGTAGATAACAGAGTGCGTAAGAATAAAAGAAAACTTAACTTAACTAAAAATATTATCACTCGTGTGGCTGAATATTCAAATTTTACTTCGCAGTAAACAAACTGTTATTTCATTTTTTTTTTTTGATAGATAATTAATTAATTCCTAAATTCAAGTTGCATGGAAATATCATACGGAATACTTAAAGGTGGGAAAGATACCAAATATAACCGAGAATTAAATCCAGAACCTTTCAGATGACGGAAGAATACGCTGCCGATCCAACATAGAAGTCGGCGGAGTAAATAATTCGATGGAAATATTAATCAAAAACTGTTACAAAGAGAACTTTATTGTGATGCTAAGAGTTCTTATTTTATATTATCATGTACTCATAAAAACAAAAATGATTCATACATGTTGAACATACTTGTATTTCCGCATCATTTAAATTTCATGAAGTGGTTATTTATTACTCCATAGAGAAATAAGATAATAAAAATACAAGTGATTTACAGTGCAATCAACAATTAGAGAATTTTTAATGGATAGAAAAAAGGGCAGTGTTAAAATATTTAACATAAGATAAAAAAAAACCAAAAATTTCGTGAGCAAGAATATTTCTTAATACAACTATAAAAAAGCAATAAAAGAAAAAATTTAATTTCAGGAAAACACAAGAGATTTGCGCGTTATTAAAACAGTTCACACTATGTTTGTAAAAGAGCGTATTTTTGTTTGTATTGTTGTTGCTGCATGTATATTTATTTTTATTCACTGAAAATAGTAATGCAGTAGGTATGTATGAAGCCGGGATAGCATGAAGTCGCCCTATTATTAATCAGCCTATTCCGTAGAGAGCCGAAGAAAGTATTTGCGGTTACTGCAGGCTATTGTGGTATATAATGATCAACCTATTATACTATAGCACGTTTACACAATTTTGGAATAGATTAGTAGTATGGAAATAAGTTTAGAACAACTAAGTAAACTATGTACTAAACAAACATAACAATCCTACCAACCTAACCACAATCTAATATAGTTAACAAAAAAGTTATAAATAAAAAGTAATATTTTTAACTTACAGATGAATCTCAAATACATATATATATATATATATATATATATATATATATATATATATGTATATATATATATATATATATATATATATATATATATATATATATTATATATACTTAAAAATATTTTCAATATTACAAAACTTATATACACCATTAACCAAAATTTCCCTAAAAAATAATTAAAAATCACCTACACACACACACACACACACACACACACACAGGCGCGCGCGCATACAATTATCAAAATGTTTAACACAACTTCAACTCAATTTAAAAGTGGTTTAAAATATGAGTCTAAAAATATTATTTGTATAAAAATATATTTCTAATCGTATCTCAAACAGAAAACAGAAAAATATCAGACGTCACTAAATAAAAAAGTTCAACTCAGAAATAAGCCTCCAGAAAAATACAGAAGAAATCTGAACCTAACGGAATGCAGGTCGACGTTCATCTATAGAAATTCTCCAATCAGGGAAGTAAAAAAAGATGATGAGATAATGATTGTAAAAAAAGAAACTGTTAAAAAGGTACTTTTGGAGCCTTCAAGTGCTCCAAAAGAGAAGGCAAGCATTTCAGCCTCCCCTAAAAATATCAGTGGACAATGCATGCAGTCCAGGTTTAGATGCAATACTCCCTGCTTCATCTGGGCCGGTACTATCCGGTACCGGCTTCTAGACACCCTCTTATTTACCATAAATGGTATCGGAGATAGATGAAGATTCCATTTCCGAGGCCTCAGTCACCCTGTCTTCAGAAGTTGAGGCCGACAAGAGGATGGAGAAAAGAAATAAAAAAGATTGGCATAAGGGAAAACCTGGCAATAAATATTATGAAATTAGCTTTTAAGTTTTCTAAGCTATTGACAAATTTATCTTAATAATGTGTTTTTAATAATTGCGAGCCATATACACCCGTTTTGATAGGTCTGACAACATTTCTTTAGAAATGGATCGTATGTTTTTAAGTAGGAATACACTCTTGTAATCTTGTGTTCTTTTGAGTATTAATGTTCTATGACAAATCTGCTTTCAGAACGATATGTTTTACAAGAGTAGTCTTTTGACATGATCGATATTTTTTGATCAGAGGGAAAGTTTTAGGTTGGGACAAGCGCTGTTACAGATGCTCCCTATAAAAAATAATTTTTCAGTTTATTATTTATTCAAATAATACGTTTTATACTACGCGAAACAAAAATTGTAACATGGCTTTATAACGCCATATTTCATTCATCAGTAAGAACTCATAATAAATTAATACATAGTGCGTTTTAAACCTGTGCTTCAGTAATTTTAAATGGATCCAATACAGTTTATAAAAACATTATTTGGACATCACACAGTTGGTAATAAAGAATCCATTTTGTAGATCATGCAATTTTCACAATATTCACATGATTCATCTTTTGGAAGCATACAGCACAGGTAATTTAATACATAAAAAATTGCCCTACGGAGAAGATATTTTAAAATATTTTTATAAGAACGTTCTTTAATTTATAATTTAATACTTTTAAAATAACAGGAAGGTGTAAGTATAAATATCAAAAACATTTCAAGAATTAATTAGCATAAAAAATTGAAACAGAATAATAAATATTTTGAAGTATGTAATTTTCAGAGCGGCTAAAACCCAAAGTGTAATAAAATCGTAAATACTATTCAAGTTTTTAATCTATCTTCAAAAAAAATCTAAGAAGTGAGAAAATGTCACTCTTTAAACTTAAAGAATATAAAATTAAATAAATAATAAAACCATGTCAGAACTGTCTTAAAAGGTAAAAAAAAAATAATTATTTAATAATTCTTTAAATTTTGACTTTAAGAAGTCTATGATTAAAAATCTATGAACCCTTAATTTGGCGCCAACTTCAAAATGTCGAAATTTAAGAAGTACAACTTGCAGGACAGGATTTTAGGTTTGTTTTATCTCTACTTTGGCAGGATATGTAATTATACTTCTCTCTAAATACATGTAATACATCTCTCTAAAATAAAAACTATGTTTTTTTTTTATTTATAAAAATGCTTTTTTTATATCTCCCTAGATCATTTTATTTGAAATTTGTTGTAGTTCTGTATGTGGGCAATTGATGTCATTTAATTTTGGTAAAATCGGTCAAGGAGACAGGGAGAAACGGACCTAATGGATCTCTATTAGAAGGTAGGTAAATTTTTAAAAACGTTTTTAAAATACCCTACTAATAAACTAATGTGATAATTTATGATGGTGATTGGTCCTATTCTAACCCCCATAAAGGATTGGCGACATAAAGCTTTTTTACCTTTTTTTTTAACTCAAAATTACATTCCATTACATAGGTATATCGCTTTGCTATGAAGATTGACAGTTTTAATCTCGGTGGGGGGGATGATAAACCAAATTTTTGTTAGCTTTTTTCGTCATTTATTATTTTATTTGATATATTCAGAGTGGAATAACGGATAATGTGAAATGACGTAAAATGACTTCTGAATATATGCGTTCTTGATGCCATTTAATTATGGCTAAAGATAGTTAAGGTAGTGCGAAGGTAATCACTGTGGGTATGTTATTTCAAAATTTTACTCAAAGAATAGAAATTCTTTTTTACATTATTCAATATTTCTTAGAAGATTTATATATATTTTTGGTTGAAATTTTATATTTTTCACAATCAAAGGAGTAGACCTGTAAATGTAAGAGGACAGTATAATTTATCAAAATATTTTTTTAAAAAGCCCTCTCGTGGGAGATTTATTTTAACTAGTTGCGTAAATAATTCGTTGCTCTTTCTTATTAAGCGATCTTTAATTTTTCTTTCGTTCTATCGTATATCTTCTATTTTCAATTCGTTTTATTAAAAACTTTACTTTGATTCTTATTTATAGTATTTTTTGGCCAATAAAATTATCGATGATAATACGTAACTCTCCCGGGTTCAACGGGAAAAAAATATAGAAACGAATGTTGGGAAACGACATAAAGAGAAATACTTTTAAGCTCAAGCTCAGGAACTCTAAAATGTGGGATATAATAACTTTTTTCCCTCAGCTTTTTAATTAATATCCTTGAATTTTTATGCGAAATACTCTTAATATTAGAATGATATCAAATTATATTTCATTGCAATGAAAAATATATTCAAATCATCTACGGAGACAACGAATTTTTTTCGTTTAAAAACCTTAAGTTATATTGAAAAGAAAACTCAGAATGGAACTACCAGAGGAGTTCCGGGAACAAAATAAAATAATTTTCATTAAAACTAATTTAATGACGTTTCAGGCTTGAAAATGCATAACAAGAAGTATGTACAGATGAATAAAACCCTCTTATTCTACGAGTTCGTTTAAAAAATTATCAAAGGTAAAAAAAAATGCAGGAAATTTATTCTTTTGTTTCATTAGATATGTTTTATAAATATTGTTTATTGTTTTTAATTAAAGAGCTACGTATTTGTTTTAATATTCGTAAGTAAATCAACTCTTGCATAATCATAATTGTTCAACTTGTTCAGTTAAAAAAAAAACCATCAACAAATATTTTAATTAGCAGTAGCACAAGATAATTTTTTATTATTTATTTTCCGCTTTCCAGAGCTCTAAATCCGTTAAATTTCTGCATATAACCTATAAGAATTCACAAATTAATTAAAATAATATTTAAAAAGAACATTCACCTTCATAAATAAACAAAATCTAAAAATTTACTAGTAATCTTATATACTATTATTTTAATATTTAAAAAAGTAACAACAATAAAAAATTAAGGTTTTAGTTTAAAATGAGGCAATAAGAAATTTGTAATGTCAATAAAAAATTAACATTTTAATCAAAAGACGTTGAATTGTAAAAGAAAAAAATTTCTGAATAAACAATGAAAACAGTCAAACAACGCAAGCAAAAACCGATAATTCCGTTACTTCAGGAAGTGAAATGATCAAGCAATTTTATATTATCTCGATTTTCCTTTCTTTTTGTAGTACTAAAAAAAAGTCATTTATACGGAAAAAAATAATAAAAAGAGAGAAAGAGTAAGATGGAGGGAGTGAGAATGAAAAGAGATAATCGTGCGCGTGCGCACCCGTATGTGTAAATCTTTCAAAAAATAACTATGAACAGAGAAATACGAAAACAAGATGTACTTTTAGTTAACCAAACTGAAAAGTTTGAAAAAGAAAGCATATTTTTCTGATCGTTTGTTTTTCCGAAGACTGAAAAAATTATACTTTTATTACCAAAAAATTTAACAATAAAGAAATGTTGGCCGAGATAAACTAGTTTCTTTAACAATAGAATTGAAAGAGTTTGTGAAGATCATTCTAAAATGATATTGAAAGTTTTGTGTCGAAACAGAACTTGGCAGGTCGGCAGAAAACTTAACTGCTGAAGGAAGTTAAGTAAAAGAGACTTTAAAGCATGGTCAGATTGGTTCAGCTGAGCGTGTCAGATCCACCTTCTCACACCTCTTCACATCTTATCGATACTTATTCACTCCTCCTTTTCCGTGGCCTCTCACATACAGTCTCTCTTAACAGCACACTTCTCATCCCTTCTTTCGATTTCTAATAGTTTTTTCCTTTTTACACCTCTCACTCAACTCTTTTCAACTTTCTAGTACGTTCTCTACTTACTTTATTTGTTACAAGAAAATTTCTACGAAACGTGACAAAAAACAATTATTTTCTTTTTCAGTATTTTTATATCTAAAAATAAGAAATAAAAAAGAAAAACTTTTTATTTCTTTTTTACAGTTTATTTTTATTTCATGTCAAAATTCTATCTTTTCATTAACGGAAAATTGTTCACTCCATGTGTTATTCTTATTGTTCTGATTTTGACAAGAAAGATGGACATAATTAATATCAACTCAGTTTGGATTTATATATATATATAATTTTAAAACAGCTTACCAAATTTCAATTTGATTTCCTATAGAAGAAATCATATTAGAATTTGGTAAGCTGTTTTAAAATTATATATAATAGTTATCACATCATCATATCAAACGGTGCGATGTTCGGAAAACTAAAAAAAATACATATATGCATATTTATATTAATTCGTGAACACAAGATACCAACAAAAATAGGCACCGCAGGTAAACTATGGAAAAATATATGCAAAAATTTTTGAATTAAGGTAAACAAACAATATCGTAAAAGAATAACAAGAATAATAAAATTAAATTACATCACACAAAACGATACAAATAGATAGTGGTTGCAAATACAATCTCAAACTGTAGAAAAATGTTAAAAAGGAAAGAAGATAAGGAGTACATATTATTGCAACTAGATAACTGTATAGGTTAATTGCTACAGATTTATACGTCAAATTGCTGGAGCAAAATGAGATTTTAGTAATAAACTTGATTCCAAAACAATATAATATTTTAATGTTCTTTAATTGTTCCTTTCTCTTTTTAAAAACCGTTTTCATATAAATATATTGATAAAAGCTGCAAGTTTTCTTTTGAACAGGTTTTAATCACTTACTTTTTCAATTATTATCAAACTGCCCCAATAAACTAAAATATAAGGTTGTAAAAAATGGGTTGGGGTAAACGTTTCTTTGTGTTTTAATGCAAAAATAAACAAAAATTTTTTTATATGTCAAATGAAGTTTATTAAACCAAATAAATGTAATTTTGATAAACCATATTTTGCCATTTTTTGAGATAAAATTATATTCCGGTCATGTAGAACTTGTTGAAAAAATTTAATAAGTGATATTTACAGGCCTCTTTTGAAGCCAACTTTATATCATTAAGAGGGTCTGTAGAGACAGAAATAAATGATTGTTTAACGATATAAGATTAGGACTACATAGTGAATGCATTAAAACTTTCCGGTCATGCTTTCTCAATTTTTAACTGGTTACCAAAGATGTGTGGGTTCTGGCGTTATCGTGATGGAGGAAACACGCTTCTTACCGATCATTTCTCTGCTAGCTTTATTTCGATTGCTTGGCGTAATCTATTTAGTTGTTGGAAAAACAGTAAAGGTTAGAAACAATCGCTAGACCGGGTGACAGCAGCTCATAGTAAACAATTCTTTTCCAGTCCGAACACACACCGATTATACAGCATTACCTTTTTTGGAATCAATCTTGGTTTTGCCAATGTTGCGGAGCTTCATCTTTCTTCAACAACAATTTATTTTCCGCATATTATTGTTGTAGGAGAACCATTTTTCATCGTACGTAATGAGCCGTTTCAAAAATTATTTGATATCGTTCTTTTCTAGCAATGATTCATCAATGAAAATTCGATCCATTAAATTACATTTCATTGTTAAATCGTATAGGACTGAAATATTTACCTTTTTTTTATATAGCCTTATTCAAACATTTAAAAGCTATTTTGCGGTCAAGTTTTAATTTGTTACTGACCTCACAACCTGTCTTCCTTGTCTGTGTTCCATGATTTTATAGACTTTTTTAGTCATTGACCGATCGTAGCGAGGTACATCATTCATATTAAAATTATATTATATTATATATTAAATTAAAAAGTTGAAAACGCTTGAACCAGATTCAGTATCAATACGTTTGGTACAAAAACGTATTGATACTGAATCTCCATAAATCACAATTATTTTTTAGCAGCTGAGTTGCAATCTTATTTTTTATAATAAAATTTCAAAATGTATAGAATTTCTTGTTTATCTTTACTCATTTTTATAATCCAGTAACTTTTAAATACGTAAATAAAATAAAATACTAAGCGATAACTTTCAGATTATCCAAGTTTTGCCAGATTTGATTAATATTATCAGATTCATCTGGCCATAAATACATCTACCGGAAGAAACATTTTCCCGAACCCCAATATTTATAAAAGAGAGTTCTGTAGAAAATAAAATAATATTTCTTGCGATAATTAAATAATCGATTTTGGCAAGAATGATGAGCGAATTATTAAAATTAATCGATTTTAAATTGTGCTACGAAATCCCCGCTCGCAGGTCGTAATGTTAATAAATAGGCTTAGATTTATATTTTATCAGAAGTTTACTTCTAAAATCTGTGTAAACAAATTATGACATTTTTTTATTTAATAGATAGCAGGAACAATTTCTTCCTATAAGAGAGATTATAATTTGTACCGAATATTTTAGAATTTAATATCCCCGTAATAGTTCAGCTGGTATGTCTGCAGTTCTTCAAATTAAAAATAATGATGAGTATTTTAATAAATATAATAAGTCCGTCGAAGTAATTTTGTCAATTAGATGTAAAGGATGAACGTTCATTGAAATATTCAAATAAAGTATAATGTTGTATTATTTGCTATTACATCGATGCCAATGATTATAGATGAACGGACATGAGACACAAATCATATCCAAAAATTGTCATATGTAATAAATATTCCATTCTAGAAACCCTCAGAAAAATTAAGAATTAATAATAATTATTATAAATTATTAATAAAAAAAATTAAATTATTATAACTTAATATTTACTTCTCATTTATTTTTTTACTAACAAAAAAGGATTATTATGGTTGAGCGTACTATAAACTACTGGTAAAAGCGCGTATTATGGTTGAATTTAGCCCTATAAAAGACATTTTATTTAATTCACCAATTATTACCAGCATAGTGAACATAATTTTTATCAAAAATAACAATTCTAATTGGCACTATATGTACTACAAAGTTGTTTACATGCACAACATTAAAAATTGTTTCGATTTTAAAAGAAAAAGAACTTAGCAGTAAAAGCAGATATTTTTATAAATCTATAAGCGAAATACCTTATTATTAATATTTTTCCACAAAACCGATGTATATACGTAATGAAAATGTTTAACTTTCATTCATTAATGAATGATAAGTGATTAAAGTCTCATTCAGAGAATACTCTATTTCTAAAAGTGGTGAATACAAAGATCGTTAAAGGAAAACCTATATATAGTAGTAGGATTTAATTAGGTATAACTAGGTTTCATTTATGATAAACAAGTTTTCCCGGAAAAGCAATGTACTATTCTAATGTTTTTCTTTCATTTTAAAGGGGTTTTTCGGTGAAAAAGAAGTTGTTATACATATTCAATACTGAATGACTTATTCATACCTATAGTTTTAAAGAGCAAACTCCTTTTATCATAAATAATATAAATGTATTATACGTATTACCTGAAGTACAAATTTTCAATTTAAAATCGCTCAAATAGACACTTATGTTTAAAGCTCAGTAGATTTAAATGGTATAGATATTTAAATGTTTTAATCCAGCGGTAATAAATCATATGAATGTATTTTATAATGAATAGTAACTAATAATTTTCCTGCTTAGTTTGCTTTTGTATAATATTGCAGATCAGGTGTTATTTTTTTTTTTTAATTATATACATTACATAATATAAACTGAGAGAGAAATTCTCTTTTTAAGAAATTTTAAATCAAACTTATCATAATTATTTATATATATATAAAGGCACACAAAGTACATACAAACAAGATAAGAAAAGTAGAATTAATCAAAGAATTCAGAAGTCTAAGAGAACGTATACGGTAAAAAATAGATTAGAAAATTGAGCAATACAATATAGAGTTTAAAAATTAGAAAACGGTTACGGAATAATCAAAATACATACAATAAAAATACTTATGAAAATCATGAGTACTTACATATTAAAAACAGGGAAAAAGTTAATTTACATTATTCAAATTAAAAACATAAATATTTATAAAAAAATCTTTTCTTTATAAATTTCAAGATTTCTTTTGTAATAAATATTTTCTATTTACTCTGAACAATGATTATTAATATAAAAACATCAGTCTGGCTTTTCCTTAATTTGGCTCACTTTTATTATCTTACGTGATAAAGTAATTTAATTTTTTATTGACGTAACAAAACCGGAGAGTGTAAATACGTGGGCGTGCTTAAATATGAACATAAATATAGAAAAATAAGAAAGGAGAATAATTAGAAAAATATTACGTCCAGTAAAGGATGCCGGCCTCCGTAGCGCGAGTGATAGCGTCTCGGCCTTTCATCCGGGGGTCCCGGGTTCCAATCCCGGTCAGGCATGGCACTTTTACACACGCTACAAATCATTCATCTAATCCTAATTCAGGTCCCAGAGGTTAAACAAGAAAAAAAGTTCAGCAAAGGATAGAAACGCATTTAAATTCAGAAGTAACAGTGACATACATCAAAACATTAAAGAAAAAATGACAGAACAATGAAAAACCAAAAAATGAATAGTCTTTGGTCACCTTATCACAATGGGTAAAAACAGGTTAACCTAGAAAATACATTTGATTTCTTTTGAATTTGAAAAACAGAAATAAAATTGATAAGGAAGTAAAAAATATAATAGAAAAAGACATTAAAAATAGAGACGCCTTCAAAATTATGATGCTAGAGGATTTCCAAGGATAAAAGACCCAAATTCTTTCCAAGAATTTGTATATTTCTAACAAGACCCACACTGTGTTTGACTAATTATGGATTGTTCAAAATTCGTTGCGTGAAATAAAAAAAAAAAAAATAAATTTCATAATTCAGACAAGAAACATATTTATTTAAACGATGAGTGGACTGTAAAAAGAGTAAAATACGAATTTATAAATGTTCATAAAGAGACTTGCGTTGAAATGAAAATAAGTTAAATAAAAATTACAAGTAAGTTAAAAAATTGTTAATGATGCCGCTAGACGAGCGAGTTGCGTACGGCTGATATTGCGCGACGACTGACTAGCTAGCCTTGCGCGCATACCCCCGCTAATTGAGTGACAGTAAGAGCGCAAACACTCTGTATTAATAAAAACATAGTTTTCCTGCAGAAACAGATAAAAAATATAAAGAAAATTACATAGATTTAACATTAACAAAAGCTTAAATTAATTTATCATTTTAAACATTTTTTCTTTCAAATAATTGTTTAGAGTATGATGCCTAATCTTTGATAGCAATCGGTAATTAATCTTTTTAACAAAATGGTACTGCATAGATAATAATAAAAAAAAAATAATTACATTAATTACGGGATAGTGTTACGTAATACGGGAACCCTTATATAATTTTACAACAGTTAAAAATATAAAATTTAAATTGAGAAATGCTCCTACCTTATAACGATTTATTTTTCGATAGAGACCAACCTATCCCGATCCCCAGAGGGTCCCGTCTTCCCTAACGTATCACTGGCAATTATTTTTTTTTGTCTTCAGTCATTTGACTGGTTTGATGCAGCTCTCCAAGATTCCCTATCTAGTGCTAGTCGTTTCATTTCAGTATACCCTCTACACCCTACATCCCTAACAATTTGTTTTACATACTCCAAACGTGGCCTGCCTACACAATTTTTCCCTTCTACCTGTCCTTCCAAAATTAAAGCGACTATTCCAGGATGCCTTAGTATGTGGCCTATAAGTCTGTCTCTTCTTTTAACTATATTTTTCCAAATGCTTCTTTCTTCATCTATTTGCCGCAATACCTCCTCATTTGTCACTTTATCCACCCATCTGATTTTTAACATTCTCCTATAGCACCACATTTAAAAAGCTTCTAACCTTTTCTTCTCAGATACTCCGATTGTCCAAGTTTCACTTCCATATAAAGCGACACTCCAAACATACACTTTCAAAAATCTTTTCCTGACATTTAAATTAATTTTTGATGTAAACAACTTATATTTCTTACTGAAGGCTCGTTTAGCTTGTGCTATTCGGCATTTTATATCGCTCCTGCTTCGTCCATCTTTAGTAATTCTACTTCCCAAATAACAAAATTCTTCTACCTCCATAATCTTTTCTCCTCCTATTTTCACATTCAGTGGTCCATCTTTGTTATTTCTACTACATTTCATTACTTTTGTTTTGTTCTTGTTTATTTTCATGCGATAGTTCTTGCGTAGGACTTCATCTATGCCGTTCATTGTTTCTTCTAAATCCTTTTTATTCTCGGCTAGAATTACTATATCATCAGCAAATCGTAGCATCTTTATCTTTTCACCTTGTACTGTTACTCCGAATCTAAATTGTTCTTTAACATCATTAACTGCTAGTTCCATGTAAAGATTAAAAAGTAACGGAGATAGAGAACATCCTTGTCGGACTCCCTTTCTTATTATGGCTTCTTTCTTATGTTCTTCAATTGCTACTGTTGCTGTTTGGTTCCTGTACATGTTAGCAATTGTTCTTCTATCTCTGTATTTGAACCCTAATTTTTTTAAAATGCTGAACATTTTATTCCAGTCTACGTTATCGAATGCCTTTTCTAGGTCTATAAACGCCAAGTATGTTGGTTTGTTTTTCTTTAATCTTCCTTCTACTATTAATCTGAGGCCTAAAATTGCTTCCCTTGTCCCTATACTTTTCCTGAAACCAAATTGGTCTTCTCCTAACACTTCCTCCACTCTCCTCTCAATTCTTCTGTATAGAATTCTAGTTAAGATTTTTGATGCATGACTAGTTAAACTAATTGTTCTGTATTCTTCACATTTTTCTGCCCCTGCTTTCTTTGGTATCATAACTATAACACTTTTTTTGAAGTCTGATGGAAATTCCCCATTTTCATAAATATTACACATCAGTTTGTATAATCTATCAATCGCTTCCTCACCTGCACTGCGCAGTAATTCTACAGGTATTCCGTCTATTCCAGGAGCCTTTCTGCCATTTAAATCTTTTAATGCTCTCTTAAATTCAGATCTCAGTATTGTTTCTCCCATTTCATCCTCCTCAACTTCCTCTTCTTCCTCTATAACACCATTTTCTAATTCATTTCCTCCGTATAACTCTTCAATATATTCCACCCATCAATCGACTTTACCTTTCGTATTATATATTGGTGTACCATCTTTGTTTAATACATTATTAGATTTTAATTTATGTACCCCAAAATTTTCCTTAACTTTCCTGTATGCTCCGTCTATTTTACCAATGTTCATTTCTCTTTCCACTTCTGAACACTTTTCTTTAATCCACTCTTCTTTCACCAGTTTGCACTTCCTGTTTATAGCATTTCTTAATTTCCGATAGTTCCTTTTACTTTCTTCATCACTAGCATTCTTATATTTTCTACGTTCATCCATCAGCTGTATATCGTCTGAAACCCAAGGTTTTCTACCGGTTCTCTTTATTCCGCCTAAGTTTGCTTCTGCTGATTTAAGAATTTCCTTTTTAACATTCTCCCATTCTTCTTCTACATTTTCTACCTTATCTTTTTTACTCAGACCTCTTGCGATGTCCTCCTCAAAAATCTTCTTTACCTCCTCTTTCTCAAGCTTCTCTAAATTCCACCGATTCATCTGACACCTTTTCTTCAGGTTTTTAAACCCCAATCTACATTTCATTATCACCAAATTATGGTCGCTATCAATGTCTGCTCCAGGGTAAGTTTTGCAGTCAACGAGTTGATTTCTAAATCTTTGCTTAACCATGATATAATTTATCTGATACCTTTTAGTATCACCTGGCTTTTTCCAAGTGTATATTCTTTTATTATGATTTTTAAATTGGGTGTTGGCAATTACTAAATTATACTTCGTGCAAAATTCTATAAGTCGGTCCCCTCTTTCATTCCTTTTGCCCAGCCCGTAAATATAGTCACCCACTATATTTCCTTCCTTGCCTTTTCCAATGCTTACATTCCAATCTCCAACTATTATTAAATTTTCCTCTCCTTTTACGTGTTTAATTGCTTCATCAATCTCTTCGTATACACACTCTACCTCATCATCATCATGGGCGCTTGTAGGCATATAGACGTTAACAATCGTTGTCGATTTAGGTTTTGATTTTATCCTTATTACAATGATTCTATCGCTATGCGTTTTGAAATACTCCACTCTCCTCCCTATCTTCTTGTTCATCACGAAACCTACTCCTGCCTGCCCATTATTTGACGCTGAGTTAATTACTCTAAAATCACCTGACCAAAAGTCGCCTTCCTCTTCCCACCGAACCTCACTAATTCCTACTATATCCACGTTCACCCTATCCATTTCCCTTTTTAAATTTTCTAGCCTACCAACCTTTTTCAAGCTTCTAACATTCCACGCTCCGACTCGTAGAATGTTATTTTTTAATTTTCTGGTGACCCCTTCCTTAGTAGTCCCCACCCGGAGATCCGAACGGGGGACTATTTTACCTCCGGAATATTTTACCAAGGAAGGCGCCTCCATTATTGCTATGTGAAAATGCAGAGAGCCACATTTTCTTGGAAAAAAAGCAGCTGTAGTTTTCCATTGCTTTCAGCTGCGCAGTACTCAGAGGACTGAGTGATATTGATACGGCCGTTTAAGTCGTCCTGACTCACGCCCCTAACAACTACTGAAAGAGCTGCTGCCCTCTTTCAGGAATCATTCCTTAGTCTGGCTCTCAACAGATACCTCTCCGATATGGTTGCACCTTCGGTCCAGCTACTCTGTATCCCTGAGCACTCAAGCCCCCTCACCAACGGCAAGGTCTCATGATTCATAGAGGAGGCAATTAAAAAAAGTAAAATTATCTGCATTGTCATCGTATCTCTTAATATATGAAAGCAAGCTCTGTTATTTAACAAGTACAGTTAACATTTAATTCCCAATATAATTTTTTCTTTTAAAGGTATATAATCTTTCATGCATATTTAAAATTAAATATTTGTAAATAATATTTTGTTTCTTTTTTAGATGTATGAGATGTATTACACATACATACCTCCACGTATATTTCCCCTGTAAATTCTAAGCAAATCACATTCATAGTGATTCAGGAGGAAACAGAAATAATATGGGAACTGATTCTACAGCTTTAGAAAAAAGTACATACAAAAATATATCCGAAAATGCTTTGTTATAGAGTTACAGCTGGCGAAAAGTTTCCCCAAAATTTCAGTTCTGTGATGAAATGATGTACTAAATTTTTAAGTGGTTACATAAGCGATAAGCTTGATGATGGTTTTTTTATGTATTTTAACCTGAAAAATATATAAAATAGACCCAAGAACTTTATCTCCGGTAGTTTTTATGATATCCAACGTAAAATAAAAAGATTTGGTGACTAAAATACGTTTTTTTAGGTTTGAAATAAATAATTTGGTTAAATGACTAATAAATTTTATTTACCAAAACTTATAGAAAATTTAACTCTGAGAAAGTTAATGTTTTAAATTCTATGAAAAACAAAAAAATAGTTTTATTACTAAAAACAAAACACAACAAAACTTAACGGAAAAATATTACATACATGTAAAAATTAAAAAAAGCTGTTTTTAGACAATAAGTTTAGGCCTTTGAAAAATTAAAATACTTAATTTACTTTAAAAAAAAAATACTCAGTGGTTAATAACTGTATTAAATAATTTACAATAAATATTCAGAAATTCCACTACTGACATGGAAGCAATTTCATTTTGTTTTCTTACATTTTCTGTTGGCAACCTAATCATATCTTCACGTTCCTTGACGAGGGCAGTAGCACTGAGTATGAGAGCGATCAGTTATTAACGTGTCTACTTTTTCTATGTATACCTAAAATTTCATCAATTCCCATAAAAAGTAATCTAAGGGAGTAAGATCCGGTGATCTAGGTGGTTAATTTACCGCCTTTCTATGTCCAATCTATTTACCAGTAAATTTTTCATTTAAAAATTGTCATTCGTGAAATCTTCTGGTTGCTCCATTAAGTTGATAGTACATTTCAATTCGTTTCGTCGATAAGAAATTTTCAAGCAGTAAGAAATTCATCGTTTAAAGTTTTCAGATAATTCCTCCTCGCGATACGTTGTTCTAGTTTGAAAGGGCCTACTAATTAATTGCTAGTAGATCGTGCCACACCAAACGTTCACCGAAAATCGTAGTTGGAAATTTGATTCAACTACAGCATATACATTTTCTTCAGACTAACGTTGTGAATTCCGTGTGTTGTTTATGCCATAATAATTAAAAGTAGCTTTGTCCGAAAATAGTATGAACGGAATCGGATATATGTGTTAATTATTGTTAACCCACTGACAAAATATTGGAGTCGTTTGGCATGGTAACCAAGCTCGATAAGGACGCAATCCTACATGCTGTGTTTTGTGGAATGTTGAGTAGTGTAGAAATTCTTCGCATGCTCGTTGTAGGACTAAGCTGTACCACCTGAAGGATGTTTCCCTTGCCTTACTGTATTTGATGCAATATCTGTTCAGGTTTCGCCTAGCGGCTGATGAGTTGTGTGTCTGCGGGGAGGTCCAGTCGAACGAAAATCTAATGTTCGACTGCCCTGCTCTTGGGGGGGCCAGAGACCGGGCCACCCTGGAACTTAGGGGTCAGGGGGAAAACTGGCCGCTCATAAACGGCGAGTCGGACCGTGTGGGAGTTCCTCGATGAGGTTGAGATGTTCAACCGTCATCGGTAGTTTGCTAAATTAATTGGGATTTATTGATTCCTGTGGCGTGTCGGTGGAAAACCTTCCTAGAATTAATGGCTCCCATCAGCCAATAATAAGCTCCAAGCGCTTTAAATGGTGGACAGGCACTAGCTGGCAAACAGCGACCGAGGCGTGGCGGCTTAAATTGCCGTCTTTTAAATTTTAACTTTTATAGTTTTAAATTGTAACAAGGGGTGCGCCTCCCCGATTTAGTTTTAATGTGAGAAGTGAGCGGTAGGGACACATAGGCGGGTGCTGTACGGCGCCCAGCTTAACCGCTCACGCAAGATAGGAGCTCATTAGGAGCATTTAGGTAACGAGGTCGCATATCTGTTTCGAGGTACAGTAGCCGTTTTTTGGCACGGTACATTTGGTCTATGCTCTAGGGCGACCGAAGGGGTGGTGGCGGGAGAAATGCCAGCTAACCAAACAACTGCCTTACCGTGTACCGATTGACGTTCAGATAAAACATAAGCCCTGGGAAGTGTACCATTCTCACGAAGATTATTAAAAATTATAAAAAATACTTTACTCGTCCAGAATACTTATCGTATTTTTTCACCGCTGCTGGAGCACTTCCACCGCAAAAATCGCACATAAAATTCATTTCAGCTATTCTGCATGAGTGAAGAGACGCGAAATTTTTCAAAACAAAAAATACAAAACGAAATTTAACTTTTTAAATTCAGATTCAATGAAAAAATATAGGTACAGTTTAAAAATCAACAAACATAAAAACATTACCTAACTTGATTCTTAAAAATAAGTAAACACAAAAACACAAAATTATATCAAAAAACCACGTAACATTTATTATCAAGTAATAACAATTTTATGAAAAGAATGAGTAGTATCCAAATTAATTTCGAAGCATGTTAGTGTTGCCAACCGAATTTTTCAAAGGTCTAATTTTATTGTACTAAAAACAATTGTTTTTAATTTTTACCAAATTCATAACGTTTTCCTGTTAAGTTTTGTTTTTAGTGAAAACGTTGGTTCTTTTTTGTTTTTCATTGAATTTATTACATCAACTTTCTCAAAATTAAATTTTCTACAAATTTTGATAGTAAAATTTACGGATTTATTGATCATTTAACAAAATTATTGGTATTTCAAACCTTAAAAAATGTGTTTTTCGTCACCAAAATTTTCTTGCTTACGTTGGATAACATGAAAACTATGGGAGATACAGTTGTGAAACCTGTTTAATTCGATTTTTCAGGAGAGAAGAACATAAGAAACCATAAAAAAAAACCCTGATTTTACGCCGTAAAAATTTCAGATGACCTCATTTCATCGGGGGAACTGAAATGCGCGGGAAATTTTTCACTAATTCAATAACAAAGCATTTTCGGAAATGTGTTTGTATGAAATTTTTTCTTTATTTAAAGCTTTAGAATAAGTTCTGAAATTATTTCACTTTCATCCTGAATCACTCTGTATATTATTTATGAAAGAGGGAAAATACATGTGAAAATTATTTTATATTTTAAACACTAATGAAATAAAAAAATAGGAAAATTATTATTAATTATATTATGAGGTAAATTTCTTGCACTAATTTCTTAAACATTTCATAAACCAGTATGAAAATCAATCCATTTTTAAAAATTTTAATATCTCTCATTTAAATTGTTCTATTTTTAAAATACATACGTAAAAAATAAATCTTCCTTAAATCAACCGATGTATTTTAGTCATATCTGAGAATGAAATCGTATGTTATATATTGCAATCTGGTGAGAATTCCAGTTTCTTACGTATGGCTTTTATGAATGAGTGCTTTCCGAGCGATTCTATGCTCGTAGAGATTCTTGCTACCTCTTTTCCACTTTACTCTTTTCCCTCTGTTCTATTTTTTGATTTATCTATCTCAACCCCATTTTCTTACAATAATTCTTATTGCTTAAATTCTTACTGTAATTTATATGTATTATTTTGCTGTTAAAGTCATGTTTATTTCTTGTGTTTTTTTAATCTTGATTATTTTTGTAATTAAGGTAATTTTCGTAATAGGGTGGTAATTTCTATATATAATAAAATGGGCAAATTTAGTTCATATTTTTAACACATCTCCATTGTACATATTTAATAGAGGACTCTGCAATAGTGTGCAGGCTGTTATCACCTAATATTATTTTCATAATACTCGTATATTAACTTCATGTTCGTGTGAGCTGAAAAATAAGTTTACGGTGCTCGTCTTTTCTTTTACTGACCCTAATTTAACTTTTATTTAATGCTAAATTTACTTCATGATAAATTAGAATAGTTTTGAATTTAAAAAAAATATAGAATGATAAAATTTGTCATGCCTAAAATATTACAATATTACTTTTTAACAAATCTCATTTAATTCTAAACAAGATCAGATGGGGTACGAATCTTTCAAACAACAATCAATATTTATAAACGCGTTATGTTCCGTAAACAATAGGTTTAAAGAAAATTTAACAGGTAAAACAACGATGAATATTTCTTTTTTTATTAAACAGTTCAGAAAATTAAAATAAAAGAAGTGGAATGATGTAACAACAGAATTAATACTAAAAAGATTTTTTGAATTTTTATTCAAGTTTCAAATAGTCAAAAATAAATTAATAGAAAATAAAAAAATAGAGCTTTTCAAAAATCGTTGAAGGAATTTTTTATTCCTTAGCTTTAGAGGTGGTAGTGTTTAGTGCAGAACTTCAGAAAATTTACAACAGAATTTATAAATCTAAACACGGAACACGGAAGCGATAAAATCATTGTCCATCACAAGAGACATTTTTAAGACTCTTTTTGTTCGTGAAAGATACCGATTACTAAACTTAACAAATTAACAGAAAAAATTACAATTTTGTTATACTGAAAAAAAAAAATAGTTTAATTTAAAAAAAAGTCAATTATGATTCACAATTTTTTTTTTTACGTTTAAAAGATGAAAGAAAGGATTCAGTTAGACATAAGAAATATTTCAAAAAAGTTGAGCTAACAGGGATTCTTTCTTATTTTAATGATATCGCCACATAACCTTGAAGCTTTTTCGTAAGACATGGAAATGGAATATTGGAAATGAAAAATCCCATGCCTGACAGAACTTCGAACACAGGACCTCCAAATGAAAGGCAGAGAGAGAGAGACGCTACTACTCCGTCACGGAGATCGTTATCATTATAAGGCACTATTATCATAAATAATAGATTTTAGCCAACTGAATGCTTGACTATTACGCCAATTCCACACATAATCTTTATCTTCACTGAAACGAAAAAATAATTGATTTATTTAAATAAGTTGCCCAAACAATCACTAATAATAATTTTTTAAAAATGTAGCCAATGTCAAGCAGTATTACATGTTCTTATAGATAAACGATACATCCTTTCTCAAGAATAAAAACATGCCATGCCATGCTATGCTTAGTAAGAAAAAGTGGAATGAAATGGTTTTCAGTGATCTTATTCACTGACCGAAATATACGGTTGATTACCGAAATGCAGATGATATTCAGCCTAACTAGTGATATATTTAATCAGTTCATCACATGGACTGACAGTAAAATGAACATCATAGCTCTTTCATTACGGAGGAACCAACTGTGAACAGTACCTCTTGTACTTCTGGTACTTAAAATGTTTAAAATTTACAAAAACGAATGGACTCGGTAATGTAAAGCAACAAACTAAAGAAAACGTTTCTGTTATGAAGCAATTAATACAGCTTTATATATTTAGACTAATCTGGAAAAACATTTTCCAGATAAAACCATGTTTACAGGCTATCTTACTCAGTATTTTTTATCTACGTTTAATGGGTAGAGTGGTATAAGCAAATGAGAGAATAGGAATATCGAAAATTAAAACCAATAATATGTTTTGAAAAGTTTTAATGATTTTTATTTGTAATACTAAATAAATAAGTCCAGATGAGCTAAACAACAGTCTTTATCATCGTTTCTATATTTCTTCATGTTATTTATTTACGTTTTATATAAAGGTATGTAGACTGTTTATATATATATACCGAAAAAAATAGAAAATAGAATGTTGGTTTTATACATATTACAGAAAAATAATAAATGTTACTGGAAAAAACTAACAATTTCTGTACCTTCTAACCAATTTTTACCTCTTAAATATGTAAATAAAGTAAATGAATCCACAAGGTGGGAAATTTAGCCAGTTGCATCTCTATTTTTTTATTCATCGATTTAATTGAAAGCTGCTACAAAATATAAAAAAATTTTACAAAAAGCAACAAATTAAAAAAAAAGCAAATTTTACAAAAGTCAGAGAACTTTTATTATACAAAAGCAGAGATAATATATTTTATTTTAGTTAAATTTCGAGGAATTATTGATGATTTTACATTTTACTAAAACGATTATAATCTCAGTAATCGACATACATTGTTTAACTATATGGTTCTGTTTAAAACTGCCTTATTCATTTAAATAATTAATTAATGAGTAAAATCACTGTTATGAAATAAAACCTTTTAATTACAGTAAAAATTGTTACCAGATCAAACTAAGAAAAATGATTTTACGAGAGTCGAAAATACATCTATTGTTATATTTAATAGAATGATGCCTTTATCACATGAAATAACGCAATTTTATAATTTAAAGGTAGCAGAGTGAATAATCGTTAGATTTATTTTTTAATAATAATACTATTAATTATTATTTAATTTAATTCAAAATCAAGACAGAAAATATAATTAGTACATATTGATATTTATAATGACTGGTTAAACTGAAACTAAATTGGAACGAATGAAAAACATAACAATAATGGTAAATCGGCTTAATTTCTGCAGAATATGTGAAATTCAAGTTATTTATACAGGTATAGCTTACAGAATTGATTTTTTTTTTATTCAGAATCATGTTAATCCTTTTACCATATAAAAATTTATCATAATATTTTAAAACCTAGTTTAACTATAAAATAAATATAAGCATATATTTACTTTATAATACTGCAAAAAGAATAATAGGAGTTCAAACAAAATGTATTTCTAGGAGAAATAAAATAAACTGCTTAAGGTTTTGTAAATGAAACGGTTTTTTTAAGGAAATGAAGGACAGGGTATTCAGCAATTGATTTCAAAACTAGAAGATAATACGACCATATGGAATGAAAATGGATGTTAAGAAAAATAAATAATGAGAATAGGAGCCAATGAATTTGTAGCCGGTTTTCGTCTCGGCCTTTCATCCGGAGATCTCGAGTTCAAATCTCGGTCTTGATACTTGACAGGAAGAAAGAATACATAGTAACATGAAATTAGGATTTATGAAAAGTCTTATGAGGAGTGTATTGTACTTGCATATGTATATTGAATAAATGGACAGTAAAAAAAAAGCGGGAAAAAAGGGCTGAAGGCTTTTAATTTGAAGATGAAAGAGATTGGAGAAGATTAAATAGACTGAAAAAGTGTAGATGAAATTAATGAGGTTAGAAAATTAAACAGAACAATTCAGTTTAGAAAAGCTACTCAATTAAGTGGGTCGTATCATGAGGGAAGAAGGATTAATTAAAACAGTGCTAAAAGAACCAGTAGGTGTAATAAGAGAGGCCGGAAAAGGGTAAATATCAAAAAGGGTAATATGATCTAAAAGTAGACGGGAGATATCAAAATCTCGGGAAATTTTAACTAGGAATAGAGGAGAATAGAAGGAGATGGTGCAAAAGGCCTACTAAGGGAAAACAGATATAATTATAACAGAATTACAAAACAGTTAATTTCACTGTAATATTTTTCCTGTCATTATTTAATTTTTTCTTTTTTGTTTATTTTCTCGGTTAATAATGAAGAATGATTATGGATGTTTCAGTACAGACGAGAGTGGTTCGAAAAGATTTCGACCTGACAGAAAACACAACATTTATAAAAATATTTTTTTATTTTTTAGCGAAGACACCTTAAAATTCGGTTTATTTGGTGGAACAGCTTTCTAACTTTTGATTACCCTCACTGTAATTTGTCAAACTCTGCAAAATAAGCGGTTTTGTCTCAGATCTGATCTCATCATTTGAAATAATTTTTCGTCAAGTAAGCATTTCTTCAGGTTTAGAAAAAGGAAGCAATTCCTGGGAAACAAATTCGGCAAAGAAAGCGCTTTTGGAAGCACTTTGCACTTTAATGCGATTAAAGTGGTAAAATAATATTTTCTTTTTGGCCAGATGTTGACGTTTATGGGATCAGTCCATGAAGGGCAGATGGACTACAGACCGAACCTGGACCATCAGAAGGATTAATACCGCAAGAACGGTCACGGATTTTTCAAAGCATACCTGTGCGCAGATACATTGAAACCCTCTGCAGAATGTGGTTGTTACGGGAAGGAGGACACTGCAGAATTGACGATGTTCGATAGATTCCTACAGCAGCATAGGAAATCATGCTGGAGAAAATTCTCCAGTTAAAATCATGGAAACTTTGCAGCGGACCGACGGTCGCGGCACACGATGTCCGCAGTGTTGGTCAAGATTATCCGTACGAAGATGGCGGAGGAAGTGCAGGCGTGAATAATTCCCATTGATTCTCCCTTGGGGCTGTATTCATATTAAACCAAGCTCGACCCCAAGGTGGAGGTAAATGTTAACGTTTAGCTTGAACAGCATCCTTCAACTGGTCCATAGTAAAACGTAATACTCCACAATGTATTGGACCTTATTTTTTCTGGTAGTTTATGATTACCACACTACGAGAATCCCATACATCGTAGCCATCACTATTCCTGCAGATGAAACCGTTTTCGCTTTGTTTGGCGCACTTACTCTTCCTTTCGCCACTATTTGGCCTTTGCGTGCAATGGTGAATCAATGTTTCATCTACTGTTATAAAACTTCGAAGAAACTTAGCGGAATCACATTTAAATAGGTCTAAACACCTTTAAGAGTTCAGTGGAATGTGTTTTTGGTCGATTGTTAACAGACGCGAAAGGCGATCGACATAAAGCGGAAAGCTTTTTTTTACCCAAAACATCATTAGTAAACGTACTAATGATTGTACTACGTATTGCGAGACCAGCAAGCTCGCATACCAGTCGGCAATCATTTAACACGACAATGTGAATTTTTGTGACGATTTTGTCAGTAGTTCATCATCTGGAATGGGTGTACGACCATTTTAAAATTCAGCAGACTACCTTTTACCGTCGAAACGAAAGGGAAGAATCCTTTAAAGTGGAATCTAACCTTTTTTATGTAATTCAAGGTTATACATTTAAAAATGAAGTACTTTATAAAGATTTGAACTTCAATTTTATTAATTTAATAGCCGATGTCACTCACTCGAAGTAAACTAAATGCTCGGCTCTGAAACTACGCAGCAAGCTATCTAAAGGATCATACTTAACAAATATCATAGTTATTTGTCACTCCTACGCAATATTTCTTTTAAAAGTACAATTAAAATTATAAAAAGAGTTTATCAATAAATTATTAATAAAAGGATTTGTATTATAATTACGCTGTTTCTTAGTTTTATTAACAATAGCCAATTACATTTAAATGTATAAAAAAAAATCATGAAGAGATCATTGAGGTTTAATAATATTTTTCAGTTTAAAAGTTACTTAAACTGGATGTTTAATAACGATGTTTAAGACAGATTAGTTGTAAAATATTAAGATCTTTATCTTTTTATATAAATTAAATGTATAGATACAAAGGACGTAAAATTCGCTTCAGTGGAAGCATTGTAAAATATTTTCTTAATTTTAACGCGTTTACAATAAATCTTCTTGTACTGTCTTGGAAGTGTTGCTTTGTTGAAAATTAATTCTTCTTTTGTTCAAAACAAGTCTTGCATGAGTTTTAGTAAGCATTGATATTATTATTATGTAAAGAAATTACAGATTTGATAAATTCCTTTCCAATAATACCTTAAAAGATTAATTATGCCAAGGAATAATTTCTATAAAATAGCTATTTTAAATAAAACGCAATGTAATATAATATTCATATTATAATAGATTATGTTATAATAAAGACTAATATTAGTTGTTATCAAATTATGCCAAGAGATAATTTCTATAAAATAGCTGTTTTAAATAAAACGCAGTGTAGTATAGTATTTATATAATAATAGTTTATGGTATAATAAAAAGACTAATATTATTTGTTATCATTATAATAAACGCAACTAAAAAACAAAGTCCCAGGATATCCTCTAACATACATTCTAACAGCATATTCTTCATAATTTTTATTAAAATAAAATACATTAAATAAAAAATAATAAAATAGTTTATGGTATTTTAAACTGATAAAGGCTGATCCGTCAGTTTTAAGAGAAAAAATAATTATAATTTTAGAACAGCAAAGAATAAGATTACTTTGAAAAATAAAATAAAAAATAGTACATTATAAATGTTGTAACGTCCATTATCTATAAAATAAAGGCTGAGGCCAACTATTACAAGTCATTAAAAAAAAAATAGCAAGGCTATTTTTAAGAATAACATAGATGTCATGCCAGGTTTATAGGGGAAATAAGATGTGAAATATCTTCTGATTGTCTTCACAAATAAACCAAATATACTCGTACTATAGGATATCAGTATGGCAACGTCTTCAAGATTATGAAGGGATCAAGGTTCTTCTTGTACTTGAGATGTTTTACATAGGTTAAGCCTGAAGAAATATTAAGGCATACAGTGTAAAATAAAAAAAAAAAAACAAAAACAAAAAAAAAACATAATGTAAAACTCTACTACTAAAAGAAATTTATTAAGACGCTATTCTTACACAGAAGAAAATTATCCGCCTTTAATAATTAAAAAACTGTAATTATAAAATAATAAGTATTAAGTAAACAATGAAATTATTTTTAATATAGGTGAAAATCCGAAAATTTAACTGAGGTTTCACACAACAACTTTTCAGCATAGCATGGATAGTCTTCATCGATGACTGTCATTATTGGATATAATGACAGCATTATATCCGCTGCATATGTTTTTGGATAAGAAAGATGCTTATTTCAAATATAATAAAGCATGCATAAAATATTCGTTTTTGACAGAGTCAAATACCACATCAGTGTTACATATTTTTGTGTGTGCATAGTGCTTCTCAAATGTTGAGAAGTACATTCCATTTTAGGATTTTATTGGACTTCATATAACATCTTTCAAACTATTGATCCATTCGAATTTTAAGCATGCCGTTTACGGAAGAATTAAAAATTTTATTCACCAAAATCTTTTTTTACAACACTTTTTCATTCCAGAAATTTAACTTAGAAAAAATTCTTGTTTGTAAAATGTCAAAAATTGTACAGTAACCACTTTCTTTTTAGATTTTAAACCCTAAAAGTGTGAACCAGTCTCACCTTACAGAAACAGTCATCCTCTGTTATTACAGAAACTAAAGATATAACTAAAATGACATTTCCAATTAGAAAAGGCAGAGGGTAAACATTTTCATGTCACATATTTTGGTTTTAAGCGTTTGTGCCAAAAACGTGGAAAATAGAGCAAAAACGTGGATTGTTTAATCTTTAAGATGGATAAATAATAGTTACTTTATTTATAAATTTAACATGTTGCTAAAAAAAAGCTTCATTTAAAAAAACAAGCAAATAATTTAGAAGTATATTTTGCTGTAGGTAAGGAGGAAAATTATAAAAATCCCTGGATTAAAATCTTTTATACTTAACAGAATTATTATTATTCATTCACGTGTAGAATGGTAAATTATTGGGTCGAATCTATTTCTATGAATTACTTAACGAATGTTGGGCCTATGCAGATCTGAAGCTTTTTTCTACTGTTTGTTTAAAAGTTTCGTCCTGTTTGCCCAGTTTAAAACAAGAGAGTAGATAAGAGAGCAGATGTGGACAGTTGTATTTGTATCAGTGAAAATTTTTTATTTGTTAATGGTTGTATAATATTGGAAAACTGTTTCATTACAGCCACATTCTTTGTAATAGATTTTATACTTCGAGAACGTCTGTTTGTTTACTTGTAGTGATATATCTTACAGCTTAATAAGGTTTTGGAGCTATTTAAATAAATTGAATAAGAGACTTCTTGACCTAGCACTCATAGACGATGAAATATTTTACCTAAATTTATAAATTTAGTTTTATAACTTATAAATTTATAAACGTTGTTGCCCTTAAGGAATAAAGAATAATATAATTAAATAATTTTCCATAAAAAAGACGACTGTTGAAAATGCAGTACATATTGAATTAAAAGTAAACTTCTACTGAATAATATATTTAATGTGTAATGGTTGTAGATGATAAATGTGTCTTTTTCCAGTACCAGAATGCTTTCATTTCCTTTGAAAAATTAAAAAAAAAAAACTAATAACTTTACAAAGAGACAGAGTTAACTTAGTAACCTAAATTATAATTAATAAGATTAATTTCAGTTAAAAGTTTCTATTTGAAAATATATATACACGCACATGCACGAACGCAATTCAAAGAGACATAAATTTAATTTAGAAAATCTAACGTTACTTCCTGAACCAAAGATTGTACTCTATGTTGGTAAGGTGAGACTGATAGAGGTAGTTAAAATAATAACTGTATAATTGAAATTAAAAAAAAAAAAAATGGGTACGATTTGACCATCTAGATTTTAACTTAAAAATTGTACAGTATTAAAATTGTAATTGAGAAAAAAAATTAAAATCCTTAGTAAAAAATGTTCGTTCTCAGTTGAACCCTTTCGCGAAATGACTTTTTTATTTTCAAACCTAAACAGTGTTTATAATATAATTGCTAAAAAAAGGTTTTGTAAAATAATGTGAATCCATTTAGGTTGCTGTCTAGACAGCAACTCGTATGAAATTTTTAATAACAGTGACAACTTAAAAAAACAGACAAATTATCAGAAATAAAATACAAATTCTAGAATTCTCAAGTAAGATCCTTTTTGTAAAGAAGTTTCCATTTCGTCTATATAACACATATGTTGGATTTTTGAAGATTAAAACTTAAAAAAATTGGTGTTTTAAGTACGGGACTTTTTTAACCCACTTGTTTTTTTGGGGATTAAAAGTTTATTTATTGAAATAATTATTTACTTCAATAAGTTGTTTCAATTTGCAATGTTATTCAACCTAGGTAAAAAAAGATTGTAGCTTATTGAAAAAGAAATATACGTACCTTGATTCCCCTTTGACCGATGTCTTTGAAAATCAGACCAAACCTGATATAAATATATATATATATATACTATTTAGAAACTTTGTTGAACATCCCCTTACTTCTAAATCGGACGGTCTTAAAATTTTAGAATTTTAAATTACTTAAATACTCTTTTACCGGCATAAGGGTCTTCTTTCCTACCACCACTATAGGAAAAAATAAAAACTGGTGAAAATTACTCCTCTTTTTTACCAACTTTTCAAAGAAAAGTACGGTATTACTTTCAGACACACGGTAGGTTGGGGGGTGGGGAGGTGAAAATGAATTTTCTTTACCTTTTGCGGTATGAGGAGTCACTTAAATCACTTAAATTTTGGTTTCCTTATAAATATTTAAATATAGGAACCTATGTATAAAAATTTAGTAACTTGAAAATCTCCAAAACTACTACTAAATTTCAATGAAATTGAAATAATAATAGTAGTATAGTTTTACTAGACCATATCACTGAAATTTATTTCAGCGTATCTAAATTTCAATGAAATGCTGTAATAGTGTATCTGAAGATGTGCATGCAAAAATTTTATGAAGATTGGTTAAGCCGTTCTTGAACTCAATTTAAGGTCGAAAAAACTTTGAGGTTATGTATAGGCTGTGTAGTGATGTATTTTCATACGCGATTATGAAATGAGCAACGGTGGTGAATGAGTTGAAAGTTGATGCTGTGTGTAGGGACTACTGGTTAATCGAACGTTTGTGTGCGTTTCACACAAAATCAGTGCGTTTCTGAGCGCGAAATAGGCGTCGGAATCAAAAAGTCGGTCTTGTGCAGAACTGCGCAAGACTTTTAATTTTTCCCAGTATTTAATATCATTAAAGTTCCAAAGAAAAGTTTTGAGCTATTTTTTAAAAGAATTTATTTTGAGCCAGTCCTGAGATATTAATCAAAATATAAGCCAACACAAGTACATATATCTGCTAGAAATTCTTATAAATTTTTTCTATTTTTTAGATTAAGAAGGTTTTAAAAAGCTGACGTTTGCAGAAACTTCGATATCAAAAATGTTGGCCGATCTTTAAACTTCTCCTTTGTAACTATGCTGCTGTTACAGCAATAAAGCTGCTCTCAATAAAATAAAATGTGACTCAATAAAATGTTATATTAAATATCCGATTTCTCTTCAATATACTGTACAGTTTTGATAAATGAAAAATAAAATAAAATTCCGATTATTAAATTTTATACGTGAAAACCGTGTATCTATCTCCTTCATTACGTGATTTAATCGGTGATACTGTACAGAATATGCGAAAAATAATGTTAAAAATGATAAAAAAATCAGTTAAAATCATACTTATTACTCAGTTTTAGAGTTAAAATATAATAAATTTTTACTTGAAACGTTATTTCATGTTCAATAAAAAAAGTTTTAAAAATCTTTCAGATTGGACAAGCAGCTCTTAATTATTATGAAAAAGCTGGTAAAAACAGACATAAAGACATACAATTATTTTTTAAAAATAATTTTTAAGTCTAAAAACACATTACACTACTAACTATAAAAAGCGTAATTATCAATACTAATACTTGTTCCATGAGCTTAATTAAATATGAAAAATTTTCTTCTTTTATTATAATTAAAAATTTTAATTGACGTTAAAATTAAAAATGTTACCAAACACATAATATTTGTCTTTTACAGAGAATACTATGAATAATTTTTGTTTGATAATGATATGTATCTTTTATAAAATAAATCATTTATTTTTATAAATAACAAGTATTAATATAAAAGTAAATTAATATTCCTTGTTATAAAAGTATTAAGAAAACCTGAAATTCGTTGTTATTATTTATTTATTCATAATTAAAGAAATTAAAATTGCTATTTAAAGTTTATTATATATATATATATATATATATAAACTTTGGTGTTTAAGAGCTTTATTTTAATTACAAGTGCCGTAACATTGCATCATACTTTAGTAAAAGATATTAACCGGTAATACGTTTAAAATGAACGCAGTTAAAATATTTTGCTTTAATACTAGTACGCCCTGTTCGTATTTCTGTGATTTATTGTCAAACTTTTTCCCCTCACAACCGTATTCTGCACAACTCCACTTGTATATATAACACTATATTATTTATAGTTGAGTTCCTGTAACTTGAAGAACACCGTAGAATATCATTTAGACTTATACTAAAACCTTTAAATGATCTTCAATAATACTTCGTTAATAAAAATGGCTTTTATTAGATTTATGAAGAAAACTACTACACTCATTTTCTTTTCATATATATATATATATATATATATATATATATATATTTTATATATATATATATATATATATATGGGAAGAAAATTTTCAATTTTTCTTTACTATATTAATATGAATAACTTTTGAGATGAATTAAACTGCTAAATGACAAAAATTTATAAAACACAAGTTATTTTGGGGCTTATATTTTCTAATGAATGTATATGTCTGCTTCTGTGTGTGTGTGTGTGTGTGTGTGTGTGTGTGTGTGTGTGTGTGTTTACGTATTGTGTATGTCTAGGGAATAACGACAGCATACAAAGTATGTTTATATTGCTGCTAACAATATGCATCTGTACCATTGCGATCTAGGAATTTCCCTGATCGTTGATTAATTTTAAGAGTTAATGCGTGCGCCTAGAAACCGAGTAATTATTTTTTAATTACATACAGGTATATATTAACAAAAGAATATAAAATAAAATAAAAATATATTAATATTATACATATACATATATATTTATTCAAAATAAACTTAATAAATTAATTTTATGAGAAAGATTAAAACAGTTTATGATATATATATATATATATATATATATATATATATATAATAATAATAATAATATAAGCTACCACGTAGCGCTCCGATCGACTTTCGATACACATTATTTGTGCATCATTTGAAATAAAATATCAGATCTTAATTATCTATATTTCTCATTTATTACCTTTTATCTACCTATTACCTATCTTATAATAATGAACACAAAAATAGTTAAATGGACTTTAGAATTCTAATGGTAACTAGTAGATTAACTTTTTAAATTTATTGCATTACACGTTATTATAATTTTAATTCTCAAGCGTTAACAAAGTCTGAAAATTTGCATACCTTCTAAATAAAAAGACTATAATTATTGAAGAATTAGCATTAAAAAATATAATTTGTCACATTCCGTGTAATAAAACAGACATATTATTTTAATTTGGCACTATCAATCAACATTATTTTTGATCTTGTTAATATTCCGATTATGACAAAAACTAGAATAAATTTTTATATAAATTTTATAATTTACAATGACTGTTTACGTTAACATTTGGTAGGTCATGTACAGAGTGGAATAAAGCCCAATAACTGTTAACAGACATCCAAATTAAAATAGTGTACGTGTGTTAATATTACAAAAAGAAATAAAAAAGGTTCCCAACTTACGAACATAAATTGATAATAATTAGTCTTAGATTCAATTGGTGGAGATTTATTTTTCCTTAATTTATTGTTCATAAACTTGTGGAGATAAGATACTAATTGCAAATATGGTACATCTGGATTATAATTTGGGTTTATTTTATATATTGTCATAATGTTCACTATGTTGACTAAAAGTGATTACCCTATATTGTTTTTCTGCAAAGCCTGATCCCAAAGAACCTGAGATAGTTAAAAAAATACCAGAATTTCATAGTGCGAGTATAAATATACTCGTAATATGATTGATAATTATATTATTACATAGGATTTTAAGCGAATGGGTAGAAATGAAAGTTAGATAAACAGAGAATGAAACAAACGTTAAAAATGAGAATTTGTTAAAATAATATGATTTAATAGGGGAACTAAATAATTGTTTTTTTAATTTAACGTACCGTGAAGTACTAAATTGCATTGGAAAAACCTTTGATTATTAGAAGGGTATAATTTTAGTTTGAAAACTAGAAGAATTTACTAGTCGACCAATTCATTAATAATTTCTACATAAGTAAATAAATGTATCTGTTAGTTAACTTATACAAATTCAAATTCGTTTAAAATTAATTCCTTTCTGGACATGAATGTTTCCGGGAATATCTGTACAGGATGGGCAGAAACAATACAAGTCGCTGTCATGATTGCGGCGGGCTGGATACAGCAAAGCATGTGGTGTTATTTGTAATAGATGGCACGGCTTAAGAGTAGTGCTCGAGGATCAGGGTGTGGAGGGGGCCAACGATATAATCCAGGTGATGCTGAGCGATAGCGACAAATGGGAATGTGTCTCGACTACGATCGCAACAATGATAGGAGAGAAGGCCAGTGAGGTGAGGCGACGACAGGCTGAGGAGATGCCGATCGATACACACATGGAGTTCGATGACGGGTGATTAAGGGGGAATTAAAACTTCTGGTGGTGGGCGGCGGGAGCTCCTCGGATTCGTTCGTCGATCGCCCCTGGGGACGCCTTCCGGTCATCTAGATTCGGAGAGTAGAGTGCCCGGGTGATCATGCAGGGGCTGGGTACATACCATATGGTTTAGATCCGGCTCCTGCATGATAAGAGGAAGGTATTTTAGCGGGTGGGAACCCCGAACTGACGTCAGTGCGGGCGTGACGGCGGCTGGCAGAGCATTTTCCTCCCCTATGGAGAAAAAGAAAAAATCATTTAAAATGATCTATTCATAACAAATTATATATAATTTCACTAACTGTATTTAAATTTAAGGATACTTTGGTTAATAAATAAATATTCCAGTAGTCTCATTCAATTAACTCAAAAAACCGTTCCCTTAAAATAAAATACTCTTTCTTTTAACGAGCATAAAAAACCATCACGGTATGTAAACACGTTGCATCGTATCGTTTAGTTTAATATGTAAATGACCATAACACTTAACAAAGTTATAGTCTAATAAATATTTCCATTCCATCTGTAATACAGTAATGCAATATCTTCCACATTTTTCCATGTTTAGCGATACTTAACCATTCAATGTGGCAAATATATTCTAGTATTTTTTTTATTTATTCTAACATTAAAAAAAAAACAAGGTTTTAGGTAATAATTAAAACATAATTGGTTTTTTTAATAAATAATATAAAATAATCTACTATTTTTACGTTTCAGAAAGAATATCCAGCTATCCAGCAAATTCTTTCGTCTAAATACAAATAAATTAATAAAAATTAATGTAAGAGAACTTCTTTTTAATTAAAATATTTTTATGCAATAACATCATCAACCTAATTTTCTCCAGACACTTGCTTTATAATTACGTTACTTTAGAAAAAAGTTGCCATTCAGCAATTTGTTTACACCATTTTCAGTATTTTCTATTAAAAACCGCAAAATATGTTTTTAAAATTATTTACATTTGAATCTATAAATTTGTGATTTAAGCTGGATGCATTTTTGGTCTCGAACCTTATATCTCACAATACCAATCAATAATCCCATTTTTTCAATTTCTATTCTATGGAACTGAAGAGAGGATAAGCGACTTCCTTCAAATTGCATAATTCTTGATATTTGTATTTATTATTAATAATCAGCTGTAAAATTTCTTATTGCGTGTTTAACCATATATTTTTAAACTAAATTTTAATAATATTGTATGTATATAATATAAAAAAATAATTCGGCTAACACTAGATAGCAATGGTAATTCAAATCAATAAAATAAATTTGTATTTATCTCGGTTTACAAAAAATTAAGAACCGAATATATTGGCGAAGAAATATTAAAAATAATTATGTTAAGCATGGCTGGTTGGTGTAAATATATAATTATAATTAATATACAAAAAAAACCGCTTACCAACAAGTGAGATTGACGCGTTCAAGCGCTTTCGGAATTAGTTCCCATCCTCAGGAACACACATTATTTGCCATATTTGTAACAATAATTAAAATTTCACATTTTAATTGTACGAAAGTTGTGATATGTTAAGTTGTGGTATTTCTAGACCGTATTCAGCACTAATATTAGCCACTCTTGTAAACTATCCTGCAGCCCAGACAGTGTCTCAGAAATAAGCACAGCATATCATATATTCGATACTTATGAGCCTCCAATCTTGATGTCATTATTTTCAATTTCTCTTTTGAAATTGACCTCTGAGTACATATTAAAGAATGCCAGGGACAGGATGCAGCTCTTCTTGATAGATCCCTCCTCCGATTCAACACCTTCAAAATGCCATTTGGTTACAATACAGGCAATACACGAAATTTCTTATTCGAGGACTGATATCGTACCCTCATGTTTCATGCAGTTAAAAACCTTCTTACAATCGGAAAAGCAGAGATAAAGCTTACGACTTATATCTCTACATCTTTGAGCAAGCACATTGATGGCACATAAGGCTTCACATCATCCATAAGCACACTTGAAACTAAACTGCTGGGAACCAGAGTCTACGCAATTCTCATACACTCTTCGATGAATTATTTTATGGAGAACTTTTAATATATATGACTAATGGTTCTGTAGTCACCACACTCCACTGCATTATTCTTTGACGTCGCCCATTCAATAAAAATTGATTTCAGCCAATCCGCTGGAATTTCCCCGGACTGTAATATCGAGTCAGAAACGCAATCGATAATTGATCGTTCTTCAGTAGTTTTAATAATTCACCAAGAATTATATCAGGCCCGGCAGCTTTACCGTTTTTCATAATGTTAGTTGCGTATATATCACTTCTTCTTTTTTTTTTTATTTCAACTTCATCTTGACTTGCATCCAGACAAGCATCATCTTGACCTTGACATTTTTCAGCACACGCAACTGTGCAGGCCTTGCATCGTCAAATAATTCATCTATGTACTCTTTTCATCCAGCAAATTTGTCATTCTTCTTCAGTATCATATTACCGTGTTTGTTTATCAAGTTGCCTGGTGCCACTTTATGGTAAAAATTAGTAAACTCTTTCAATTTCGTACGGTCACTGAAAGAATCGTGTTTAATTTGCAGCTCTTCGATTTCTTGACACTTAATCTTCAGCCATTCATTTATGACTTAACTGATCTTACTACAAATAATACTATTCAGTAACAGTCCATCACCTTTTCTCATCTTCTGTCATTTGTAAGTCCTAGTATTTCAGCGGTCATCCGTGCAATTTTTTTACTACGCCGCAAGGTGCCTAACAATTCATTGTGAATTGTAGACTTCCATTTTACCCAGACGACGTTTGGGTCTGCTATAGACTACAGTCCACAATTACTTTTTTCATTTCAGCAGTAGCATGCATTCGAGTGTCCGATTCCGGCAGCTTGCGAACATCGACTCGTTGCGGTGATGGTGGTTCGTTCATCCGTCGAAAACACAGATTTAACGTAATAACAACCGGGTTGTGATCAGAATTCATATCAGCACCAGAGAATATTGGCGCGCATTATATATCTTTCTTGATTTTTTGTGAAGAAGGACAAAATCGATCCGATTACGAGCCGATTATTATGTACCTATAATATGTTCTTATTTCTAAACAATAAATAAAAATATTCTTTTAATATCTATTTTACTGCGAAAGAGATACTCATTGGAGATCTTTCTCCCAACTCTTCTCTCGTGTATCTAAATGTGTAATCTCAAAAATTTTTAAGAGATTCATTTTCTTGTAGTGAGTAGTTTTTTGAATTACAACTGTTTATTTTGCGGACTTCACAAATGTCTTCTTCAATTTTTATGTCTAGTGAATAATTTTTTAGAAACGTACCGTAGAAATTCTTGTGATAGTAGAAGCAGTTTAGATTACAACTCTTGCTGACTGTGGATGTTTGAACAGCTTGTTGATTCTGAAAACTGAACTCCGACAAAGTCCAAACTAATTTGAGAACAGTTTTGCATATAAGAATTTTATTACAATCCAATAGAATTGTAGAAATATATTCGTTCCTGTCTTGTCCACGAGTGACTTTTCCGAGGCAGTCTTCTCTGTAGATATATTTTGAGGTAGTTAGCTGAATGTTATATGGGACTTGAACATTGCCAAGATATACCAGTAACATGCTTCTTTGCGATACATAAAAGTGTCATGAAAACCTTTACTTTTATTGGATTTATTCGTAATTTCTTTTTTCATATTTGAATGAAGTTCAAATTATTATTATATTTTTTAAATTATAAAGTCATATTTGAGCAGGCATTTATAATTTTAATAACATTATCTGAAAATTTTGTTATTTTTTTAGATTTTGTCAAAAGTGTAGCTATGTAAAGAATTAGTACCAAAAAGCTTTCTTGAGGTACGCCGGCATATTTTAAGTACAGTTATTTGATCTTACTGAGATTTTACAATGAATATGTTGTAACAGGTAAGTTTTAAAAATTCTTAAGAACTCATGAGGTATTTTTAGTTTTATTACATAGAATACATTTTAGTAAAAGTAGAAGAATAGGCTTACAGTATATGTTCTACAGTTATTTTTTGTATGAATTATTTTTAGTAATGTTGATCTGGAGTACTTTTAAGATAATAAGTATACTAAAAAGGACTAGGTCATTATATACGTATATTTCGAAGTAGGGAAGAGGCACATTGCAAACTACATGAAAATGATGTTAAAGTTCAGTAACATTGTTGCACGCAGGCAAAGCTGCCAGAATGGCAACAATCTGAGAATATGAAAATGATTCCTATTCGAATAGCAAACGTTAAAATTGTGTAATAATGAATATCAGAACCACATGGAGTAATGAATGAGTGGAGAAGATTAAACACGAAGCTAAATGCAATTAAAATTAAAACATACTATTTATGTTATACATAAAAATAAAATAAAATATAATACTTATGTTTTTATTACCATTATTAAAACTTTACATACTATAATTCACTGTTAAAAGAGGTTAAAATATTAATTAAATACTACTTCTTATACTAGGCAATAAATTAATTTAATAAGTAGCATAACCCTTATTTTAAAGCTTCATTGAACAACATTAAATGCAAAATCGTAGTTAAAAAAAGGTCAGGATACAACAATGGATTACGGATAATCGAATGCATATTATTAAGCGTAATATGGATTTAATTTTACTACTAAATTTAGAATTATAATAAGAAAAAAAATTTGCACCAATACTCCTATAAAAGAAGTAGAATCAAATATTAATATGTTAAGTATTGTATTATGAATTTTAATAATTTATTTCTGAATGAATAACTGGTATTTTCGCTAAATTTAATGTGCATTCTATAGCGATGAGAGAATGAGTTTCCAGAGATTAAGCAGGAATAATCTAACTTTCATTACTTCATTCATTCAATAACCTTTTATACATGACAAACCTTTTATATATATAAGTGAAAACAAATTTTAAAAATATAAGCAACTAATAAATCGATTTTAATATTTATATAAAAATAAATTTATAATAAGAAATCCTATAATTTTTATAATCGAGATTATAAAGTATATAATCGAGGATCAGAGTATCCCGGTCAGGGGATATTAATAATTGAACATTTTAAAAGTTGATTCGGCTCAATTTCCAGTTTGGGATTAATATAATTAAATCGTAATATTTTATTACTTAATCATGGAATAAAGTAGTATTCTTCATTCCTTACAAAAAAAAAGAGAAAAAAAAACAATAAGATTGAATAATTTTAGAATTAACTCTTACTTATCTACTTGTGCACCTCCCCTTTTTATTGCAATCGACTGAACCAAAAGTGTACATAAAATAACTTTATGTACTTTAAAAAATGCGTATATTTAGTAGATTTGGCGATATTATATAATGGCGATAATATTAATTTAAAATTATAATCTAGAATTGTATTATTTTTGGATTTTCTAATTTTAATTTCTGTTTAATTTTATTTAATTATTCTGAAATTTTTGTTTAATTTTATCTACATTAAAGTTAACTACGAGTGACTGAAAAATAGACACTCACAAGAACAACTTATAAACTGAGTCATACATGAATTGTAAGTTTTAACGTAATTATGTAGGAGGCTTTAACATATGCAAAGATCTTTTATCACAAAAGTGCCATTTTTGAGTTGTGACAGTTTTAGGTGTGCGATATACGAATTCATTAATAATCAAAAGTATGCGTCAAGTTATATATTTGGAGAAAAATTTATGATTTTATTTATTTATAAAAATCTTTTTTTTATTATTTTTTTTATAAAAAAAAAAAAAAAAACACGTAAGTTTACGTAAGTTTTACTAACGCAAAAGTTTTACGTAAGTCTTTCATTTCAGTTAAAAATAAACAATTTATAGAGAAAATTGCACACTCGGGTAGTCTAGTGGTAAACTTGTCACAAAATCTCTTGTTTAACAGCTGATTTTTGAAGTCGAAGCTGAGGTTCGAATCCTAGTAAAATTTGATTGCTTTTATACTGATTTGAACATTAGACAGTGAATATCTGAATTTGGTGGTTGACGTTCAATTAATCACACAACTCAGGAATGATTGGCCTGAGTCCATAAAAGATTACACCTCTTTACATGCCATGCATATCATCCTCATCTTATTGGGTCATGGGAGGTTGTTTATCAGTAGTTTAATTGATTGAAGTGTAAATGTATGGCATTCGGAATGCCATTTCAACCATTACACAAGAAATGTTTCAACGAACATGGCAAGAAATCGCTTATCGGCTGGATATTCTTCGTGTGACTGGTGGGGCACATGGACAAGTAATGTTATTTAATATGATTTATTATAATTTGATAAGACAGGCTTTAATTTAATTTCTTTCATGTCGATATGTGTAATATTTTGGGAGATATAGTTAAATAAAAATTGGGTACTCAAATGGGACACTATTTAATTTTCTTTTGTTCAAATTTATCAAATAAAACATAAATAATAAATATGTAGAAGAAAGTAATATTTGTTAATTGTATTTATTTGTTAGTTGTATAGGTTAATTGTATTTTCGTACTCTCCATATCTCAAATCGTAAAGAAAATTTAAATTCACCCCCAGTCCCACCGTGCGACCGAAAAAAGCCTTACTTTTCTTCCAAAAAAAAACGGTAAAAAAACCATAATAATCTAAAATCTAGTTAATGTGATTTGCATTTTTTATTTTAATAACTTAATAATAAATTTATTTAAAAATAAAACATCAAAATATATGAAACTGTTAGAATTGAAAAAATAAAATTATCACTTGACTTTCTATAATTAATTAATTAGAAGCTTTTTAAGAGTTGAAAAAAAAATTAAATTATGAAGTAGATAATTTGAATTGCAAATGTCAGTAGAAGTTTTTTTTCTTTCATCAAAATCCTATTAAAACAATATAATAGGTACTACGATTGTTATAAGACTCCAGATATAAGAAAATCCAGGAGGAGCATTGTTATACTGAATTTCTTTAATCACATTCGGGAGTTAAAAAAGCTCTAAAAACGTACTATCCATCATGGAAATATAAATTTAAATAATTTACTTTTTCACTATATATATCAGGTTTTAAAATCTGGAATCTGCAGTAAATAGCTGTTTTTTTCTTTTTCTAATAATAAAATGATTTTAATAGCCAGATTTTCTTTTTAGATGGAAATAAACATATAAAGAATTATTTACGTAATACGACCACGCTAAACAATAAATTTATCTCCATACCAGGTTATTTTTCCAGTTTAAAGTGGAATAAAATAGAAACATACTTATCTACTAGCACTGTTTATTAATAGTTTCATAATTAAAAATTGAAACACTATTAATTTTAATAGAATTGAATTATCCTCCTATCCAGTTGTATGAGCAGTTAAGTTTAAAAAAAAATATTATTCCCAAGGATTGGTTGATTTTATGCATTTATTCTTCTTCAGTCTTACATTCTGAAATTAGTTTTTTCTTTTTATAACGACACAGCAATTTTACACTCTGTTCATAAATAAAATAAGTAAATACGATGTATTTGAATTAACATTAAGTTGCCACAGACCCAGCGGCTTGTGACAATGGAAGAGCACTCCGTACGACTAGACCATAAAGTCACCTAATTGAAGCGGTAAGGCAAACCAAGAATATTGTTCCTCAGCAATCTTGAAAAATCACTGATCGTGTAATCTAACTGACCGCCAAATAATTCGTGTGCCGATACAAACTATTTCGATACCGTAGGCTGAGCAGAGAGATTTCTTGCCGAACGTTTGCAACTTAAGATCATTATATATAAGGCTATTACTTATGTATCAGGGTATGTTGAGCATTTTCCGCAGTGTTTTTGTTTGGAAGCATTCAAGTATGTCAATACTGGAGTTGCACGCTGTACCCCACAATTAAATCACGTAAGTCCAAACAGGCTTCAAAACGGATTTATAAGTCAATAATTTAAATTCTGCTTAAAGCCGAATCTATGTCCTATCAGCCAGTACATGTGTTTAAACTTGAGATCCAACTATTTCCGCTTAGAAGTGATATGTTTCGCCCAAGTAAATCGTCGATTAAAATAAAAACCCAAATATTTACAGTTTTGAAATCTCAGACCGGAACATTGAAGATAGAAATAAGAGGACAGTTCCTTTCGAACGGTGAACGTGACGTGCTTTGATTTTGTTTCGTTAATTTTTATTTTTCAAAACGTAAGCCACGATTCGAGGAGAGTGATATGATCTTGAATAAAACGAGACGCGGTAGTCAGCAAGAAATTCAGTCGTCAGCAAACGTTACAATTGTAGTATCTGCCGTAATTGGAAAGTCAGCCGTAAACAGAACGTACAAGATGGGTTCGAGAACGCTTCCTTGAGGTATCCCTGATTGTATAACGAAAAAATCCGTCAAAATCTATTCACGTTTTACTTGAAAGCATCTGTATTCTAGGTAAGATTTTAGTACCACATAGAAAATATGCGGTAAAACCTTTTTCACTTTATAGAGCAACCCCACATGCCAAACCTAGTCAAAACGCTGACTGACATCGAGGAAAACCGCCGAAAAGTACTGCTTCTCGTCTAGAGCATGATTTATAATGTTTAAAATCCTGTTTTTCTGCTCCACAGGAGGATGTTGCTTCCTAAATCCAGATTGGTGAGCCGGAATGTGATCGTTCACGAACTGCTTCAGTCTTTTGAAAAAGAGCTTATCAAAGACCTTAGAGAGCACAGGAAGCAGGCTGATAGGCCTATAAGATGTTAAATTTGTGGGGTCTTTACCGGATTTTGCTATAACAATTAACTGTGAAATTTTCCACGGACCAGGAAAATGACCAATTCGAATAATAGCATTGAAAATAAAAGTAACCAAACGTATCCCATGCCAAGGTAGTGCCTGGAAAACCCGACCGGTGACCAATCATACCTCGGCGCCTTCGCTGGATGTATTCCATCTTTAATGAATGAAGAGACCTCGTGTATTGTAAAGCGCGTAATCGGCATGGACATTTGGAAAGGAGAAGCCGAATAATCGGAGATTTCTCTGATCTCCTCCCGATCTGTTTCGACATCATTGGGCTGGAATAAGTCGGAAAAATTTTGAAAAAATAAGGTCGCCTTCTTCTGAAAATTTCTCACCCACGTTCTTTCAATGTGTCGGAGAGGTGGAATAAACTGCAGGGGTCTCTTGAACGACTTCGCAGATTTCCATCAACTGTACTCAGCAACCTGCCTTAGTGTTTTGGTTATCAGATCTTTTTTTCTAAGGCCTTTCATTTTTTTTGCAACTTTTACTTTCTATAATTTTTTTCATATCACTTTTTATAATTTTCTATTCTGTTTACACTTAATATTTATTTGTAGAATGATCTCCGCTGATCTCCAAGGATGAAGCTATAACTTTGTCTATTTAATGGAGGTAAGTCATTTTTTACATGCTACTAAATTCATAATTATGAATCAGTAATTGTCGTTGAGCATCAGGTTGTTGTTCCTGTATAAATAAATATATTGATGAAAAATTCAAATCGCTTATTGTTTATTTTCTTAAATTTTAATCAAAAAATAACTTTTTTATGATTTACAAATTTGGTTCATTTAATACTTCCTTTTTCACCAGTGTTCGTAAAAACATTTTATACTTGTTGCAATTAAATATTATTTTTTTCCATATTTTTCTAATGTAGAGGATCCAGAAGGAGCATTTAGTTATAGTGAATTTCTTTAATCACATTCGGAAGTATAAAAAGGTCTAAAAACGAACTATCCAATATCGCACAATCAATTTTTTATTCCCTATGAATTCCCATTTTTTTTTTTAACCAAATTAAAGTGGTTCGGACCACTTCGATAATCTTAATTCAACTATTCTTTTCAAAAGTCAAAATGTTTTGGAAACAAACGATGATATTTCTATACTTATTTCAACTTAAATGAAAGGGCTGCTTTGTTAATTTTCAATTTAGTACTCCTTCTCTAATTTTATAAATAAAATTGATGGAAGACTTTGTTACTTTTAATTAAAAGAGACTAGCTTCGACAAAGTTGAGCTTTCTGTATAGTTTGACTTGCAAAGTATTGATAAATTATAATTTGAATATAGAGTATTTAAATCTCCTAATATGAATTACTCGCGTTTTTAATTGATTTACTCAATTAAATTTTTGTAATAATATTTTTATTCTTTTTTTCTAAACAAAGATGATCCGAGAGACCTGACCCACTTTGTTAGTTAAGTAATTTACTAAGATTTTAAAGTTTAAAGCTGATAAAACTAATGATCTAGATGTCTTGATTAATTTTTTAATCAAAAGCAGCCTAGACTCCTTAAGTTTCAGTTGTTTTTTAATTTCCAGAAGTAAAAATCTTTGAAAACGAGTAGTTATTGTACTTTAATTTAGTTTTTAAGTGAAAGAGCTTAGAAAACTTGACAACTTTCAATCTTTACTCTTCCAAAAAAACAAAACAATTTTAAGAAAAAAAAAATTATTTGTGTTCAAAGAGAATTCGACATTTTTAATTGAAAGTGTCTTGATGGGAGGAGGAAGAAGGACGGTTCTGACACAGTAAGATTTACATTTTTGGAATATTTAAAAATGCAAGTTGACTATTAGTGTGACTATTTATTTATGATAGTATATGTGTAATTATGTAATATTTGTTAGACTGGAAGGAAATAATAAAAAAATCCTATTTTATTTTAAAAGAATGTTCTAATTTGTAATCCAAAAAGTTAATTAATGAAAGAAAAAAAACAAACACGCAATGTTCAGAAAATATGGTAATCAATTCGAAAATTGATTCAAGTTGTAAAATAACCTGTTTCAGAATTATATGACAGATTTATACCATTGATTTCTAGTGACATTATGTCTGCTTACTGAATAAGACAACCCGATTTTGAGCACTTGAAGTATTCCAATAGAAATCGCCGGCAGGTCCTCGAACTGACGTATACTGAGTGAACAAGAGTGGGTTCTCTACGTTCACAAGTGCCCCCACCATAGCAGCACTTGTCACATAGCAACCTCTACCGCCCTTTCTACTACTACAGTTCCAAACACACTACAGACTACACTCACTATTCCACTTGAATCGAGCATCTCAACCCTCAGCCTTATACTCCCTTCTCAAACCCCTTATTGTCCGTTTGTTCTCATGCCTAGGTCACGTTCCTTACTACCACTCGCTCTTCTCCTTCTACTTCCTACTATCTTCTGTAGTAGATACTCCTTCCATTCACCAAGACGGCTGTAACTAACCTGGGAAGTGAAGAACACTATGAATGCAATAACTAAGAACAGAACTCGTCGTGTTAAAATTAGTTACAAGCAAAGGAAGTGTTCAACAAATAATATCCATGTATTATAATTAAATTACTGTAATAATATAACACAAAACCTAAATATGATTTAAGTTTATTACAGAAAAGTTTTATAAGAATTGGTTATTCGTAAACAATTAACCGCTCAATGGTCATCCGGAACCATCGTAAGGTATTACTTCGGAGGATGAATGAGGATGATCTGTACGAATGAAATGAAGTGTAGTCTTGTACAGTCTCAAGTCGGCCATTCCTGATATGTGTGGTTAATTGAAACCCAACTACTAAATAACAACGGTATTCACGATTTAGTAATCTAGTCCCGCTCAATACTGAGTATAAAAAAACCGTGTTATTTATTTTAGTTATTACAGACTAACTTTTCAATTACAGTCCCCTATAAATTATGATTGGTTTTTAATTTAAAAAAAAACAAGCCTCTCCTGGATTCGAACCCAGAACCCTTCCTTATAAAACAGAATAAAACGCTATCTCGTTATATAACAGAGTCGTACGAGATGAGAAAAAAAGGATAAATAAAGAAAACCTTTTTTATTTTTATTGTTATACAAATTTTTCATGTTGAATCATAAATACCAAGAAGAATTCTGGAATAATGTAGGTTAAAAGAAATTATACATTATCTATAAGGAATTAAAGATAGAAGTCAAAGGATATAATAAAAAATCCTTTGAAAGGTTATTTACAGTGGTTAACATTGCTTCTTTTCGTATATTAACTAACTAGAAAATTTTAACCAAGCCTACTAGACCACTATTTCTATTACTGAAAATTTATCGTTTAAGAAATCCCCAATTGTTTTATGATTAACAATAAGAAACAATAAATTTTCAAACGAGAAATACTTTAAATATTCGATGCATCTTTTAATGCAAAAGTTTTATAATTAGTGTATTAGTAAACCTTCCAAGGAAAATCTGGTTGAACGATTTATCGCTCAGTTGAGTATTTCCACAACCACAAAACTATGTACAAAGTTATTCCTTTTGTTACGTTAAACTTCGTAATACTCTTTTAAGTAGGTATTTAATTTTTGTTGGATAAAAGGTTGTTAAAATAATATTTAGTTAGTGAATCAAATTTTTTGATCAGAAATTCCTAAGCCTAAAGCCGCTGATGTCCTGAACTGATTTGGAAAAAATGGTCATCCATTGCCTGGAGGAAGTTTTGGATGCAGGTTTCCACTCATGATCGGTTTTCTATTGTGAATCTACGTTTCTCCCTACTCTCCTATTTTCCGTATCCTTAATTCTTTTCTGTTTTGGGTTTTGCAAACATAAGTTAGTTACAGCTAGATCCATGTTGAGCACAGCAGGATGAAAAGTCGTAGTGTCCTTGGTATGATATGATGGAAGGTTGTCTATGAATCGATTCGGAAATACTATTTTCCGCACGGTGCTGCAAAATAGGACGAATGGTTGTACAATTTATTGGATAAGGCGGATAAAAATGAATTAACGGGTGGGTCTGATAGTTCTACAGAATAAAATACAATATTAATGTTATTACTCTATAAAAAGAAATTTACATTTCCGATAATACTGGAATAAAATCCATTAAAAAAAAAATCATCTTTGTTTCAACTTAAACTAGAGATCTATTATGTCATCAATTAACTTATTGGTGAAGATTTTAACCATATTTATCTCTTATTTACTAACAATTTATATAATTTTCATTCTGCACCACTATATTGAATCAGTTTTAAATGTTATAATGGAAAAAATTGAATTTGAGTTTTTTTGATGATTTACTCAATTTCATTAAAAAATTATAAAATATTTTACGCAAAAGTAAAAAAAAATATATAGTGTATCACAAAGGTCTCCCTGAACTTTCATAACCTATTCTATTTATAAAAATGATAGAAAAAGTGCATGTAAACATTTGCTCAAAAATGCTTCATTTGCGAGTTACGGCTAATGAAAAGTTTCGCTCGAATTTCAGCTACCACGATGAAATGAGGTCGTACTGAAACTTTTAGAATGAAAATTAAGAAGCAGAATTGATGATTTCTTATGGTTTTTGAACTGAAGAATCGAATACAATAGGTCATAAAACTGTATCTGCAGTAATATTTGAGAAATCTGGGGTAAAATCCAACAAATTGGGGGTAGAAAACCTCTTTTTTATTTTTGACGTATAATAACTTTGTTAAATTGGTAATAAACACAATATTTTTTTATAAAACTTGTAGAGAATTTAATTCTGAACAAAATTCTATAAGATAGGTTGAATGAAAAAAAGAAAAGTTAAAAAAATTCGAATTTTATTGTACAATTGAAAAATAGTTTTCGATGTGAATACATCTTCAGTCCAACTAGTATTAATTAAAACTCAACTGCCAACCTCCATAGTTGATTGGGTAATGTCTCGGCATTTCGTGTGGAGTTTCCCGGATTCAAATCCCGGCATGGAATTTTTTCCTACGCTACCAATTCCCACCGGTATAATGACCATAGCTGTTGATGCCCACTCTTTCTTAAAAAAAAAAACAATTTTTTTTTTTATTTTAAGTTGTGGGTGCACAACTAGAAGTTAGTTGTGCACCCACCTCCCTTTTGAATTGTAATTGACTGAATCAAAAGTATCCAAAAAAGATCGACCTCAAAAAAATAGGATTTTGGACTTATCTTTTGCAGATAAGCTTCTTATCTGCAGTAAGAAGCCTTCATTGAAAGTTTATCAACGATATTCATAAGTGGAACTTATTTTCATTGGTTCTAGAGTTATAAACAATTGAAATTTAATTTACTGAAATATTTGGATCTTAAAGGGGAAGGCACATCGGTTAGAATCAGAATTCACCTTTTTTTAACTTTTTTATTTTAATTTAAATATATTGATTTATTAATAATTATTTACCTTTGATTGTAAAATATTTTTTACGATAAATACCGATTCAATAATAACAATAAAAAAAATATATATGAAAATATATCAGAAGTTATTAATGAAATAAAATTTCATGTACATTTTAATTTAAAAAAAATCCCTTTCGGTACGCCGGAAGGCGGAGGTAGATTTCACCTGTGGTAAGTAGGATATAAAAAAATGTTTAGAAGACTAACCACCACGTTAAACCGATTCGATACTGTGTCTATTAAAAGAGGTATGATTTTTTGTCTTTCAAACCCCAATTTTTCTACCTCCTGGGCCAATGTTTGGTGATATCAAAAAACTTTACTCAGGTAAGTTTTAGGTCCTTATCCAAAGAATAGTAGGAACTTTAACCGAATTCGGTATTTTACTTAATAAGAAAGTAATAGCGATATTTTGTTTCTTCGATAAAGCCCTCCTCGTAGCTTCTCCATTGTTCGATTTTGCCCATTAACGAACTCGGGCGAGATTTTGTGTCGTTATACTTTATGTATTACTGTATCAATCACTATCACTAGATACCTCTAAAAATTGTGAGAAAATAATTTTAAAAAAAATAAAAATAAATACCGATTATACAAAAATAATTGTACTAAAAAGTTGCAAATGGTTATGTTTTTGTTTGTTAACTGAAGTCAAAGTGTTTACAACAAATAATTATTTTTCGGGTCGGTACCAGCCAAGAAAAGTTAATAAAAAACCCTATGATCTTTATAATACAAATCCTACTTGAAACAATGCCAAATATGTAATAGAAATTTCACTACAATAAAATACAAAAATTATATATAACAATAAAAAACAACATACAAAAACTGATATAAAAATATTTTATAGATGCTTAGGTACATATATTATCACCAAGTATACATGCCTAAGCAAACTCAAGATGATGAACATACGTCAAGAGATGCTCTCTTTTATATGCTCTTCAGATAATATTTTACATGTGGGAATCTCGTTTAGCCGCCTAGCGGTTGGTTGAGGTAATAACTTTACGTTTAACTTGTGTTGGCTGGCACTGATTTCATGGATGGCTTTTACTTTAGTTAATAAGTAAAAATTAACTATTTACAACTTTTTGTACTATTATTTTTTGAATTCGGTTTTTAATTATGTTTCTTTAGATTATTTTATTTTGTTCAGATTGCTATTGTATCATTAGTGAATACGAAATTTTATTTCTAAATTACTGTATATATTTATTTTATTTATATATTTTTAGACGTTTATTTTGAATAACAGTAACAAAACACGTTTGGTTTAAACTTATAATTATTAACGCACTTGATGCTTTAATGAAATTTTATTATTTCCTTTAATTATTTATGTTTACTAGTTTATGTTGCTTGAAAAAAAAAAACATAAATTAAAGCTATTGTGGGGGATACGTCCACTCCGAACTGCTAATACACACTTGTTACGTAATTCATTTGACAGGCGAGCCCCTACGTGTGAGCTCCTACTTGTGTAAGTGTTAATGTATTTCACCAAATAAGTGTAAGTTATGTACCCTGCTCACCCGTCTACGCGAGCATATGTTTAGTGTAATTTTAATTCAGGATTTAGTGAAACGTGTTAATCTACTTGTAAAAAATGCAGAACAAAAAAAATTTGGAGAGCGACTACGTACCTTTTTTTCTTTCCTTCTCTTCCCTATCGAAAGAAAAAATAAAATAAAAAACAAGAAAATACCTATACGTGCACTTCGTAAAAATATCATATTTTAAAGCGTAAAAAATCCCCTGCCCCTCATAACTTGAGCCTAACTTGTTTGCGTTGTGTTTTTGGCATAATAACAGGATAGGAGGGGAGGAACTGTCTTTAAAATCAACTTAAAATTCATTCCAAAGACAAAAGCAGTTGTACGTAAGACGTCTACACCTCCTATTACAGAAATGAGAATATAATAAAAACGTTTCTGTTGTAACAAAATTAATGTATTTATATTTACTTTTTAATTGTTGAGAACATTTTAAATTATTTTATTTCGTCGAGTTATAGAATTTCATAATTATCAGTTCTGCATGACCCTTCACAAACCAAAATCAGTATTAACTTATTAATGATTTTTTAAAAAGTTTTATATATATATATATATATATACATGCACTGCATACGTTTGTGTGTAATCGCCTACACCCCTTCGCGCACACGCACGCGCAAAAACACAAACATACACACATATTTAGTTAAGAATAAAAATAATGTTTTTCTACGATTTGGATTACAAAAAATTCACACAAGTGCTTTGCCCAAACATGGTTATTTGATTTACTGACATAATTCCCGAAACATTCGGTCGCCCTTCAGGCGAGCAAAAACGGCTGAAGATAAATTAATGAAAAATTGTACAAAAGTTCTTCTTTACGGTGTAAGTGCCTACTTAGAAAGGATTTTTTTAAAATTCCATGTCAAGAGGATTAAAATGGAGTAAAAATGAAATTTACTATTTTTACTTCCTTGTACGAAGTAAAGAGAGTATTATGATCGCGAAAAACTTCGGTTTTCCGATTTTAATGGAAATATGCTTTCTGACTATCGATGAATCCATTTTGATTAGTTTCGGCGTGATGTCTGTACGTATGTATGAATGTATTGTACGTACGTATATATCTCGCATAACTCAAAAACGATTAGCCGTAGGATGTTTTCTTACTGTCAATGTGGATTTCGCAAAGGCAGGTCTGCCTTGGATGCGTGCCGATGTTTGCAAGATGGCGAGGAGGGTGGTGAGAAGCCCTGGAAGAAGGATGTGCGTCCTAGTAACGCTAGACGTCAAGAACGCATTTAATTGCATAACCTATACTACTATAATTGATTCATTGGAGAGATACGGAATTTTGCGGTATTTACAGGAGATGGTGCGCTCGTATCTTGTTGGATGCAGATTGGAGTGCCGTGAACAAGATAGGTTGGTGGAAAGGACAATAGACAGGTGGGTCTCCTAGGGGTTGGACCTTGAACCGTCCCTCTGGAACCTTTCCTATAACGGGGTATTTCGGGTGGCTCTACCACGAGAGGTTAAAATAATGGGCTACGCTGACGACTTGGCTCTGGTCGTGAAGCGGGAACACGACGTGAGGCCACGGAAAAGATTGCCACTCCTATACAGAGATAAGGGAGTGGATGACTGGAGCGGAGTTGATGCAGTAGACTGCGGTGGATCGATATGCTAGGAAATTGACAGACAAGCTCCGTCTATGGAAGGAGTTCCGGCAGAGAAGTAGACGTCGGGGATGCCAGGCTGGACAGGTCTGCGGCTGAGTGCCTGGGAGGCTCTTGCGAGCGTGTGGGGGTCGCATTGGCTCGTTAAGGTCGTGGACAATCCGTTCCCGATGCCTGAGCGTGATGCCCTCATCACTGAAGCAACGACTGAAGGCTGTTATGGGTACATATGTAAGTTGAGTGCATGTTTTGGTAGGTGTGTGTGAGTGGCAAGTGCATGTGTGATTGATGGGTGCCCCTTTCGAAATTGCCTTTTGTGTTTGGTGTTTCTCTGCACTTGAGTTCTTGCGATGTTTGTGTCTGTGCGTTGGCGTGGTTTGTATAAAACTGTTTGAATAAAACAGTTATTACGGGGCGTTTTTCCTCGTTTAATTATTACCGTAATTTTTCGGTTTTTGCAACTGTGCTTGTTACTCAAAAACCAATTATCGAAAACAGTTTTCACAATAATTTTTTTCATAAGATTTTACGTTAAAATCATACATTTTAAAAAGAAAACTTTATTCATTGTGACGGATCCAAGACGGCAAATAAAAATTTCGAACACACCGTAAAGTGGTAATTTTGTAACTACGTAGATTACCTGTTCTTAACAGGTAAGAAACAGATGCACCTGTTCTTACCTCCTAGAACCCCTCAGTTTTGAAATATGAATCCATTTTAATTTTGATATCGCCTGTATTTATTTTCATCTCTAACTTACGATACTGTATTGTTATAATAATACATAACTTGTTTTCCTTTGCGATACATTTCTTGTAATGTAGCAATAAAATCAAATACACTTTTACCTTTCTCTAAAGAGATGTAGAAGTATATTCTTTTTGTACCTAGTTTTACTTAAATCTCTTAATAATACTTTCCTTTATTTATTAATAAAAGATCGCTCTGGTCATTTTTAAAAAGAAAGAAAAAGAATCAAAATATATTATATTAATTCTAAAGTGATATCAATATAATATGTTCTAATTTGAATATGTATGACCAAAATTTTGTTATTCTGTTGTCAGATAAATGACGTAAAACTTTTCACATCATTTGGTATTCCGATTAAAATAGCATACTGCACAATAAATAACTTAAAAACTTGTACAGTTTCATATGTTTCTGTGTATGCAAATACATATATATATATATATACAATCAGGAATACATACATATAGGGAAAAAATGAGAACAGATAGAAAGAAAGGACACGTATATCTATAACGTAGATATAAAATAAAGTTAGCAAATTAACTTCGTTTGACAGATTCTGCTGAGTAAAAAAAATCCAGAACAACGCAATACTGAAATGTTTAACTTTTATAATGATACAAAATCCTTTTTATTCTTTTTACTCTTTAACACTATTACAAGCAAATGGTGTCGGTGTCATACTTTTTAAATTTAAATATTTAACATAGAAAAAAGCATTAAAGTATGTTATTTAAAATTTACAAAAAGTATTTCGTTTATTAAAATGCCATTACCGTTAATTAAAACGAAAATTTCCCGACTCTTAAAATACATTTTTTTAAACGTTTATAATTGCACAGAGGTAAATTTATGGTTAATTATTTTAGAAAGATCTCCGTTTAAACTGGTAATTGATTAATTATTACATATAAATATAACTTTTTAATTTTATTCCATGCTAACATATCTGTTATTAATTTTAGATTATTAAACATTAATCATTTAAATAACATATATATATATATATGTACATATAACATATTTAAAGAACATAATATCTTTAAAAAATAATTTTAAAAAACGCCGACAGAGGGTTGAATAACTTTTCCAGTTTTATCATCGAGAGATATTCATTTCAAATACTTCGTAGTGTTTTTAAATATTAATCTCTTAATTAAACAAAATTTATTGTACAATTGAAAAAATATCAAAATGTTCAGTAAAATAAGAAATGCCACTTTTACCTTACACATCATCAGTATAAAAATATACTTGAAAAAAAAAATTCTTAATAAAAAATGTTGGATCTCAGCTGAACAATATAATAAAAGATTCACAATATTTAAAAACATTTTTAAATCGGGTCCCATTCGATTTTATTTTTTTAAAGTTTCCATATCGTCTACATTAAGAATAGAATACTAGATAGAATTGAGATTTCAATCTCGAAAATAAGTTACAAATAACAATTATTTTAAGTACGGGTCTCATTCTGCCCTTGTTTTTGGGGTTCAAACGTTTATATATTGCTTCCATAAGCTGGCTCAATTTTCGCAGTTCCCGGGTTCGAATCCCGGTCAGGCATGGCATTTTCACACGCTACAAAATTGTCATTTCATATCATCCTCTAAAGCAACACCAAACGGTAGTCCCAATTATAATTTACTAAAAAAATAAAATGGATAATGTGAGGCCCCATGTCTGATAGGGTCGAAAATACGGCCAAACCTTAGATAATTATAACTAAAATTCAACTTTATTTATCAACAGGTTTTCGAGATATGAAGTGAAAAGTGGTTAAGAACTAATGTTGACAAAATCTATCCCTACATCTCAAAAAATTTGCGTTTTAAATAACTTTGGTGGTATTAAAGCTCAATTTTTAACGGTCACTGAACAAAAAGTCAAAAAATTCAAAATGCAAGAACTACCCCTCCATATTTTTAATTTATTAAAAATTTAATGCTATTGTCTACTTTACATTTTTATTTTTGGGATCAATAAACATAACAAATACAAAACAAAACGTGGAAACAATCACGACTTGAAAATGGACACAACTGATGAATCTATACGTATACCATTAAACATGATACATGTTATAAATGATCCAAAGAACTGGTCTTCTTTTTTTTGTGTTCAGCCTGAGGAACCACCGGAAGGCATTAATTACTTCAGAGGATGAATAAAGATTATGTGTATGAATGAATAAACCCACCGGGCTGGTCTAGTGGTTAGGAATTACAAGGAGATCAAATCACGGCACCGTCGAGTTTGAATAGGACGGACGTGTTTGAATAGGCTCTGTTGAAAAATATTTCATTTGTGGAGTTTTTGTTTTTCGTGTTTTCATTGAGCGTTTATTAGTTAATGTATTGTTTTTCAGGATTGTTTTATTTTGTTCAGGTAGCCTTTGTCTGGCTAGGTTATTTACGTGTAGGAGGTTTATATTTAAAGTCATTTTTTTTAGAAAATATTTTATTTCGGTTTTCTTTGATGGTTGTCTGGTGTTAATTACAATTATTTTATTTCGTTATATTGGTTATTATCAATTCGTAAATATATATTATTTGTTTTTGTTTATATTTAGCAACCGCCATATTATTGCTCTGATTTGCTGTTTTTCGTTTCATTAGTTGTAGTTGTTTTGGTATACGATTATTTGTTTGCCTTGTTTATTTTGTTGTTAATTTAACTTTATTTTGTGTTGTTGGTTTTCTTATGAGTTATAATAAATGCACATTATTATCATTGGAAATTTAACTTGCTTTGGATTGTTGTTAATTTAATTCTATTTTGTGTTCTTTTGGGTTTAAGTACAAAGCGTTTCTAAAATGGTGGGCTGGCTATACTTTTTCGGATTCTACTTGTATAACTAAACAGAAAATATCATTAGAAAAAATGGAGATTTATCATTCGTTCTCCAACTGTTCGCCATTTTGTTATTTTTACATAAAAATGTAATCTCAAATTCGGATAGACATTAATAGATAGAAAAAATTATTACTTAATTTGATTCTAATTTACAATACTAGACTTAACAATAAATAAAAACAATTCATATATAATCGAATGGAACGTAAAGTGGAGGACATGAAAACAGACACAAAATTAAAATATCAATTATCTGTCATAATTGATACTACTTGTTAACCGATTTTCAAAAATAAAATTTAATTTTGTTCAAAATAAAAGGCTTAATATTTTAGCAAAAACATAAATTCTGATAAAAGTAATATTTATGGAAATATAATGGATTGAAAAATAAACATGGTCGCCATTTTGTAATTTTCCAAGGTATTTAAGTCCTGATTTTTTGCTAATTTAAAAACTTCATTACCAAGACGCTTACCAAATATTAATGCGATTGGTCTATCCGAAATTGATATAAAGTTTTATATAAAAATAACAAAATGGCGGACAGGAGAAGAACGAAGAAGAAATCACCATTTTTTTGTTTAGTTTTACAAGTAAAATCCAAAAATGTATTGCCTGCTCATGATTTTAGAAACACTCTGTGTAATTGTTATTACAAATTTAATTTGCTTTGGTTTTGGGTTCAACCCGTAGACATGCAATCTCAACGGAAGAGGGTCAACAGAGAGTAGGAGAAGTCTGCTCAGCAGAAAATAACAAAAAGAAAAGAAGGTGCAGCAAACATTGCAGAGAGAGGAGGAGGAGGCTCAAAATAAATAACTAAAAGAAGGTCGGTTGAAAATAGCTATGGAAATCGTGGGAGAGAGTAGCGCGTCCCCCTCGGAATATGAGATTGAGCATCGAAGTCAAGATTCGGAGTCGGGTCAAAGATTTGAGGACGATCTCATTCACGGAAGACCTCACAAGAGTCCGGTATGGGTAAAGAAAGTTAAATCGCCTTCGAATGTTAAGAAGGATATGTCGGGCAAATCGTTTTTGAAGGTTAAAGAGGATGCGTCAGCCGCTCTGAAGAGGTTATAGGTGGAATTAGCCCTTGAGTTAGTAGCTGATAATGTGATGACCGAATTGATAGATGTGTTTGACAGTTTTTGTACTGAGGTGGAGGAGTTTGTGGATAATAACAAAAATGTCAAAGAGAAAAGCGCTCATTTAGTTATGTCTCAGTTGCGGTTTCTGCACTTATTGACGGTGAAGAGACATGATCGTTTGCGAGGTTACATTGAAGGATTTAGGGCTGGGGTGGGTGAACATGATATATCTGTTGCGCCGTAACTTGTGAAGAAGCTGGTTTCTGATGCAGTTAAATCCAAGCCGAACATCTTGCTGATTGATAAACTTACAGGTGTTTTCATTGGAGAGGTAATAAAGGATTTAGAGGCTAGGAGGAAGGCTTGCGAATTTTAAGTCTGAAGGATAATTCGTAAGGTGTCAGGATCGTGACCAATAAAGCGAGACGGAGTGCAGTATTAGGGACAATGAAAAAATAAACAAGTATCCTATGAAGACGGTGGCAACTAAGAACTTGAGGCCTTGTATTATAGTCTACGATGTTTTGCGAGAGCTGAGGGAACAAGGATTCGTTTATGCGGTTCGGGCCCAGAATACGAAGTACTCGGTAGATGATCTCTAGAAGGTGTTTCAGGCAGTAGTTCGTGCTGGCAACAGAGACAGCAGTAATGTGCAATGAATAATTGAATGATAAGCTATTTTTCTTTAGAAGGGTATTTTATTTGTCGATTTTCAATTCTGCAAGATTAGGGACTATTTTAGAGTGAGTCGGTGTTTCCGGTGCTCAGGATAAGGACATGGCTAAAACCCGCAAGGACAAGGAACTTTGCTCACATTGCAGTAAGGAGAGCCACCACGCAAAAAATCTGTCCTGTAAGGAAAGAACGGGATCCTCCCGTCTGTGTAAATTGTTCCCGCGTCAGGAAGTCAGTGTCGAATGATTGCAGGTCTGAGCAATGTCCCGCGTACAAGCGTGTGTGGGTAGCATTGTGTAGCAAGATTGGTGTTTAGATTTAGGCAGTTTTACGCGCAGTCTTGATGTTTTCTTTTGCTAAGTTCATTTTTTTATTTATATTTATGTTTTGTTAGGTTTTTGTGTTTTTGTTATTGTATTATTCTACTGCTCGTGCTGCCTTGATGTTTGTGTTGTCTCTGTTGTTATTCTTGCTTTTTCGTGATCTTACTTGTTTTGATTTTTGTAGTTTGGTTATTTTGTGAAACTTGTTTTCTTGTTAGTGCATAGTTGCTTTTATTATAGTTTTCATGTTTTATTGTTTGTGGTTTTTGTTTTGAGTTGTAATTTTCTTGTGTTCCTTTTACTTTTTCTGTTGTGATTATGCTTATTTTTATCTTTGGTTTGATTTTCTTTACTGTTTAGTTATAGTTTTCAGCTGGTTTATTAGTTTTGCTGTAGGTTGGTGTTTTGTTTTGAGTTTCATAGTTTCCTACGGTTTTCTGTTTTTACTGTGGTTTGTGTTGTTTTTGTTTTGTGTATTTATGGCTATGTATATTTTTATTTTTGTTTATTTTTGTTTCATTAGTATTAAGTTATGGTTTTTTAGTGTGTTTGTTTTGGTATTGGTGTTTTCGTTTTGTGTTTTTATAGTATTCTAGGCTTTACTGTTTTGAGTTTTTATTTTTTATGTTCAGTTTTCTTGTTATTGTGTGATTTGTGTTGCTTTTGTCATTAGAATATTTTTTTAGTTCTGTTTACTTTTGATTGGATTGTTTTATTTTTTAGCGTTTAGTTCACTTGTATGTGTTGGTGTTTTGTTGTTTATTTTTGCGATTCTTTGTTTTTTTGCTTTTCTTGCCTGATGTTGTGTGTTGGGCTCATTCTCTCTTTGGATGGTTTGGTCAGATCAATCGGTATAGTGTCGTTTGAAACTTGTTAAGGAAATTGGTTATAAGGTCCATGTTAGGCGTTGAACACCGATGGAAGTGTCACTCGTGGCATTCGTATCGGAGGCATCCTGGCCGAGGCGGACCTGGAATATATCAAAAGACGAGGTTTCGAAGATGAAAAATGTCCCTACGGGCTAGGTACGGAGAGGGTAGCGTGACTGCCGGATCCGTCATACGAGTGTCTTCCCTCCGGGATCCAGTGGTTAACTAACTCGCCTAGCAAATCTGTTTAACAGCTGCTTTTCGAAGTCGAAGTTTCTGAGGTTCGAATCCTAGTAAAAGTAAGTTACTTTTATATAACTTTAATACTGGACGGTACATACCGGTGTATATTGGTGGTGGGGTTCAATTAACCACACGTCTCAGGAATGATCGGCCTGAGCTTGTACAAGACTGCACCTTATTTATATGTCATACATATCATCCTCATCTCATTGGACGTGGGGAAGGTTGCTTATTTACTAGAGTAGATTGCAAGGTATACATTAGGAAAAACAGAAACAAAAATTATAAACGGATATTGCTTAAAATTAATTTACTGGCAAGTTGCAGAGGGAAAGCATTTTGAACACTGCTTGTAGAAAGTGTTGAAAATTATTAGTTATTGTGTATTTTATTTTTTCTTTGAGATGACGGGCATCGAGTAACAAATGTCTAAAGTTTGTTATTGGATGAAATTCTGAAGGTAATATGAACTAAAAAAGCTACAACGGGGCATAATCTGATTTTATTTTATTTTATTACCGCGATTTTTCCATTTTTGAAAATTTCATTGCTTAAAACTCGAAAACGAAGGATTTATCGAGAAACTGTTTTAACCAACACTTTTCTATTGAAAGTTTACATTAAACGTTTTTAATAGTGGACAATTTTGAAATAAATTATTTAAAGTTTGTTAAAAAACTAACTGTTCTCATCTTGGTTAATAGTTAGCACCACCCAGCTATTATGTAATGATACCTGCCATTCAGCAAGATCGATGTCGGATGACTAGGTGTTGAGGTTAATTAACGTAACTTTCATAAATATAATATCTTATTTTATAATTTAAATATAATATCTTATATTATTAATTAGTCGCATATTTACTCTGAAAGTGAGTTTGATTATTTTACTTCTTTTCTACATTTTCTTGGAAGGATCTAATTAAAGAAGTTAAAAAGAAAGAATTGGAAGATTTGTGAACTATTATTTCAGACAAAATTATATTATTTAGGATCTAAAATATTGCAGGATACTTTTTTAACTAAAAGGTGACGCATGAATGATTTTTTTTTTTAAAGGCGAACAGGGTATCATCCAGTGGACACCGGAAACGAAGAGACTCCATGAGTCAGTTTACAGACACATATAATGTAACTTCTGGGATCACACTCGCTCTATTATCATATTCCGGCATTCCATGAAAGATTTAGTAGAGTCTGACTTAAATACACAGAACAGATATTAAGGAAGGATGAATTAAAGGTAAAGAAAAGGATAACGAGAAACAATATCGTCAGTATTATGTTGTGATATGAGCTGAATATCGGATTAGTTTATCATTTTGTTTTTGTTACTAATATTTATATCGGAATTGATTGTTTTAAACATTATTTATATTTTATTCGTAGCAACAATTTATATATATATGTGTGTGTGTGTGTGTGTGTGTGTGTGTGTTCGTGTGTGTGTGTGTGTGTGTAATAAAAGATGATAACTAAACTCATTTATCATATTTCCCGCGCTTGTCTTTCTTAATATCAACTTACTGCAGTGTATGGAATTACTCAACGTGAAAAGAAAGAAGTAAATCAACCTACTTTCGCATTATATAGAGCAACTCATGATTATATAAGCTGGATGTAAAAATGTTTGAAGAAGTCTCATGCAAGTCGGATCAATATTGATCAATTATTCATGGTTTAGAAGAGAATATAAAAATAAGATATAAGATATGAAAAATAAGAAATAAATGCAGCTGAATAATTTATTTTAATAAATAAATAATTTAAATTGCAGTGTAAACACAGACTTTTAAATATTAATCATATGTAAAATAAATATGAGTAAAAAGGCCGGCAATTCATTTTTCATTCAATCATTTGAGGCTCCATTTTTATCTTTAGGATAAAATAGTTTCTTTTTATTGAAAAACAATAACCAAACTTATGAATTCTATTTATTTTTTTTCATTTTGGGGGCTCCCATTCTCAAAGGGAAGCATTCGGATAAAATTAATTTTTAAGAAAATTATGCCTAAGTAGAAATAATAGATTTAAAAGATACAGACACAGCCATAATACTAAATAAAAAAGTTTGTAATTTTCTAGGAAAGGGGTGAAAGTTATTAGCTAATTTTTTTTTCAACAAATACAAGGGTAATAACTATCAACAAATTAAATTAAATTATTACATTTAAATGCAATGGATAACTTGCGACTGAGTTTAAACTGAAAACAAATTATAAACTATTAAAAAAAAATTTTGTTACCACAGACCACTGGAGTGGGAATGGCAAACAATTTTTATAGTGGTTTGAAGGCCTATTGATGCAGAAAATACAGGTGCAATAACTTATATTAACTGCTTTTTTGAAGCAAGATGTAGCTAAAACAGAAAGATATAGGAGTATAAAGTCATTTTTTAGGAAGGGGATGAACTCATATCTATAACAAAATAATAACTACGGTCATCTTTGTGCGCGCGTGTCTCGCAAAAATTACTGGACAGATTTTAATAAAACTTTGCAGATTTATACCTTGGTCATTATCTCCAATTAGAATTATTACAAATTGCTTATTGGGAAATTAAAGATATTCATTATTTTAAATATTTCATTTTTATTATTAATGTTGTAATTAGCTTAAATTAGCACATTTAGCAAGTTTTTTGGATTTTGATTGTTTATTCTGGCTGTTGATATTAGATTTAAAAATATGCCTTCAATAAAGAGGAGTAATCTTTCTTATAATTCAGTCTGCTAAAAGAATGGGATTATTTCGGTCAGCTGCTGACCGAGAGCACTTTGCCCACACTCGAGCTATAGCTTTGTCTACAAATGGAGCGTATCAGAGTTTCTACGTCAAGAACGAGGGATACGTTGGAGAAAAGAGAGCTTTTCAGGCTTTAATTATTATTTATCAGTATTATTCTCACAATCATGACGGGGTAATGAACACATCAGTGATCCAGCAGGTGTAACTCCCTGGCTAGCCGAGAAGGGCGAGAGAAGCGAGCGATTATCGGCTAGTATTAAAGTTTTTGGTAAATTGCGATCTTGTTAAAAAAATTTCAATTTTATAAAGAAATATCTTTTGCTAAAGTGCCCCAGTAAAGATTTAAAATTTTATTTCGGTTAAAACAAAACCCCCTTCCAACTTTTTCAAAACGTAATACATTATTCTCCCACTCCACGATGATAGTACCTATTTAATAATTTTGAAGAAAATGAGTCAGCGGTGTCAAGAGTTATAAGACCGAATACAGGCCAATACATATGTACAGACGCACAAACGTCCCTCTAAGAAAAAATAAATGTTTTGGGAACATTGGAATAAAAAATGTTATTCGTAGTTTATTTACAATTTATTTAAATATATATTTTCGTTAAACTTAAAAAAAAAATTTTGGATCGATCTATACTTTCCCGTTATAACTACAGCAGCAATGTATGCTGCTATAGCCGGGAAAGTAAAAATTCAAGCTACACTTTTCATTAAGATTACTAATTTATGTTTTAATGAACAAAATGTTAAGTATTTTTTTACGAAACCGAAAAATATTATTGCTTGGTATACAAAACTGGTCGGTTTTGTAAACCGAACAATATTATAGTTCGGTTTACCGCTTACGAAGAATATATTGATAAAATGCTATCAAGTTTACATTTTTACACCTTACTTATAAAAAAAAACAAAAATCTTTAAAAATACATTTAATGAAAATAATTTTTTTTATTATTTTTGCCCAATTAAGTGCAATGAATTTTTAATACTTGTTTTTAATTGAGAGCCAACATCTAAATGATAAACAATAAAAGAGAAACAGATGTTTCTGTTCATATTTTTTAAAAAATATCTCATTTTACATTTGTTAGTATTATTGTTATTTAAGATATGAATAAGCTTATAAAAAACGCTCTTCACATATAAAAATATTTATTCTGAAAAACATAAATGCGAGAAACCTGCGTTGTGATAAAAAAAAGAAAAACGAATGTAAAGGAATGATATACATATTCTGTAACAAAACTTGAGTTAAGCTCTGTGGTTTGAAAGAGTATGAATAATTTTTTATTCTTGTTTTGATAAAAAGAAAAAGAGTATAAATATACAATAAAAAACAGTGATACAGAGAAGAGCTTAAGTTTTTATAATGAATTAATACGTAATTTTTTTATTGTAGGCTTTTCGGATATTTTGTATGACATTACTTCTTAAATATATAATTCAATTTTATTTATTTTAAGAGAAAGAAGAAAGAACAGCATTAAAAGTTTGATATACCCTATGGTAAATAGTTTTCTAATCATAAAAAGAAAGAAACATTACCTATTCTTAAGATTCAAAAAAATTTCAATAAACAATTCTTAAAATTAAAAATATACACTTTCTATAAATTTCAGAGAATATAAAACAAATAAGCTAACTCAAATAATATAAAATTACGTAAAAAACCTCAGTACATAAATAATTAAGACCTACGTGAATGAAATTACAACAATCCTGATTATTTGATTATTTATTAAAATATCTACAATACCAATTGTCACAACACCAGTTGTCTAACAGAACGGAAAAAATTGACAACTGTTAGAAAAAATCGATATCTCTCACTATCTTCTTTCGATGCAGCAGAAATAATACATCTATCAAAAGGCGATATGAAACGACGCTGAGGAAAACAGCACAATCATTTTTCACTTTTTACATTATTTACTTTTACACGTCTTTATGTATTTATTTTTCTATTTAACTTGTTATATTTATTTGTTAAAAACCAGTAACAAAGTGATCGAAATTCGGCCATACTCGACCATGAATAAATTATTTTACTCTAAAATTAAACAATTTAAATACACCTCAAATGACAACATCTTGGGCTATTTTGAGTAACTTATAATTTTTACTTTTCCGTCTAGATAGCGCTATAACAGAGCTATAGCTCTAGAAGAAAATTTATTGTAATCGGTCCAATCTGGGCATATGCGGTTTTCACCGGATCTTGATGTTTTGACACATAAGGAACCTAAAAAAAACAAAAAACTGGATCGAAATTTTCCGGATGTTATTGTTCGTATGTACGTGTGTTCGGTGTTGGCCTCTAAATTACCTTATATTTTGAGAATTACTGGCCCGATTTTAACCAAATATCGTCAGATTACTTCTATATATGGGAGATTGATGCCATTAAATTTTCAACTTAAAAGATCAAGGGGGTGAGGTTGTAGAGCAAGGTCATCCTCAATATCTTGAGATTTCGCCTAAAAAAAATATGAATATGAAATAAATAAAAAAATGCCTATTAAGGTATTCTTAGGCACGTTTTTTAACAATTAAAAAAAAAAAACTTTGGAAAATCGCACCCAATCCTAAAAAATGCTGTTGTAGTCGTCTGTTATGTTTTGACGTCACAGGTGAGCAGTATAATGAAATAAATTAGTAATACTTTAAGTGTAAAAAAGTGACTCGAACTCGATCATCCGGTTGAGTCGGTACCTGGTGCGTAGAGTCATGGGGCTACATCAGTCTTCCGACGGTACAAGTGAAATTTGTTCTATGTTGTAAAATTACATTAGTAAACAACCTTCGGACATCCCTACGAGAATTACATAACACCAACCTACATGAATTAAATACGATATGCGCGCGTGCGCTTTAGTTAAAATCATTGAATTAAATAAACAAAAATAATATTATATAAATAAAATGATAATATTTTTAATTAAGTTGTGTGTGTATGCCGCGCATTAGAAACAACCTACAGTTGGTAGGACTCTCCCGGAACGCGGCTTTAGCCGCGTGACGGTGGGTTACGCTGAATGGGTTCCATTCAGCCACTATTTTCTGGAAGTTTATTTACCGGAGTAATTATTCACTTTAATAACTTGCTCCAATTTGAATCAATCACCAGGAAATTTCTTTTTTTGCTTTTCGGACTAAGAGGGTTTTGAAAAATCGGCATTTGTAAAAATTTCGATATCGAAAATTTTTGTCTTCGCTACAGTTTCCACTATTATTTTATCTTAAAAATAATTTTAAAATATCTAAATCGGCGAATATTAACAGTAATATATTTCATTTTTAAGCAGTTGTGGTTTGTTATAAATCTGTTTTTACTCCGCTTCGGTAATTTGGGGCAGTCAAATGAGGCGATTAAAAGATCCGCCCCCTTGGGTTGAGTATTCAATGCCAATCCGATACAGGGGAGCAAGAAAAAAAAAATTATATTTAATATGTTATGATATTACTTTAAGATTACTTTAAAGTAGGAGTAAAATTTTCAAGTCCACTCTCTACTATCTCCACACTTAAATTTCTTTACAATCTAAAAGATCCACTGCATTTCAATTAACCCCAATTCTTTTGTTTGATTATTACCTATCGTAAATTAATCGTGAGCAATCTTATAAAAGTCACAAATTATTCCTGAAAGTAGGAAAACCATACACAAGAAAAAGAAGCATTTCATTATAGTCTTCTAAGGAAAGCGAGGGGATAAATGATTTCACATTGCCTTCCTATATAAATGTAATATATTTTAGCAATGAGCACGATTAAACAACAAAGTACAGGCAATATTCAGCCGTACAAGTGACATATTTACTCTGTACACAGCAGTGACTTGGTGTGTATGGAAATCATTACTTTCAAAGAAAGCGACCCTAACTAGTAATCTTTTACCTCAAATGCATTACAAATTTCACAATTGTGAAGACTGAAAGAGACATTGAAAGCAACAAATTTACTTTTCTGTCAAGAAAATACATCATCTGTGCTTCTTTAATCATTAAGGGATCAGGTACTCGAGATATTGTTCAATGAATGTACACAAAATCCATAAAAAAGTGAAAAATAAGTGTTTTACGTATATAGATGATTTTTTATTAGGAAATAAGTGCTCAAGTAAAAAAAAAAGTAAATGACTAAATTGCACTAGTGATGATGATTAATTAATTGTGATATACGAATTACGCAGAAAAATAGAATTTTCAGACTGAAGAACAAGAATTCAATGCCAGAAACTCCTGGGAGGCAAGAAAATATAAAGTTATTTTTGTATACGTACAGAATATTTAAAATTACAATTGCAGTATGTTATAAATAAATAACAGTAATGATGCAGATACATATCTTTTTTTTCCGGAGCACTTTTTAAACACAACAACGGGAGACCAGTAACCGCCTAAAAGACATTGCCTCGATCGCTCACGTGTGTCGCGGCGTAGTCTGCCCACCCTGTCACCAGTCCCATCTCACCACCCATCAGGGTCCCCCCTGAATCATGAGACTTCTTCTGGATGGCCGAGGTACCCTTCCTTAGGAGGGCTACTCTTCCCGTTCCTAACTTGGAGTCCGAATATGCATCCCACGCATAGCCCCCCCCCCCACAATATCAAGCGCGCCTTCTCATATTACAAGGGACCTTTTTGCGTCATCAGCACGCCCAGACCCGGCCACTCTTGCATGTGACCGAACATACCTATTATAAATTTAACATAACTTTTACATTTTTATCGGATTTCAAAGAATTTGGAAATCGGTACTACTCCCGCTCATGTTTATATTTATAAATGTGTGTATAAGATTTTTCAACGGCTCTACTGAACGCAAATCATAACAGATTTTGAAGAAACGTTTTGGAGTGAAGTGTAGATCTGTAGGGAATAGATGTTTATTGATTTTCAAACAAATCGGATCTTAGTAACCGAAGTTAGAGCCAAAAAATGGGGTCTTTGGTCAATTTTCAGCTTTTCTCGTACTACTGGAAGCAATTTTTAAAAATTTTAATGAAACTTGTTATGATGGTGTAAACCTGTAAACCTAGTAGAAATAGAAATTTATTGATTTTTAAGCTAATCGGTTTACAGGAACCGGAATTAGAGGAAAAAACTGGATTTTGGGTACGATTTCAAGATTAAATAAAACCGGAAATCTGACGCATTTAATGTGACATCTTTAATTTTTGTTCGTTCATTAAAAATAAAAAATGATGCATACAATTTATTGTAGGATTAATGCAACCTACACACAAATACACATCTACTCCAAATACACGTGTATTGTATATATATATATATATATATATATAATACTTTATTAACTAAACCATGTAAATCGTGTTTTAAGAGACATGTAGCTACTAAGTTGGACGAGAGATAGTGGACGGATATAACATAGTACAACCATCTTTTAATCCAATATAAGGGAACCCCAGGACAAAGTTCAACTAGGTTCGTCAGTAATTAGTTTACGCATGCACCCATTCCCCCGTAATGTTCCCCTACATCATACAGTCTAATCAGTTTGGTGCAGACCGGCGCTTAACTCCCACCTCCTCTCCATACCGCTCTTTCAACCTAGATACAAGTGAACGTGTATTCATAGATGCATACATATATACAATTATGGACTATACAAGCAACGACAAAAATACATTGTACCCTAAATTGCTGTTAAGGTGAAATGTTCTATGATACGTTAACAATATATACATATATATTTTAATGAAGTGAAAAATACCAAAATCATTTAATTCAATTTCATGTGGAATTTAATAATTCAACGTAAAATATTAAAATATTTTTGTTATATGTTAAGTATAAATTCCTTTTTTAATTTTTTTCTGTTATCGAAATTTTTACGTAATCATAATACAAGAACTGATTTAAAATATGAAAACTTCGATAATTTATAAAAAAAAATTTTTGTTTTTTTATTATATAGAATTTCCACGTATAGGAAAAATTAGCATTTTTTATGAGAACTATTTTTATTTAACATTTCATATTTTATATTTCATGTATTCTAAAAAAATACAATTGAATAAAGAGTAACGAATTGAAATCATACTGTGGAACATTTACTATGATAGTTATATACAGCGTATTATGTAAATAGAAGTGGTTTTCATATAAAAATGTTCATTTTCTTATGCATTGAAACTTATGAGACATTCTGTAGATTTTTTTTATTATGATCAAAGAGTGACAGTATGTATATATTAAAGTGTGTGTGTGTATATATATATATATATATATATATACACACACACACACACATCCACACTTTGCAAATTAAATTTTGTAACATTTTATAAGAATTGGGAAATGTTTGTTTTGCATTTCGCAGTAATCAACTGATACACAGTTCATTTTTGTGTTTGTATTGAGAATACAAACACAAGTATTCTCACAAATATTCTATAAGTAGTATTGAGAATACAGCGTTTAAGTATAAAAAAAATAAAATTTTATGATTTATTAATGGTGGAAAAACGATAACGATAATGCTGCCATCCATGAAGAATTTTATGTGAGATTTCCTAATTCTCCATTATCATGCCGTAAAAATTTGCGTACATGAACAAACATGTTTGAAAATATTGGAGAGACTATCTATGATCATGCAAGCCTAGAACTAATTATACTTTAGAAAAACTAAAAACTTTGTTCAATGATATTAATAACAAGCCCTCAAACAAGAATCAGAGTCTTTCATTTAACAGGAAATATCCAGAACAAGTTTACGAAAGATTCTAGAAAAAAATACAGTTTTTTAAGCTGTAGTTATTTTCCTTACCTAAATACAAATATAGGCAAGTAAGCAAGTGTTTTCGTATATTCCCAATCCGAGAGTGGAATTTTTTTAGGTATTTATTATTCACGAGAATATTCATTTTTTTACATCAAAGAATATGATCTGATGAAGCATGCCCAAAACTGAATAGCCTAATAAACAGTAATAATTATATTATTTCTGATGATCAAAAGAAAATGCTCACGTAATTATTCAAAATGATTTTAATGCACTGACTCTTGATTGATGTGGGATCACATATATTGAATATCGATACTTTATTTCTTCGATGGAAGTGACAACTCAACCATATGTTGTAGATACGTGTCTCTTGAATGAAAACCCCTTCAGCAGTATCAAATGAAGCCAGGGGTGAGAACAGTAACAATGACGATAACCTGAAGAGGGAATGAGAACGACTGGAAGTTAGTTATTAAAGAGGTTGTATCTATAAAATTTTGATCAGTATTTCGTATCAAAAGTCTTTGTTATAAATCTAAAAAAAAGTAGATCTTATATCAGGAGAATATTTTTTTTTGATAAAAATATAGGGAAATTTGTGTTTATGTTGTAAGCTGTGTAATGTTATTATAGTAATAATTTGATTATTAAAACTTTTAATAAAAATCTGATATGTTTAATAAAAATCATGTAGGCGTACAAGGAAATCCACATGATTTCCTTGTACGCCTATTAAATTACATATATTCATTTGTTTTAAATGTAAAGAATATAAATTTTATTTCATTAATAACTTCTGATATTTTTTTATATATTGTTATTATTGAATTATTATTTATTTAATTTTTTTTTTTACAATCAGAGGTTAATAATAATTAATAAATCATATTTACATTTACAAAAAAAGTTAAAAAAAAGGAGATGAAGTAGAATTCGAACCGATGTACCTTCCCCTTGTAAGATCCAAATATTTCATTAATTATAATTTTATTTGGCTATAACTCTGAAACCAATGAAAATAAGTACCAATTATGATACATCGTTGAAAAGCTCTCAATGAGGGCTTATTACTGCAGTTAAGAAAAACCAAAATCCAAATTTTTGGATTTTGGGCTTTTTTGGATATTTTTGGTTCAGTCGATTGCAATCAATAGGGAAGGTGCAAAACTAGATGTTGCAACAGTCCTAAATCCAACATTTCAACATAATACGGCTAATCATTTTTGAGTTATGCGAGATACATACGTACGTACAGACGTCACGCCGAATCTAGATAAAATGGATTCAGGGATGGTCAAAATGGATATTTCCGATGAAATCTGTAAACCGAAATTTTTCGGATCACAATACTACCTTTACTTCATACAAAGAAGTAAAAATTGGAAACATTTATCGATTATTATTTTTAATAAACTTCATTTGTTTTCAAACTTCTCATTGTTTGTTTTTGAACAATTATTAAACATACTTTATTTTTTATAACGGTATTTTGGAATTTAAAAAAATTAACGAAGCTAATAGGTTTACTTATAAAAAGTATTAAATGAAATTATAAACAAATCTCTAGGATTTTATTTTAACTTAAATAAATAATTCATTGTATGAATTCAAGGAAGGTAAAAATCATGTTGAGTTCTTTAATGTGCATGATTAAAATAGAACATATAAATTTGTTTCACTTACGATAGCTTAGATATTAGAACATTTTGTAAACCAGAAAAGCTGTCATATCATACGACTGTAGTAATTGGATTCCCTTAGTAAACTAAATGAATAAGCCTATGAAGCAAGTAAGTCCACTGTTTGCTTGATTAAGCAGGCTCTGACAGCGAATATTTTGTGCTGAACCAAGCAATCGCGAGCGTATTCCCTCATCGTCATCGCTTTATGCTTGCATATCGCGCACAGCATAGGGTAAGATCCCTTCAGCACGTATTCTCTCTCCATCTTTTTCTCTTTTCCTCATATTTGCGTCTCTCTACCGTCTCTCCCATCTGTTTAGAAGCTGTCAACGGTTCACGCTCAGATTCACGATTTGTTTTGCACTGCATTAAACGGAAAAGGGGATCATTTTGAATATGAGTTGTGCTCGGAAGGCACATTCATTTCTTTAATTAAAATGAATTTACAGGTCACGAATCTGACTAGTCTAGATCGAAAATGTTAAAAGCTACTGAGCACTAACGCAGCGAGCAATAAACGTCAACGAGGAACTCTTTTCACAAATACAGCGGTAAAGTTCTATTCACTGAATATTTTAATAATACGAAATTGTGTTTGAGGATTACAGCGGAAATGAGGAATATACCAGTTTATTACAAGTTAATTACTAAATTAGTTAATTACACTAAAAAAGAAAGAAATAATAATTAAAAAAAAAAAAAAAAAATGAAATACATAAGTAAACTTCTTTTACCACGTGTGTAACTTCCATTTTTGCTCTAATTACTTTTCTTTAAACTATTCTGTAAAAATAATTAGATTGCATAAAAGTTACCTGGAAACTTTTACTACCAAGTTATATGATAGTAAAACCATAACCTTTAAGATTTTACTATCATAACAGTCACCTTATGAAAATAGACCTAAAAATATATAATTGGTATTATAAAAGGGAGATTTAATTGATAAAATAACTCATTTATTAATTTAATTTAACATCAGGAATATAATTTATGAGTAATATTGTAATCAGTTAAAATGTAAATTTGAAGTTTATTTAAATAAGAAAGCAGAAAAAATTCCGTTTAATGTAAGATTCAATAAGAATTACTTTATTTATCTTTTTTAAAGCACTGAATTCGGAATAAATTATTGTGAAATATGTGTGTTAATAGAATTACACTTCGTTACATATTTGTTGCAAAATTAAGTTTATCAAGTCTCTTTTTTTTACAAATGTTTCAAATTAATTAGATAAATTTTATTACAAAAAACGGAACTATTTATAATTGCAATAGTTAAAAAAAATAAACATAGAATTATTCATCTAATTTTTCCTTGCTACGTCATTTAATTAAAAACAATTAAATAACGTTTCAAATGTATCAAACAATAATATATATTTGTAAGTCAACTTTAAAGCCTATATGAATATATGTGATTTGACTTTGGGGTAAATTGAGTACTAATAATGAAATTCTAAAAGCTTCCAAAAAAATATCTGAGGACAATTCTACGTACTCCACTGTACACTAAAAACAGGTTTATATACAGTAATATTTGGTTAAATACAGCTCAGAAAAAAAATTAACGATTTACAAACCATGTGAATCAATTGCCGCTAAACCTTTTGGACACTAAAACAAACTTATTTGCAAGGTTGAAAAAAATATAATGTATTCGACATAAAGGAAACATTTTAATAAATTTAGCTATTACGTATCTAAATTTGAAACTTTTATTACATTATTGGTCAGTGGATCATGACTGTTTCGATTTTATAACATCTTTTATTCTCTGTTAATAATCTAAAATTTAAATTAAATTAAATTTATAAAAAAAATAAATAAACTTCTTTCCCTGCGAGTATAGGAAAATATGATGAAAGTAAGAATTTATGAATTCGATGTTCAAACATAATTTGCTATAGTATAAGCATAATTAGCTATATTAAAAGGAAAAGTATGGCGATCATGTCAAAAATGGAGTAACATACTTTTTGAAAATTTTTACGTTTTAGGGTCTAACTAGTTCATGTAGACCAAAAAAACATACGTAGGTGTGTCGTACTGCTTTTAGCCTTACATCTCAGGACTGACCGAACCGATTTTCATTAAATTTGGCTCAAATATTTCTATAGATGGAGAATTTATCATATTAATTTTTTCAGAATTCTTTAGAGGGTGGAGAATATCGTGAAAAAAATGATTTGGATTTCCTTAGGAGGAATTTTAGAGAAATCTTTATTAAAGCAAATTTGTTACCTACAATGCATAAATACATGTATAATGAATGCAAAAAATTTATTTTCAAAAAATCAACCTCAATCTCTTAAACTTAAATACATCTTTTTTGTTCGTTTGCTCTACCTCCATTCAGTTTAAATATTTTTCATATTTCTTTGAATTTTTAAACCTCATATATTCAGCGATAAAGAAATTTCTAAAATTTTTTAAAATTGTAAACGCCGAAAATAAAATGCAGGAAAGTTATCTGAAAAGTTTCTTTTTCTTATTTTAACTATTATTGAAACGGTATTAAATTTAAGGAAAGCCTTACTTAAGCAAATTTGTTAAGCTTAATCTATGTTATTTGTTATTAATCTATGTATAAATATATTTATAGAAAATTGAAAAATCTATTCTCCACCTCTAAAAATTTATATATTTTATTTTTAGTGTTTTTTGGCTCTAACTTTTTTTATATTTTAATAATTTTTAAGTTTTTTGTATTTTTCTTCATCACTTAAAGGGGTATTAAATTTAAAGTATCTTTGGCACATGTATTACATACCGGGCCGAAGTGAGAAGCAAATTTTTTCATTACTTTTATAGAAATTATACTTTATTTTTTCAATATTTTTAAACAATAATCTTTAAATTAAAACAAAAAATGAAATAAAAGTCAGATCCTAAATATCTTAACTGCAAAATCTTTTGCAATGAAGTAGCAGTGCAAGGTTTTGTATGACTTGAACAGAGTGGCTGGGAAGCTTTTTTTTTAATGAAGTCCTTAAAATTGCATCCTAGAAGCGATAATATTATTTATTAAAATTTATTTTTCTACTTATTCAATTTTTTCCTTGACATTTAAATTGTGGTTTCGGAGAGATCCCTTCTTTATCAGAACTAATATAAAATAAACTGTTCTTATTATACATTAGTAACTAATCTGATAAACATACTTCTCTATATTTTTATTTTTTTAAATTATGTTTTAATAAAAATTCCCTTACATTCATTAGAAGAAAATAAAAAAATACTCTAATAAGGTAGTATGAAAACAGAATAGAAATAACTTTTACAAATACTTATTGTTCTCTGTACTTTATGTTAAGAATGGATTTTAGCAATTTTTCTGCCCAAGTTTTCGTTACAAAAAAAAATAAAACGTAAGTTAATTTTTTTTTTAAATAAGTAATGTGCTGGTTGTGAATCAGAATTTTTATTTGGAAATAGATATGCTAGGAAAATCATTTCCAGTTATATAATTCCGCTGCCCTCCGTGGCGCGAGTGGTAGCGTCTCGGGTTCGAATCCCGGTCAGACATGGCATTTTATCACACGCTACAAATCATTCATCTCATCCTCTGAAACAATGAAACAATACCTAACGTGGTCCGGGAGGTTAAGAAAAAAAAAAAAAAAACAAAGAAGAAAAAAGTGATATAATTCCGGTGAGTAAAAAATGTATACTCGCCCACTAAAAATGTAAAGTGAAGTAATTAATTTATATTTATGTTATTAACAATAATTTCCCCTACTGATTGTTTATTGAAAAGGATAATTATGGGGAAACAATGGGCTTGTTTTGATACTATTGTTATAGATACTGAATGAAAATCCGATTGACGTCCTAATGGGACGTCAGTGAGAATCATCTGTGGTTTACGTCTTTCTCATATTCTTAGTGCTTTGTTGCAATAGATTTAATGTACACTACCTAACAAGATACGTACACCGTAGGATAGATCAAAGACTACGACTACAATTAGTCTGTATTGCTTAAAATTATACGATAAACTTTTATTTATAAGTCTTTAAATAAAAGTCTTTCATTTGTTTGCAGAATACTTGAAAAAAAAATATTTTTGCTATTAAATATAAATATTTCTTATAATAATTTTAACATTTTCCTCGTCCCAGATTACTTTTTTCTTGGTGTAGGAATATTCTTCTAAACAATAAATAGGGCATTTTTGTTTTTTTCCCCGATCGAAAACAAACAAATCAGGATATAACTATGTAACTATCTATGAGTATCTAGACAGTATTATATTAAAATGTGTATAATAAATTTATGTGTAATCTGATGTAATGAACATTTGTAACTTTTGTCTTTGTGTAAAAAACAAAGTGTCCTGATGGACTTGTCAACGCACAATTCAAACCGCTCAACACCTAGGTACGTGAATTTTGGAGGGTACTTTGTTTTTACAACGTAGACACTCACTTAGGAAAGATTTTGAAAAACTTCGTCTATAAAGGAGAAAAAGGGGGAATATTTTTTAATAAAAATTCTATTCCTCAGGAACCGAATTCCTCAGGAACAATTGCGAAAATTGGTATTTTACACTCTTTATTGAAAAAAAAAAGATTGACAAGTGTTTCATCATTTTCAAAAAAACAATTTGGAGGTAAAAAAGTGAAGCAAATACTTAATGAAAACTCCACATATCAGAAATTGAAAGTGAAGTCGTGAAAATTGATATTTAGACGCACTTTTGAAATTAAATTATATGTTTTTCACCATTTTTAAGTAATCCAATTCTCCGGGAGGTAAAGGGGGACAAATTTTTTCATGAAACTACATGAGGTGGTACAGTCATGAAAATTAGTATTTAGACTTTTATTTGAAAACAAAAAGGCACATGTTTCACCATTATTAAAAAATCCAGTTTAGTGGCAAGAGGGTGGATGAACATTTTGTATGAATATTCTAAATTTAAACTATATTTTATAATAAATAATGATTGTTAGTACATTATGTTGCAAATATAATGTGTAAAAATTGAAATCCGGTTCACTTTCAACATCGATAAGTAATTATATCAAGTGAAAAATTAAAAAAATTGATTCTCACGTTGTGATCAAGTTATAACACAAAATTTCATGACTGTATATTTAAACCGTTATTGTATACTACCAACAATACAAAATTTCCATTACCAACGCATGGGTGTAATAAATAACGAATCCTTGGAGAAATATTGTTTTCAAATCATACTTAAATTAATTTTTATTATAACAAATAATTGCAATGATTTAAAAACATTCAAAATATATATTTGACGGGAAGGGAATATCATATTGTGATCGACGGCGATACTTTTCCTTTGTTAGGCAGAAAAGTAAACTTTATATTTAAAAAATTCTCAGAACTTTATATTAAAGCAACCTCCAAACAAACACATAAAAATAGATTATTTATAAAATTACAAAAATCAATTACGAATTTTGTTCTGAGAAGAAAAAATTCTATAGCTAAAATTAAAAGAGAAATAAACAAATTTTAATAAAGAACTCGGATAAAATAACCGTGACTATATTTTACTTTAAATAATACAAAACAATCAATTTTACAATAAGAGTAATATTGAAGTTCAGTAAAATGAATTTTCAAAACGAAAAATAACATTAAAAATTATATTTCGAGAAACAAAGGAATATATTTTTACATGAAAAAATGATTTAATCAGATTTAGTGATGGCAGTTTCAATATGTTCTCTTTTTCTTTTCATATTTTTTCAACAGTTATTGAGTTTACGTATATTAAAAACAAACAAAAACCAATATTTTTTTTTTTTAAATCAAAATAATTCAAATAAAAAGATGAAATATTTGTTAAAATTACTTAAATTATACAACGTTCATGTAATCATGTCTAAAGGATTATAAGAACTGTAATTTATTACCTATAATAATAAACTTAGTTTACAACATTCTAAAACTAAAAAGCAAACAAACCTTGCAGGAAAAGAAATAAAAGTGCAATTATCACTAAATATTAGCGTAAATTATCCAGTGATTTAAATAACATCTCTTAACAGTATATTAATGAGTTTAAAAAATATTATTTTTGTTGATGAACATAATTAGCTTTGTTGGTAATATGGTAATAATATAATAACATAAACACTATATTCCAGCCCTTCTATCGATATAATGTACTATAGTAAAGCATCTGATAAACAGGAGATGTACTTAAAAACGTATACTGAAGACAACATAGTGAATTCTAATGGAATAAAATATAATTAAAGGAAACCTGTTATCAAATATGATATTTTAGATGTTTATGTTTATTATATATTCATATTTGTATTTAAGACTTATTTAAATAATTTATCTTCTTTAAAAGACTTTTATTCATTAATTAAATATTTATGGTTACTATATATGTGAAATTTTTCTAAGTTGTGTGTATTAAAATAATTATAGGAAATATCTAAAGATTTTATAAAAGTATTTTGATTGTAAGTATGACCATTATCTAAGATATATTTAGCAAAATTAGAATTTACGGGTTTGTTAATTTTAATACTATTAATGTGTTCTTTGCGCCTATGGAAAATTTGCGGTTGGTCATACCGATATGTATCATATCACAATCATTATATTTGAATATTTGGAAAAACCGAAAGATCTTGAGAATATATGTTTTTTGTTGGTAAGGTGGTTAAAAAAATTTAAATTATTTTTTATTATTAAAATATTTCAGCAGAAATCTTGTTTAAGAAATTTATATAAATGTATATTATATTATCATTGTTGGTAATAACAAAGTGTAACATAACAAAGGCAAACAAATTCATTTGAAATATTAAATCTTTCATTTTGATTCATAATTTTATAAATATATCAATGATGTCAAAGTTTTACAACTTATCCGTGAAAGAAGCGGCTAACATTAAACATCTCGAGGTTAAAAAAATACGAAACTGACAACATCATAATTAACTTGAAATTAATTTTTAAAAAATCTTTAACTTCATTTATGGCACGCTTAGGTATATTTTCAACTTCTTTAGTTTACTTTTAAAATTTTACGCTGCATTTCATATATTATTAAAAAATTATTCTCTGACGAAATCGTACCTTGTAAGAAATCTCTTGCAGATATTTACAAGTAAAATTTTATTTTATTTTGGTTTTTGACTTTCTGTTTGAATTATAACAAATCCCGTTAACTTTCTCGAATAATAACTCCTAATTTGCAAAGGGAAAGTGCTGCTAACAATTGAAGATTTAACGAATCCTTTTCCGGATTATTTTACTACTTAAATTTTATAGGTTCACTAAGTTCAAAAATACTAAAATCTTGATAAACAAATTTTCCGTAAAATTCTGGTGTATGTGTAGATATATTTCAATTTGTGTCTATTTTGGTTAAAATCTCAGGAAAATTAACAAAAATCGCGATATTAGTTGCATCTTGTATGTTAAAAGAATTAATATTATAATTTTATTTCATTTTTTTTTAAATTTGCAATAAGATATAGAGATATTTATGGAGTGGGATGGTATATCTTAAGAGAGATTAATTTCAAGTGGGAGTGTATTAATTGCAGTTTCTTAACAAAAAAGTACATTAATTTATTATCTCACTCTATTTGTTTGTTATGACTTACGACGATTGTTCTGATAATGACTATTATTATTACGGAGTAATGTATGTAAATGTAAGGTAATTTACTACGAAGTAAGGTAAATGATGAATGAATGATAAAGTTAGAAAAGTGCCTCTTAATAAAAAAAAAATACTTAAGTGTAAGTATTAAGTAATAATTAATAAATATAAATATATGTATAAGTAATAAGTAAGTTACAATACATAAGTATAGGAGTTGCTATCTCTGTGGGTAGTTATGCTCAATATTCAGCAAATCTTTATGGTGTAAAAAATGAAGGTGTCGATTGTAGTGCTAAATATGAATACTTTTTATTTACAACTGTACGTATATTCGTTTCAGTGAAGAAGAAAACAGGAAATAACACCACTCCTTAGATTCTCTAGTAAATCCGATACTATATTTAACATGTACATACATATATATATATATATATATATATATATATATATATATATATATATAAATAACTGTAGCATTCTTGGGAGTTACTAATGATTTATGTCATGATGTTAGATATACGCAATGCGTTTAATGAACTGCCATGCGAAGTTATATTTCGTGAACTAGAAGCCAGACGAATCCCGGCATACCTGCGAAGGGTTATGCACGAATACTTAAAGGACAGATTCGTGGTGGCCAGGTCGGAAGGTGGTGAAATGAAATTTCCGGTGGAGAGGGGTATCCCTCAGCATTCGGTGTTGGGTCCGACCTTATGGAGCATTGCTTTCGATAATGTTCTAAGGCAGGACTACCCGGCGGGCGTCACCCCAGTGGCGTTTGCCGATGATTTGGCAGTTGTGATTGTGATCAAAACGGAAGAGGATCTGATGACGGTCTGATTAGAGGATTAGGGTGTGGAGGGAGCCAACAATATAATCGAGATGATGCTCAGCAACAGCAAAAAATGGGGATGTATCTTGAATACGATCATATCAATGTTAGGAGGGAAGGCCAATGAAGAGAGGCGACGACAGGCTGAACAGATGCGGATCTATAAAGACAAGACGTGGAGTTTGATGACGGGTGATCAAAGGAGGCCAGCTTCTGGGGGTGGGCGGCCGGGGCTCCTCGGAATCGTCGCTCGTCGATTACCCCCTGGGGACGTCTTTCGGTCATACGGATTCGGATAGTAGAGTGACTGGGTGATCATGCAGGGACTGTATATACCATATGGCTTAGATCCGGCTCCAGCATGATAGGGGGGGAGGTTTTTAGCGGGTGAGAGCCACGCACTGCAATCAGTGCGGCCCTGACGGCAGCTGGCAGAGCTTCTTGCTCTCTCTATGGAAAGAGAGAAAAAAAAATGATTTATGTCAATGTCTGCAACAATTATGTTATGTACATAATTTACCTTTACGAGATAAATAAAAAAAGACGTTTAACTTATTTCACCTAAAATGTTTTTAAAAATGTATTATGACATACAATTTCAAATAAATTTAATAAGTTATATATAAATATATTTGTATCGTTTGTGCATCAGAAGAGAAGAAGAAAAAGAAACAGAAAATTAAGACGGAAGGTAAAGAGTGGATAGTGGGTTACTCTGATTTATTCAGACAATTTGATGAAAGTTTCAGTCTTACACAACTGTAGTACTTGGATGAAGCACCGCCTTCTACCATAGCTGATTGTCATCACGGTTTACCTGTTGAAATATGTCGAAGACCCTTCAATACTTTGGTCATGATTCCTCGAAGTTATTTCGAGTTTAACTAGATCTTGAGCTGCATAGTTAAACTATATCCAGCGCCACGACTAAGTAGTAGTTGTGAAAAGGACTATTGCAACTCTAAATGTGGCATACAACAAGAAGCTACTTCCATAGTATTCCCGCTTACGTTGACATTGATCATTGAAAGGGACAGCCCAATGACAACCTGTACATCAATTTCAGTCGCTTAATAATTCTTAATACAATCAAATCCTGCTTCCATGTCCCTGCTATGTGATGCAGACACCCTCTAGTAACTCTGTAGTTTCTCTTTTAAAGAAAAAAAGAAATGAGAAAAACCATCGCAGCATGGTGACGAATATCACTCCTTGAATACGACGACACCTCTGAATCACTTGAATCAAAGTCACGGAACAGCCAGGCCTACAACACGCATCTAACTGTTGCCAACGACCTCTAGATGTTCGAATAGTAGAGGCCAGTTAGTTAATCCATACTTTTCATTCTGGATCAGTTCAAACCTCGACGTTGAAACGTAAATTTTTCGTTTAACGCCCTTTTCCCCTATATCTCTTTTTGTAGGACTAGGCTTTTGGTATTTTGCAGGAATTTTAAGGTCAGATTTCCTTTTTTATGCATATTTAAAAAAAGAATATGGTACGGAGATTTGTAGCACAAAAATATGTCTTATTAGGACTCGAACTTAGAATTTCTGAATGAAAAAAGAAGACACTATGAACATAATATGATAAAATTAAAGTAGTGTCATTTTAAGGGCACTCACCTTTCAACTTTATTACTAACGAATAGGGTTAAATTTTAAGTGTCATAACAGCCTTTTTTTAATTAAAGAAATTGGGTCTTAGGAGGTTTTTGTCAATAATAATAATAATAATGTTTTGATTCAATTTACTGAGAAAAGAATATTATTCGTTTTTGTTTTAATTCAATTTTATTTCAACACGTAAAAAATATTTTACATGTTTTTGCAAACATTTCATGCGTAGGTTCTATAATATATACACTAAACAAATGTATCCCGTTTATTAAAAAGCCGCTGTTCAAAACTGATATTCATTTTTTGAAGCTTTTGTTCCAATTAGTTAATAGATTTTTAATTGTATCTATCTTAAGTGGATATATATATATACATATATATTGTATTATATTCCAAAATTTAATTATATTATTTTAATATTGTAAAGTAAGCCAAAAAATATTTTAAATAAAAATGAAATTAAAACAAAAAAAATATATTTATTCCACTAAATAAATTAATCTGTTAACTGAAGTTATAAATAATAAAAACATGCTGCATGTCAGTTTGTTAGTGGTTTAGAACTTTATACTATGATGTTGGTTTTGTATAAAAACGTTAGAGTATTATTTATTTGTTCATCATATTAGCCAACAGTTCTTTAAGAACACACAGTTGCGTTTGATAAAAAAATTAATAGTTCTTTTTTTTTTGTGTATGGATGTTCACTGCATGACCGAAGAGTAAACTGTATTTTTGGTCTCTCTTTTTAATTTTTAACGAAAAACTCTATTTATTCAGATACACTCATTAATACAATAAGTAATTTTATTTCTATGTATTATTTTTTTATTTGTTTCAGGTTTTGTTCATTTTTCTAACTTCCGTGGCGGAATGGTAGTGTCTCTGTCTTTTATTCGGAAGTTCTAGGTTCAAGTACCGATCAGACTTGGCATTTTTTACATGCAATAAATTTTTTATATTTAAATATTTCTTTAAATTTTTTAAGTTTTGTGTTTAAAGGAGAATTAAACAAAACAATTACTAAAATAAAAAAGATTTAAATAAATTGTAAATAATCTGCGAAAAAATCTTTATTTCAATGCTCCTAAATATAAAATAAAATTATTGTCAAAGGGACGTTTGTGCATATACGAAAGTACGTTATGTATGTTGACCTATGTTTGGTCTTATAACTCTGAACTCGTTGACCGCTTATCTTCGAACTTGGTAGGCAAGTACCCTTTCTGGGGGAAGAGTGTATAACACTTTCGTAAAAATTAGAAGAATTGGTTTTGGCTGAAATAAAACTTCAAATTTTTACTAAGACACTTTAGCTAAAAATGTTCCTACAAAAGTTAAAGTTTTTAACATAAAAATCACAACTTACCAAAAAATCTAAGCTACAGCTCGAGTCTAGGCGTAGTGCTAACGAACAGCAACTAAGCGAGAATCTCGCACGGATGTTTCAAATGACCGATACACACATTCTTCAATCAGACTTTGAATAATAAGAAAGTTCCTTCTCTTTCTTGACGGTATTTTTTTTAACCTTTTGACAATTCAATATCGACAGCCAAAATAAACAATCAAGACCCATAGAAGTTTGCTAAATGTGTGAATTTAGGCTAATAATAATAATAATAATAATAATAATTAATAGAAGTAAACTAATAAAACATTTAAAGTATAAAATATTTTACAGATTGGGTTAGATAATTATTAGTATATAGATCTAAACTCAAAGACCTTTTGCTGTTATCTTTGGGACAGAAATATAGTTTAGTTAAAAGTTTAATATCTTAATCCCCATCAGGAATATTGTTATTATTCTAATTGGAAATAATTACCAAGCCTCTAAGACATAAATCTGCAAAGTTTTTATTAAAATCTGTTCAGTAGTTTATGTGTGATGTACGCATAGGGACGACTCTAGTTATTTTATTATACGTGCGGATTAAAATACTCGTAAACTATTCGTGTATATTTATTTTTTATTTATGTCTTATATTGTTTTGACTAGTTTTACGTAAAATGTCTGGGTAAACTCCTACATTATATGATTTTCCCAAAATTTAATTAAAAACTTTCCTAATAATATACTCGTATTTTAAGATACAAGTTTAACGTTTAGAAAATTCAGTCAGAGATGTAAACCCTGCAATGCAGATTAATTCCTGATCCTTACAGATAAGAGTTTGATCTCATTATTGTTACAAATGAATTCTGGGAACTTCATTCCTGTGGGTACGATTAAATCCCGGTAAATTCATAATACATTTCCCTCGACTGTTAATATTCTCATCAAAATTAACTTTACATCTCTTGACACTTGTTTTAATAAACTTTAGTTATACGGGATATGAATAATACTTTTATGATTATATACAAACATAATAAAACAGCTCAAATATTCAGGGGAATTGCGAATAATACAACATACTAAGAGAATATATTGATATATTTTAAAACGGGATTAGCATATTTGTATTAAAAGTAGGCGAGTTAAATGTGATGTTGACTTTTAGCATTACTTCCTATTCAGTTTGTTGAACGGATTAGATTAAGAGGTACAAATGACTGTGCCTGACAGGTCACAAATGCTCTCTTGTAATATCCGGTTGAGTCTACTTTTAATAAACTCCAAAGTGACATGCTATTTGGTTTGCAAATTTCAATTCGTTACTAAGTAAAATTATATATATTTATTAATACATAAATTTACAATATTTTAATTTTAATTCATAGAATAATGAAATCTCAATAATACTCAGCAGGAAATGAACATAAATATTAAAATCATAAAAATTTTTTTTTTTGTAAAGAGCAGAAGAAATTGCTTCTTTTTCACAGGTAAAAACGTGATCGGTTGAAACCAATTTTTAAAAAAAATATTTTGCGTTAAATAATTTTATTTTAAAATAAATATGGTTGGGGAAGGTGTTGTGTTAGGCTTAAATTTTGTTGTACCACTTAAACTCGAAAACAGTACCATTATACTAGATACAGTGAAAATATATCCAAACACACACACACACACACACACACACACACACACACACACACACACACACACACACACACATACACACACACACACTTGGTTAATCATAATTACATGCAATTTTTTCTCTCACTAAAGAGTTAATTGTTTGAAACAAAAACTAAATTTGTTTAAAATTATAAAAAAATGATTACTTGATTAATTAAAGAAAACAATATTCTAGCAGCATGAAATATATATTTATTAAAATTAATTAAAAATTTTGTAATTTACAGCTGCTTCTTTTTTATCCCCCATCACAAAGATTTCTTCTTCTGCAGAACGGTTTTTTTACAATGGAAAATCAGTAAAAACTAGTCAAATTTTAAAACTACACATTTTTTACTATTGCAGTCAGTGAAATAAAATAATTGAGATAAAAACGGAAAAAAACAAAAGTATGATTGCATTTTTAATTAGTGTTAATTAATTGACTGATGTAATAAAAAATGAAAACTCCTGAATGAAGGATTTTAAGTGTAAATATAACATATACCGCAGTTATAAAGTTACATAGCTAAAAAAACTTAAAAGGTTAGTCACATAACACATAACACTTACAGGAAGCCACATAAATAACGAAAAAAGCCGCACAATATATTAAAGAAAAAAAAAACGAGAAAGGGTTACATGCTGCATAATTTTCCCGGGTAAACCCTTGAAAGATTTTTATTGTAAATATGCCATAGGTTTTTAAATATTAATGAATTAATTAAAAAATATTTAGAGTATATTCTGCGAAAAGATCAAAATATTTAGTAAATAAATTTGGGCCGATTTGACCCCCTGATCAAATGACTTTTTAACTTAAAAATTATGCAGTAATAAAAGTATAATTTAAAAATATCAAATTTCGTAGTTAAAAAAAATTGTTCCAATTTAATCCTTGACTAAATGACGTTTTTCATCAAAATTTTACTGTATTCCGATTATAATTGCTTAAAAACTTTTTGGGTTCTATTTGATGTCTTTGTTCGAGATAGCAATCATTTGAAAAAGAAAGTATCAAAAACTATAAAAAATTCAAATAATTTTTACAATTTTTAAGTCGGGTTTCTTGTAATCCACTTTTTCTAAAAAATGTTTTTATGTCGTCTATACTGATATTAGATACAGTTAGATTTTCAATCTTGAAAACTAAAGATTAAAAAAAAAAAATAAATAATTTAGATACGGGTCCCATTTGGGCTTAAAAGATTATTTTCTTCTCTACGTTTTCCGGATTTGGTGCAATATTTTTTCAACACTAAAAAAATATAGTTTACTAAAAAAATGATATAGATATCATGATGCCCCCTTATCCGATGGATTCAAAAAACAGTTCGAAACTGGGATATATACATATTGCATTTATTAGAGTTCTCGAAATATGACACAAAAATATTTACAAATAAAATTGAATATTCCCATCACTAAATTCAATTTTTTTAAAAGCTTGGGAAAATAAATAACAAGATAAGTAATTTTTCATCGTACGAAAGCCCAATTTTCTGTGATCACAATACAAAAGGTGAAAATTTAAAATGGCAAAAAATACTCCTCCCACTTTTTTAGTTTAACCAGAAATTTAATGCCATCAATGTCCCATATATGGAAAAAACCTTTCTGCCAGTCATTTCTGAACAATATAGAAGAAACTTATCCAATACGAAAAGCCTTTTTATTTTTAAATTCCTTAAAAATCCTACTATGAAATTTTTCAATCATGAGCATCAAAGTGTTATCCGGTACCTTCAATTTTGTTCATGAGTGTAAATATCTATCCGAATGGATTGGTTTAAGGTTTATGTTATCTATATCTTTTTTGAGATAGGCTTTTACCTACTCAAAGAGGCAGTAATAAGTCGTAGTGGGCGGTTTAAATGTACGGCTTGTATTGGGGTTGCCTTCAACACTAACTTGTATTTTTCATTTATTTTTTTATTCTAATCCCTGGTTAAAACTACTCATTTTTAACGTATCGTAAGTATTGTTTAGTTTTCAGTTAATATTGTTTATAATTTTTTTGTTTTTTTTTTTCATATAGTTGGAGAAGTTCAATTTCAATACATCTTATAAACTATTCCAGTTATTGTAAAATACGTTTCAATAAAACAATTAAATAAAGATACAAAGTAATAATAAGAAAGTTTCGTCATTACACTTCCATAATTCTAGAGCACAACAACTTTCCAAACGGAAAATATATATATATATATATATATATTATATTTATACAACAATCAGTAGAATATTTTATTTCTTTTTAACAAAAGAATAATAAATTAATTATTAATTTTAAATTTATTAATTTAGTCAATTTAATTATTAATGATCCACTTTTTGCGACTTTTAATTTAAAAAAAAAGAAATTAAATAATTTAATCTAAAGAAAAACGTTACTTTTTATATTTTATTAATACACTCTAAATGAGTAACTTTAACCCAGCAGAAATTCTAGACGACTAACAATTAAACCCTTTCGGTAGAGATAATTGAATTATTCGGTGTGTGAAAACACAGCACGTAAAAGTTCTAAACACTTCTACGTCTGAGTTTTGAGAGCGCTAAGAAACATGGTTCATCAAGCTAATTTCCTCTTTTTTATCCCTGCTTTAAAACACATAAAAACTTACAGATACAACTACTCATTGTTACAAAAAAAAATTATATTTGAGATGAATTTTTTTTATTTCACTTAATTTTTCTCATCTTTTACAAACAGTTATAAATTACTTGCACAATTTAAATGGTATTGATAAATCATAATTTTTATTTTAAGGACAATTATCTACCTTTCATAGCTTCGTCATAACTAAATCACATGTTGAGCATTTCGTTATATTCCATTTAAAAAATTCGCTATAATGACCACAGAAGTTTTGAAATAGGAATATATTACAAATTCGTTAAACAAGTGATTTAGTTCTGACGAAGCTAAGAAAGGTAAACAGTTGTACTCAAAATAAAAATGATGAGATCCAAGCAGAAAAAAAAATTAATAATTTTGATACGTCATAATTGTATTTCTTTCTTTCATGATGTAAAAAGAAAAAAATGGTATGTCAGCATTTTTATAATTTTTTTTTTTTAATTTTAAAACTCAATATTTTATTTACTAAAAATGTTATTTTCCTATAGTATTAAAATTTTTTTCTGCGTAACGGTAGTGAATATTAAAGAACGGTAAGGTTCATATGTTTTACAGTAATGTCAATGACCGGTAACACGTTTCCAATAATTAATTTTTTCCAATAATTAATACTGTTCTTTCCACCAGAGTTTTTTTTCACAGAGAAAGATATAACTAATTAAGCCATTTGGTAAACAAAATTTAATACATTTTACAATCAAAGCTATGTTTACAAATCAATAGATTTGCTATATTTTATTGCTTTTGTTTAAAAAAAACTTAATACATGTGAAATTGTAAAAATCAATATATATTTGTAGTAATTATTAGCTTATATTTATTAAATAAAGTAAGGTCAACACAACTGAATTTAGTCTGTGTTTATATATTCTATCGTAAAATATTACAGCCGACATTCTTCTCTTCGTAATTTACATTTAGGTAAAATGGGATTATCTTTAATGTCCCAGAACACTACATACAAGTTAACCTTTACTGTGTAAGAGAAATAAGGCAAGAAAGTAGAATAAAATGTAATTCTATCAGCGGATATTAAATTTAAATATCGTCTGTTTATATGTATATCCAATAATCTGGATGAAATTAAAAAATCTAATATGAGATAAAATGTTCAGAAATAACAACAATATAATTCTAGAGATGCCTGATAATAAATGATTTCTATATTCATTGGCTCGATGATATCATCGCATAAAGGATGGTGTATGGAATTTTGAAAAAGAATTTTATAGCGTGAAAAAAGGGCCTTGGCTTACCGGAATTCGAACCCGAGACTTCCAGATGAAAGGCCGAGACGCTACCACTCCGCCACGGACATCCGCAGAAGATTACGTGATTTAATCAGTGGAGTATAAATATTTATTTTTACTTTAACAATTAAATTTATTGAACAACTTAATTAATAAGAATTTTTATGGTAATTCTTATATTTTGAGAATGCAGCGAAATCATTATACGAATTACGGTTATAAAATACATTAAAATTTTAAAGTTAAATTTTTGATATTAAAGTGGTCTACCGTATGGAAATGTTGTTTTATTTATTAAGATGTATATAATGCACTTTTTAAACTTAGATAAAATTAATAAAGTACAATAATTTATTAACATCAAATTAATAGTATCTTTTTACATCCATCTTTTTTCATTAATGATTACATCATCATAATCAATGAGAAATATGAAAATCCCTGACGAAGCGCCGGCTATTTTTGCAACCGTCATTTCGGAAAAAATGGTGCCTGTGGTACACGGGTGTGTAAAGTTCTATACATGTATCTTCAAATAGGCTTGTGAGGAAATTTACTGTAATGGGATCACGTAGGTAAGTAGCAACTCCAATTTCTCGTAGTTAAAAATTAATACGATAGTAATATAGTTATTTGTGTATAATGTATATATATATATATATTCATATATATTATATTTATACACACATATATACTGTACCATCCACGTACCACATGCATCATTTTGTCCGAAATGACGGTTGCAAAAATAAACTGTGCGTTGTACATGCATTTTCAGATCTCTCATTGATGATGATGTAATCATTAAACTTATATATTTTAATCAATCCATATAGAATTGTAATACAAACTGCTTTTTAACTGCGAATCTACACGCAGTGAAATAAAATGACTTTGATAAAATAAAAAATTTGTCTTTGAGTTACTACCGGTATTAGAAAATTGAACTCCTGTCTATGACGTGGCACAAAACTCATCGTAAACGATATTTCAATTTTTCTCATACATAGGTTATTCTTATTTCATACGAAAACATTTTTGTCGATCTTTTTGTTGTCCAACGACAGACAAATTTGATATAATAGAATCCTGTATTTATTAGTGGGAAAGAAAGAAAACGAACTCTCGTAACACAAGAGAGCTTTCCGGCGGGAAAGCGCGAAGTATTCGGAAATAGAAGAAAAACTTGCAGCGCATATATGGAATGTACGTCAATTTGGATACGCGATTTCTATAGAACTGTGTCAGACGAAAGCCCAGGAAATACCTGTTGAATTAAATATCGGTAAGGATGAATTCAAAGCTAGTCTTAACTGGGTACGCCGATTTCTTGGCCAACACAGTTTTTATATTTAAAGAAGAACAATTGGCTACGGCTATTAAAAGCATACGAAGGTTAACTGACAAAGTTTCAAAGGTATGTCGTAAATATACAGGTATTTGTGAGTTTGTTTTTTTTTTTTAATTTTTCACATAAAATTTAGTGAAGTTTCAATTAATTATTTTGTGGTTATTTTTCATTTTCAGAGCACTGAAATGTGATCATTTTATGTTACGCTACAAGTGGACAGATATCTATGTCATATCTAGAATTTATAAAAAATATTCATTCACTGGGAATAATTGTCACTTTATATTGTTAGTTAAAATCAATTCGTACACCTAATTATTTTAAGATTTTTTCAAGGGTAAGCGAAATATAATTTTATAAACTAAGAATACATGAATAAGAGTTTTAGCTGGTACCAGTGGGCTTCAAAATTTTAGAACGTTTTTTTATCTACTTACTCAAACAGACCCGTATCTGGAATGTCTTCACATTTTTCTCATAAAATTAATGAAAATTCAAATAATTATTTATAATCTTTACATTTTATTTTAATTTTATAAATATTTTGAGATTATTTCGTGTACTGATTTTCGGCATTGAGACCAGGACTAAAAGTTTTGTATTCACTTTCAGAGGATTACACGACTTCCTTGAAGGATAGTTGATAAGAGATCGTACCGCTACCTTAATGAAAGCCATTAGACCAGACACCAGATTCTCCTGGTATGATAAACGTCCTTCATTACGAAAATCTTTCATCAATTTTTTTTTTTTAATAGCGTTAACATAGAAATTACTTAAAATAGAAAATATCTACTGAGCAACTGGCATCTTGGTTTATCATTATACTCTATTAAAATAGAAAGCCTTTGTCCCTTTACTCACCGCACAATAATAGTATATCCGGTTTTGACAGCAACCAAACAAAACTGTAATTAGACAAAACGTTCTGGTTGTGAGGCAGTATAATTGCGAAGTAAATACTCTAACAACGAACATATTTTGTTGTTAACATTAACTGTATGTAATACATTATATTAATAATTTTCACAATCACTTACTCTGAAATTACTGTTATTTTAAACACTAAAATTTAGTGCTCAATGGTTCTCAAATCCTACTACAATTCCTTTATTTAAGAGAAGAAATAACCATTTTTTGGTTTACTTATTATTTACTGATTCACTAAACTTAATAAATTGTGACAATATTTTCTTAAGGTCAGTAATTCAGCAGATGTTACCTACATGCTACAGAGTTTCACGTGCGTATATTTTGTAATAGCTGTAAACCGTACAACTGTTATATAACTTTCCAATTACAATTAATAATTACGGTTATTAAATATGAACGGTATAAATTGTTAAATTTGAAATAAATAAATGCGATTAACATTAAATGTTTGTCATTATAATAATTTGAGTATACGAAACAAACAACAAATATTTACTAAGGAATTTTTGTTAGTTTTTCACTAATTGGTTTGTATTAAGTGAAGTGGAAATGCATGTAAAAATAATCATTATTTATTGCCGCACAGGAGATTTTTTTAACTACATTTATCGGTAAAAATTTAAATAATTTTTTTTTCTTTTTAAATAATGGAAATTTTATATTTTATGTCTGATACTAAAATACTATAGATTTTTTTGTTGTTGGATTTAATGATTTCAATATGAATGTTTGGAATAACAAACGCATTATCCAAAAGCGAATTTACATATAAATACCTTTAAGCGTAATTGCAGCTTTAAATAGATTATCCGGTGTTTATGCAGCCATTTTCAGGTTTATTTATTCTGATATAATCTAACACTATATTAATAATACTGTAAACAACTTATAAATTATGATTATTTTTTTTAATAAAAGGAATGATGATAACAGATGAATTTAAAATTAGACTGATAAACTCAGTTAATATTAACAACAAGAAAATTACATTGTAATAAAATTCTTTCAACTTTTTATTGGGTTTAAAAAACAAACAAGTTTTTAAATCTATTTCGTAAGAGTGAGACAACAAAATGATATGGTTAAGATAAAATTGTCATTTGTCATATGACCATGCAATTGTTAAAGTTATGTATGATATGTAAAATTGCATTATAGTTTTGTATAAAATAATATTATAATATAAAAAGTTGTTCATAATATTTCTCTAATGGTACATTTAATTAAAGGATCCACGTATTTATTGAACGGAACAGTTTATGAAAGAAGTTCCCTGAGGCTAAAAATCGGAAGTACATTTCTTAAGAGTGGTTGTGAAGTGTCAAGAGAATTATCAGATATTGGAAAAAGGACTATGAAAACCGCATGTTGAATTCGGTGAAGGATATTCAGGAAAACTTTCACAGGATAAACAAACACTAGAGGCAAAGTGATAAATGATATCGGTATAATGTGAGTATTGTCGTGAACATTTTGCAGAAACGGTAAAACCAGAAAATATAGGCAAATATTATGATCTAGTAGGCTTATAAAAATTCCATGTTATCACCAGATATATGAAATTAGCATTAAATATTATCAATACAGTATGGTTTTATGATTATCTATCGAAACTTGGACGAAGATATATATTTGTGCCAAGACATAAACTACTTTTGCTAATGGACAGGTCTATCAAATGATAAATCTTGGGAATCAAACTGAAAAATAAAGTTTGAATAACTTTACATAAAATATTTTTGTTATTTTAAAATAACATATTTTTGACTTACAAATTAGTAAATTTGTAAGTAATATTTGATTATTAATTTACTTGCACTGAAAAATGGCAAAGATTATTACAAAAGAGGGCGAATCTTGAAATAACATTTTTTTTTTTCACGAAATTATATCGACCGCCAACATAACAATAGCAATTGACAATATTAACGATCCAATAAATTTATGCTGTCTTCACGATAAAACAACCACTGTTTCAAGGTAAAAGCAACACAAGCACTTTAGTAGAATATTAATACTGACTTTTCTGAGCAGCTAAGGGATCTCCTGAGCTATCTGAGGGCTGTTCTAGGATGTGTGATGAATGCGAACAAGACAACAGCCCTTATTCTCAAGATTAGATATTATAACCATTCTTAATAAGATAGGTCTATGATACAGACCTCTTTGAACGCTTATTACATTTCAATCCAATAAGAATGCTTTTGTTTCGAATGGTAATGTTAGAAATACCTCATAATAATGTAAATACACCGTATTTAAAGTGTTATTAACCTTGATCCTCAAAAAATCTTCAAGATTTTTTACGACCTTCAATATGATTATAGTTAAATAGTAAATAAAAATATAATGAAAAATAGTAACCGTTTTGGTTTTATTAATAAGAGTTTTCGTAGGGTATTTTTGAACGTTTTGGATCGATAAATGGGTAAACCGTCACTTGATTTAGTCACTGTTAAGAATTCCTTAAGTGGTGTTTTACTCTATATGATAAAAAAACTGATTTTCGGTAAATCTTAGATAATCAAATTAGTCACCAAATAACCACTTATTTAAACTTAGCCTTTGCCGGATCGAAAGATAATCCAAGCGAATTAATTTTTTATATAACCGATGGATAATGTAATAATGATTAAATTTCTAGTAAACAATCACTCTTTATTATTTATTTTGCACAGTTCCATCTCTCTCCTCAAATATCAGCATATATGATTACTTACTAGTTAATCTAAATAGATAAATGCTGTTGTTACTCAGATTAACGGTAAATAAACGGTGATGAATGATAAGTTTATGATATAATGAAAAGTTTGTATTTTGAATCAGTTATTTTAACACTAATGGTTCACAATAACATTTCCTATCACCGTTCTGTTTTAATTAAAAAGACATCTTGGTTAGGAGATCTATAGATGTAACACCTCCATAGATAGGTTACATTCATACACGTGTACATGAAGGTACATACACGTGTACGTGTAGATACATTTATTACACGGAACGTAGCAGGCGAATCAAGATATCTGAAAACTTCCGGAACTAATTAAACAAAAAATTTAAATAAATAATTTTATAAGAGTTGTATAAAATTATGAACTTAATATAATCAAATATTTTTATGAAAGTATAAAAAGTATTTTTATTAAACTTGTAGGCTTTATTAAAGAATGTAAATATTTAAATGGCAAAAGTATGTTTTTTCGAGAAATTATAATTCAATTGTTAGGAGCCATCTACAGTATTGTCAATCTAACAGAGATATATTTTTTTACAAGAAAGCCTTTATTTCAAGACAAATTCAACATAAGCGTTTTTGAAGAGTAGTAATCTGACTTCAATGAAAATTCTGAAAGGCTAGGTCAAATAAATATTATCTTACACCAATTTTAATTAGCAATATAAAAAATAAAAGTCATTGCACACTAATAACTCTTCAAGGATAATAAAATGATAATGACAGTATAAAAAGTTGTTTGTATTACGTAATGTAAATACAGACTGGAAATTTTAATTTACAACATATTATTGTAAAATCAAGTTACATCATAATTAATACAACAAAATTAACGGTTGAAAATCACTATTTAGATGTGAAATATTTACTAATTTATATGCAATATATTCCAAGTGAAAAATGATAGCTGATATGAAGAGTAGTGAAAGGAATGTTGTTATGTTAGGGGAAAATAGTAGAGGTTGAATTCAACAAATAGATTTTTCAAGAAATTTAAAAGAAGTAACCGGTCAGGTTATTTCCAGCCGCACCGTCTAGCCAGGGTGTCTCCACGCACTGAATCCACGATTCGTTCGTTTTCCTCATGATTGTGAGAAGATGAAATACTTTATTGATACTCATTAAAGAAAAAAAAAAATTGTAGTTTTACTTCATTTTAACTCACCAGGGTGGTCTAGTGGTTAACTCGTCGCCGCAAATCAGTTGTTTAACAGCTGATTTTTGAAATCGAAGGTTCTGAGAATCAAATCCTAGTAAAAATTAGTTGCTTTTATAGGAATTTGAATACTAGGCAGTGGATACCGGTGTAATTTGGTGGTTGGGGTTCAATTAATCACACTTCTCAAGAATGTTGGCTTGAGTCTGTATAAGACTAAATCTCATTTACGTGTCATACATATCATTCTCATCTCACTGGGTCGTGGGAGGTTTGCTTATTATTTACTAGTTGAACAGATTGCGCCGGTCTCCGTGGTGAAAGTGGTAGCGTCTCGGCCTTTCATCCGGAGGTGCCGGGTTAGAATCCCGGGTCAGGTATGGCATTTTCACACAAGCTACAAATCATTCATCTCATCCTCTGAAGCAATAACGATGGTCCCGGAGGTTAAACAAAAAAAAAAGTTGAACAGAAGCAACGTAGACATTAATAAAATAAAAATGTTTACTTCTATATATATTTCTTACCATGGTGACAGAAATGTAATGAAGTATTCAATTTTGTTTCTTTAATGAATATCTTTAATATCTTAATCCCCAAAGGGGATATTGCTTCGATCTGTAGCTTTAAATCGTACCTGGGATAACACAAATTTATTCTATAAATTTAAAAGTAATCGGTCGGTTGGTTCCCGCGTGATGCTGTTACAAAAAGACATATTCATAAACTTTCACATTTAAAGATAATTGTAATTTTAATACCGAATATTAATGATTGCTATTTAAATTTAATTTAAATTTATAATAACAAAATTGATTATTATGTGTATTATATATGAAGTTAAATATAATGTGTAAAGAAATGCGATTTTAAATTGAAAATAAGAATTGTAGCTTTATTTTTACTCCATAATTTAAAAGTTTCCGAGAAAATAATTTTTTTTTTGTTAATTAGGGTATAATTTTGTAAACGTTTTAACGAAAATTTAAAAATTAATTATTACAGCATAGTTTTCACGAAAATTAATTACTGATAAGAAAAATATTTTAAAAGAAATAAATGATAATATAATAAGTCGCCATAGAACTGTTTAAAATTATTAATGGTGTTTACCATTAATTTAACTATGTTTTCCTAATATTATGGAGTGCAATATTTAAAGACTGTTTTTTTAAGTTAATAAATTAATGGGTAATATATATTATTAACAACAAAAATTAACTGTTAATAACAAGAATTAAAACGTATCACTACTAAAACATTTATTTTTCGCACTGAAGTATTATTAAAAGCTTCTACTGGTATTTTTCACAGCTGATTAGTTAGTTACAGCACGTAAAATACGAACATGTGTTATGTTTTTCTTCTAACCGCAAAGCTTTTCATCGATATAAAATAATCATATGTCAGAAATATTCTTAACCCGCTTATAAGTGGAAAATTTTGAACTTCTAAATAAATCGAGTTTCAATTTGGGGGGGGGGGGGGTTGATAAAAAGTTTTTACGATATTTCTATATGTACTTACAGCAACGAATAGAAGAATTCAGTAAAAATATTTTTAGAGTTAATATTTAAACACATTTTTTATAACCGTGTTGAGATAGTGTAGCGAAACTACGTTGCAAAAACCACTTAAATACATTGGTTAAAATCTGATGAACCATAAAAACGTTATGCTGAAGAGTGAAGAGGCGCGGCCGGTGGCGGCGATAAAGGTAATCCACCGCCCACCGTCGTATATTTCAGGAGCGAAAAAACAGATAAAAAAATCGTATTTTATTTTTTCTAAATTATATGTTGGTTAAAACCATGATTTTTCATTTTTTTTTAAATTTACCATGGATTCATCAAAATTCTGATATTATTCTATTGTATGTATGGATTGTGTAATCACGTGATTAAGTACTAGTGAGTCATTTTTTTCTAAATCTTTTGTTTAACAAGTGTAACAGTTATTTCCTTTAATGAAAAATTAAGTATCTAACTTAGACAGAGAATTCAGATTGAGAGTTTGTGATTGTTTGAATAATTATTTATTTATCAAGTTTTTATGTTATCATATTATTTAAACCAAATCTAGATATAGGTCGAATGTAATGAAAAATTTAAATAACAATGATTCTAGAACTATTCCAAAAAAAAAAATAATTATGTTGGTTAAATATTTTAGAATTACATTTTTTTTTAGTTCTGACACATCAATTCTGTAATATTAACTTTTTCTTTAATGTCAACTGTATGAAATCTATTGAAAAATAAGTAGTTGTAACAGAGGACAGTAATATATAACTTTAGGGTACTAATTACTAATTAGGGTACTTTAGGGTAATACTAATATATAAATTTATTTAACATTGATTGCAATTGTACAGTTATTTATATAAATTAAACTGAAGAAATCTGATATACAAACAAAGCACTCAATAAAAAAAAAATCAGTGTGGGTACTACATGGATTCCTTGTATGCCTATTAAATTATATATACACACACATATTTTTAAAAAAATTAAAAGTACATAAAATTTTATTTCATTAATAACTTCTGATATTTTTTCATATGTTTTTAATCATTATTGAATTATTATCTATTTTTTATAATCAGAGGTTAATATTTATTAATAAATAGATATATTTAAATAAAAAAAAGGTAAAAAAAGGAGATGAAGTCTGATTCGAACCGATGTGCTTTCTCCTTCTAAGACCTAAATATTTCATTAATTAAAATTTCATTTGGCTATAACTTTGGAACCAATGAAAATAAGTACCACTCACGATATATCGTTGAAAAGCTCACAATAAGGGCTTATTATTGTAGTCAAGAAAAATCCAAAATCCAAATTTTTTTTGGATTTTGGGCTTTTCTGGATTGCAATCAAAAAAGGAGGTGCACAACTAGATGTTATAACAGTCCTTAATCCAACATTTCAACATCCTTCGGATAATTGTTTTTGAGTTATGCGAGATATATGCATATCGCCATAAAGACGTCACACCGAAACTAGTCAAAATAGATTCAGGGATGGTCAAAATGGATATTTCCGTTCAAATTTGAAAACAGAAATTTTTTGAGATCACAATACTACCTTTACTTCGTACAAGGAAGTAAGAAATACAAGTTTTTTTTATAAAAAACGTTTCTTTATATCTAGTTTTTTTAGAAATTAGTATCAAATTCGAAATAATAAAAGCTTACTAACCTTCAGTTCAGCAAAAATTAACAAAAAAGTAGAAACGTAAAGAAGAACTGAAAAAAGTATTATTATAATTTTAAACTTACAGTTTTTTAAAGTTAATTTTGTATTATAGTGATAGATATATTAACAAAAAATGCTGCCCGTATGAGAAAAGTGGTTCACAATATAAGCAAAAGTGAGATGCTCGTGTCTTGATAAAAGTAAAAAAGGAATGCCAAGAAACGACATAAAGGGACTACTATTATTGAACGTGAGCTAAGGCTGTCTGGAATGCGAGAAGAAATATTAAAAATAATAATAAAATTCTGAGCAACGATTAAGATAAAAGAGAAACAACTTCATTATCTCATATTTAGGCCATAAAAGTTTTCGTTAAAACATCTTATATTTAGAATAATACGAAAAATTTACTACGGGATTACGATACTTATTTTTAAGATAAGAAATAACACCACTGTACGATTACTACACTTACAATACGTAATAACAAGAATAATCGAAATCGGCACTTATATAAAGAGCAAGGGTTAAATTTAAGTAAATTGTATGTGTGTGTATATGAGTGGGCCTACGCGCGTGTATTCAAATTTTATCTCTGAATTGGTTAGATTAACTAAGGCAATTATAAATATTATTATATAATGTACAATCTGTCATATGTCTTTTACTTCAGAAATTTAATCTCTTTAAGTGATTTTACTTTAAATTTTCCTGTTTTCTTATATAATTATTTTATTACAATTCGTGTAATATGAAAACCGAATTACATTGATTTTTGTAATTTTAGCATTGAAACTGTTAAAAAACCACGTAGAATTGAAAATATAAGAGAAATTTTAAAACTCATTTACACTCGTAACAAGAAAGTTTTATATTGTTAAATCTTACAAGAAACCATAATATTCGTTTGTAAAACACATACGTATTTCGTGGGAACAGTTTTGCCACAAAACTGCAAACCTCTTTCATATCAAAAACAAAAAATGTTCTACTACGAGAAAAATGTAGGATAATAGACAATAAAATAAGGGGGAAAAATCAGCCTTCTCGAAAAGAACTATCTCCTATGTAATATATTAGCATTTTTAATTTTCTGATAATTTCTGAGAATTCGTATATAAGCTACGTCTATATGAAGGACAATATCAAGTCTAAAGCAGAAATCCTAATTAACTATCAATCAGCAGACAATTTTATGATTTTTCGTATTTATGGTTCCTTCAAGCTGCTTGTTGTTGCCCGTTTCTCTGATTTCATACATAAATAAATACTTTTGTATGTGACACAGGACCTGTACAATTATGTCATAAATTTTAAATGCTTAGCTAAAGAATAGTACAGAATTGCCGTTTGCGTAAATAATGAAGTGAACAAAATATTTATAGATTAGACTAATTTATTTAAACTGAAAAAAATGTTATTTTAATATTTTAGAGTCCGCGAATCATATTAATTATTACTAGTATATATTTGATTCATCATTTAAAACTTTACTTAGGTTAACCTTTAGGACGCTCATGAAGACGAGACTTGTTACTAGTTTGGTGAATCGTTTAAGACTAAAGAAATAAAGAATAATACGTTAGTTTATAATCAGATAAAGAATAATAAGAAATTATAGGTTCACAACAGTCTTTAAAAAATAAAGAAGAAATCATTAATTAATTTCACATCTGAAGAGTACATGTCTGATACGAATATATCAGACAATACGATTACTGTACTGTTTTAATATAAGCCATCAATTAAATTTTTTTTCTGAGAATGTAACCGAAAAATTAACCAGTTTAAAAAAATTAATAATGATAAATAAAAATACCTACATATTATAAATGTAGTTATAAGAAAAATGTTATTGCTTTTTCTAACGCATTAATTACAGTAAAACTTGTTTTAAGCAGAAAGCTTAGTTTTAGACTTTCATAGACATTCATTATTTATTTACGTAATAATTTTATTGTACTGAGAGAAGCTACAATGAAACTCTCCAATGAAATATGAAAACTGAAGGCCTGCTTTAAACTATTATTAAATTTTTTTGCATTTTCACTTCTTAAAGTTTACCAGCAGGGTGCGTTGCAAGCCACTGAAATACCTGTTTACAGTCTAGTTACAGTTTACATACTTTTTTTTCTGTTGTTATACGTTTTCGATTACATATTTCATTCAATGTAAAGTGTATAAAAAGAAGAATGGTTTTTTACACTGAGAGAATGGTACGTAAGTGGTTTTAATGCATAACGATTGAAATAAGCACGCTTCCTCAGTTCGCCAGTGAGATTAACCAAAGGTCTGTAATGGATTGACCAAAAATAAATAGGCCTACAGCTGCAATAAATGAGGAAAACTAAACGGTTTTTTGGCTTACACTAAAAGTCCAAGAAAATGTATAAATATGATTACGGTTGCTCAAAAATTACAAGATATTCATTCGGTTTAAAAAATCTACATCAGGAAAAATGTTAATGTTTCATACCATCAAAATATGATTTTGTAGAAGATCATCCTGAAAAAGGTTTTAGTGAATTGAATTGATATTAAATACGCTTTAATAAGTCTATATATGAGTTAATAAATCTGCGAATTAATGTTATATTTTGGAATAATGAGGTAAACTTTAAATTATGAAAACTAAAAAAAACAGTCAAATTGTAATTTTCAGTGTACCCAAAAAGCAACGCATAATTAGGGATGGAATATCTGCCGAGGAATGCTGGGATTATGATTTTTTTAAAGTTATAATGGTTGGAGAGAAGAATCTGAAAATTCTAGTTACCACGACTGTTCCACGGCTAACAATGAATTTCGATAATTTTGAGTATTTGCATTTTCAGAATGATGAGGTTACACTGAAATACTCTATTACAGTGCATGACTACGTTATGCGCCAGCACATTTTAAATTTAAATGAAAAAATACAAATAAAATATAATATATAATAAATAATAAAAGGTTTGTACCGTTAGGCTACTGTAATTATAAAAAGTTAATTATTATTATTATTATGAAATAATAATAATTATTATTTTGGAAAAAAGATTCGGCTATTGAAAAATTATGATTACATAAGATAATTAAAACTATTTTAATAATACTAACAAGTACCGACTGCTAAACTCAAATGTGGACAGTGTTAAGTAATACTGATTAATATAAACCTTTATTGGTGAAAAGCAACTGAGACATGCAATGACTGGATTGTTGTACCAAGCGTATATATTATGCGTTATACTTTTGTATTAGGATTGTGTATATCTACATAATCCTGACAGAAGACAGGATTATATAGATGTAACACTGAAGAAATGCGATCGTCCTATCAAACCGTCAATTGCCATAATGTATTTTATCAGCTGGAGTGCGCCTGTAGATTGTTTAGACTATAGATGTTAGATTATAGAGAAAAATCTATTCGTACGTTATTATCCAGTAGGATCATGAAAAACTGAATAATTTAATTAAAAAAGAGTATTAATTTTTTATGAAGCATCACTGCCCTGTGAAAACAGCTGTCTAAATAAAATCTACTACCATCTTCGTCGTTGTCATGCAACTTCTGTAAAATCACATCCTACAATTCCATCTATAGCCACCAGAACTCCTAAGACTGTATCTTTGCAATCAAGACATCATGAAGTAAAATCCTTCTCCAATGTTTAGGTCCTTTCGCTTTCCGCCTTTATTCAAGGACATCTAAAGCCGGCTATCGTACCAGAAAGGAATGCATAAATGTCGTAAATATTTTATTCAGTCTAAGGTACCTGAAATGTATATCTTTAAAGAATATTTTTATTTTATTTGTATTATAAAATAGATTATGTGTTTTTTTTTTAAATTGTAAATTATCAAAAATTCATTCGAAATAATAGCTCAAGAATATATTAAAGCTCAACCTGCTGGTTGTAATTAGAAATAATAATTATTAATTATTTTTATTAAATTATATTTTTATCGAAGTTAAAATTTGAAGTCTCTGAAGTCAAAGAGATGGATTACGGACCAAGCATTTGTTTCCAAACAAATGCTACAAAGATTGTCAGCCTATAAAATATTAATTTTTAGATGTTATGAAATATAAAACCAACTACATTACACTTGAGGAAATAAAAAAGGAGAGTATATTTGATTTCTGAAGAAATAAATTCAAATGGCAAAATATTTAAAATCATTTCCTTTAGTGATTACGGTACTTTTTTTAATTAATGAGGAGAGAAGACAATTTTTAAAAATGTTAGAAAGGTAAATTTTACAGTTTTATTCAATCGGTAGAGATTTTATGTTTATATTTTACTATTACAAAGTTATGTCAAGAGTTATACATATAGAAAGGAGAATGAAGAAATAGAGAATCGAATTATAATATAATCTAAGTTTTTTTGGAAAAAGTATTTTAAATGGTAAAGTAATTTTTCAAATTGTTCATAAGATTATCTCAGATAATCAAAAATAATTTACATCTTTATAAAATAGTATCGACATAATTATATTATTTAACGGAAATAAAACTAGATTTTATTACGTAATCTCTTCCATTTAGTATTAATACAAACCGTAGAATACAAAAAAAAATTTAATTTCGTTACAAAGATAGTTTTGAATTCTAACAGTACTGTAAAGTAGAAATAATTTAATACATTTCAAATAATTACAGATATGACGGTGCAGACATCTGTGTAACTACAAACTTACACACAATTGTCGCGCATTCACTTTCTGAATGAAATCATCAAATATTCTATTCAACAGGAAATTTAACATGCATTACAAACAATCATATCTCTAGAATTTCCAATAAAAGATCTAAAATCTTGTCCATGTAGTTCCTACAATAATAATACTACAAAATTCATTCCGAAGCTTTATACTCCACTACGTACAATATACTACATTAAAAATATATCGATTCATTTTCATATATGCCACTTACTCAATCTTTATCTCATATTATATCATATATTATCACTTTCTCAATCTTATTATTTAGGATTGAGAGTATTTTGTTTTTTAATAGAAAATTGGAGAATTTTAGATATCTGAAAAGTGTTAAATATTAGAGTTTATTAATTAATGAATTTTAATTTAATCCTAATTTTTCAAAATTTTTCTCGCACATCTGGATAATAATGTTTTACTTATTTATAATTGCCCTTTTAAAGCATTTTAAAATTTCGCCTTTAAACTTATATAAGTTCATCACACTGAAAACTTTTGTGCGCAAAGACTATAGAAATTTCGACAAATGATTATAAACGTCTGATTTCAATCAAAAAATCAATGTTACACACAGCAAAAATACTATTGGCAGCTGTTTAGCAACCATTTAATTTTGAAAATATTAATATTTCATGTTCTTCAAAATCCAGAATTTTTTTGTTTTATTTAACCTCCGGGACCGCCTTTAGTTATTTCTTCAAAGGATGAGATGAATGATCTGTGGCGCGTGTGAAAATGCCGTGCCTGACCGGGATTCGAACCCGGATGAAAAGATGAGACACTACCACTCGCGCCGGCAAAAAAATTCACCGAATTGGCGTGAGATTTCATCTTGTGGGATAACCTTAAAAATAAAGCATTCGACATGCTGCGACGCAAAAATGGTCAGACAGGAAATCCCATCCAAAATATTACAGAGATTAAATAAACCATGAAATGGTTTATTTCACAAAAGAAGAGTAGAAATATCTGCGTAGAAATGAAGCAAAATTCATCCTCAAAGAGTAAATTTATTGTTTGCTAATCGTAAAAGCCATATTATATTATAGAATTTCATGAATAAATTTATTATCAAATAATATATATTTAAAAAATATTAATATTCCAAAATTTCCCGTTTCCCCCAAAATTGTCATTAGAAATAAACTATTACATTATTATTTCAAATGTACAGATTATTTTAAATGCTTCAAAATATTTTTTGAATAATTTAACTTATGAGATAATTAGCCTGTAGCATTATATTGTTAATCTTAACATCTTAATTATCTGTATGGTGTAATACATGTGACGTAGTTTCTGAGTAATTAATGATGTTTAATATAACGATAACCTACATTCAATCTGATGGTGAACTATGAGCGTGACATTCAGAAGTACGGTAGCATTCTTAATCAGTGAAAAAGATAATCGGAACTGTTTTTATTCGTTATTTTCAACCATATGGATGATATCTTATTTTTCTCCCATAGTGCAAGATTCATTATCGGGTACGACTTATTTTTAAGGATAAGTCGTTTATGAATAATCCATTTATGGAATTAACAGATCTTTGTACAGAGCAACAGTTCTAGTTAGTAGCAACTTTTTATTAATTATTGTGATTCTTCGGAATCATATTTTACAATTCTGAAAATTATTAAGGTCGTTCCTTTCAAAAAATAGATTTCACTGATGTCTCTTGTATGATAGGTGCTTTTTTATGTGCTTTACGGTCATGAAACGACCGAGTCAGATAATGTAAAAACATAAATTATTGTATTTCTGTCGAGAAACAATGAATTAAGTTTATATACATTGCTTTAATTTAACATGGGAAACTTGTTATTATTTCGTAATAATACATGTACAGTGATACAGTGCGGCACAGAACAACCACTGTACTATACCACCATTATAACTACGGTTATTTGCATCTGAACCATTTTGAATCAGTTTGATAAAAAAGTAGAAATAAAACAAAAAAACAAATTGTATGAAACCTAATACAGTTGATAAGTCAAATTCAAGAGAATACAAATTAATATTACTAAAAAAATAATAAAATTATAAAGTAAAAACATCAAAGTACGAAGAGTAGAAAAACTTTTAGAAATTCTGTAAAAACCTATTGTAATTAGCAAACCTAATAAATAGGTCGAGTCAGTTTATGAGAACGTTTTGTTCACCAAACAGCCGATCTACTTAGATTTGACATTTAACTAACCAGTGCTATAATTTTTCTAACTTTTATCATTACCTAATATCAGATACGTTCATTTTATTTGCGGTGAAAACAATAATCCCTCCTCTACCATCGTATTGTGAAAGACCAAATTATTGTACCCTAAACTTTTTTCTTGTATAATATAATTTTATTATTATTATTACTACAGTGTCTGGATTACATCCATTTTAGTTGAATCAATATCTAACTGATAAATTATTTCCTTAACAAGAAGTTTATACCCAATTAAACTTAATTTTTAAAAAAAATAGATATTAGTTTTATAGTATGTAAAAATTTTTAAGTCTTTCTGAGATTAGAACCTAGAGAACTTTTCGAAAAAAAACAATGATGGTATCACTCTGCAACAGATGTTAGTGGATAACTCAAGTCAAAATTAAAAATAGGTTCAAACCTACTATTAAATATAAATACAAACAAGATATGAAAAAAACTACATTAGTGATAGAAAAATTTTCTAAGACGTTTATAAGCTTCTCTTTTATTATAAATGTCAATAAAATCCTAAAATGATATCGGTAAATAATGATGAATGTTGTAGAAACCGAAGTGAAATTCAATTCGACTGATATTTTCTTTTTTTATAAGATAATTTCAATTCCTTCATTTCCCAAAGTGAGCCAATTTCTATAAAGCCTTTTTATATAGAAAGACGTGTTTCTGATGCTTCAGTTTCCATTTTTTTTTTCGGATAAATTTAAATAGTAAATTTTTCTAAAAACGAAATTATAGATAATATTCCGGGATAAATAATTATTTGAGAATATATATATGATCTTATAAATTCTTTTTCATCTTTGTTTAATGTCATATTGTCATAATACAGCAATACATTTTCTGTTGTTATTTTGATATTGAACTATTAAGTAATATTGAATTATTAAGTTCTTTTCAATTTTGTGCAGAGTTCTAATATTCGACATTAATATGAAGAACAGATTATTTTTAATATTTTATTACAGATTTAAAAAAAAAAATATATTTTTTTAAATACAGCAGTGTTACTAAAAATATAAATGGATATTTATTTAACTGTCTGTAGTATTTACAAAAATACTATTGAAATATTAAAATATTTAATACTTGCATAGTATATATAATTTACTGTGCAACATACTATTTATTTAATACCGTATAAAATAAAATCGAATTGTTAGCGAACTTGACAAAATTATTACCTAATAAATTCGCCATAATAATCTGACGGCTTTATTCTAAAAAAAAATTACGTCATTATAAAATATTATAGGGAGATCGACTCTGCTGAAATCCGTGGATGTTAAGACTCAGTTTATCACCTGGAAATTCCGGGTGCGTTCTCATCACATATCGCAGTTTTCACATCTTATAAATGTTTATACTTCATTACCATGTACTCGTAATAGGTAGACGTTAGAATGGACAACCGGATGTGAAAATCAGCCAGATCCCTCCAACATATTCCCAGAAAAAAGGAAAAGTGGTGCACATATACAAAAAGAAACATGGTACTACTTTATCTTACCAGGGAATTAATTAACAACACCGACAAATACGTTACAAAAACAACTCATTATTAACAATTTAACATTATTTAATGTAGATAATAAAAATAATGATAATAATAATTGAAGATTAATCAGATTAACCCATAATATTTAGATAATTATTAACAGTAACTAAATATTTAAAATATTTCTTGATTAGGCAATAATTTCATAATGCGTATATAACTATCAAACCCAAAAACCAATATACGCGTATGAACGAATTGTGCTGTATTTCAATTAAACTGCATAAATATCGTAAAGTTTTCTCAACTTAGGAAAATAATTTCTGAAACATTTTTTTAGTTTTTTCTGCCGAGTGAGCAATTTAAAACACACTAGAAACATGTTAAATTTTATGAATGAAATAAAAAAAAAGACAGTAGAGTAAACATACTGGCATTCAAATGACGCAAAATGATATCAATGGCAAAGATTTCTTGTAGAATATTCACCCTTCAATTCATCAATAGTATGGTGATGAAAACTAGGTCGTGGACCTACATTTTTAACAGTTTTTGAGAAATCTGTGGTAAAAGACAAAAGATTTGAGTGGAAAACATACTATTTTTTTATGTTTGGCGTAAAATAACTTTATTAAATGGGTAATAAACACATAAAATTAAAAAAAAACTTGTTAATCTGATAAATGATATCAATAAAATCTACAAAAACTAACAGTAAACTTAAGAATTTCGAAGTTTATTTAAAGAAAACATATTAAAATGTGGAAGATATTAACTAGATATAAAACGAAAGAAAATTTTAAATATTACAGAACAAAAGAAGTAAATAGTTAAGAAAAATAAACGATCAAAATTAAAAAAAAACAACAAAATGAGAAACTGAATAAAACAATATAACAATAAAACAATTTATTAGACATTTGAGTATCTGTTATTTATTTGCAGAGTAAGTTCGTGAATCTCTAATCTACTACCTTGAACTTTATGTATAGTGTGATAAAGTAAACCTCATAAAACTTTGTTACATAATATAAGTTTTATTATAACATTTTTATGGGGTTTAAATTAAGGCTGAAAAGTCCATTCATTTAATAATCGACTGCAACATTTTTTTAAAAACATCATTAACGGATAGATACAAATTACATAAAGAAAATCACTAAAAATTATAAAAATAGATGATATTACGTAGAAAAAAAAATTTATCTTCTTTTAATTAATACATGTACAAACTTAATACAAAATTGGTTTTTAAAATTGGATAACGGAAATGGTACATGGGTAAGAAATGAACTTTTATTATTATATGAAACTGAGATTGAAGTCTGCATTTTACGCGCTGTCGCTAAACAGTTTAAATTTGCTTCGGCTAAACCACGCCAAAGTCAATTATTTTACAAAGGCAAACTGTGGGAGTAAACTTTTGTATACAATATAGCGAGTAAGCCTGAATACGTTTTGAAAATTGAACTTACTCAATTGTCGAAAACTTTAAACCTTATATAACAGAAAATGTTTCATTATTTTATCCAAATTAATGTATTTTTGAATAAGTTACTAACTTGTAGTTACTAGTAACATTATTTTATACTGAGAAGTTCAATTTCCTGAATTATTTCCTTCGTAAAATTATCAATTAAATTATATAACATTATTATTATTATTATTATTGTTCTCAATATCTTCTAAACAAAGATAATCGTTTACTATTTTACTTGAAATAAACTTCGTTCATACGTTACCTTTTACCAGCTTAACTGTAATTATTCACTCTAAATGTTAACAATAACTTTACATGAAAATATTATCGAATCAGAATACTAAGTATCAAGAATAAATATTATTCTGCTATGTTGTGTTAAGGAAGAATTACAGAGTGTTGTAAAATATATAATTATTATACCGCAACCGTTATTAGATGCGTTAATAGATGGGGTAAAGAACAGCAGCTAAATTTCTGCATAACATGCGCCCTATAGAAAACGCTGAAAACAACTTAACCTTCTATACTTTATTATTTTTTTTTAAAGAACTATAGGTAAGCTATTGAACAGTTGAACATTATAAACACAAACAGTTAGATCAACCCTAGAAACGAATGGGTCTTGATGTCATGCTGTCGCCACCAACTGCTTACTACTTTCATCTCCACTTTCTCAATTTTTTAATCAATCACATATGTAACAAGTTTCCTTATCAGATGCATATTTATTCATCGACGGATATATATTTCCAGCTCTTTAGTTGCCTCTCTTTTTTTAATGCGATATATTACTAAATATTACTGTCAACTCGACACTATACGTAATATTTCTCTGCACCAAATTTTTACAAAAAGTAAGATATATTCATTAAAACAATAGTACAACATAGGATCGATTAATGCTTTTATTAGCTGAGAAATGAACCTGCAGAATTACTACATCATCGTTCTGGTCCTGAGAATATAATTCGACAAAAGAGTAATAAAGAATATATTCTTCAGTTTGGTGAGGGGGTTATGGGTTTACTTCCACTCGCCATAGAATTTCGAGGATGAGTGTATACTTAGAATTAATCGGTTTCAGATTGATCCACAGTTTTCGGAATGAAAGTAAATTTTATTGGTGTAAATATGTTAACCACTCAGTTTTTGGTTTGTAACGACGCACTCTTCTTATTTGTGAAAATTACCGGAGTTCTCTAGGGGGGTTTGTGAGAATAGAAGGCCACTACCTGGAGGCACGCTCAGAACTAGACTCTAGAAGGGATTGTTTGTCTCGTGCTGTGGTTCTTCCTTTGAATAGATCGTCCTTATCATTATATGATCCTTTCATACCCTGTTTAGGTTTTACTGATTTGACACAAAACCTTATTGCGGTCTGTGAAGATCATGAGTTTTTGTTCGGTGGCTTTACAATAAGCATAACTGGTAAGGTGTTTATTGGTTATCTAAATCCTCATAATCAACAACTAACTCTGCCGACCTTTAAAGTCGAATAATATGTTTTCTATCACTCATCTGTATTTTGAAGGATTTGTATTTCTTTGAATCGTGTACTAAAAGATAACATCGCTGGGTATGGACAGGCCTATTTATGTTCGATTTCTTGAATTTATATGAATAGAAATGTAAAAGAACAATATGTATAATCTGCAAAGTGCTGCCTTCGAATATTAGTCGAATAAAATATTCAATAATCAGTTTTTAGTTTAATAAATACACTAATGAACAAGTCATGAAACAGTTCCATTAAGACCGAGTACATATCGATGTGTATTATTAGACAATTCTATTGAATACGGTAACTTTCAGATATTTTCATAACTGTAAATATTAGATATCATAACTGATATTTTTTATAACTGTAACATGATTTATTATAAATTTATTTTGAATAATACATTTCAGTAGATTTTGGGTCTTACTAGGATTGTAATTATGCTTTAGAATAAAATTAAACTAACGTTTCTTTTGATGTAATTACGTTGTAAATAATAATATTTATAAATATCTACATAAAAGCAACAACCAATTCCTACTTTGTTAAATAACCAGCATGTCTATTATTATAATAACACACATTAGATCAGTGATTTTAAAAAACAGAATTTGTGATGTGAACAGTTTAATATTTATGTACATTACAAATGGTTAGTGAACAACAATGATCAACACTTTTCGGTCGTTTAAGTCAAGTTTGATATCAATTAGGGTGGCTTATAAATTTTAACCACACAATTCTGGTGCTTTCACTTTATCGAAAATAATACATTTTTAATAGCTGAATACCGTAATTTTTACAGTTAAACCAGCTTTCCTGTGGTTTTAAAGTTGTTAAAATCGGTGAATTAAAAATTCATGTATAATACTGTGAATGTACATTCACGTAGAGTAATTTAAGAAGAATATAATAAATTTACAGGACGTGTTCTACTGGTGAAAATAAAGGAGAGAGTTTCATATAAACAAAGGTTTGGAAACGCTTTGTCAGAGAGTTGTTAGCTAATCGCTAGCGACTTTTTTAACAAGTTTATTGGATGTGGCGAACAAATCAATTAGCTTCCAAGGTTGCCTGACAAACATCTCTGGCCAAATTACCTGTGTAGCCACTTGAAATCATTAGTATTTGTGTAAAAGTGTAATACAAGAGAAGAGTTACTTAGAATTCTCAATTTGGTAGAACTAATACAAAACAATCCTGCTGAAATACGGAAAGTCACCAAAAATATTTTTCTACGGGTAGAGTGTGGCGGAGGAAATTTTTCAATAGTTTACTTAATTATTTATAATTTGGATTAATTGTTTATGTTTGTATTTGTTATTTTTCAAAAATATTTATTTTATTTTCTTACGTCTTGTTTTTATTAAATTCTATGAACATTAGTGACTAATGTTCATAATTACTTAATTTAGTGACTAAATTAGTGTGACACTAATTTACACAAAATCAAATTCTCTACAATTTTTGTTTCAAATGTTTATATAAATAAATATATATATATATATAAACAAAAACAGCATTTCTATAGCTCTATCGCGGCTTTGCCCGCGCTATATGGTCTTGCGCTTTCCGTCGCAGTCAGGGGATGTTTAGCCGGTCAGGGCTCACTTCCTTCGTCCTTCCCGACTAGCCAGGAAGTTCTGCCCCCTGGACCCTCCTCTTTTCCTAAAATCATGCCTGTGAGAATATTAATGAGAAAAGAAAATTAAAGCGAGTTCTATTTATAAAAACTATCAGTATATTATAAATTCTGCAGAGAAACAGTTCGGTCAGTTCAGGACCCACTAACTGGTTTTTAAATTTATCTTCGCGGCTTTGCTCGCGAAATACATAAATTATCATCACAATAGTACCAAATTAATAAAGTATGATTAAACAGCAATAGCATTAAACGACAAAAATGTATGTTTTTACCCCTTAAAATATTAAAAGTAAAAAAACCCAAAAATGGTTTTTAGATATTTTTCTTAAGAGTATTTGCAAGCTCAAATCGAGAATGGTAGTATTTATAAACCCAACTCGAGTGAATACCTCGTTTAGTATAATCGGTGATGAGGAAAAATGTACAATTATTGTTCAAATTTTTTACCTTTCTTCACCAGTACATGTATACAAATTTTCATCACTTTATCAAGCACCCAGCAAAAACTAATGAACTTTTTGCAGAGTGTTGGTGAATCAGTCATTCGGAAAATGTTGCTTTATAGGAACAGATGTGTGTGTTTATTATCCTTTAACAAAGTTATTACATAAATTAGTGTGTTTTTCGACCACAATCTTTTGTCTTTCATCCCTGATATATAACAAATTAATACAAATACAGTTTTAGGATCTATTTTTCAACTTTTCAGGTCAAATTTTATATAAAACAATTAGATTTAACCCTTAATTTGGATTCCAAGAACCACAGTCTTGCTTAATTTTACCGAAGGCGCAGAAATTAGGGCGAAATTTTTCCCAGCCGACACTCACTGACGAAGCTTTCCGGACCTAAGTGTTTATAAGATTTTTTTTCTTTATTTTCACTACTTGAACATGTCCTGAAAGTTAGTTAGTTACATTCTTCGGAATCACTTTGTGTACATATATAAATATATGCGAATGTTGTGTAAGTTAATACATCTAATAATACTAAGAATACATTTAATAGGTGGGGCTATGTTTTGATATCTTACTAGGCTATACGAACCGAAGAAGATACACTGCCTCTCACTGGCTGACGCGTTTGTATGTTTTTCCTTACTTCATCCCACTCTGTAAGTTTCGGTCTTCCAAGTGGTTGCATTCCTTCAGTTTTCCCTTCATGTATTGTTTTTACTATTTCCTCTTCTCCCCGATGACATGATCAAACCATTCAATTGATCTACTCTTTATTACTTCTACCATATATTTTCTTAGGAACAGTTCCTTCAACTCTTCATTCTTTCTTCTTTTGTACTGTTCATCCTCCTGCACCGGCCGGAAAATTTTCCTCATAATCTTATAAAAAAATTAAATCTTTTCTATTTACTTATCTACGATTCACGTTTCATTCCGATTTTTTAGAACTAATCTTCTCGAGGTTTCATATATAATATGATAAGGTTTACGGAAATTAATATTAATTTCATTGCGTTTTATTTTGAATATTATTCTTCAGTAACAGAGACGCAAAAGCAACTTTAGAAACTTAAAACCAAGTATTATGATGCATAAATTTAACATTATATTGAAGTATCCATGTTTGATTGGGTACCATATGTAATGCATTAATCGTGAAAAATTAGAGAAAAAAATAAGCTGCCAACCGTTTAAGCCCTACCGTTTACAACAAATTTTACTTAAAATCTATAAACCTAGATAGCCTTTCGATTAATTTATAGTCATCAGTACATGAAGTCATGTACATGCTACAAAATAATATATACTCGTGCATGTATGTGTGTGTGAATATATATATAAACATAATAAGTAAATAAAATAAATCGGTAAAAACAAAGAAATAATAAGTAATATTATTTGACAGATAAACATTACTTACAATAGCAAGTATTTTAGTTTTAGCTAGGATTTTAAAACGCCAATGAAGTATTAAAGTTAAAAAAAACACAAATAACTGTTATCGTTATAGAAATCCATAAACTGGGTTTAAAAATATCTAAATCCTTTAAACCTCCAATCCAGACTGACACCACGACTTTGTGCGCCCCTCTACGTATAGTAGGTTGAATAGAAAGAGTTATCGCAAGAAATATTAAGCAATTGAATGTTATACCAGTAAAAAGATATCACCACCCATTAAAAAGATTTAAGGTTAGACATAACAGTTTAAGGTTCTTAATATTGAAAGTTTAAAAAAAATTAACAAATTTATGTTTCTTAGAGACTACTGGATACTGGTACCTTCGTTATTCAATAATGATGTTTCTGCTTCGATACTGATAAAAAACATTTATCATCATCTATGCAATTCTTGTTTCTTTTCTTCACGGACCACGTTTGCATTTCAAACTTTATTCAATTTCTTAGATCAGAAACCATAAGGAAGCACCAAATTTAGCTCTCGATTTGTACCCCAACAATTTTTGTACGGTTTAATTTCACAGAGGGTGCAGTAAGGAGAGCTAGATGTTTCGCGAGCCGAAACTCGCTAATGAACCGTTTTCTGAGCTATGTTTATATGAACTTATTTTGACTATAGAATCATCTCCTGACAGATTGCCGTGCATTTGGAATCACTCAGTATATGTATGTGCTTACGTATGTGTTGTATCGCACTGCGTTTGGACTTATATCTCAGGATTGGCCGAACTGACTTTCCTGCAATTTGGCTCAAATATTTCTATATATGGGGCAGTGATCATACGGAATTTTTTTTTTCAACATTACTTCAGGGGTTGCAGGAATATCGCGAAAAAACCAATTTAGATTTTCTTCAGAGACATTTTACAGAAAAATTTATTAAAGCAAATTTTTTATCTACAATGCATTTATATATAATTCAAAATATTTTTTTCAAAATCCCAACCGCCACTTCTTAAAACTGAAATATATGTTTTTTTATTCTTTTGCTGTAACTCTCTTTGATTTAAATATTTTTCAAAAACTTTTTTGGAAGTTTATACTTCATATACAGAGATATCAAGAAATGTTTACAATTTTTTTTGGATTATACCCGCGGACCTAAAATAAAGAAAATTTTTTTGAAAAGTAGAAAAAAATATTTTAGCCGTTATTGAAGGCGGTGTTAGATTTAACTAAAAACTTTACTTAAGCAATTTTGTTACGCCTGTATAATTTTGTTACCTAAATATGGAAATTTTAGAAAAACCTTTCTTAAATTTTATTCTCCCTCCTCTAAAAAATATCAATTCTGTATTTTTTTTTGCTCCAAGTCTTTTTATTTTTATTATTAATATTTGACAAATAATGCAATATTTACCAACTTTTTTTCATTGCAAACACTTTGTAATAGTTGTATGGATTTTTCCATTTATTTATCCGAATTGCATTAACGTCTTTACCGTTTCGTTGAACTATTTCTCCCAGATATTTAAAATGATTTACTTTTTAATTTATCCTTATTTTGTGTTTAAAATCTCGGTGAAAGTTTTTTGTAAGGAAAAATTCAGTTTTTTCAAATGATATTGGTAATCTTATTAGCTCTGCCTTTTCTTTTAAAATCTGAATTTCGTCCTCTTTTTCGTTCTTTACTACAACTGCAAGATCATCTATAAAGGCCAAATAATTAATATCAATTTTATTTTTTTTCACTGCCGATTTAAAAATCTTTTTACTTGTTTATTACATTAGATTTTTAAAATCATTCTTTCTAAAAACTAATTTTTTACCCGTTTCCAGGGAGTACTGGACTAAATAAAATTTCTCTGGTATTTTACTTTTATAATGAATCAAATTCTCCTTTATCTGAATTTTAATTTTTCTCGTAGTTTGCCTTACGAATTCTAAATTTCTATTACAATTTGGTCTCTAAGGCAAAAAATTTGGCTATTATTATCTTTACAAACGCTCGCTCTTCCAACGGGTTCTAACTCTAGCGTTTCCAAAGGCTGAGACCAATTTCCATGACGTAGCTAAATTAGTGTTAAAAAAGAAGTGATTTTTTAAAAAAATGTTTTTTATCTTGGCTTAATGCAAAGAGTAATAAGCAATTTTTTCCACGCTTTCACAGATTCTCAGTACCAAATGATTTCAACTTTGAAAGTGATTTTAATCACAAAAGTTTTTTACATCCTGGTCAGACATGGCATTTTCACACGCTACAAAAATTGTCGTTCATCTCATTCTCTGAAGTAATACCTAACGGTGGTCCCTGAGGTTAAAAAAAAATTGTTTACAATTTACCACTGCGAAGATCAATATATATATTTTTTTAATTTATTTCAATAAGCGGCTCACGCTTATTGAAATAAATTTAAAATGAAGAACTATGCTCAATAGTTCTTCATTTAAACCACGATGTTTAACTATCATGTAGGATTTTCTAAAGAGTAAAAATTTTATCAAACATTCCAATTTTCATTATTTTGAAAATATATTTTAAAAATAGAATTAAAACTAAAAGACGCTATACATCTGAATGGAAATAAAAATTGCTAGTTCATATTGAAAAAAAAAATCTTAAGTTACAATATCTAAATTAATTCAAAAAATAAAAAAAATAAAATAAAAATAAATTGGTGCCTTACGATAAGAACATAAATAATAAGCTAATACTCTTTCATATCTCTTTACGAGATATTTTTTCTAAAAAAAGGAAAAAAAAATTATGTTATAGTTATAAAAATAACATATTTTTCATAAAAAAAAGGCTACAGTTTTTATGAACCGACATTATGTTAACCTTTTAGTTACATTGAATCATGAATTATTCTAAATAGTATGTTACAGGCTAAGAGGTATAGACTGAGAGAGCGTGTTGTAATACGCCAGTTGCGTGAGGCTGCAATTCAAATAATGTATCGGTACTCCACTCCGTTCCTTTCCATCGATATCTCCCTTAACAAATAAGGTTGGGGAGACAAGGACGTGACTGAGCAAGTTTTACGTTTAGGGATGTCTTCAGATGGTTTTTGTATTCAATGAACCAACCGAATACAACAATAATGCAAATGAAAACCAGCCTCCACCAAATTATTTTTTCCCCTTTTTGGCTATCATGTAAAATCATTCAATGTACATGGCTTATATGAATAAATACATGATAAGCATCAACAACGTGTCTAAAATAAAAATATGCTTTAAAAAACTTTAGAAATTCATGAGATTTTAAAATTTGTATTAATAATTCAGAAAAATAATAATTTGTGTATCTTTAAAGGGCGACCAAAATTGACTAATAACGTAAAATTATTATTACTTTTTTTTAATTTTAAAAATCACAACCTACGTAGATTTTTACATATTCCAATCAGAGAACTACTCTCAACTGTACAGAATATAGTGACTTCAGTGACCTAGCTAGATATTATCTTTTTTTTTTCAGCTTGCAAACTACATTTAGGTTACACCTATAAACTCGTACTTAAAAAAATTGGCTGAATATATGGATAATGCTGTCGATCCCGGTTATATGTGCTTTGTGGAACAATAGTTGAAGGCAGATTACCAGTATGAATACTTTACCGTTATTATTAACAATAAGTTGCGAAAAAATGTCGTAGAAAATATCAACGCTTACACTCACTGTAATGAGTTGAACATTACTGTTTATTCTCACAGAATAAGGAATATATTTTTCATACATCTGATAATAAACTGATATTTATCCTAGACAGATATTGGTTGGTTCAAATAACATTGTTAATGAACGTTATGTGTACCATTTCATGAAATGGTACACATAATTAATGTTGATCACGAGATGTAATTTGGCAATTCAAATTTTCTGAAATTATTTAAAGGATTTGTCTGTAGATAACTGTCAGATTTTGTCTGTTTAAATTTTTCTTCAGTTTTAGTGAGAATACACCTGGATTTACAACCCTCCATAGAATTCTTTAATTTTATTTAAGTTATTATCTATTTTTACTTTCTTGTACAAATTAAATAAAGTATTGTGATCGCAAAAACTTTTGGTTACACTTTAGATGACAAACCTAAATTGTTCACTTTACATATATATATATATAAAACACAATCTTTAACTAAATTTCTTCTTAGATTGTAAGACAAAGTTTTAAAAAGATAATTTATTTCCTAAATGTTCATATAAGTTTAGGGATCATTTAAAAATACGCAAACAACATTTTCGAGATTTGAAATGAAAAAAAAAGTTATACTAATAATATAATTATAGAAATTATTATTATTATTTATTGGATGAATGAAGACACTAAAAAATAAACGTAATGTAATGTTATAACCATTTCTTTTCCAGAAAAATGTTCAGCATTGATAGGCCAAGTTCTATATTTTGCTGAAGATAGAGGTGAACTAAAAGACTAAGAAAGTTAAAAATGGAATAGAAGCCTTTTAAACCTATTAGGGTTACATTTATCCCTTTTCTATATATAAATGTAACTGGTAAATTGTTATACGACCTCCCATTAAAAAAAGTAATAATGGTTTTATAGACAATAAAGAGAAACTAGAATCTAAAGATTTATGAAATTATCGCTAAAAACGTAATTTAAGCAAGCTGTGAAAAAATCTCATGAAACTATGTAATTTTAACAACTGATACGACCAATGATAACAAAAATATTATTGCTCGTTAAAATTTAAAAAACGTAAACACACAGATTCGTTGTACTGGTGTCTGAAGTACCGTTGGTATTGCTAATTGAATAGTCCAGGGCTTCTTAAACTTTTTTATATAGCGACCCCCTTCAAGCTTAGGAAATTTTAAACGACCCCCTCCTCCATATAATGAAATATATATTAACCGTAGATGTAGATGTAATATCGCACTATTTTACAATGTAAATAAAATAAGGATTAAAGAATACGTACCCATTCATTTCACATATATATAATTGGAAACGTTGACGGGATATCGGTCGTAATGAAACACAATAAATAGAATATATATATTTATTCAATAGAAAAAATAAACTTTTGTAACAATTTTTTTAATAAAAACATATTATTAACATCAAACAATATTAATGTGACGGATGTGATTGTTTATTTTTACACAAATAATTAAATCTAGGCTCAATTTGAGTTAGTGCAGATCGTAATAAATTTTCAACGTTTATTAAAGTTGAACGGTATTTTGATTTTATGTAAGTTAATGTGGAAAAGGCTGATTCACATAAATATGTTGTACAAAATGGCAGTAATTTGTTCATTGCCATTTCCGATAGTAGGGGATATTCTGATTTGATTTCTATCCAAAATTCATGCACAGGCACTTGAGAAAATCTAAGTCGCAAGGTAGTATCACTTGTTAATTCGGCAAATTCTTCTTGTGCTTTTAAGTTTAAAAAATTAATTTCTTCCATTTCAATTGAAAATGGATTGCAAATCCATGGTTGTGTATCGATATCATTGGGAAAATACCTATGCATGTAAACTTCCATATCCTTCAAATGATTAACTATAATTTTTGTTATAGGAGTATCTTTTTTTGAAATATTGTTACTAATTATATACTCGCCAGTAAATGGAAACATTTCGAGCGATCCACTTTCCACTCTGTTCTTCCATATAAGAATTTTTTTAACAAAGGCCTCAAGTTTATTTTTTAACATAAACATATTAACGCAGACTCCCTGCATTGATAAATTCATATCATTGATTTTATCAAAAATATCTGCCAAATAGCATAGCTTGAGAAGCCATAAATTATCTTGAAAATAATCGGCCAAATTAGAATTTTGCTCTGTTAGAAATATAAGAACTTCATCTTTTAAAGTTAATAATCGTTTCAAACTTCGACCTTTTGATAGCCACCTAACTTCAGCATGTAACAATAAACTTGTATAATCCGAATCCATATCAATGCACAAATTTTTAAACAATCGACTATTAAGTGCTCGACTTTTAATAAAGTTAATGATTTTGACTGCATCAAAAAACACAGTGTTTAATTCTGGTGCAATTTTTTTAACAACAAGTGCCTCTCGGTGAATCATACAATGTGTAAATGTAATATGATCATTTCCAGCTTTAACAAATGCTGTAAAACCAAGATCTTGTCCGGTCATTGCTGCAGCACCGTCCGTGCACACACCAACACAATTTTTCCAATTTAATTCTTCTTTTTCAAAAAACCCATTTACTTTTTTATATATATCTTTTCCACGAGTATGACCTTCCAGAGGACGACAAAACAGTATATCTTCATGAATGCTTCCCTCATAAATATATCTTACAAAAAGTAACAACTGTGCCATTTTTGAAATGTCTGTCGACTCGTCCAGTTGTATTGCAAACTTTGAGCTGTCTTTAAGCCTCATAAGAAGCTGTTGAAATTGATCATTGCTAATGTCTGAAATTCTTTTGGACACAGTGTCATTTGATAATGGAATTTTACTAATTTCAGCAGCATACTGTTTTCCATGAACAATTTCAGACATTCTTATAGCTGCAGGTAGTAAAAGTTGCTCTCCAATAGTAAAAGGCTTTTTCGTTTTTGCTATCAAATACGAAACTTCATACGATGCCAATAGATATTTATCATTCAAAGTAACATACTTCTCCAAAGTGTTCTTTTCTTTATTTGATGTTTGCAAAAGACGCTCAAAATATTCTATTGGCTTTTTTGATAACGTTGCATGTTTAGTATTCAAATGTCGTTGCAGTTTTGACGGTTTCATGCTTTCTGCAGCCAAAACTTCTTTGCAAATTAAGCACACTGGTTGTTCTTCATTGTTGTGAGAAGAGCATGTGAAGCCATACTGCAAATATGATTCGTCATATTTTCTTTTTTTTGTTTTGCTAGAAGTCGGATTTGAAGCACTGCAACTTGGTTGTGACGGCGTGGCAGACTTATTAGTTGGAATTTTAATTAGCCATTTATCCATGATGGTTAAATAATAATAAATAATTAAACAAAATGTAGTTGAACTTTAACGTAATAATTAAAAACACCAACTGAAAATTACACAGTAAATACATACATGTCACTACGAAGACAAAGCTGAGTCCAAACTGAAGTACAAACAGAAAAATAACTACACTCGAATCTTTACCAGTGCAATGACAACAAATTACGATCAGATCAACCCCGACGCATGGCGTGTTCAAAGTGTGCAGCGCACAAAGGCACCGTATCACAAAGACGCCGAAAAAGAAGCTTTCATTTAATTTTTTTTATTATTCTTTTATAAAAATAATATGCCGATTCGCCTAGCCTAGCTTGATTATGCTTCCGTATTGTATGTGTAAGCTGTAAGGCGACGCGGCGTCTGGGTACTTATAATCACTAAATTATCTTGCAAACACTGACGCCGGCGGCCAGACATCAATGTCGAACGTTCAGTTGAAAATCGAGGAGCGCGTTGTATTTATTATTTTAAATGCTACTTCCATATTTTCATTTATAGGCCCTACATAACAGTTTTGCATTGCCACTTTTTTCAAAAAATAGTTATAATAAAACTACAATAGTATTTTGTATGATTTTTATTTGTATTTATATTTGTACGTAGTGTGTACACTAATTTTAAAATTTTATTTATAATGATTGAAAAGTATCAGATCTTTGCGACCTCCTTTCAGTAGTCTCGCGACCCCCCTGGGGGTCGCGACCCACAGTTTAAGAAGCCCTGGAATAGTCCATAGGATAGTATACTACGACATGAAATCGTAGGAAGCTAGAAGACAGTCGCGGATCCACCATTCCATCCTCACTATGCGTATCAAACTGAAATTTTTATATTTTTACACTAATACTACCAAGAATAGTGTATTACTGTATTTTATAGACTAATTACTTTACCAAAAAATTTATTTTATGAACGGATGCACTTTTTCTTATCACAGCGTTACGCGGCGCTAACGCTACAATAAATTTGTATGATAAAATACATACAGTATTAAAAAAAGTAATAATAATTATGACTGTACGAGAAATCTCATATTATATTGGTAAGATTACATTGTTACATTTGTAACAATTCCAGAAAACTGAAAATTTCTTACTGTAATTTCTGCAACGAGATGAATTTTTAATTTATTCAGATGAGTAAATAGTTAGAAATTATATAAAATACTCCAGGAATAAAGATGTATACTTTTGCTCCATTGGTAAAACCTTTTTATCATCTGGAATTTTCCTAAAGTATCATAAAAAATTGTTTGAAATCATATCTTAAAATAAATACATAAAAATACTTAAGTGATTGTAGTTATATAAATACAGAAAAATTTAATGAAGCAAATATGAAGATAATAAAATCAGAACAGAATATAATAAAAATATAGATGGAATTAATTGAAGAAAAATATTTTACTTTTATTCTGGAACACTTTTACAGGATTCAGAAAATTCAGACTTACCTACTATTTCATTTTTATAATTATTTGCTATAGTATTTATTTTTAGTCTGTATTTATAAATTTATTACATTGTTGTTAAATTTATTACATTGTTACTGTTTAAAAATAGTTTTATTATAGTTTAAAAATAGTTGGAAACATAGTTTTAAAATAGTTGTTGCTGTTTAAAAATTATTTAAAATCCCATCAGCAGATTAATGTAGTTTGTGGAATACTTAAATAAACCATTTAAATATTAAATGTTTTCTAAGTATAAAATTCATTTTTAAAGTAGGTTGTACTATTAAAAAATGTTTAATTTAATATACATTTTGTTTACTTTTATTAATATAAAAATAACTTAGATATTTAATCAAGCTGTTTCAAATTTTTGGATAAGGAATAAATAAACTAAAAAAATAAAATTAAAGTTCTGGAATATAAGAGAGTATATCAAATTTATATAAATATAATATTATTTTCTTGTAGCTACGGTAGAAAAAAAATTATATAAAAACAAAACGTATTGAAGAGTTTCTCGGAAGAATAAACTTTTTTGATAAGAAAAGAAATCTAACTTTGAGATTTATCATTTTTTTTAATAATATAGTAATATTTTGGAAAGAATGGTTTTTGGTTCGTGTACAAAGATTATTCAGTTTGTAATGTCCAGCATATAAAAAACAAAGAAAAGAAAAAAATTCTGAAATATTCACTCTAATAAAATAAACTGAAGAAATTAATATAAGAATTAGAACCTTAAAATAACACACATGTACAATGTGTGACATACATACCACATTGATATACAGAAATATAAAAAAAAATTAAAGTGAAGAAAAAATACACAAATTGTTTTTAATAGAGTTTTTATATTTGAAAATCGGATACGACGTTTTTTAAACTTTTATAAAAGCAAAATGTTTTAGTATAAATTAACCGTTTTAACTAATATATTATTCTGACATTAATTACAAATATTAAGGATCAACGCAGAGTTACGATTACCACTGCAACTTTTTGCCCGTTTTTTCTTGTTTTTCAGAAAATAACCTACATTAAATGCAAATGACTGAAAATGATTCGGTGATAGAATGTAAAAAAAGTTACGCATTCCTTTTTTAAATAAAAACTAGCCCTTGCCGCTATTCATGAGCCAACACGAACTTACGCGTAACATACATACACACACACGCGCGCACGCGCATAAAAAATTATTTACTTATATCCACCAATGAAACAGTTCCCTGATTTACTTTGTTATTTCGTTAGTTCAAATAACAGCGATTAACGTGAAAAAATAATTTTACGATTTGAATATTGACATTTTAATGTAAACTAAGGAATAAATAGCCGATCTCCGTGGCTGAGTAGGTACCGTCCCGGCATTTCGTGCCGAGGGTTTGAATCCCGATCAAGCATGTCATCTTTTCATACACTACCTATCTCCACCGGAATAATGACGATAGCTGTTGATGCCCGCCGTTTCATAATAAAAAAATAAGTAAATAAAACATTATATTGAATCATTCAAAAAGAGAGTGAGAGACACTGTTTAACAAGATGACATTAATTATTAGTTATCTGTATAGAAATAGCTTGGAACATTTAACAGACCTTAAAAAAAAGATTAAAACGCTCTAAAAATTAAATTCGTAACATCAATGGCTACATAAATTACAATAGATAAAATGAAACTCTGAAAATATGCTATAAAAACAGAGTGTAAACTCAGTGAATGACAAAATGAAGACAGGAGAAATGACAAAGTACAGACAAAAATGATTTCCACACATAAATGAATGATTCTAAAAATAATATTTCGGTTACATGAGAAGTAAAAAAATGGTAGAAATGATTTTATGACGATTAAATGAAACAATGAAAGATCAGCTTGGAGGAAGGAAAAGGCTATTTGATGTTACTTGTTGGAATTTAAAATAAAAAAAAACAAAAAAAAAACGGTTTTTTAATTTAATTATTTAAAATTAAACAAACAATTATTTTAAAAACAGTTCAAAAATCTTAATGTTAATAAAAAAATAAGGGTCAGGGTAAAGGTTTGTAACAATACAAAACATATTAGAAAAAATAATTTTTTAAAAAGCCCTGTGGGCAATGACCAAAAGGTTACAGAGACCCAATAACAAAAGGTATGTGATAATTTTATTAAATTAGTTATCTGATTTATTTAGACATCATAACAAAATTAAACATTAAAAAATTTTAAAGTGAAGAAAATACATATTTTTCAATAACCTTAGAAAAGATGCTTGGATACTTCAATAAACCAGTATTATTCTCAAACCATGAGGGTAACGAATACTGCGGGGGCTAGACAGGAATATTTGAGCGAAACGAGTTCTGAGGCCCTGGGGTAAGCCCCATGGCCCTAGGAGCCTCGGGAAGCTCCTGGGTCGGTTCCAGGATTCGAAAATTATAAGAAATATATTTATAGTATACAAGCAGTGTATACATACAAAGTGTTAACAAAGCATGACAACCCTTAATAACTTTTAAATTAAAAGATTTAAAGAGTCAAAAATTATAAATGAAAAAATTAAGATTATGACACAAAATTTTAAACGATATCGTAAATCCCAAAATTTAACGTAAAACAACTTCAAGCGCTACGACAACCTTATTAAAAATGTTGGCTATTTGATATTTTTTGTAGGTAATTTCAAAAATCATCTACAGTATACCCCAATTTATGGTTTCATATTTTGGCAAATTAATTTAGAAAGATTACCGAGCATTTGGTAAATTTCTTTTTTATGTTTAACTTTAGAAAAATTATATCCATACTTTGTTAATATTCTGTATACGAATACGCTATAATCTAACTGATAGTATGTTTGATTTACCGAAGGTTTACTTACACGTTGAGATGTGGTAGCCATACAGATATACTCGTGCATATTTTGTTAACGACCTTCTTCTAATAAAAAAAAAAGTATAATACAAACGAGAAGCTATTCTTGGAAAAGTTAATTAAATTATCGAAATATCTGCTTTACTTTGATTACAAAAACACTTCCAGGTCGAAAGGTCGATATTTAAGGATTGTTTTTCTTCTCGTGTGTCTTCAATTTTTTTTAACAGATCTCATTTTGAGACTGATTTATTTTAAATTATTATTTAGGAAGAACAGGTTTTTCTTTAATTATTTTACTAAATTAGTGATAGTTCTCTTCTGACCTGTATTCACACACAAAAAAAAAAACAAAACAAAACTGTATAAAAAACTTAAAATTTGTTGGTTTTCTAAGAATTTCAAGAATCTTCCAAGAGCTTTGTGTGGTAAAGTCGCAAAATGAATCTTATCAATAAATTAGACAAACAACAATTTAACTAAACAGTGTTATGCTCTTTTCATATATGTTGAATGAAAGTTAAGCCGAGCCCAAAAGTTTGTACTTCCAATTTCTCCAAAAGTTGGAGTTGGAATGGTGTAAATATTGTCAACTTGTAATCTTAGTATACATATAAATTCTCAACCACAATAAAACCCGTAAACACCAACTCCTGGTTTGAAGTTTATTTTGGTTATTTGCTTTATGACAAGCTAGCTTTTACCTTATGGTATTTTGAAGCATATATTGTTTAATATTGATTTGTATTTCATGCCGGTAAAATTAAATAAAACTACAGTAAAATTTGATGTAATTTTATCATTTTTTTTAAATTTATTTATTTTTAAACAGGATATTATTAAAACAAATCTTTTCGAAGGGACACATTTCCCCACATTATTCACATTTATTTATGTAAAAGATATACTAGTATTTTCTAAACTGCAAAGAAAAACAATTATTTTTGCAATAAAGATATTAAGTTTTAATTACAGATATCGATGTAACGAAAGATGAATTTAGCCAATGAAAAATACATATCCTGACCAAGTTTGAATCCAGAACTTTTGTATTAAAAGGATATATAATCTTACCATTACTTTACGGAGATTGGCGGAGAGGTAATAAATAATAATAGAGTGCAGAGATATAAAAATAATTTTATTTGTTTTAAACTTTTTTTCAGCTTTTCTTTTTAGACCTTTTTTTCTTTTAACCTCCGAGACCACCGTAAGGTGTTTCTTCAGAGGACGAAATGAATGACAAGTAGCGTGTGAAAATGTCATGTCTGACCGAGATTCGAACACGGGACTTCCGAATGAAAGGCCGAGACGCTATCACTTGTGCCACGAAGGCCAGCGCTAATTACAGACCTACACCCAATTAGAGTACTTCCTTTCGTTTCATGGCAAGAGATAAATTTATAGGATGTGAAGAAATCTCTGATTGGAATATGAACTCAGGACCTTTCGGATAAAACTCATACGAGCTACGATTCCGCCGCTGATTTTGGTATCTATTTATTTATTTATTCTCAAAGCAACAACAGATTTACGCCCAAATTCAGTTAATTTATGGTATATGACCCTTGTAGTGTATGAAAAATAAAACCCAGAATGGAATCGAACCGAGAAAATTTGTTTGCTAAATTTAACCTTTTGTCTAAGCAAACCTGTGTTTTAATTAAACCTTTTTTCTAAATAAATTTATGTTCGTTAAATTATGAACATTTTTTAATGTTTCGTTAACTTATACCGAAATGCAGACAATCAAATAATAGTAGTAACGAGATTGAGATCTAGGAGTACTATTATGTGGCCAATTCGTGGTGGTAACGTAATAAAGGTAATGTTTCTCTCAAATAATTTTAATCCGTAAAACTGTAGTAGAAATTTGATTTATTAATACGAAAACATTTGAATGGAAAAATGGAGGTAAAAATGTATTTGAATTGAAAAACGATGATTTCTCGCAAGCAGCGAGTTTACGAACGAATGGACAAATCCAATTTAGTAGGGTTTGATTTCTTTGAACTCAATTTATGACAAAATTCAAATAATATAATAAAGGATTTATGCACTGAATAATAATGCAACAAGGGGATCGTATTTTTTATTATTTATTGTGATAAGTTTTAAATGTTATATTTAGACGTATTTAATTTAATAATAATTAGTAATTTAACTTAATAAAATATGCTCTCCTACTACCATTGTTTTGAAAGCACATTTCGATGCTTGTTCTCCTACTGCTGAAGAATTCGAAACCCCCGTAAGTTTCCAAACATAGGAAAAATAAACATTTTTTTTATGAAGCCGTGGTTTATCACAAAACATGAATCATCTCAAGGAATGTATCACAAAACGCCATTAAAAGCATAAATAGCTTGTAATGGCGTTGTTGATACGTTGTTGAGATGATTCAAATTTTGTATCTTCAAGTGATAAACCACGCCTTTCATAAAAAAAAAAAAAATAAAAAAAAAATTATTTTTCCTGTGTATGGAAACTTATGGGATACTCTGTAGCGTCTAAGTTGAGTGATAGTGAAACGTGTTATTAATTTACCATAATGTAATTTCATTTATCATCCAATTTTTATATAAATTACATTATTCTTAATAACGAGCTATTTTTACAGAACTTATAATACTCATGGTTAAAGATACGAAATTTGTTAATTGTACTACACATATAATTACATTAAAACACGAAGAGATCTGTAAAATTATTAAGGAAGAAAATATCAAATCATTAATACAAGTATAAAATCTCTTAATTTTAATTATGTATTCCTTAATTTCTATTTCAGTATTAATTAAAAATTTTACTGATTTAATATTTCAATTCTGAGACTAATTAATGAATTTTAAACAGGAAAGGAAATGAACATTGGTTAATTTTCAACGAACGAACAGTTCATATTGAATTCAATATGTACTGCTGAGCCAAACTATCTGCGCTCGCGGTCGTGTCGTATTACCCTAATCGAAAACATCATGCTCGCTTCTATCGGATGACACCTGTAGTACGGCTAATGTGAACTGCTAAACTAACATTCAAAAAAATTAAACTATTTGATAATACACGTCATTAATATGTAATTTAGAAATAATTATTATGAATTCGTTAATTAATCTATTTAGTTTGAATTTATAATGTCCGAAATCCGAAATTATTTAATAAAATACGATGATAAAGAATGTTATTGTAATAGAGCTATAAAATAATTAAGTATTGTAATATTTAAAAGTATATTTTCTGCCAATTAATTACAACTACATTATGAAATATTTAGTAAATCTTATTATAATAGTAAAAAGCGATATTTTACTGTGCTTACCCTAAAATGAAATGGTTAAAAAATGTTAAGATTTTATCTATCAAGGCATACTTTACACAAATCGGAAAAAAGTCATTGGTTATTTTTTCAAGCACCTTTACTTTTTCACTCAAGCGGCTCAATCCCGCTCATGTCATCTGAGTCTTCATCACTGCTCTCGGAATCAAAATGGTTCTCCAGTGAGATGACGAACGATTCATCGAGGTTATCGATCTCATTTTCCTTTGATAAGTACTCATTCAACTTTTTTACGTGGTCGTACTTTCTTACTCAGTCATTTTGGCCCATGTTATCAATCTTCTCTTCGATTAGCGTTTTAACTTAAGGAAAACAAGATGTAATTTTACTACGACGTAGCTTTTAACATCAGTCCGTATGAGCTCAATTGGGTTGAGGTCCGGATGATATGGCGGCAGTCTTAAGAACCTTCTCTTGAACAACTTCATCAAGGATATAGCGGCAAAATCTAAGTTGGTGCAATTTTACCAGTATGTGCAGCTCGGGCACATACATTACTCCCGTTAAAGCTCATCAGGACTAGGAACGGAAAGGTGGTGTGGCGATCGGAAGCGTCACAAGGTGGGTGTCTTCCCCTACGAGGTTGGGAGCTCGGGAACATACATAGCATCGGTGAAAGAAATGTAGTGATTCACAAGCCAATCTTTCATATCTTGTTTTCTGCGCTTTGAGCTCGGGGCTTTATCGATTTGAAAATGGTAAGGAACGTTGTCTATTACTAAAACACTCCTTGGCTTCAAATTTGGCAGCAATTTTTCTTTCATCTATTTCATAAAAATATAACTGTTTACATTAACGTGATAGTCCCCAGTTTATTTGTCGCTTATTTCCACGTTGTCAAGGCATTTGAGACGAAACCTTTTTCACTGCTAGCATGAATAATTATTAATTTATTAGAGATTGGATGTCGGACACCATTACCGGAATTGTCTGACCTCGATTGATTTTTAGGTGACTGCTAAGTATGTACGATTCATAGAGATAAATTATGGGCCGTCCTCGATTTCTGAAACGATTCATTGCTCTCAGATAAGAAATTCTTTGTTTTTGAACGTCTGACTTTTCTGTTATTTTGGGTGCTTCTGCATTTGAAGCCAAGATTCTTCAGAATATATTTCAAGCTGTTTCTAGAATATCATAGCTCTTGTAATAGAATTTTCACTGTAGGAAAGCAATGGTTTTGCAGGTGAAAAAATAAACTGTTCGTCATACCATACATTTATAGAAATCGTTTAGTCATGGACGATTTAGAAGTGGGTCGTTTGCCTGGTATTGAAAAATGTTTTGTTTCGTTGTCATCACTATTTGTTATTTTTTTAACTTTGCTATTAATTGTTGTCGTCACTTGCTCAGACAAACCACATGCTTCAGCACTTCTTCCTTGAACTTTTGATAAAGGAATTGTTACAGTCTTGTTTTCTGCTTCTCCCTTCATAAACTTGTAAGCGTTAGAAATAATTACTCTGTTTTGACTGTGAATGATGAGTCCTTTCAATTTCAACTGAACGCCGATGTTAGTTTTTAAAATTTTGTGCAAATAAACTTTTTAAATATTAAATTAGTACCGATGAAACTACCACCAAATTGTTTTTAAGCATGAAATCACTATCACAACACCTAATTTCATTTATTACAGGAAGATTACTATATAACAATCTTATGATCGAGCACAACTTCGCAATGCTCGGTTGAAGATTGTTAAATTATGTAATCTGTTTGGAGTTCTATAAAGGGATATATGGGGGATGGTTGTTTAAAAATTAATTATAACATCAGTCACCAAACTACGATAATTGATCGTTGCTATTGTGTGTTGGCATTAATCATCGCATCAGCAAATCCTTAGATAAATGTTAGTCTAAATACGATGACGTAGTAATAATAATAATACGATATGATAACTGTGATGATTCACTGCTTATATGATTCGAATGAGACACTGTGAAAGTGTCGTGCTGACAGACAGTCAACTTGATGTTTTTGGAAGAGAGATATCTCTCTCTCCCACACACCCATCAGTCGGCCGGCCTGGCCGTGCGTGCAGATAGATTGGCACAATTGTGTGTGAACACTTTTTGTCTCGGATTTTGATATTGATTTCGGATTCGGATTAAACATCCTTAGAGGATTAGAAAAATACACAAATGGGCGCGACTGACCATTGGGTTCACCTCAAAATGCCGCCAAAATTAGAATTTTGTATTAATCGTTACGCATTAACGGTGTAAGCTATCAAGTTGGTTCGAACAGTGTAAATGTTAGGTTTACTAACATTATTTATTTAAGTGAAATATCCTAAAATAGTAGAAAAAAATAACTTTTAAATGAATTATATTAACTTATCGTATGTAAGACTCCGATAGAGATTTATTAAACCACAACAAACTCATTTTCTCACCTGCAGATTTTTAAAAAACTTATAAAATTAAAAATTAGAAAAATGTGATAATTTTTAATTTATGGTGTTGTATGACAATTTATTGTCTTTTATAATACAAACATAATTTATAATATATTTATATGCATTCATAAGTGTCAAATATATTTAGACTACTGTTCAAATATAAACAAAAAATACAATACATATAACAATAAATGAATCAATCAATGTTAAAAATGACGAATTGATGTACATTAAAACCACAAATGAATAATTAAATAAACAAAGACATGGAAACTGTACAGTATAATAAAAAAAAAAAAAAAAAAAAAAAAAAAAAAAAAAAAAAAAAAAAACTGACACAAGTTGTAATATTCTCCTGTAATTGGCTGTTTATTCTTATGTAGTAAAAAAATAATTACATGAAAAACATTACTTTAGATTTATTATTTTTTTAAAGTTAATTTGATCGGCTCCTCCTTCCCCAATATTCCCCCAAAGTATTCATTTTTTAGGATCGCTTGCATTACTATGTCCTAGGAGGATATTAAAAAATTAAAAAAATAAATATATACAATAAATAAAGATATTTATTTCAATACTCATTTAAATTTTTTGGGGAGAATTTGTAGGCAACATATTTTTTTTAAACGGTAAGACAGGTATGCGCGCATGTTATGAGCTTAATATAAAGAGGGTTATGTTTGCAAAACTTTTAGAAAATTAATCCCCAAACAACCCCACCCCTTTAAAGAAGCTGACCCTAAAGTTTTACCAACAAATTGCTCCATATACACAAGTATATGGAGAAATTATAAAATTTCATTAAAATCCTTTTATCCAGTCTAAAGGTATTATCTTCTAACACGCCAACACAAGTGCATACCTATGTACGTACGGACATTAGCCCCCTTTTTTATTTTTTGGTGTTCAGGGGTCATGAAACGTCGAGAAATGAAAAAACCTCATACCTCATTTTCGAACTTATTACCATACTTTCCTTCTTGCACCGTAGTTCTAAAGCTATGATCCCAGAAAGTAAAAACTACAAAAAACCGAATAAAAAATCAATATGCAAATTTTTCAGACTTCTTTAGAAAGTGTTTTATTTAATTCTTTTAAAAATTAATTTTACACCATTTTTTTAGTTTATTTCTATTTAAAGTAAGGATAGGCTTACAAAACGCTGCATGTTGGAATAAAAGTCGTTCACAAGAAATACAAACGGGAGAACGTACGTCTTGATAAAAATCAGAAACGAAATTGTGTAGAAACAAGATTGTTACTTAACCTTTAAATATCTCTGGAATGTCGGAGTTTGTAAAAATGTTTAAATTAATTTCCCTTTAATTTTCTTGAATATTCACGAGAAAATACTTTAAATCTCAGTGCGACATCAAAGTAAAAATAGTTATGTTCAATATAATTATTTATAATATAGTTAAGTATATCTATTTCTTAAGTTCTTCTGGATAACACTTTATAAAGCGAAAACAGAGGAATTCCCTCAAAAAATAGAAGAAACAATTTTTCTAAGTAGTGTAAAATTTTTAGAATACAGAACCTAAAAAGAACCTTCCTTTTTTTAAATAAATTGAATAAAAAATGGTAGATATTTATTTAGCACCGATATACACGAATAGTGACTGAAACGCAATATACAGTAGCCCATAATTCGCAAATGAAAAAGATATTCGAATAAAACAAATATGTATTTTATTTTATTTACTAAAAAAAAAAACATCTTATTTATTATAAAAATTTGAATTTATTTTTGTTTATTTTAAACCTGCATTTACACATTTTTCTCAGCGGTGAACCAGTTTTCTCAATCAGTCAATGAATAACGGGGGCGGTCTTTCCTTCATCCACGATTTCATTGGGTCGTTGATTTCATCATCCGTTGTGAAATGAACATCCTTAAAATGACACTTTTATTGCTGGAGAATTGCAAGATGTTAAATATGATGAGGATGGAGACTGTGAGGTTCAAATTTCAATTACTCCATGCAATTGTCGAAAGCCTCGATTATTGAACTACATTTGTGCGGCGAGCATTATGCTGTTGCAGAATTATCGGCTCCGTGGATTATCGAACACGCCACACACGTCTACTAACGTCTCAATGTATAATACAGAATTTATCATCGACCAAGCTTCCAGGCTGTCAGTCACATACACGTTTTTGGAACTCCAAAACATTGTCAAGAGAATTCTTTTTTTGCAGAAAATTTTATTTTGATTTTTTTTTATTGTGACGAATCGTCACTGCCGGTATTTCACGTTCTAGGGCTTTTTTGGGGTCTTAATGATGCACCAAAATATCGTCCCCATCACAATATTGAAAAGGAAATCATCTGCTCGTCACGATAACATTTCAAATTCTGTTTATAACATTCCTATTGATGGTTTTTGTTATTTTAGTGAGTTTGCGTAACACCCACCGCAAAAAAATTATGTTAGCCAAGTTTTACAATAATGTGTCCCACTCGTAATTTTGGGTCAATTCTCCACTTCCTTTTGATGCTTCTCATCAGTCACACAAACTGGTCGAACACTCCGAGGTTCATTCTTAGTATTCGCTTTACCAGTTTCTGAGGCACGAAGTTATAATACTACTCACCTACTCACAGTAATTTGATCCACAGTTTCATCACCATAATCGGCTTTTAGAAGAATGTCAATAGTGATCATTTTTTCGGCTGCTAAAAATTTAATTTACGGGACGTTGTTTTAGATAATTTAAATGAAAGATGTACTTGATTCCGTAATAAAGTCGATGATTAATGGGATGATTTGTGGGTAATGAAAATATAAGATGTAATTCATGCTACATCTTTAATTGGAAGTTACAATAACACTTCTATGATGTTACATTATGAATTCTATGACTATCATAGAATAAGGTTCTGCCACTTTTCGCTTTGTGCATTTCCAGTATATTGCATTTCAGTACCCATTCGTAGTTACCAATACGATTAAATAAATAAAAAGTAGTCTGCCATAGTTAACATTACATTTTTTTGTGATATTATTTTATAATAAAAGAAAGTAAATTTAAGTTAAATAATCTTTCTTTCTTTTTCCTGTTTAGCCTGCGGTAACTACCCTTTAGATAATTCTTCAGAGGATCAATGAGGATGATATGTATGAGTGTAAATGAAGTGTAGTCTTGTACATTCTCAGTTCGACCATTCCTGAGATGTGTGGTTAATTGAAACCCAACCACCAAAGAACACCGGTATCCACGATTAAGTTAAATAATCTAAAGGAACTAGTTCTTTCCAAGTTAGATTATTTTATTATTTCTTGGTTTTTAGAGTATGCGAAATAGAGGAAAATTGTTACTGATAGCAATAAATAACATCTCCACAGAATTTTGTATTTTTTCAATATTTAGAGTTTTCAAAAGATAAAAATTAAAACAAATTTCAATCGTATAAAATTTTATTTGTGCACAGGGAATTAATCCGTGAATTTATGTTGAAATCTATGTGGTATTATATTTTAGTAAAGTTTAATCTAAAAACCATGAAATGTAGTATGGTTCATTGGACATTATAGGAACTGATTTTATTTTATTTTTAAAAAAAATATCTGGTAAAGGATGAGGAATAGAGAGGATGTACTCAATAAAACCTCTTAATAGGGGAGTTATATTTTATGAAAATTTTATTTGACCGCATACTAGCCTGTTAAATAATGTTATTAATAGAAATAGAACTTTTTTTAAATGACTCGTTTGAACGAAATTAATCATTTTTTAATTAATGTTTTTTTTTTTTTTACAAATGCTTAAATTAAGGATCATTTGAGGGGTTTTTAAACTCCTTATCCACCTTAAGAAGAGAACATTAATAGAGATTTGAACTTTCCTAAATTTGTAAAACTTTAGTGGATTAAAATATAAATATACTTTCTTTAAAGTTATTTTTTTTTTATAAGCAGATATTGTCCAGAGATAATTTTTAACTTTATAATTGAAGTAATGGTAAAATAATAATTTTAATTCTGGTAAAGTTTAACATTATCATTAAAAATGACTTTACCTTTAAAACAAACGAAAAAATTCTTGAAAGAAACAAAGTAGTTTTCGTTATTATCTATTAAAAGATAAATAATAGAATAGTCTAAATCACAAATCTAGTCTAAATATTAAAAGAATTTTGAATATTTTGACAGTCGTTATCAAGAATCCCATACTAATTGAGAAATATTTGAAATACATAATATTGTTCTGTTTTTATTGTTTTTTTAGTGGTACATGAATTGTTAAAATATTCGTAAAGTAGACCAAATTGAAACTATAGGATGCGTTAAACATCTTGAGAAACATTAGCCTAAGGTAGAGATGGATCGAGAAATGCATGAGACCAGTCTAGTGGCTGCTGGGATGAAACAACTATCTGTATGATGTTAACAAGTATGGCTGATAAATTGAACAATCAGGATCGCATCTTTTGTATGCTATGTGAATGCTCTATTCAGATAAGAGATCCTGGTATTTTTAAGTAGAGTTCTCTATTCTATTCGGTGGTGCTATAGATATATATAAATCTTTTTCATAGTATAGATGTTTTTTTATTTTTGCTCAAAATTTATAATGCCTAATAATTATCTATATTTAAAAAAATTTGTTTAAATTTTACGGTGAATCATGTTACTATTTATTATATAATTTATTTCCTAAAATTTGTTAAATTTGTAACGTTAAAGCTTTTAAAAACAGACTAATAAATGAATGTTCGTAAGCATGAGATGGTTGGCGCATTGTAAAAATATTCCACCGACCTCATCCATCCATTCTATACACAGTCGATACTGCAGGAAATGAGTTCCTCCCATCCCATAAAACCGAACTCATTCAACTGTTAACCAATATCGCAAGGTTTTTTTTTGTTGAGTACTTCAGGAGTATTTTGAAATGGAAATGAGTAACTAGTTACTGTAAGTGTATTTTACACTGGCAAAAGAAAAGTGCTGTATATCATATCAATACTTTTTTAATCATATTCCCTTGGCTTTCTATAAACGTTTCATTGATATGTGATATATATTAAAAAAAATCTTATCATTTTAATTAATATTTAAATAGTCTATTTTATAAAAATTCATTAAGGAATTATTTTTATTACGTTATATTGATTAACAAAGTAAATAATTTTTTTTTATCATATTGTCGTTAACTTCACTAGCGATAGGATTATTATATTATTCTAATTAAACGTCTATGAAATTTAAATTTAAATTAAGACTGTAATAAACTTTCCGCAAAATTAAAAAAAAAATTGGATATATCGTTAAATATTACAAAACAAGCGAGGAGGGATAAAAAATAGCCCGGATGACCAATAATTGGATATCCAGACTAATGTATATTATTAAATTAAGCCCATAGATAATCATTAGACATTGAACCAGTGACTTTCCACAACCTAGTCTTGATCACCTATTAAGGGATATATTTTTTACACCCCTGATGAATAAAAGTAATAAAGTATATATGTTCGATTACTAAGTAAATATAATGAAAAATGGCTACCTTGATTTATACGAAATAAGTTAAATATAAAACGATCCATCTCAATTGTGCCAGTGACATTAGGCAAAAAACGAATCTAAAACCCTCACTGGGAACATTAGACGCCACTTTTTCCAAACTTAATTTCAAAACTGTACTTAACTAACTTTGTGGGATAGCAGAGAAAAGTATTTAAGAGATAATTAAAAAAAAAAATATATAACATGCTGCAAAAATTATCCTATCACTTTATAAACAAAATTTTCAATAGAATACATTGTCTGTTGAACGCCAAAACTAGAATGATTATTGACGTGATATGAAATACAAGTCATTACCGAATCTGTTCGTAACCACATTAAAAATAAAAAGAATGTCGGCCAGGCTTAATTTAAAAAAAATGTCTTGTTGCAGAGCAAGCATCATTACTCTTTGAGATAACAATTCTCAGTGTCAATTTCTACATGCACAACAGTCATAAGAGTACTAAGAAAGATAATATAAAGCAGCAAATTAATGCATTCTTTTTGTCGAAACACAATGCATTGATACATTCGTATATTACCTCTAATCTTAATGGGAAGTTCATTAAAGATAACCGTTATAAGAAAAATTAAGTTATATAATAAATAAATAATAATGAAAGTTATCGTGAAAATTTAATTTAAACAAATTAATTAAAAAAATCATTCGAAAATGATACTGGTTATTAATTTCTCTTTGTTTAAAATAATTTTTTTTTGTGTATATCCTTCTACATAAGCAGATAACAATTAAAAATAATTCGAAATATCCAAAAATATTTTAGAAAAATTTGTTCAAAATTTTATGAAAATTAAATTACATCTCACGAAGTTTTAACATGATATTCAAGTTCGTTCAAGACATCAAAAATGACGTTGAGAAAGTAACTAAGTATTTTTTTTTTTATTTCGAGAAATATCGGTGCTCTCAGCATTTTTGAATTGGTAATGAAAATGCTGTATATCTTTCGTCTGAAATATAGCCAAGTTCAAATCAACTTAGAGGAATTATACGCTCAATTTATTATATTTCAACTTAGAGGAAGTTGTAGAGGAATTATACGCTGAAAATAAAGACTTCCTAATGTGTCCAGAAAATAACAGACGTAACACATTTGTATTTATGTTAGTATCTGGTTTCGATAGGGTCCTGGTCATTTATCTTTTAACAGCTATTCACGCTATTACATAAGGTAAATATTAAGTTACAAAAAACTATCTCGGAACAGCTTAAAAGTACATTTTGGTAATACAATTATTACATCCATATTAGAATTATACGATTAAATAAAAAGATAAACAACATTTTTCAAACAAAAGTTGTTTTAAATTTTAAATTGAATGGATTTGTTTGCTTCAGTTTTGTTTTAAAAAGTATAAGATATGACATATCGCTTTGTAAGAAAAAATGAACAAATATTCCATTATATATATATATATATATAAAACCGCTGTAATTTTCTATAGATATATTTTCCCCAGATGACCCTGACTCCATGAAATGTTTTTTTTTTGTTATTCTTGTCGACAGAACATATTTTGAAATAATAACTCCCAGTATTTTAATATTTATTTACTGTAAAAGTGTATTTAGTTGGGGAAGGAAGAAGTTTTGAATTAATACAATAAAAATTTTTGCTTGTTTATGAAGGAGAAATGCGTTAAAATAAACTAAAGTCTGGATTGATAAGAAGATTTCAAATATTTCAAAATTTTATCTTTTACTGCTCTTTACAAAATAAGAATTTTTCAAAAAGAACGATTAAAATGTATCTTATTATTATTTATTTTAATTGAAAAAAGAAAATCATTTAGGGAGCAAATAGGTATGAACACAACATTGAATCTTTTAGTATTTCTTAAAGGTAGAATCAATTTTTGATAAAGAAAGGATCGAATATGGGGCATCACGTAAGTATTTGTAAATCGTGAGTGCTAAGAGGCTAAGAAGCTAATGGAGTTCCAATAAATTTTTCACCAGATAATATATCGTCCCCACCATGCTGAAGTAAGGAATCTGAAAAACTCAATTTTTCAGGAGAGCTAAACAGCAGTTTCAATGTTAAATTTTAAATAGGAATGCATATTTGTAAAAGTGAAAAGGTTTAAGCTAACCTTCCTAAAAGAGATGTGCATTGGATAATTTACCACAAGATACACAGGACATTCAGATAAGTCGTAAACTGACGAATCTGCAAATTGGGATTTTTCACATTCGTTACTTTAGCATGGTGGTAACGATATAACATTTATAAACATTTTCTTTATTATTTCTGCATAATGTTAATAAAGCATAGTAACTCTTAATAACTTTTCAATAGTTAAATATAGAAAAATGAAATTTACCTAATGCTCCTACCTCAAAAAAATCTACTTTTTTATATGAGACCATCACATTCCAATCATCCAGAGGGCAATTCAAAGATTTTAAATGGAAACGTAGGGTTTTGACAAATAATTTTAAAGGACATTGAACAAAAAAATATTGACGTAAAAAAGTTTGGGCTACGACATCGCTAAAATGTTGGCTATGTAATAATTTTCAACTCGAATATTTTACTTTCAAAAAAAGTCTGCAGCACCTCTTTAAGAAGTGCTCAAAAGTGAAGTACTAAAGTTTAAAAATTTAGTAAAAATTTTACCTCAAAAGATTTATTTTTCGGTATTCAAGTAAGCAAGATTTATTCTTAGCCGAATAGTAATAATTAATTATTTTAATTACTTCTTTTTACTTCAGAATAGGCTACTGCAATTAACACATTTATTATAAATTAAATATAATAAAGTTGTTTAGTAATTATTAAGCTTCGTCAAGTATTAAAAAAACAACTTTAAAAATTCAATAAAAGCAAACAAAAATGACTTCACATCATTTATTACAAATTTGAAAGAAAGCAGCAAAGTATAAAAAGAAGTGAACAAGAGTAGATTCTTCTTTTTTTTAAAGAAAAACTTTTATAATTACTCATAAACAATTATATTATTTAAAAGAAGAAAAGCTTTTATCACCATAACTTTTGTTAAAAAGAAACATCTGAGAATAAAAAGTTTTACTATGATTGATGACTATTCTTAGGAGTTTCAAACATTAAGTGACTAACAATTTAGGACAATACGTAAGATCTTGGTCGTTGGTGTTATTAAGTTTTGTACTACTCGATTTTAAGTTAATGCTACAATTTATCACATAAATTGTTATTTTAATATCAAATATTTTCATAACATGTGGTACAATTACATCTTACTAGTATATATTAAAAAAAAAAGAAGTTAATTAAGGAAGACGGTACAAAGTTAATAAGATTGCAACGTCTGGGAATTGGGCGAAATACTGGATTAAATCCCTTGCTGCAAAAACGAGCATCCCTTCTTTGCTCATAAAAGGCACTTTATTCATACTTTAAACTTTGGTATGAGACGAAGTTCGCTTTATAAAGTATTTTGTTTAATTAAAAATTATTGCCTTTCCCTGGCGAATTTGTAAATTAAACGTCAGATTTATACTTTGGCCAACAGCATTCAAAATTATTGTGGCAAATTAACTTCTTAGATTTATTTGGATTTAACACCTCTTTGTCTTACTTCTTCATTTTATTAGTCATTTATCTTTATTATGATAACATAAATGTGAAGAATAAATTATGATATGTTAGGTATAAAACACAATAAAACTGTTAATTTAAAAATGTTAACAGCTAACATGAAACTATAAAAGCTGTGTACGTTAAATAACTTTTTAATAATAAAAATTAAAAAAGAGATGAGTCTGAAAAATTAAAACAAGTAAGTGATTTTCCTACAACAGCAAAGTGTTTTTGTGATGTGTATTTAGTCACGAGATGTGGGATATTACAGTTATTTTAATATCTTACTAAGAGAAAATTTAATTATTTCCACTACGGAATACTACACCAGTAATATTTTTGGGCTGAATTGTACAGTAATATTAATCAAATATCACATATATGTTAAACTTTAATTTTATTATTTTACCGGAGGTACTACAAAATTCTCTCAATTAAATTTGAATCAAAGTTGTATCTTATAAATGTAAAAACGAAATAGTTTAATACAGTCGTAAAGTCAACTCGATGAATATAAAGTAGCTATATTCAATAGTCACTCTGTTTTTGTCAATTTTTATTTTCCTCGCGAATATTCTATATGTATAGAATTTGTGATCTTATTAGAAATTAGGTATCAGGTTTTTTGTAAATCTTCAGGTGTTAGGGTTCAACTAGTTCATCTAAATAAAGAAAAAGAACAAAAATATGTAAATATATGTGTGTACGTATATCTGACGCATTGCTTTTACTTTTATATTTCAGGATTTTCCAAATCGGTTTTCATCAAATCTGGCAAAATATTTCTACATACGAGGCATTAATAATATTTTTTTTTCAAAATTCGTTCGGGGTTTGGAGTACATTGCTCAAAAACAAATTCCGATTTTCTTCAGAGGCATTTAATAGAAAAATAAATTAAAGCAAATTTGTTAACTACAATGGATTTATAAATAATCCAAAATAATATTTAAAAAAAATTAACCTCCATCTATTAAAATTACGTTTATTATTAATAAACGTAAATAATAAACGTAATAATCTGGCATTTATTATTAATACCTTCTACGTTCTTTTGTTACAGTTCTCTTTGGTTTAAATATTTTTCCAGCAATTTTTTAATGTTTATTCGTACTTCGTATAAAGACCTATCAAGAAATATCCTACATTTTTTTAATTACACCCGCGGATCTAAAATGTAGAAATTTTTCTAAAATTTTATTTTTTTTATTTCAGCCTTTATTGAAGGGGAGGGATTTAGAGAAAACTCTATAAGAGTAAATTTTTAAAGCTTAACCTAGATGTGAATATTTTAAGAAAGATGTTTCTTATAATTTATTTCCCACCTCTAAACAATATATATTCTGTTTCTTTTAACAGAAGTTCTTTTAAACTTGAAGTAGCCTTGGCATCTATTTTATAATCCGGAGCCAAAATGAAAAGAAATTTTTTCATTACTTTCCTAAAAGTTATACTTTATCTTTTCAATATTTTAAAGCAATTGTCTTTTAAATTAATCTTCTTTTATTAGGGATCACTTCTTTATAAGTAAATGTTTCCTAAATTTCTTTACAGAGTGAGTACAATCAAGAACTTTTATTCGAAATTTGGAAAATTTGATGCTTTATTCTTTTTTTTTGTAATCATAAGTTCCTATGTCATACAATAATCTGGCAGATTTTTTTTTACATAAAATAATTAAATATTAGAATAAAAATAGGCTTAAAATAAATAAATTCAACTTAATAAAGACCAGTCAAGAAAAAAAAGATTTTGAATTTATAATTAATTTAACAATCATTCTACGAAGCTACTTCATTTAAATATTTTAATGCTTATTTAAATGCTATTACTTCGCTAAAAAATTGAATTATTAAAAATCAATCGCAATGTTTCGTTCGTTATTTATTTAGTATTATTATTTTTTAATTAATTTCAAAATACAATGCTGAACATTTTTTCTAAACGTTTTAATTAAGCTTTTGAATGTATTAACGATTGAGTAGAAGGTTCTGTAATATAAAATTTACAAATAATAATTAAATCCCAGCAATCACTCATTTTAAAGCATTAATTTTAAACTGATAAGCTCATGAATTACATAATTTTTAAACATCTCTACTTGTTAAATGCCTCTATTTAGGACTTCATATTAAGACTTAGATTTCATATTAAGTAGATTTGAAATTTGACCGATGCTTAGTTATAATTTTAATATATGAATTTCGTTACATATTTCGTAATACAGTTTGAATAACAAAATCTCTTTCTTCTTTTGTATTAGACTAATCCTATTAATCCATTCTATTTTACTTTAGATTAATTTCAGTATTTTTATTTTTATCATTTTTCTAACAATATTTTTTTACTGTAAATATACGATGTAGCAAGTAATTGTTTCTAATCGATTTTTAGTTTCTGTTAAAACAAGAATGTCATCAGCAAGTTTTAACTTATTTTATTCTTCTTGAATAGTTTTCCTTCTTGATCAATTTTCCCGCTCTCAAATGTTTCACTTCAATTCCTTTATTGTTTTTCTTCTTTATAGCAGTTTGAAGCACAGTGAGAGATCTTATCTTATAGAGTTAATATCTTTGAGATATTCCTCTCTGTATACGAGTAGAAGTTTGAATTTCTTTACTTACAATCTTGTCCTAACCATCCAATTCTAAATACGCATAACTATTTTATCACCATACTTTCATAAATCTTTAATTAGTATTGCATTATACTTGTATGATATAATTTTTAATAAATAATTTGATGCCTTAGTATAGAAAATACAGAACACATATTTTAAGACTGATTATTCATAACTATGATGACTTATTGCAATCGATATTTTTTATGTATTTATAAATTCGCAAAGAAAGTTTTTCGTTTAAAAGTATATTAAAAGATTAGTAGTATTAATTATAAAACTAAAGTCACTCGTTTCGTGATCTTTAAACAGCATGAGAGGTAAGAATAATAATTAAATATGTTACCTATGTCTGTATTGTCTCATAAATACATTTCAATAAATATTTCGAAAAGATAAAGTAAATAATTTAGAATTTTTAGTTTCTTTTACTTTCCGTCTAGCGCTTAGCAGAGCTATAGCTGTAGAAAGGAAATTATGGGCATATGAGGTTTACACCGGATCTTGTCGTTTTGATACCTAACAAACTCAAAAAACCGAATGGAAATTTTCCGAATTTTCGTATGTACGTGTTTGTGTGTGTGTTCGGTGTCTCACACCTTATATATCCAGAACTACTGGACGGATTTTGGTCAAACATGGTCAGATTAATTCTGTATATAGAGTATTGATGACATTAAATTTTTAAATTAAAAAGTTAAGGGGTTGAGGCTGTAAAGGAAGGTCACCATCAGTACCTCGAAATTTCGCCTAATTAAGGCCTTATTTTTCTTAGGCAAATTTGTTAAAAATTAAAAATTATATTTACAAAAAAAGCTTTTTTCAAAATCGCACCACTACCCCAAAAAATTCACTATACTAGTAGCTAAGTGGTTATACTTCGTCAATAGTACTCCCTGTCACCACAAAGAGCGCTAGTGTAGCACTGATGTACATAAAAATTATATTTATCTTCTGATAAATTAGTTGTTATTTTGTGGTGTAGCTGTGTTTATTAATTGTTGTTATATTTGATGATGGTGAAATAAATATTTGTACGAGATTATTGCGGACCTCGTTGTATATTTGGGGGAGAAAACAAAAACTTATTTTTGTAAGGTATACTTATTTATACGTCTTTCTAATCTATCATTTTTAAGATTTTGGTTGGGCTAACCTACGTCAAAGAGGAATGCAATATGGTCAGTTACCACAAGCTAATATGATCGAAGAAGGGGCATCTGATAGTGGGGGCTATCAAATAACATCAAGAAAACGTCGTTTATTAACGTAGTTTTTGATGTATCCACAAAAATGAAAACACGCTTAATCTGAGCATTGTCCAGAACACGCACATCATCTTTGTTACAAAATTTTCTATTTTTTTTTCTCTTTTTATTAGTTACGTGGATAAAAATTGCATGTATAAATGTAACTGCATGTATTACATGTAGTAGTAGTACAAATACACGTGTATTTACATGGATTAGTTACGATTCCGCGAATTAAAAAAAAATTAATACTCTATCTTTGCTCATATATAAAAACATTACCCTATATAAATGCAGTTATGTGTATAAATATTCTTTTTATAATGTCGCTAAATAATTTCAATCAGGCTTTCGTCGGAAAGGTCCCACGGTTGAATCTTGGTCAGACGCGGAATTTTTCATACGTTAAAAAATGTCCATTTAATACTCTCACACACGAGTTCCAAGCTTATGTGGTGAATTTAATCGTAAATAAAAACTTTTTTTAAATAGAACCGAGTCTACACAGAAAATTTAGCGGTAAAACGGATGCTTGAACTATTTAAATATATTCTCCAGAAGGTCGACAAAGTGTTCAATTTATAAAGTCTCGGGCTTTAAATACACGTTTATTTTTGAAAGTGAGCAATGACCACAATCAGTTACTACTACAAAACAGAGGGTCATAGGGGTGAGATATGCTAAAGAAAAAAATACTAATCAGGTTATGTGAGCTACATTCATAGGTGCAGATGTTCCTAAGCGATATCGATTTTGAATTGTGTGGTCGATTGACAGACAAAGTTTAGATTACAACAGTAACCTACTTATCAGGTATTTTCAATCGCCTCAAAGACTTAAATTTAAGTTTACAAGGGGAAAGAACAAATCGTTTTTCAGTAGACGACAAAATAAAGCAACAAAATTATCCAAAAATGTCAAGTGATAAATAGAGTTTCAAATGAAAACCTGTTGCCTTTTTCCAAATTTGGAAAATTTTGTGACTACACAAAAGTGAAATGAAAGATAATCTCATCAAAAATATAAAAAAAACCATTGCCAAATGCTCGTTGAAACTTTTTTCAGAGTATTTTTAAGAAGACTATTCTGAATTCCTGTGGATATGAAATCCTTTCATTTGGATATCATTCCTGGAATACTAACTAATAAAAATTAATACTAACTAATAATTCCAACTGACATCAACAACAATTGTTGACGTCGTTGGAATTACGTCATTGGTGGTGGTTTTCTTCCACATGCGGCAGCTTCTCAAGAATTTACAAATTGTAGTAAAATTTTACATTTGACTTGTAGTACACAAGATTTCTGTCTTTTTTAACTGACTTTAAAAAGTGGGAGGTTATCAATTCGACTCACATGTGTATTTAAAAAAAAAATTATATATATAAAATGATAGATTTAGTTACTACGATGGTTTAGTTCAATTGCTTACTTGTATTAAACCAATGGGAAAAAAACAATGAACAATAAAGACGTAACCTTACTATTACGTAAGGGCATAACAAATTAAAAATGAAACATTTCAAAATCATTAAATAGGTCGTAGAAGAGTCATAGAATGGCCAGCCAGATCCAAATTTGTCTTCTGTAAATTACTATTTTTAGATTATTTAAAACATTCTGTATACAAAACAAAGCCTGTAAACAATAACTTGAAAAGTCATGTAATTGACCCAATCTGCACCTATACCACCATACATGATACAAGTTATAAAGAGGTATTACTTAAAGTTAGCACACTATCAAGCTTCAAAGGGAAGCATTTTGAAAATTTCTTGTAGAATGGAATGGTTTCAAAATTTATTCAATTAAGGAATTTAGAAAACATTTACTAAATCTTTAAATTAAATATTGTGATAATTAAAGTAAATAATACTACATGACCTAGTCATATAATTTGTAGAAGTGTTGTAAATTATTATTATTATTACTGTTATTTATTATTGTGAAGCCTGTTATTATAGGCCATGAATTCTAACATTATCTATTACAGTTGTCATTGCACAAAATTCTGAAGATAATATGAAACGAAACATTACTAAGAAGCGTTTTTCCTCGTATTATAATCACGATTTTTTCGTTTTTGAAAATCTGATTGCTTATAACTAAAAAATGAAGGAATTTATCAAGAAATGGTTTTTACAATCTTTTTGTCGCAAGATGTTACATTAACATCATTTCTTATTTAAACAAAAATTAATTCAGTACAGTGGATCCAAGAAGGCGTAAAAAAGTTTCAAATACTCTATAAAGTAGTAATTTTGTAACTATGAAGATTCCTACCACACAGTATCTTTAAGTTTTGAAATATTAAGTCTTTTCCATAATTTAATATAACCCTGTATGTGTGTGAGTATATATATATAGAATTCTGGAATTTCGTAGCGAGATAAATACAGAGATGTAATTTGAAAGTGATGAATCTTTGACAAATAAAAAAATACTAATTTTAAATTATATTTAATAACAAGCAGGAAATTTCAAAACCAAATAACATACTGTCAAATAAAAATATTTTTTTTATAGTTATGACGAGGTAAGTCGGACTACAATATTATTGGCCTTTAAAGTATTAAACATTCCTTTAAATAAATCCTGAATATACATTTTCTGCAGTAGGGATAAAAAAATTTAACGGCAAATTATTGTCTATAGAGATATGAATATATACGGTGTATAAAAGAACTGAGTAGTTTGCAACCACGAAAACATCCCTTGAGTTTTCTATGATATAAACGAATCTAGCACAGGAAGTTGTGTAACGAAAGACTATTATAATAGTTCTTCCTCCGTGAAGAAAGTACAGTAAACTTTCTTGTAAAATCTAATAAGAAAGAAAGAGAGTAAGCTCTAAACTTTAAAGCTTACAACTTTTTTGCTACAGATTATCTAGCTAGCTTAGTGTTAAAAAGGTGTACCAGCGTGAAATTATTTTGTCTTAAAACATCTATATAAAATAATAATTGAATTCATTCTACAAAAAAAAGTAAAAAATAAAATAGAATAACATCTTTCACTGAATATAATTAAAGTTAATTTTTTAAGAACATAATTTTTATTTATTAATTAAAATTTCTTCTTTTATGCAGATTCTTCCTTAGAAAAAGTGAAGGTAGAATTATAATTAGAGAGTTGGTCAAGTGTAATCTAGGCTAATTATTTTTACGGCAATCTCGAAAAACAAAGTCTAAAAGATAAATTAAATTACGAACCATTTCAGATTCAGTTAAAAATGTATTTTTGATTAGATTTGAACATAGATAATATAATGCAGCATAAGAAAACATTTTTAACAACGCTAAGAAGTAAACTAATCAATAAAAGTTATGTATAATTAAATAAAGCAGTAACTTAAAAAATATAAATTAAATAAATTTAATACTTAATTTGGCACAGTCTTAAAAAAAATACATATATAAAAAGCTTTTTAAGGCCATCATACTTAATTAAAATATTACTTATTTCGAATACTTAAAAGTTGAAAGTATATTGCCCGTATGAAACTGAGTTGTTTGTAAGAAAATTAAAGGTGATAGACCGGTGTCTTCTTTCGAAAACGGAAACATTTCATTAATGTTATTATAACAGTTACAAATAAATCTTACATATAATCACTATTGTGGAGGCCAAAACAAGGTGATATCCTGTAAAATATTATCGAACGAGTTCCAGATGGTGTTACACTGGCTCCCATATATATGAGTCACTCATATACGTGATATATATATATCACGTTCTTCGCCGTTCCGTCTTTTGGCTGCTGCCTAAAAAACTCTCCACTGTATTTGTATGAGCCCCGATAATTGGATCTCGAAAGTTAACCTAGCGATTAACATTTTGATGTGTAAAATTGTAACCTTGTAGATCGGGTATATCATCGTAACTCCGCCAATAATCAGTAATTTTGTCCGTCTCAATATTTATAACAACGGGCCTTTCGATCAATCGGGGACCAAATATACGAAACATTCTTTTGTTTCTCTACAAATTCTCACAAACACTCACTGTTGAGGGTACAACGATTCCATATCGTATTACCGCCTTTAAAAAAGAGATTATCTATTTCCACGCTTCAAAATATTCCCGCCAATACGGTTTTGGAGTAACGTGTCCGTACACACATCCCTTAAAAAATTGTTCTCATCAGTTACAGCGGCACTACCCACACCAAATTCTTCGTTACAAAACTTAAATCTGGTATATTCCCTAATCCATGCCTATAGGAAATAAGAACAACCTTTAAATTCAGTTTCCTGGATTACGTCACATACCGTTCCTTAAACGACAACTCGCCTTTCACAACGCCATTCATTTTCTTTGTCGCTTAACGAAAGAGACATTTCATGACTCTATACACAAAGATTAGGATTATGTAAAATCCCTTTAGCTTGTAAATAACAAACCGTAAATTATTTATTTGGCACCTCACAGATTAAGTCAATCAAACTCATGTCGGATGAAAGTAACGAATAATGTGCGACAAACACAGCAAATATGTAGTACACGATTTAAATATTTGATTGCAACGACAGATAACATAAAAATTAGCAGTTAAATATCGTATATTGTTATTTAATCCATAAATAACTTACGTAACGATATCAGTAATTTAGAAAATGAAAATAAAGGAATATATCCGCTTTTGAAATAAGATCAGGATGTCGTAATAGAAATACGGAAAATAATGCAGAGAAACGATGTAAAGAGACTTCTACCGAGCATATGTTATGATTCTTTTGTATGCAGAAATATGTATTATCTTCTTTATAAATTTTCCAACAAAATTTCTTCTACGTTTGTCCCAAAAAACTGTGAATATTAGAATAATATCAGTCAATTTCATTACGGTTTAACAATAAAATATTCATCTCCGTTGAAGGGAGAAAAATACCAGCGGGTTGAGTTATCTACCAATCTTTTTTTTTGAAGTCAACTAAAAATGAATCAATTGTGAAAATATTTAAAAATTTTAGTATCTTATTTGTTTGGCAGTGATAGTTTTACGCTTGGACCAGGTCGTAGTAGTTGTACTATCAACACTTATAGAATGTATCTTCCTATAAATGAAATGTATAGAGAAACTGGTTTCAAATAAAATAAAAAAGGCTAATAATCTATTTTAAAATTTTTAGTTAAGTTTTTAACAATTTACACAGTTTTTTGTTGTTGGATAAACAGAAAAAAAAAACAATATTATAATAATGTAACTGAAATTACAACTTATTTGTAATACACTTCTCCATAAATATTAATTTTGTCAGATATTCAATTTTTTTCATAATTTCTAGATAATAAAATAATTAAAGAGGGTCTGAGGACCCAAAGAAAGCCTAAAAATCTTCAAAACTACTGAGCGTTTTATTCTACAACAAATAGCAGTTTTCGAAAGAAAAACCCCATTCAAGTATTACAATATTTCATATTTTTATATTTTCAACTGTTGTAAAAAAATTGAAAGATTAGGTATAGCCATAAATTAAAATTTTATCCATTTTTTTTTTTCATTTCCGATATTACGAGGTACGATGATCACAAAACTACAATGAAATCCCTTACAAATTACCGTAAGTTTGAATGTTGCCTTATATGATGCTATATTTTAATGGAAATCATGATCCCCATGGTTCCCGTTACTCGTGGTATGCTGTGTTGAGAATACGGAGGATGTGGAATCAGTGTGGTGTTATTTTTTGGCTAAATATTCACAAGCTAATTATTAAGTACGAGTATGAGCTGAAGCTTTATGGTAATGAAAAAATTTAATAATTTTTCCCCACATTATGATTATTTTCTTCGAATTGCCTCATGTAAACGGCATACAACTTCTAGGTAATACTCTCTTTGTTGACTTACTACACTGTAGTACGAATTCGTACTACAGTGCTATCCTAGTGGAAGACAGAGAAGTTAATAACCTAGAGGATAAAGCAAATCAGGCGTTACGAATAATTGATGAATGGCTGGTAGGAAGCATGCTACAGATATCCCCTAACAAATCCTGTTGTTTGGTGATTTCAGGTAGAAGACCTATTAGAAACCTCAATATAAACATTAGAGGAGAGAGAATTAAGGAGGTCAAAGAAGCAAAGTATTTAGGGGTTCTTTTGGATAAAAGCCTAAGATTTAGCAAACACGCAGAGATGATTTGTAAGAAGGTCACTCCTTTGATTAACGCATTGAGGACTCTTTTCCAGAACCATGGTACACCGAAAATTGTAATATGGAGACTGATAACTGCGGCTACCACGTCAGCAATTTTATATGCGGCCTCGATATGGGGAGATACAATGAATATTCAGAGAAACAAAACAAAATTAAAAAGAGTACACAGGCTTGCTTTACTGCGTGTAGCCGCGGGATACAGAACAGTGTCATACGACGCTTTGTGTATATTAACGAAGGTTATACCCATTGATTTACAAATTAAAGGAAGAACACTTAGATATAGGGGTATGCCCAAAGATGAGGTTGAACGGCTAATTGATCAAGAGTGGCAGGATACATGGACACACTCTAGAGTTGGGGATTGGACCAAGCGACTAATCCCCAACATAAATACGTGGACTGGTAATAGACTAGGTAATGTAGATTTTTGTACCACACAACTGTTGACGGGGCATGGCTCGTTTGGCCATTACTTGTTTAGAATTGGAAAAAGACCTACCCCACAATGTGTGTACTGCCCAGAGACTGATGATGCAGAACACACTGTGTTTGTATGCCCATGATGGGCTCCAAATAGAAGAGAAATTTCCGACAACGGACTTACACCTGAAAACCTCTTAAATTGGATGGTCTATAGTGACGATAACTGGGATTGGTTCTGTAGGTTTGCCGGGGAAATCTTACGCACCAAGGAAGAAGAGGACAGAAGAAGGGGTTTGTGAAATTAGGGTAGGGAGGACAGTCCCTCCGTGGAGGGCCCGTACGCCGTGGTGTGCGGGTTCCTGAGAAGGGGGAACTCCTGGGGAGTGTGGGACAAATAAAAGACCGAGTCCCGGTTGGCGGTGCCGCTCCTGCGGGTGCCTCGGCCCTTAGTGGGGTCGGTGCCGCTGATTAGAGGCAAAGGCATAATGACCGAGACCGGGTTCCCTGCTGAGGGGATGGGGGGTGGCGTAGCCATACCCGTCTCCGAGGCAGAGGATTAGAAGCAGGCGAATAAAATAAAATTAAAGATCCGAGACCGGGGTAGCTAACCTGTCGTGCCGGGTGTACAACCGGTGGGCGGGGGACGCTCCCTTAGAGTAAAAGGACACTCTCCCCGACTGAGTATACTTAAATGGATATCCGGTCGGGGAGAGTAGGGGGAAAAAAAAAGTACGAATTCGTAACGATCGACGCCATTGTAATCGAAAAACCCATTAAGGAGAACCTTAACATTTGACTTACCTTTTTTGGCCTTGGTTCATCAGGAACCTTACATCGGGACGGTTGACCTTCGTTTCAATGTAAAAACTGTGATCTTGAATGATCAGTCATCACTTAGATAACAATTATTCGTTGTTTTTATTGAAAATTCATCTTAGAACCAAATTCGTTGCTACTCGTTTCATACCCATAATATCAGTCAAAATTGATTCATGTTGGTCTTAAGAGATTCTCACCTCAGAAACTTTTATAATAGTATTCGATCATTAATGATCAAAATGTTTTTAATTTTATCGTAATTTTCATTGATTGTTGATTTTTTAGGTTAAACCCTTATTTTATCTTTAACGTCTTCATTGTCTTATTGAAATATTTATAACATTCATAAACCCTTGCTTTTGAAACAAAATAAATCGCCATTTGTAATAAAATAGTCTAATTATTAGGCTAATAAAATTGAACTACGTGTTTTATTTGATCGATAATACTGATATATATTAGATAGACTCTGCTGCAATCGTGAAGGAAAAAGACGACCTCAGCCGAATGGTTAGCACACAGAAATAAAAAAATCTAATTATTTTTTGATCATACCTTATATTACTTAAAACAGTATTAATGAACGTGACAGAAGCTCTGGCGAACAAGTGGGACCACTAAAACTTTTTCAGCATACTTTACAATAATTATAAAAAAAGATTAATCTTAATCGCTCAAACGATTACGAAGTTATCATGCAAGATACTTTATTACGTATCTTCAATTAATTATTATTTAAGTTGCAATAAGTTGTATTCATACTCTTAAACTGCATAATTAAAACAATTACATACTTGAACAAATAAATCCTAATATATTTTTTCCATGTTATTTATATTTGAAAAGGGGGGAGGGGCTTTCAACAAGTTTAGAGCTTTAGCTTTAGAATTAGCTTTGGCTTTTAGAATTTAACTTTCAACAACTTTTTTTATGTTAATTTATATTATTAGCAGTACCACAGAATGTATTGATTCGATAACATCAAAGTAAAACTGCTATAAATTATTTAAAAAAAGCGAGAAAAATAACAAAAAAGCATATTCTGTAACAAAAAAGGGTAAACTTTTTATTAAAAAACACAAGAGTAACCAATATGGTGGGGTCTTTACATAATTTAAATACCTGTTTGAGTATGCATTAATAAAATAATAATAAATTTAAAAAAAGAAGAAAAAAATATTTTTTTAAAAATAAATAAATAATTCATAAGATACCTACGTGAATTATAACATATGTATTAATGGACTGCATGTTTGAAAAGAAAGTTTGAGCGTATATTATTCAAATCCAGGCAACCTCTATTTTTATTCATAATTTGTGTATATTCCTATGAAAAAATATAAAGCGTATGTCGAATAGAACGCTTTCAAACTAATATTAATTCATTCATTAATTTAAATTATATTTCTTCTTCGTTTTATCTTAAACTCAAAGAAAGTAAATTATTCTTTCTTACTCGTAATAAGCACTTTTTAACAGACAATATTCTGAAGAAAACTTTTATTAAAAGTTAAGTTATAGTAGTTGGTTACTTCTTTACAAAAAATTAAACTTATATAATCTGCAATAATAATGGAATGCTTTACCTCCACTGCAGAAACGACACGCAAAAATTGCTTGCGCCGTTGTTTAATTACGAGTAATTTATCAGCCGCTTCAAATTCGTGCAATTTAAATAACGTTTTCAAAATGTTGTGTTAAATTTAATAAAACGTTTTTCCAGTTTTTTCCTAAAATATTTTGGTATAAATCACGTTCAATAATCGTATTTTCTTGTAATCGATTAATTTATCTAGTTTATATAATTTATTATAATTTGTATAACCTAAAAAAACACTATAACAATTAAAAATCATACCTTTAAATTTTGACTCTAATTTGATGGAAAGTATAAAACTTAATCGATTTATTTATTCATGATATATTTTGGAAGTCTTGATATCAAATGCAATTTTTGTTGAATAGGGACTTAAAAGCGGCAACTTAAAAGCGAATAGCTTTCATAGGCAACGTATCTAAACATCACTGAATTGGCAGACCGGGATGAGTTTAGAACTAATAGTAGAATGATAGCCGTATATAGCGTTAAGAACGGATAGCATTAAAGTATAACTGGTCCGACCAGTCCTCGAACTGTCAACTTATCTGAAGGTAGATTAATTGTTAACCCCTTTTACCAAACAAAACACAGTTTTGAACTAAACTTCAATATAAAAATTAAAAATTTTAATTACAAAAAAATATAATGATTAATAACGAAAAATTTAATAATTTAGTTGAAAATTACTTCATTTTAATGTATCAAATATTTATTTTCAATCGATCACTTAAAAAAATAAATCCACTATAGTTGAATAACGATGCTAATAGGATACTGCGAATTTTAGTTTTAATAAATTATAAAAATTTAAAAGACGATTTTTTTTAATTAAAGATAATTTTACATTGTGCATAAAGGATGAAATTTCGAGTAACAGTAAAACTTTGCATTAAAAAACGCAGGTCAAGTCCTTCAGCCTTCATGGAAACTCATATTCTTTTATTACTGAATCATCAAAAACGTTTATAAGTTAGCTTAAAGCAGAACGTCTGTACAGGAGAAAATATAATTCATAAATTATGTTTCTTTGATTTTGGTACATCATGCATTTCCGAAGTAAATGTTTAACAGTCTCTCACTGACTGTCGTATGAATTAAATGTTGGACTTAATAAAAAATATAGATTAGTGTTTTTGAATGATTCCTAAACTTATTACGTCTAATAGAAAAAGTAATAAATTTTCTTAGACTTTGGCGGCTGTTACATGACTGAATACCAGACAGATATTTTTTTTAGCCAGGTATTTTATTTGGATTTTTAATTAGAAGCCTTTTACTGTAAGATAAGTTTTACTTAAATCCTGCTTGGTTTAGAATTTTTATATTTGTGTTGTAAAATGCCTTGTGTGGTTCAAATGTAATATAGATTTACTGTTTGCAGCCTGAATCAAGTTGGCAGCCTGAATCTAGTCTGAAGAAAGACTAAGTAAAAAATTGGTGTCCAGAAGGTTGCTTTCTCCGTACTCAAAGCTCGAGTGTTTTTGAAATGATCAAGTCGTTCGGTAGAATGATGCCGGCGAGAGTTTGTCCACACCGAACTTATTTACTCTGACAAACTCGCAAATCGACATTGCAAAATATAAAAAATTGTTTAAAATATAAAAAAAAAATAATTTTAATGAAATAAAGCTAAATATCATCGCAGAAATGGAGATGTTCTTAATGAAGTTTTCCGATAAATAAGTGATAACCTTCGTAATTTCATGTTTTTAAATTTGAAAATGTGAAATTTTTGTTCTAAACCTGATTTTTTTTTTCTCCTAACCCGTTTACGAGTCGCGCGGCTAGGTAGCAGTATTTGATAATATTTAGGTAGTGTACTAAAACTTGATAATGAAATAATAAAATTTAAAAGAAAATAAAATACAGCTTGTTTTAATAGTAAATACTCTTATGTAAATTAAAGTACTAAAGATGAAACAATTTTTTAGGTCCCATCACGTCATTAAAAAAAAATAAAAGTATTAGTTTACAAGAGATTATACTAGTTTTATAAAAAAAAGAAATAAAACAGAAATAAATTGGTAAAATTTTTATTCTACAATTAGATCTATTCGGTGGCGCTGGGGTCGTGATAATTTAAAAAAATGTACCTATAAAGAATATTTATTTGTATATTTATATATATGATTTGTGTTATTAAGTATACTCGTATTTAAAAGTATATAAAATAATTGTTTTCCTCCAATTATTTCTCGATTATTTCATATTTTTTTATATTAAAAAGGTTCTATCATTTAGTTACAAAATTAGTAGAGCAAGAAGAAAATGTTTAACGGTGTATATTTTTGTGTTTAAGAAAATGAAGTGGGAAAAATATATAACAATTATTACCTCGCCTTTCATTCATACCTGTACTTTTTTTATTCAGACAATGTTTTTTTGAAGAACTATAAATAAATAAATGGTTGAATTTTGATTTTCGATTTTTGATGTTTTCAATTGAATAAAAACTCTCGCTGAAACCTTAAGAATTTTATTGTTTTGATTTTATTTGCACTTCAAATTGCTTAACATGACTATATGGGATAATGATGGATGTGAGATACATAGCAATTTTATTTCTCGTAATGTGGTTATTCGTTGCACATAAAAAGACTCTTGCATTCTAAAATTTATAGATTAATTATTTTACTTTACGGGTACTTTTACTTTATTACATTTACAATTACCGCTTTACTCCTTTTTCGCCAAATTATTAATATGGACAGTTAGAATAGGAAAAATCTGAGCAACGAAAAATAATTTAAAAATACGAAGAAAATAAATAGTTAAAATTACCAAAAAAATAAAAATTTATTGGTACAGTCGGTTGTACGTATATGAAATTATATTAATTACCCTTGTGTTTAATTTAAAGTATTTTTATTAAGGGTTGCATAACTTTCTTGAATTTTCTGTTGATAGATCTTATTTCCTTGTACGCCTATTAAATTATACATACACATTTTTAAAATTACATAAAATTTTATTTCACTAATAACTTCCGATTTTTTTCATATTTTTTTTTTATTGTTATTATTGAATTTTATTTTTTGTTAATTTTTTTTACAATAAAAGATACTAATTATTAATAAATCAACATATTTAAATTTAAAAAAAAAGAAAGAAGAAAATGAAGTCAAGTTCGAACCTATGTGCATTTCCCTTGTAAGATCCAAATATTTCATTAATAAACATTTTATTTGGCATTTTATTTTAACTCTGGGAATAATGAAAATAAGTACCACTTATAATATATAGTTGAAAAGCTCTCAATGAGGGCTTATTACTGCAGTTAAGAAAAAGTCCAAAATCCAAATTTTATGGGTTTTTTTTGGACACCTTTGGTTCAGTCGATAGCAATCAAAAGTGGAGGTGCACAACTTGATGTTACGACAGTCCTAAATCCAAAATTTCAACATATTACCGCTAATCGTTTTTGAGTTATGCGAGATACTTACGTACACACCGAAATTAGTCAAAATGGATTCAGGGATGATCAAAATGGATAATTCCGTTGAAATCTGAAAACCCGAATTTTTTGCTACTGCAATACTTCCTTTACTTCATAGAAGGAAGTAAAATATAATTAAGAAAAAATAAAAATTCTTAGTAAAAAAAACATTTGGGTCCCATTTGACCGTCTTGCTGAACAGCTACCTCTTATTACTTTAATATGAACCACAACTTCAAAAAGAAAGAATGAAAAATTTAAAAAAATAAAAAATTTCTGAAATTTGCGAGTCGGGTACCTTATGACCCTCTCTCTGGTTTCTGTTTAGCCTCCGTAACCACCGTAAGATATTATTTCAGAGGAGGAATGAGGATAATATGTATGAATATAAATGAAATGTAGTCTGGTACAGTCACAGGTTGACCGTTCCTGAGATATGAGGTTAATTAAAACCCAACCACGAAAGAACACCGGTATCCATGTTGGAGTATTCAAATCCGTATAAAAGTAATTGCCTGTACTAGGATTTGAACCTTAGAACTCTCGACTTCAAAATCAGCTGATTTGCGATGATGAGTTAACCACTAGACCCGGGTCCCACATAACCCTAACTGGACTTTCAATCTTAAAGATTAAAGTTTAAAAATGTGTCACTTTTAAATTTGGATCCCATTCAGCCCCTTGCTTTTTGGAATTTACAAGTTAATTTATTGGAGTAATTAAGTACTTCAATAAGTTAGCTCAATTAGGTGAAATGACGTTCAACAAGGCTAAAAAAAATTATAATTTATTACAAAAATAAAATACGGATATTCGCAGTATTTTCTGCTCCTGTTGCTCTTTGAAGCAGCAGCAAAACAGCTGTAGCCGTGAAAGTAAAACATGGATGTTTTGCAAACTAATATGATTAATATACTGGTAATTGAAGAACATCGTTTTTGCGGATTCTAAAAAAAAATGTTCCACAGAAGCTTCTCACATAGAAAAATATTAATAAATTTAAAATAATGACATAAAAAATAGTATATACATTAACATTTTGAATGTCTTTGTTATTGTAGAAAATGTTTCCTTATTTTTGTGTTGAAAAAAAAAATTAACACAGATACATTAATGGATTTATTCCTTCAGTATATTTACTCATTCTATTACGAATGAAAATATAAAAAGGAAGTATTATGTTATAGTATTTAAACATTATTATAAATCCATTACTACAAAAATAAATTTACACTTATTTTTCTTTATTCTAGTTTTTCCAAAAATATTTCCGTTTATTTATGCAAAAAATCAATCTTTTGATAAATTATCATAAATGTTTATAGTACTTTTTTGTTTGCACTTCTTTTAACTGTGCTACCGTTTTCTGAAGTTCAAAAACTTTGTTACTTTTTTAAGTTTACTGCTAAATTAAAAACACTTTCAGGTCCTTACGATATTCTGCAAACGAAGTTTAATTATCAACTTCCATGGGTCAGTTTGTTGAATAATGTTTAGAAATTTTTTTTAAGATCTGGAATATTCAATATAGTATTAGTGGAAGATGTTTTAAAACTATCTTTTTAAGAAGATTACGAAAACTTGTCAGTTTACGTCTTTTATTCGCTCTTTTAAAGAAAAACTTGTTTTGTTATCAATTAAATTGAGATTAATTTTGATTAAAATTCTGCGAGGGTATTGAGTTTTCAATTTTTTTTTTTAATTTTTTGAAGTCTTTCCATCATTTATTTTAGAATGCAGTAATGACGTTGTCTCTGACGGAAAATATGTGAATTATTTATAATTCAAGTTTCCTGACAAATACAAGGATAGTCATGGGCAGTTGTTAATTGATAAAAATATTAACAATTTCCCTTCTTAGAATAATACTTTGATTTATCTAATAAAAATCTAGGACAAGTTTTTTTTTAAAAGAGAAGCAAAGATTCACTATTTTTTAGTAAATTTTAAAAGCAGGTACCAAAGAAAAGAGATACCCAAAAACTTCATTAAATGGATAAATTCAGGAAACTTTATTAAACAGAAGTTTGACTCTTCATTAGTTAATTTTTGCTATTTCTGTTTAATGATGCTTAATAAAACAGATGTAAAAATTTTATTTAAATTACGATTATATAATTAAGATTATGATTTTTAATTCTTATTATACATTGTGAAGGTTGGTTTTGGTAAAGGATGGATAGCCGGCCTCTGTGGTGCAAGTGGTAGCGTCTCGGCCTTTCATACCCAGGTCCCGGGTTCGAAGCCGGTCAGGCATTTTCACACGCTACTTGTCATTCATCATCCTCTGAAGCAATACCTAACGATGGTCCCGAAGGGTAAAAAAAAATAATAAAGGATGGATTACAATCTGAGAGATATCTGACAGATAAATAATAATATTCAGCAATTTGTTTTTTCTTTTTTTGCAAACGTATATGTTACTGAAGTTATTTGTTTATATATGAGTGTTCTTATGCTTATTTTGTGTAAATTTCCATGCATTAATTTCCGTTGGGATTAGGGACATATAGTAACAGAAAGAAATAGACGGAAAAGTCGTCTAGTAATGACCTCAAGGGCGTTTAAAAATTTGACGTGTAATAAAATGACAAAGAAAAATTTATTTTATAATTTTCAAATTTAAAAACGACGTAAAAAATGGTAGAAAATATAATTATATTGAAGTACAAATTAACATCGTAAATTTTAACTATAGGTTATACAGTTTTAATAAACGCCAGTGCTTACGATACAATACCTAATAAAACCAGTACAATGTAGGAAATTTGGTATAAGTTTTTTCCACTCTATTTTTGTTTAAATAACATAATATAAAAAGGATTGCTAAAAAAAACTACTTACAAACGTGTAACCGCGGGCATGTTAATTAGTATTACAATTCTTGTTTCTTAGCTTAATGAAAATAAATCATCTTTGAACGATTTTATTTCATATATATATATATATATATATATATATATATATATTTATATGTATGTAAAAAAATATTCTCTTTTAGTTAATACTAAAATTCGGTTTTTTTTTAAACATTATGTGGTGAAATTAGAAATACTAAAAATAAAATCTAAAAGAGAAATTTTAATATAGTATTTCCTGTGAAGTTAGAATAGCATTACAACTTAGTTGTAGTAGCCTACGCATGGTGCGGCATGTCATTTTATATGCCCTACAAAGCGCACGAATGCATGGTCATTCATGCAAAAAATTCGATGTAGCGACATTCTCTTATAAACTCTGCATACGACAGAATAAAGAAAATTGTTATGTACAATGATTTACAAAGAAATTTTATAAAATTTATTTCCTTTTTCTTTTTATATAAAACGAGGAATATTATAAAATTTTGAAAATTAAGTTATTACAAATTAAATATAATTATTAATAAATGTTTTATAATAAAGTTTCTGTAGTCGCTAATTTTATTAACGTGTAAACATTTAATTATATTTTCCGGCAAAAGTGTTTCCTTTATAACCACAATAAATTCTATTTTATAATACATTTTGTCTACATAAGCATGAATATAATAAACAGAAAAATCTCTGCCCGCTTAATAAAGTTCAATTAGAAATGCTTATAAAATATTTGTTGAAAAAAAATTTAAAACAAACTGCAGCTATTACATTCTACCTTACTAATGAGTATTAAAAACCTAATTATCTCAACAGGTAAGAATTTTAAAAAAGAATTTAAATACAAAATTCAAAAAGAATTTAAATACAAAAGGTAATTGCAAAACTGTTTAATATAAAGAAAAAAACATGATAATAAATGGATTTTTTTTTAATATAACACGGCAACTTTACGATTTGTTCAGCAAGATAATTAAATAATAAATAAATAAGATCTATTTGAACTAACATTAAGTAGTCACACACCGAGCGGCTGACCTAATTGAAACGCTAAAGCAAACTAAGAATATTGTTCCTCAGTACCCTTGAAAAAGATCGTGTTATCCAATAAATTGACCACTAAATAATTCGGGTCCAAACGATTCTGATATCGTTGGCTGACCAGAGAGATTTCCTGCCCAACGGTTCGCAACTTAAGATCATTATACGTGAGGCTATTGCTTACATATCAGGGTATGTTTTGCATTTTCCGCAGTGTTTTTGTCTGGTAGCGTTCAAGTATGTCAATCCTGGAATTGAATGCCGTAACCCCACAATTCAAGCCCATAAGTCCAAACAGGCTTCAAAACTGATTTATAAATCAATAACTTACTTTCTACTGAAAGTCAAGATCTACGTCCTATCAGCCAGTACATGTTTTAAACTTGAGATCCAACTGTTTCGTTTAGAAAAATAAATAAATTAATGAGGATAAATTATATTAAACACTCACCAAACGGGATCATGAAAACCACTAGTATCGGTAACATCAATTCCAGAAACCTGTAACAAAAAATTTCCCTTAATAAGTTAATGACTAAATATAATATATAAAAAACAGACACCTACAAAAGAATGAAAAAGATAAACAACGAACAACGAATTGGATTTTCTTCTAAAAAAACATTCAGTATTTACCGTAAATTTTTACTTCCAAGTTTGTTGAGGGGGGGGGGGAAATTCTGGTTGAATGATTATAAGTTCAATTGGATATTTTCAAGGTCATACTCAGAGAAAGATGTGTCTTGAAAAAGCCTTAGCTTGGTAAGTAAATTTTTGTTGTAGCTAATATTTAGTTTGGTTCATGTAAAATAATTCCCAAGTCTACGTTAAATGTGAGGCACAGGTTAGTAGTTATTTACTAAGAATTGCTTTGTGCAGTGATGCCGAGTTATGTACAACTATTAATCACCAAGAAATGCTACATTTGGTAGATTTATTTGCCTACACAACCAGCAAATGTCAAGCTTTATGGAACCATGATAAACTTAGTGGACTTGAGCAAGGAAAGTTAATTTTTTATAGAAAAACGCTAGTTTTTCTACTTTTTTTTGGAGGGCTGACTGTATGAACCATTTTTTTTTTTTTTTTTTTTTTTTTTTATAAAGAACCGCCAAACCGTTTACATAATAGCCTTGGGATTTGAATTTAAAAAATCCAATTAAATTAAAACCAAGAAAAGTTTTAAGTGTGGAATATTGAAGTACTCAAGATTTTCAATTGAAAATAAGGAATTATTTGATTCCCTCTGAATCAAGGGGATATGCAACGCATACAGTAACAATAATGAAGAGATTAGAAGATGAATAAAACTGATGGGTAGTTGATTGAGGATATTCTGCGTAAAATGAACCTTCAGAAGCTAAATAAAAATATGCATAAATGGATTCCGGAGGGAACAAGAAAAATGGAAGGCCACGCTTCGTTTTGAAGGAAAAAAATTGTCCATGGAAGGTTTATAGGAGGAGAGAAAACAATGAATAGCAAATAGGGGGCAGAAAACAACTGCGCTGTTAACAAGCATCTATAAAATAAGAAAAAACGTTAACCTTCTACCATGTTGAATCCGATATTCCGTGGGTTTGTCGGAATGAAGCACCTACTGTCAAGATTGTGCTATAATTCTCATCTTACATTCTCTATATAGGATTGATTCTGCAATGTACACTCTGAAGCTGCTAGAAATCCGTAGCTAGTGAGTGCATCTTTAGAGTATGATGGCTGCCGATCTGTTGTGAGCCAATTTACATTTAATCACTTACGAGACCGGTGGCAACCCAATAACTGTAAAGAGTAAATTAATTATTGGATAAAGTTGGCCCTCAAAATTCTTCTAAATACAAAATATATTAAGTAATTTGAAATATATTTTTCAACAAATATAGCATTATTTATAATAGACATATGAATGAATATTTTATTTTATACATTTAACTACTAAAACACTCATATTTTTATGAATATATTCATAAAAATCTTTATTAAATTTCTTTGTGAATTCTTATGTTATATATTGCGTTATTATATATTGCATTATATAACGTTTTTCCAATTCTTCTTAAAGTTATGTAAAAAAACGGTTCATCACATTTGAAATGTAAACACAGACATATTACACAGGATATTTTAAAAGATACTATCATAAAACTAGTAGAAACAAAATGAGCATTTATGAAAGTAGTAGCTTTGGAAACAAAGTAACCTGGTTTGTGATAAAAATCGATCGAGTTTTCACATATTATACAAATAACAGTTTTTTTCTATTGTTTCCTGCAGTAAATTTTTCGCGCTAGATTTTATAAAATAATTGTTAAGATAAAAATCGTGGTGGAGTGGTAGTGTCTCAGCGTTTCATTCGAGGACCCGGGTTCCGGGTTCTAATCCCGGTCAGTCATAGAGTTTTTTAGATTTCCATTTCCATATTTCCAAGTTGAAGCTTCAAACTTCTCTAGTACGAGTATATTAACATATTATATTTGTCCGATTTCCGTGGCGTAGTGGTATGGTATCGGCTTTTCATTCGGGAATCCTGAGTTCGATTTCCGGTCAGGCATGGCATATCATGTGGTACAAAATTAAATTTCCGTATTTCCAGATACAAGCTTCTCTGTAAGCTTCTATGTTGAATAATTCATCAAGAAAAAAATATTAGCTCACAAAAAATATAGAGATGAGACACTGATCAAGTTTCATACTTAGAGAGTAATTAACAGACATAACAACAACAATTTTCAACCAAATAAGTTCAAAGCTTTTGCGCTAAAATTGTTTTAACATATGAAAATTATAATGTGTGATTAAAAACCCGGCAAAATTAAACCTTCTGTTTGACGACTTATCCACTAAGAAGATTGGAATTTTACAACAATATTATTTTGTATATTTATAAAATATGAAATAAGTTAATTTTATTTTCTATAATACAATTGAGTTTCCTGTTAGCTAGAAACATTTATAATAAAAATTAAGGACTTTTCAAAACGGTATTTAGTATTAATTTGCAAAACACCTTCTATTAATAATAACCTGACGATGAAATACGTAATAAATACTTACGAAAAGTTTGATGTAATATATATTTTATAAAATTTACAATACTAAATGATAGGTAAAATCTTTCTTCGGAAATGTACACTGAATTAATACATAAAAAATATCTGTAAGACATTTTTATTTATTTTTTTATCAAATTATTAAGACATTGGTCACATAAAAAGTTTTATTATACAATTTTTATTTAAAATTGCCGAGGGAAATCTTTGAACATAAATATCCTCCACTATTCTGATACCAAGAATTGCCTACGAAACGAAAATATGTTATCTTCTTTCTTAAATATCAAGCTATACCGTGTGTTTTATGGTAAAAACTCTGCGGCTATGAAGTTAACAGTTTGATTTTCATGTCACAATAGTTTTTCCATTTGTCTATTTCTCATTGTCTAGGATAAAGTTCCACTAGAAAACAGTCATAAATATCGCCATGGTTACAGCTAATTATAAAACAAGGAGCCGCCCAAAAATATCCAAGCAGTTACTACCTCCGTAAAGTAGTAATTTATTCAACACGGAACACGTTAAGCTATTTACTAGACATTGTAGTAATTACTAGCAATTTTATTCATAAAAAAACTAGTTTAACTGCTTAAAAAAATAATAATTTGATAAAACTCCATTTAAGGCAAAACATTTTAAAACTAGAATTTACATTTACACACTGTTACAGTTATGAATGTAACATTTTTGACTCGCAATCGATTTAAAAAAAATGTCTTGAAAAATATTGTTTTATTTCATTGACATATTTTTAGACTGATTTTCTCAAAAAACAATAATTTTACAAATTTTGTAAAATTGAGGAAATTTACATTTTTGTACATATTTTTAATATCTGTAGGAAATTATCTTAACATTTTTGTAAAATATTTTTTTTCAGTTAAAAAATATTTAAGCCGGGTAATAGATATAAATAATCTGATCAAAGGAATATTTTACATTTATTTAACACCGAACATATTACTGCAATAAAAGATATTAATAATACTGCAATAAAAAATAATAGAACTGATCCAAAAGATTAGCCAACAGATATGCACTGACAAAATGTATTAAAAATACTCGGACGTACACGTACATACCATAACAAATTCCATTTATTTAAATATGAAAATTCACTTCAGTTTTTTAGAAACTCCTTGAAATCGTGCTAAAAAATTAATCTATATAAAAAACAATGTAAATGTTCGTTTGTTCAAAATCTTAAATCTCGGAAAGTTCTTCACAGATTGCTTTGAAATTTTGAAACAACGTTGCATTCGAATACGCGCGTTTTTATATACCTACTATTTATATACCTAAGATGTCACAACTGTGATAGGTAAAATCATGCTTCTTTTTTAAAAACAGCGCTATCTGTTGGACCTAAAAGCAACGCACGCTATACTAAATATTTTACGATTCCATTTCACTGTTTCTGATACGTGTGTCCGTTATAGACTAAAAAACTACTGGACGGATTTACGCGCGAGGAAAGAGATAGAAAGGGAAAAAATCGGAAAAGGGAAGAAGGGAAAAACGGGAAAAGGAAACAGAAACGGAAAGGGGAAACAGAAAAAAGAAAACGGGAAAGGGGAAAGGGGAAAGGGGGAACGAGGAAAGTGGGAAAGGTTAAATTTTGGAAAGTTCCGTAATGTTCATTTTGTTAATGATTATGAAACTTTCAATTGTGTATTTAATCTATATAAATATTCAAATCTAGCAATAGCAAAGTATTACCCATTACCGGGTCTGCTAGTAAAAAATAAAACAAAGACACTGTTTAGTCTTTATTATACATTAAACAAACAAAAAAAAAGTTTTAATAGAGCTTACTTTATAATACAACAGTACCACTAAATTTTCAGTATTAATAATCGCTACTTATTTATAATATTTTTCACTTAAAAATCTCAATTTAAGAATCTGGTCTTAACTGTGACATAAACATGATGACTAATAGTTTTTCCAAAAGTATAAAATAAAACCTAAATCCAGAATACTTTGAGATAATACTATGCCATCACATGGAATTTTGTATGAATGCAAGCCTAAATAAGTGAAACAGAGTTATGTGTGGTGGTGTAAAATAATTAATCACTTTACCATCCATCTAAACTATTTCATTTGAAAAAAGGTAAAAAGTAGTCTTTCTTTATTTAACATTAAATGAAGATGTGTATAGATGAAAAATATTAGTACGAGGCTATTACAAGATTACCTCATAAGTTAATCTTAATTCCAGTAAATGTTTGATTATTACGAAAGTACATTTAATTATTGGTTCAGAATCATAACTTTTGATTTGAAATCGTTATACTTAAATCAAAATAATAAAATATGATATTTAGATAGTAGTAAATTGTACTTCAGTATAAATTAGAAATTTTTGATCGCTCAAAATAACTTTAAAACAAATGAGTCAATCGAAATGCAATGAAGTGGAAACTTGAGATAGAGAAAACTATCAATCATTGTTTTGGGATCGATGTGAGAGTTGTTAAAGCATGGATTGGCTGAAGCACAGAAATGACACGGCCCCATTAATCATACCCACTTCACCAGGGTTGAAGGCAGCTCATCTCGTTAGCGCCTACTACTTCTCCCCCTATCATAATACTGTTTTCGATGACTCCCCCCCACCTCTATCGTCCAATCAAACACCGTATACCGGATGATTTGGTTTCAGTCAATTTTAGTTCATCTTTACATAACTTACCCTACATATTTTTTTTTATTTTTATCTAAACAGGAGCACCGTCCTATTCTTCTCCTATTTTGTTTCTATAATCCATTTTTCTCTACTGATAACAAGTAATGAGCTACGTCCCGCATCTCCAGTAAAACGACGACTTTGAAAATATCTACATAAGAATGGAAAATCATTCGCTTATAACTCAAACAAATAAATTGTACAATTATTTGTAAATCGAATAATTTAGTCACGAAATATATCAGTTAAAAGCAATTCTACTTCGTTCAGCATTCAACACTAATGTATTCTGTCAAAATAGTATAAAGTTTCCACCTAATTTCACCTAAATTATTATTAAATGTTTTTCAAATGGTAAATATATTTAGGTTTATTTTTTTCACTAAACAACTGTGTACCAGATCAAAATTCCTGTATTTTTTCAGTATACTGAAAATAATATTTGTTCATATAAAATCTTTAAAAATTCAAATTTATAATTTTCGTATAAAAAAATTATAGTATTTAGTTGTTAAAAAGTACACTCTTTCACAACCTACTTACAACTGTTTTAATACACGGTCACGGCGAACAACCTTCAATTTCATTAAGATAGTATATGAGAAATAATGTAGAATGGCTAATGGTGACCATCACAAACTAACTCACATAAAAGTAAAGCAATAAGCAACAGATTAAATTACATTATTCTACTCATGTGTTCAGTTGAAGTTGAAATTTTTGTCTTTATTCGATGTTTTCAGTATGAAATTTACACCGTTGTGAGATAGTAAATAAATTTTAATAATTACAGAGTTAAATTTCATCGAGTTACATCATCTACTGACTAAATTTTTCCTACTATCTGAACATAGCGAAAGAAAAAAGGTAGGATGATCAAATCACAGTGCCATTATTAATTTAGCCATCAAAAAAAGAAAAATTCAGAGAAGCACATTTTTTAAACTCATTTGATTATAGATGAACAAAGTTTTAACCTATCTTAAGTAATATGGCAGGTTTTTCTTACATTCCATCATGACTTTTGTTTGAATTAATTAATATTTATAATGTAATTAATCTATGTAAAGTTTATAATAAATATAAACGTGTATATTATTTATTAACAGATACAGATTTTTTTAAAGAATTATAAAAGTTGCGAAAGATTTCTGACTATTCAATGACGATTTAAATTCTCTTAGAGATATACTTGGCATTTTATACGTGGGATCAAATATCAAAATCGAAGAGACAAACGTAGAAGGCGTGCTACAGTAGATTATGAACTAATCAAAACAGCTGTCTAATGAAGGTAAAGAGAAAACAAGAAATGAGAACACTTTGACCAATGTTGAGGCTCACCAACGGTCGATAATCGGTAGGAAAGGTAAACCTTACAAGCGTTCAAACTAAATTAAAGTAAAACGAACTGAACCATTGTTAAAATGTATGATGTTTAATAATTTCGCCTATATTGTGTTTTAACTATTGTATTTTTTATTAAATTAATTTTATCGGCTACTAATCAGCATAATTTTTAATTCTGAAAAACGTTTGCTTTAATAAATTACTCTTAACGGTCGTCAATTGGCGCACGATCGGTGTATTTTTTGTTGATCAGCAACAAATATAAAAAAAATTGAAAATTAAAATTCTGAAAATTAATTTTTTTACATCTGTCCAAGTATACTAGAGGAAATAAGGAATTAAATGAGTAATCATCGGATTTTCACTGAATTAACAAACGTAGCTTAATATATAGTTCAGCAAGAAAAACGAACATTATTACTTTCAAAGAAAGTAACTCTGGTGCTTTCTATATCTTAGGTTCTTCATGTGTATTTCAACTGTATGAAAGACTGGGAAAGGTTCTTTGTAAAGGAACAGATTGATGATATCTCTTTTGTTTTTTCCTTTCTGTCACGGAATAACGCATTATATGTACATTGCCTAATAATATTTTATATAGCCTAACTAGCACGACGGTTAATTGTTGAATAAATGTTGAAAATATTAAAAATATTTATTAATGAAAATTATTGAATTCATTCCTTTCTTCAAATGTTACTGAGTTCAACTACATCATTACGTTTGTTAAAATGTACAGTTTTCCCTTATAAAAGGTCGTGCTATAGTTGGCGAATCTTTAAATGTGTTAAACTCACAAATATTTTTTAGGTCAAAATGCTAACGGCTAAAGCTGTATTTAATAATAAACCGGTTTTCGGAAGTCACCAAAATCAAACTATATTTAATCCAGTTTCACTGAATAATGTTGCAATTTTTTTTTTTTTTTACACTAATTATAAAATGTAAATTATTTTTGCATTCTCAACATATATTAATAATGACAGATTTAATACAGAACAAAGCTAGGTCAACCGCATTCGTATAAAGAGTAAAAGAGCAATGGTGGCGGTATTCATCAACAGAATATGAATTACATCGGTGATAGTTGGTCAAATAACAATCGTAAGAAAGTCAGTATGAAATAAGAAGAAGAATAGTCAAAAAAATTATCCTAAGATACTGAAAGCAATTCAATACTTAATTTAATAAATTATATCCATCTATGTAAATTTTCTATATGGTATTTTTTATTTTAACGCGTTTCTGAACTCTGCTCCATCATCAAAAAATCACTCACCGGAAGTCGTCATCACATCAAGATAATCAAAAACACATAAAACCACGGATAACGTGATGTTTGCACATCGTCGTCCACATAGAGTAACCTATCAAATTTATTAAATTAATTATCAATTGTGACTTGGATACATTAAGATGAATTTTAAACAAATCAATACTCTTTTGTTCTTAAATTATGTAAGTTTTATTTGGATAATTGTAGCATGCCAGGTACTATCATGTAACCCCATGTAAGATCCAGAACCGGCCGGCCCATTAGAGTCGTAAGGACACAATCCTGGACTGAGTCATGCTTGACTGCAAATTCGGTCCAGGGGTGTAGGGGAAAAAAGTACTATCACGATGTTATACATGATTTGTATATGTAAATAAATAAAGGCGTAGTTAGATATTTGTTAATAAGTTTTTTTTTTTTTTTAATTGGCTAATTTAAGTTTTTTCGGAAGAATGATTACAAATGGAACCCATTTATAGGGTTCCATTTGTAATCACCAAAAAAAAATTAATAATTTATATAAATATATTTAAATATGATATTTTTAATTAAACTTATTTAATACATAAGACTGATTTGTTTCTATTCCAATTTTGTTCGCATGTACTACTGAAAAGCTCTCATTTTACGGTGGTTCTCTATAAAGTACAATTTAAATAAGATGAAACATGTTTGGGAAAATGAAAATTATTTTAGTTTGTAATGAAGCCTTTTTTTTCTAATTTGTGCTTATCAGCAATAATGATAGGCTAACCGCATGATGGGAGAACAGTGTACGCAGAGAACATACTCCTATTATTTTAGTTATAAGGAGGGGGGAGTTTACGACGCCTAATGGTAGTTTGGCGCAGATGCCAAACTACCTACTAAACAAATGAAACCACTCTCCCTTCAGTTAATAAACGTATTCTACATGTTCTACAATGAAAATCATTTATAAATTTAGCTGTATCTACGTACATTCAATAAAATAATACGGTAAGATTGACGTAACAACGTTAATAAAATGTTATTTTAAAATACATTTTACGAACAAAACGACGCTACGTTATCTTCTTTTTAAATCAGAGGAGATTACTTTCTTAACAATATGCAGTGGAGAGCAGTTTTGCTAATGAAAAAGCATTATCTTAGGTTATTATTGTTAAATTTAAACAAATGTCAGTGGAAATGTTTGCCGTAAAAGAGGAAGGAAAGCGTCTCCCCGACACGTCACTTCCGCCCAAACCCTCCTTCATCGTACCTTGGGAAAAGCTTTTAGTCCACTACTCCAACAAAAGCGTATTGTTCTTTTAAAACCGTTCAGCTTGAAATCGAGAACATGACAAAGGATCTAGAGAAGAGTGTTGTGTGTGATTCGCGGAAGAATGGAAAGACCTTCGTGACTGGAGGATTTTTATTTTTTATTCTCTTCTTACTCTTTTACGTGAGTTGGAATCGTTTCCCAAATTTTTTTTCGGGTGGGTAAAAAACATACAGTATTTTTGTTCAACATCTTTATTATGTAATATAAATGGAAGAATCCTCACAAAAATATTCATAACTAGTTTTCCTATTTCTCCCACGGATAGAAATTCAGCATCCAAAGAGAATTTTTAGAATATGTAAGCCAAAGTTATTTTGATACCGATTTCTAAAGAGGATAAACTGTACAAGAGTTTGAAAGCTGTACCGAAATAAAGTGAGCTTGACATCTGACTGAAAATTTAAAAAATATGCTCCACTGCCATGCTTCTACAACGAATTTTAACAAAAAAGATATGATGGATAAAACTTAGGTAAAAATATTTCAAAATCTTGACGAAAATTAAACATTAGGCCAATTGAGTAGAAGCTATTCATAAACAAATCAGCTATTGTAAATTAACGGCAAAAACCCTCACTCACTCATACTTCTATAATTAATTATCTTATAAATTTTTCTAAATTAAAAAATTACAATAAATTGGATATATATATATAGCAAATAGAGAAAAAATCTTGATACTAAAAAAATGTTTATTTATTCTATTTAATTTTTAAAAATGTTATTTAAAAAATGTTTTTTTGTAGTTTGAAACATTTTGAATTATTTTTTTTCTCTAAATTTTTTGTAACTTAATTTAAATGTATTTTTATTTACTTAATAATTTAATTTTATTACACATTTAATTTAAATCAGTCAAAAGAGAGAATTTTTTTTAATTTAGATTATTTCTCTCTTTTGACTGATTATTAGTTTGTTTATTTTATCACAGACACATTTGATTCCCTCATTAAAGTTTCTTCAAAGTTGTTCACCTATCTTTGTTCATAAAGTTTTTCTCAATCACTCCCCTGCCAATATCCGCACCTCTTATTCCGATCTAATTTTGTTTAAGCTCGGTTTATCATTTTGTTTATAATTTTGTACATATGACTTAAAATTTTTTATTACTTACAATTTGTTATATCTAGATTTTCATTTAAAATTTCAAGAAGGAGTACAAACAATAATTTTTTTTGAAATTCTACTTTGAATAAAATTAGAAATAATTTTAAAATAATGATAATTAATACATTTTCTAACCCCAAAAAATTTATCGTCGAAACGTTACAAAAAATCTGATGTGGACCCCTCGTTACTTTCTTGTTCGCCTATTAAATTACATATACACATTTTTTAAAAAGAAAAGTACGTAAATTTTATTTCATTTGATATTTTTGATATTAACTTTTGATATTTTTTCACAATATATTTTTAATGTTATTATTGAATTATTATTTATCGTAATTTTTTTTACAGAGGTTAATAATTATTAATAAACTAATATATTCGTATTTAAATTTAAAAAAAGTTAAAAAAGGAGATGAAATCTAATTCGAACCGATGTTCCTTCCCCTTACAAGATCCAAATATTTCATTAATGACAATTTCATTTGGCTATAATTCTAGAACCAATGAAAATAAGTACCACTTATGAAATATCGTTGAAAATATCTCAATGAGGGATTATTACTGCAGTTAAGAAGTACAAAATCCAATTTTGTTTGGAATTTGGTTTATTCCCGACACTTTTGGTTCAGTCAAATGCAAAAAAAGGAGGTGCACAATTAGATATTACGACAGTCCTAAATCCAAAATTTCAACATCCTACAGCTAATCGTTTTTGAGTTTTACAAGATACAAACGAAACGTACGTACGGACGTTATGCAAAATGGTTTCAGGTATGGTCAAAATGGATATTTCCATTGAAATCTGATAACCGAAATTTTTCGAAGTAAAAATTAGTTTTTATTTTTATTTTTTTATGATAAGTTAATTATTTATCTTTATTTTGTAGGTTTCATCCTTTTTTTATTATCACAAACTTATTTTACAACTAAATTATATATAAAAATATATTAAAATTTACAATTAAATTATGAACAACTTAAAAATTAAGCGTATTTTCACTTAAGCATTGTTAAAAAAAGGGAAGTTGAGATTTTGGAATAATTTTTTTTAATATGTTATTAATAAATTTTATCGATTTATAAACACTAAGTAAACAAAAATAAAAATATAGAGAGCTAATAAAATAATCATGATTATGCTACACCTCCATAAAATTATGGGAATACCTTGAAAACTAAACTTAGACAAAAAGAAGATGGCTCTTTGTAAGCAGAGGTCATTTCTAACAATTAGTCATAATTAAATATTTTTTTAATAAAAAAGTAGACTAAAAAAGATATCTTGGAAAGAATTTTCGTTTAGGACTGATCATTTCAATTTTTACAAAATCTAAAAAAAAAAAATAAATAAAAATAGATTGCAGAAAGAATGAAAATATATAAAAAAGCCAAACAAAAAATTAGGTTATTACGTTTCGCTTAAAATCCTAAGCGTTGTTAAGTGTAAAACACACACGCGCGCGCGCGCGCACTCACTCACACACAGACACAAAATTATACACATACACTTTGCTAATCAAACTGGATTAGTATGCCCCACGAATAACACAAGGGTAGATGTAAGTAATGCCTTACCCTACCGAAATAACACCTTCCAGAATTAGTAAATCCTACTGGTTCCGCACAGGATCCTCATTTCACTTTATAATATAAACTTTAATTTTTTTTAAATGTTTTTTACCTGTTTAAATGCAGTTTATAACAAAAAATATAATTTTTTAAGAGATATATATATATATATATATATATACTGGTATATATTGATAATTTATATTAATTTACTGGTAAAATTTTATTTTACCATCCGTTTTAGTCTATAATTCATAGTTTATTTTACAATAACATCTTATATTTTCTTTTGCTTACGGAGAGTGTGGTTCTACTAATTCTGGTTGTTTTATTTTAATTTTACACTGATAATTGGAAAATTTAATTCGTGAAATTTTATTTATTTGTTTTTTACATTTTATAAAGTCACCTAAAATTTTTTATTAGCTCATATTAATCCTTTTAAAAAGATTGAGTATAGTGTTCATTAAGAACGCTATGTTCGAACGCTGTTCGCTTTAATATTGGAAGGACAGGTAGAAGGGAAAAATTGTGTAGGCAGGCCACGTTTGGAGTATGTAAAACAAATTGTTGGGGATGTAGGATGTAGAGGGTATACTGAAATGAAACGACTGGCACTAGATAGGGAATCTTGGAGAACTGCATCAAACCAGTCAAAAGACTGAAGACAAAAAAAAAGAAAAAAAAAGTTCATTAAGAAAATAAACTTCAGTTCTTTATTTCGGAAACTTTAAAAATAAATAAATATAAAATAAAACGAAGCATAAGCTGGAGAATAAGTATGAACTAAAAAAATAAACAGTTAAACAGCAAATTATACCTGTTGCGTAGAAATGGAATAACATCGTTCGAATTTATTTAAAAAAAAAAAACAAATACAAATATTTTCGAAAGGAAAATTTTTATAATACCTCGTAATATTTTTCCCTTTTTACTAACAAATATATAAATAATTTTAACCGAGTAAAAAAATTCTTTTAGTATTGACATTATCTCAGTTTATATTTTCGAATTTATTACTTTACAAATTTATTAAATTGTTTGCATGAAATTCAGAATTAAAATATTTATTGCTTTAGTAAATAAATGCTTTATTTTATATCCCGTACTTAAGAGAAATTACCAAAATAATAAATTATATTAAAAAAAAGGATAATTTGAAGAATGCGATTTATTCATACAGATATTTGGCATTTCAACATAGCTGGCATTTTTTTAGACATATTCTAGTTTAAACGAAATCAATTTTGAATTTATGCCTATATATCTTTGGTATTGAAATGTATATCGAAGTTGATACACGAGGTATGTCGGTGGTTGTTTATTTTATGAGGGTTATAATGCTTACGGTATGGACATGATATCTCGATGGCGCTGTATGCGGTGATTATAGAGACCATAGTTATAGCAGATTTAGATTATTTAGTTCGAACACTTTGTACCGTAATAATGATTACGATTGGTCCGGTGTCGCCGCAACAATGGAATCCGTTATTTTGTCATGACTGGTTACAACCCGAGCATATCTGGTTTAATTGCCAAAGCGTCATGAGCTATTCATACAGTTCTAAGCCATTCTCTATCTAATGCATACATTACAATGCTACGCCATTAAATATAATCGTTTAATAATGATGTATTCTGCTTGAAATGAGTACACTTAATAATTTAATAAAAGTATATAATGAATTTATTCTATTAGTAAAATATAAACATAACTTATAATATATCAGTTTGTATTCATTAATGTTAAATTTATTTAGTTTTTTGCTCAAATATATACAAGAAAATACAACAATACAAGTAATAATAAATGAATGAATATTAAAAACGAAGAATTGGTATATATTAAAACCATAAATAGATTAACAGTCATGGAAATAATACATTGTAATAAAAAGAAAGCTGACAACAAAGTTGTAATGCTTTCCTGTCATTGGTTATTTATTCGTATATAGCGGAAGAATAGTTGTACATGAAAAAGTTACTTAAGATTCCTTTTCTTAATTTCTGATGAAATTTTATTGTAAAATTATCATTATATGATTAAGCAAAAAAATAATTTAATTAAAAAAGTCGGTATTTTTTAATTTTTTTCTACTCCATTATATATATTTCCAAAACTACATTCCAAGATATTTTTATTTTTATTTTTCTACGTTTAGTATGTTAAATGGAAGAAACTAAAAAAGTTCCACTAAAAAATGTACAGCCAATAAAAATTGATCTAAAATCTATTTTTTTGGTGGTGGGAGTGAATAGTGACGAAATTTTATTATTTAAACTTTTAAATACTAAAAGTTTAAATAATATTAATATTAAAAGTTTCAATAAATCAAAAAGAAAAAGTTAAAAAATGTCATCAGTTGCTAATGACTGTAATTGTTGATGTGACTGTAAATAAAAGCTTTAAAAAAAAAAATGTTTCAAAACTTCAAAAATCGATATTCTTAAAACTTTAATCGGCTATTCTCCGCTAAGTATTTTTTTTTTTTTTTTGGATGACTTAAACTATTATTATGCCTAGTATGGCATTACAAAAAAATCGGTTAAAAGAAATGAAGTAAATAAAAAGAAAGTTTTGTTTGGTTTTTGGGGAAGGGGAAATTTTTGGGCAAGTTTGTTTAATAATAGTACGATAAGTGTTACCGCAAATACTGAGCTTATGATAAAGTGTGTTATGTCTGCATAATTTTATCAACAAATTTTCCCATACATGAGTCTACAAAATTTCTTCAAAATCTGTTTATCCAGTCAAGTTTATTAACTTCAACAGGCCACACATAAACAAACGTACGTATAAACATTACTCCCCACTTTTTTTCTTTTTTGGGGGTCTTGCGTGGTGAAACGTGGAGAAATACAAAAAACCCCATACCCAATTTTTTGATTGATAACCATACTTTTATTATTGAATCAAAGATACAGAGCTATGATATCAGGAAAGTAATCGACTTTTTCTCGAATGACGTTACCCAAAAATCAATTTTAGGTTGATAATTCCAAAAACTAAAAGAAATCAAAGTTTAAGATAAAAAATTGTAAAAAATAATTATAAAACAGGTAAAATTATTTTTTTCTGCAAAAATTGACGTAAGAAGGATTTTTGTTATTGAAGGTTAAATTATCAAAAAAACAGAACTCTCATTTAAAAAATTGGGATAATATAAAATTAACTTAAAACAAAATAAAACAAAAAATTAACAATATTATTATTTTTTTAAATATACCTTAACGAGTAAAGGAAATATTTTTCTCTTGCTTATTTGTCAAGCAGATTGTTCTGGAAACAAATCCGAAAACAGGAAATTTACAATATGATAATCCATAATATCAAAGAAAATAAATTAACAAATAAAAATTTAATTTGTTAAAAATGTATTTGAATGGGATAAGGTAAGATAAACATTAAAAATTTCGAACAAACAGCAATGATTGAAGATGAATTAAAACAACTGTTACTTAATCGGTAAATGACTATTAAGATAAAAGATGATCAAACTGAATAGTTTGACCTTATAAGAAAAGAAAAGCATGTTTGGTTGTCGTTTACTTCAAAATCTATTTAATGTGTAAAATGGGATCAGTGCTAAAGGAAGGAAAATAAATTGTTCATGGGTTGTGAATGACATTCTGTTTTTAAGAAATTAATATAGGATACTTAAAAAATGATTAAAAAATTAAAAGTCATTATGAAAATTTTTTATGAAGTTCGTGAAAAGCGTGTCTGAAGTTGTAGAAATAAAAATAATCTAGCGTAAATAAAAAAAATAAAATAAAAAAATAAATAAATGAGGATTGTAGTCTATAAAGAAGGAATAATTGAAAACGTAAATAAATGCAGCTTCTTATGAAGGCATAATAATAAAATATTGCAAAGTTACAAGGAAATACAAATAGGAATACAAAACAGTTGTCTTGTATTAATATGGAGTTTGATTTGAAGAAGTACATTTTGAAGCGTTTTATTTGAAGTATACTTCTATAAAAGTGTAAAATCTGATTACTACGAGAAGGCTGAACTTATTTGAAAATCTGGTCATGAAAGAGATAGACAAACACTAGATAGATAGACCCGGTGAAAAATAAAAAAAAAAAAAAAAATAGAAGAAAAGTAAATATGGATAGAAGTAGTAAAGAATCAAAACAATAAATAAATATCATAATAGAAGAATGATTGATTAAGTGGTAATAGGAATGGTAAAAAGATGACTGAAGAGAGTCCTATTACTCCTCTTTTTTTATCATAATTTAAAAGATGTGAAAGGAAATACAAAATAACAAAAACTCTAAAGCTTTAGCTGGAAATAGAAGAGTGCTACGTATTTACTTAGCATTCTAAAGAGCTATCACTTAGTTTGTATTTACAAACTAATTATTTAATATCTTTCATTTCATTAGACAATTATTTTTTTATTAATTATATATTAAAATATTTAAATAAAATACAGAATCTTATTATATTTTGCAGCATTCTTAGACGCTAGATCTAAACGATTCTTTTGTTGAATACTGCGGATGGTTTTAAATGTTCTATTTATAACTCCATTAGAGGTGGACAGTAATATGAACAGTGAACCAATCGTGTTCTAATACCAACCGTGTCTTATAACGTCGTTTTTCATAATAAAATTTCGAGTCGCTGATTAAATCACGTTTCAAGAGATAGTTACATATTTACCGAAAGAAACATTTTAAAGTACATGAAAACCAAAAAATTGTTTTAGAAATATCAGTGATTTAATTGAAAATTTTATTCTATTACAATTATGTTACTAAGGCGACTTACCTAATTTGTTGTATAGAGCGCAATCTAAATTCTGAATATAGAACGAAAGTTCTGTTTGAAAATTACCAAATCTACTTTCAAGTTATTTTTGCGTTAAATAGAAAACCTAAATAAAAGGACATCTTATTTTTGTATTTTTTATTAAAATAGTATCCATATTCGATTTATATCTATATGGGATTTGTGTCTTAGTGACACAAATTAATATTTCGTTGTACATGAATCCGTAATAATTTGTATAATCCGTTTTAACGAAATCTATAAAACAAACTTAGAGCGTAAATTAAATAAACTTAGAACTTAAATTAAAATCTTGATAACTACTGATATTTATTCAGTCAAAAAATTTATCAGCGGGGCGTCTCTAAAGTAAATTTTGAAATTCTCTTTCTCAGGATAAACTTAACAGAAAAAGTAACAGGACGTAGATTGAACTCATTTCTCCTTTGATAAAAGGAATTTTTTAATTTACATGTTCACTTAAGTTAAGTGTACTAAAACTCATCTTATTTTAGCACAAAATTTCAATGGAAAAATTAAATAAAACAGAACTGTTTACGTAATTTGTTTTTTAATTTCAATTAGGTGATCTGTCCGTCGAGTTGTGAAACAATTTTTTGCGATAAGCTTATTGTAAAAAAATTATTAAAAAATTACAGAGGACAAGAATAGGCGGAAATAAAATTTGAATCACATTTTATAGGAACTAAATTTTTGAATTCAAACTGAGCGTTTCCTTTTTGATGAAATAAGATATATATTACCCAGAAAAATACCCAACCGTTCAAATTATAATCACTATATAAAATAAAACCTTATTTCATTTAACTGAAAGTATTATACCTAAGAAATTCATCATGTAATTTACAATTTTAATTATTCTTGTTTTTTTAATTGTAAAAGATAAACGTCATAGTATTTTATCTAAACGCAGGAAATAAACAGACGCATTTACATGAACGCTACATGTTTAATACCCACAGGCTGATGATGTCCTCTGGATTACTACTACCGCAGTTGAGAGTTCATTTTTACATCTGTCTGCATTAAATACGGCTTAGTTTTAAAATGTTAATCCTGGAAAAAAAAAATACTACTAAATACACGAAAAAAATATTAAAAATTAAATTAATAAGTAGATATGAGCTTTGGGAATGTAAATAGCATCTAATCTTTCAGTATTTAAACTAATATTCAGCACAAATATTAAATTATTCGTAATTTAAAATACGTTCTTTTATTTTTAGAATTTATTGACATATATTGAATCCTTTTGCGATAATTAATTATAAACTACGTATAGCAGCAGATGAATGCTTTAATTAACTAATCAACATTTTTACAAAAGTTGCTAAAATCAGGATACAAAAATAATTCAATATTTTAGTAAAGAAAATTAAATTTAAAAAATTACATCACAGATGCAAAAGTTATATACAGATAAAACTGGTTTAGTCTGCGCATACACATACGCGCAAATCAATCTTCACGTTATTTATTTATTAGACTTTATAAAATAACCATGACTATTGTTCGTCCAAACAATCATTCTATGTAGAATGATGATTCTATTTAGAATTATCTATATACCTATTAACAATAAGTAATGTTATATAACATTACATGATTTTAAGGCGTTTAGTTTTTTTTTTTTGTTTCACCTCCAGAACCACCGTTAGGTATTGCTTCAGAGGATGAGATGAATGATTTGTAGCGTATGTGAAAATCCCATGAATGATCGGGATTCGAACCCGGGATCTCCGGTTGAAAGGCGAAGACGCTACCACTCGCGCCACGGAGGCCGGCTTTTTTAATTTCTTAATTTTAGTTAAAAAAACTTACCTGGAATACAGGTGCTTTCAAGTTAAACATGGAGAGGTTTTGACGGATCTGTTCCTTATACAATAAGGGGTACCTCAAGGAAGCGTTCTCGGACCCATCTTGTATGTTCTGTTTACTGCTGACTTGCCAATTACGGTAGATACCACATTTGACCTGATTAGATGCGACGTTTGCTGACGATGCTGCAATTCTTGCTGTCCACGAAAATCTGACTTCTCGTTTTATTACGAAAACGTCTCGTTTTATTTAAGATTATATCACTCTCCTCGAATCGTGGCTTACATGTTGGAAAATAAAAATAAACGAAACAAAATCAAAGCACGTCGCGTTCATCCTTCGTAAGGAGCACATTCCTTCTGTTACTATCTTCAATGTTCCGATTCCGAGATCTCAAGTCTGTAAATATTTGGGTTTTCATCTTGATCGACGCCTTGGACGAAACATTTCACATCTAAGCGGAAACAGTTGGAACTCACGTTTAAACACATGTACTGGCAGATAGGACATAGATCTCGGCTTTAAGCAGAAAGTAAATTATTGATTTATAAATCTGTTTTGAAGCCTGTTTGAACATACGGGCTTGAATTGTGGGGTACGGCAAGCAATTCCAGTATTTACGTACTTGAACGCTACCAGACTAAAATTTTGACGAAAATGCTCAACATACCCTGGTAGATAAGTAATAGGATTATATATAATTATCTTAAGTTGCAAACCGTTTGGCTGGAAATCTCTGGTCAGCCTAAGGTATCAAAATCGTTTGGATCGGCACCCGAATTATTTAGCAGAACTTGTTATTAGATAACACGATCAGTATAATTTAAGATTACTGAAGAACAATATTCTTGGCTTGTCTTATCGTTTCAATTAGGCGACTTTATTGTATGGCCGTACGGGGTGCTCTTCTATTTCATTATTAAATCACAAGCTGCTAGGTCTGCGGCAACTTAATGTTAGTTCATATAGATCATATTTACTTATTGTTCACTTATCTTGCTGCTCAAATTGTAAAGTTGCTGTGACAAATTATAATACAATTTTATTATGGTACATGACAAATGAGGAATTTTTAGATAATAAATTATTTTGTTTATGTAGATATTTAAAGACATTTATAATTTTATTTTGTCGTCTCTATTACAGATAACTGGATTTTTAATTATTGTAATTATATGAGGACTGTTATAATTTTAATATTAAAATATTTACGCAAGTAAACTACAAAAAAAAAGGAAAACATTGGATTATAAAAATAATACATGTTCACGTATTCCAGAGATATTTTGTTCATGCTCGAATAAATTCTCTATTCAATATTAAACGGAAATAAGTAGTCGTTTCGCAAAGTTCCTTTTCTTACTTTAATCAAAATGCAGGTTGTTTGCCACTGTGTTTCTTGGAATAGTTTATTTATTTTTTGTAAACATATCCGTATTTTGATTAAATATATTACTTAAAAAAATGTTTAATAAAAACATATTTAAAAATAAAACAGGCTTTAAAATGTTGCAAATTTTTAATAATTCTCTGTTTTGTTTTTATGAAATCGACCCAAATTAAAGGGCTTTACATTTTTTTTAGTATGCTGTACACTTTTAACAATTGAAATTTAATGCAAAGTTGAAGAATTATAATATTTTTACTTTAAAATATCGATCTTTTAATCTATTTTAAAGTTTACATCACATGAAATGATATTTGTTTTTAATTATCTTTAACGTCACCAGCACGTTGACTGTACTGTTATCATTAGTTATACTTGAGTTAAATCGATACTAGTAATATATTTATTAATTTCTGTACTTGAATCCCAACCTATCATAAAATATTTTTTTCTATATTTGATTAAATATTTATGATTTTATTAATGATTAATTTATAAGATATCTTATGCGTGTGAGTATGGAATGAACATTTTTAGGAAGTAAAATGTGCCTATCTGAAATGCGAGAAACTTCACATCTATCAGATGAAAGACGTGGATCTTATAGTCCAAAAAAAAGATGGGCAATTTTATTTTTTCCTAAAGTGCATTCTTTATACGTAAACTGCAAAAATAAATTCACGTTGAAAGGATTACAGACCCACAATTTAAATTTGAATAAATATTATGATATGTATTTTTTAATAAGATATATCTTATCATTATAAGATAAAATAAGATAAATTATAATAAATATTATCTTTCCCAAGATAATAATTAAAAATCTATTCTGATCCTGCATAAAATGTAAACTATTTCATCGAAAATGAAAGCCAGTGGACTCAGTTACAACGTCATATAATTTTTTTTTTCTGGGCAAAACCTTTTACCGCGAGCATCAATTTGATGAATTTTTTTAAACAACACAGGATGAACCCACGTTAGTCTCATACACGAGTGTTCTGGACTATTAAATAAATATTAATGAGCGAAAAACTCCTATCCAGGCAGTAAAATGTATTTATTCTTTATCGAAATACTTGTGATTTGAATACGTGCCGTAGATTACTCGATAATTGATCATTCTCTGTAAATGACGTTCTTTTTATATGCTTTTTCAGGTTTTGCAATTTTTCATATTACGCTCTCATACAATAGTTAATTACTAATTGTTCTTCAGGCGTTTCATTGCAAATATGTCTATGTATCAACAAGAAACAGTATGATCTTTATTCTTGAATCTTATTTGATAGGTGAATCAAATCATGTCAGTCTTTCAGAGTGCCTTTTCTGACAACTTACTTTTCATGTATTTCCGCGTTTTGGATAGCCTCTGCTCATGTAAAATAACAGATTTTAACTGCTAATCCTACCCTATTCATCCTTTCTCAAGAATCTTTAAGACGATTTGAACGAGCCAATTTTAAAAGAACCTTCTTTTATTTTACGAGCAGTCTGTTTTGTAGGCATATATTTCGGCTTCGATGACGTTTCAAAAATAAAAATAAAAAAAAAAAAAACTGGATCGACTCCAAAAACGAAAAAGAAAAACATATTACATGGGGGAAAAAACATTTTCCACTATGCCCTCTGTACAATCTTTAGGAATTTTTTTTGTAGTCACATCAAATTTTAGAATTAGCTTAAAGTCAAATAAATTTATAATCTGTATTTCCTGTACTCGAAATACATTTAAAATTTGGCTACAACTTCAAAAAATAAATTTTAAAGACTGTATTTAAGTTTTAAGACGGGAGTATTGGGAAAACTATTTTTTCTTTTCAGTGCATTATTTAAATTTTTGGAGCAGTTCAATTTAAAAAAAAGATATATATTATATATATATATATATATATATACATTAATATGATACAGTAACGAAAACACCAAACACAGTTATAAAAACATTTAATAAACTTTCAAGAGTTATCTTTTGCAATTATCCCGCATCCGTCAGTTGGTGATTAATATTAAGTAAAAAATGATTAAATAATAAATGATTAAAACAAATGATTAAAAATGATTACATGAATAGATAAATAAGCATTATAACTGAAGAAGCATAAAATATGCTACAACATAAACACATTATTAGAGATTACAAATATAATTTAGAAATTTTCAACACTAAAATGATGAACATATAGAAAAATACTATATTTTTAAATTCACAGAAAAATACGAAATAATCAATCAACAAATAATTTTCGAAAATGAAGCTTTACTTAATGACACAGTAAATTATAAAAGTTGGCAACAACACTAACAACAACATAACCCAGATAATTCCAGATGATTTTACGCTTGTTCACTAACAATTTTTATTTATTTAGTCATGTTCATATAATCGTAATATTAGTTACCAACTGACGATGCGGGATATTCACGAAAGTTAATTCTTGGATGTTTATTCAATATTTACATAACTATGTTTGGTGTTTTTCATTACTGTATCATATTAAAATGAATTAACACACTGGTAATTCGATAATAAAATATATGAATTTTCAGAATAAAATACATATTTATTTACATTATTTAAAGATAATTATTCAAATTGATATTTAAAGACTAGAAAAAAATATAATTTTATTGTTTTTAACGGATTCTTTAAGTAAGTTTTATTTTTAAGATTTGTTAATAAGATGCACAATTTTCATAAATATAATTATGTTAATATTATTTATAGCCTTAATAATTACTTACTGGAAGACAAATAATCATGTTGTTGCATGGGACACATCAGCTGTGCAAGCATTCTATCATACAGCCACAGTACATTATATCGAGTTGAGATAATATTTGTTATGCATGCAGAGCCAAACTGATTCTCCCAGTAGCAAATAGGCTTCAATATCCACAAAACATTTCCTCATGTGACCTAGCTACAACTAAACGAACTTTAACAAATGCCTAACCATTACATTAATGAAATCCTTACATAAAATCTCTTAATTTTTTTTTTCATAAAAAAATATACAAGTATATTTTCACGAAATTGGAAAGTATTAGAAACAATTTGTATTTAATAAACGCTTTTTCTTCACAAAAAAACGTGATAAAAACAATAATTTATACGGCAACAACAGGCTGATTTCCAGTAATAGTTATTGATAGATGATAGTAGATTTTATAATGAAAAATTCCATGATTGATCGGGGACTCGAACCCCGGTCAGTCAAAAAAAATGACTGAAAAATAAAAACGACTGTAGTGTGTAACTTTCATTAAAAATAGAGAAAATATATGAAATTACTTTCACTGAGAATAATGATGTTAAGTATTAGGCCGTTTAGAAAATAGTGCTAATAGGATTAAACTATTGGTTTGTTACTAAATACAGTACGTGATGAACTTAACGAATCTTTACGAAGGGGTCTTTTGTTATTGGTGGGGAGATTGGTAGTTTTCTAAAATATTCGTACTGTGGTTCTAGATTAACGGATGGGTACCCATGAAAAGATCAAACCATGGAATGGTTCTTGAATGAAGACAACTCTTACAATTATATTTTTAAGGTACTATTTATTTGATAATTGAATGATATGAACAGAAACCGATATGTTAGCGTACCCTTGGGTAAAATAAGGCGCAGGTAAGAAAAGTCTCTTCTACCTAATTCTCGAATGAAAACTACTAAAAAGGCACTTTGTAGTTTTAGAGATGGAATTAGAGGAACGTAAATAGTAGTAGAAGTTTAGCCCATATTATTTGGTTTCTAGTGAATCAGTATATAAAAAAACTTTATAGTCATTTTTTCATTGTTATATTAGAATAATTTTAATTTTCTAACACTAAATCAAGACAGTGTGTACGATGCACTACTTCAGAACATTAATTCTTTTAATTCATTTTCTGCTTTACACTTGCAATTTCCAATAGTTTTTTTTTTTTTTTTGGTTTTGACGCACATCTTTGTAGCTGACGTAACAGATACACCAATCAGGGTTATTTTCTCTGCATATTTATTATTCAGCCAGTTTTTGTGGTGAAAAAATTTAAGTGTCAGATCTAGGGCTGAACAACAACTGGGTGGATGATTGGCAAGCTGATATGCTATAATATATTTGGTTCTGCATAAAACATCGGAAAACTTTACTTCCATTTTTTGTAGTAAGTTTGACATAGGACGCGTGTTAACTCGTCAAAATAACTGTTCTATTTCAGGTCACCTACTAAACATTTGGGTTTTGTCTCTTAAACAATTAGGGTTTTTGCAAGCAAACAAATTAAAAATTATTTTTAGTTCACTGATAATATTTTCTTAAAGAGCACAATTTACTTTTAGTTTTTATTATTTGCCATAACGTTCCATATAATTAAAATAAATGTGAACAATAAAAAAATTAATTAAGCTAGTCTTTATAAAATATATACATTTTTAGTTAACTAAAAGATTAAGAAAACAGTACTGATTTTACTTATCCTATAAGTAAGTCGTATGTTAGTCCCTCGAAAAAGTACAGCCATTATAAAGTAAAGAATAACAAACACCGAATGGATTATAAACTTGCAAAGAAAGGTAGGAGAATGTATCTCGATATCTTATTTGTGGACGGCAAAGTAATTCCTTATTAAAGAAATAAACTAAAATTTTGAAATATGTTTGATAGAAATATCTTTGTTCTGTATCTGAAGCTTATAAAGTAATAAAAATTTTATTTCAATTTAATTTTGAAAAGTTTTTCATTAACTAAAGTAATTAAATGGTTATTAAATAAGTCTATTGTCCTTTGAATAAAAAAGTAACTTAAGAAAATCTTACTGAAATTTATTCAAAAAATATTAAAAATAAATATACCTTTTTCTCTATATAAAGTGAGATGAAGTATAAAATTCTTATAGCGATGGTGGGTGTAGGATGAGGTTGAAAAGACTGAATCCTCTGGGCGAAGCAACTTTATGTCGGGAGTTTAGAAACAACGTAAAAGTTGGCTAGTCACGGGGGGAACATAGCGCCCGCCCCGTCATTACCAACTGCCGGCTACTGCTCCCCCTAGATTTACTAGTTGGGCAGGGTACATTTTACAGCCCATTAATTGCTACGATAGCGAGAGGAAAAGGGGAAGAGGGGTCACCGACACTTCCCCTGTACTCTTCCACCCTCATCGTTAAGTTGCTTCTACAGAGACCTCAATCTCTTCCTCATATTGATTACTCCGGGTAGCTCATTTACTGGAAACAGGAAACATTCGGTTTTAATGAAGATGACTTCAGTAGAACACATAGGGATTACCAATAGATGATACGTAAACGGCTGTTATACGGACATCAGTCCTTAAAATTAAGTCATTATTTTAATAGAGCCCAAACAAACTCGGTTAACCTAACTTTAGCTGGATGTTCCACTTCTGCATAAAAAAAAGTTCTTTTAAAAATGAAGTTATGAGATTTTATATTTTAGTTAATAACTTGAGGTTTTTTATATACTACAAACTTCACTAACTAACTAAGCGGCATTCCTAGATGGTATTGCATTATTTTAAGATTAGAACACCTATGTTATAATTAAAATTTATAATGCTGAAAAACAACAAATGAGCTCTTTCAACAATGATTCTCTTTTCAAGTTATAAATCTTTTACTCACGCGTTTCATGAAAATATTACTGTATATTGTAAGTAAAAACGAAATAACTACTCACAAATTCATGGAAATAAACTATGATCTCCTTCCTACTCGTAGAAGAATCAAATTACACGAGGAATTACAAATAACAGATACTGGTGACATAGTTTTTAAATATTTAACCAAGAAGAAGAAAATTAAGAATTAAGGCGAATGATCCCTTTTTATTCTGTCAGCTAAAAAGTAAAAATTTTTATTTACCAACATATTCTACTTTACTATAATTATTCTACTAACATTCGTATTTGCCGACATAGTTTTAAAAAACGGACATTTAGAAGATTAAAAGTTCTTCAAACCCTCTTAGTAAAACTTCCACTTACAACACACCGAATAAGATATTTGGCAACTTGTTTTTTCAGGGTAAACAGAATCACTAAAAAGCCGAAATTTCACTCGGTTATTACGTTATCTCACAAATACCTACAAATCTTAAAGAATTCAAATTTTTACGCGGTTTAACGTACTCGCTTACAAATCTGTTAAAAATATAAAATTAGAGAAAGCCATTATTAATTCTTAAAAAGTTCACAGAAATTTATTACAATTACTAATTCACAAAAGTGTTTCTTTTATTGTAAAACTCATGAACCACTGGACGGATTTTGTTGTAAAACCGGTTACGTGGATATAAAATAAAAAAACTGTTTTAATGTGATGGCGTAATATCATATCATAAAGGAAATTATGAGTCGTGGCTGACGTGAAAGAAAAGGCTGAGCTTCACGAGAGTGGACATCACATTAGTTTAGAGTTTGGTAATAACTAACGCCATCCGGTCACTGTATATTTTCACTATGTAAGTACCTCACGGTATTTCTTGATGAGAAACTGCAATTTAAGAAGCACCTTCATTACGTCGCAGAGAGGACCTGCAGTGCCTTCTTCGGTACTCGACGTGTGGTCAATCCTGATTGGGTTCTTAATTTTAAGATCATAAGCATCCTGTATAAAAGTGTGTGCGAGACTATTATGCTATATGCGGCGCCTATTTGGGCGGATAGACTAAAATATAAAAGTTATCGGGACATATTATTAAGGGATCAAGACCTAATATTATTACGGTAACGGGTGGTTAACGTAGTATATCACGGGAGGCAGTCTTGGTGATTGCAGGCGTGAAACCGATACACTTGATTACGTCTGAGAAGCAGTAGCGGCATGTTTCTAAGAAGTCTGGTGAGTTAACTTCGGATAAAGTTCGAGAAATTGAACAATATGGTAACAACATGTTTTTTATGAGTACTCGAAGTACGAGTTAATGCACACGGAGACCATCTGTCGCCTTGATCTCATCGGGTCGGCGTCGGAACTCCGTAAAAACTGCCCGTAGTCCCTTCACCGAGACTCCGGTCTTTCCGTTCCATGCCTCAAATAAGTAGCCCCCAATGGGGTTCCCTCACCGGGACTCCGGTCTGCACAGTGCCACTTCCCAAATGGGGAAGAAGGGATCCCCATTGAACTACAGTTTTAACTTTCCCCCCAGCGGCTTCGGAAGGAGTCCCTGCCCAATTATTGAGAGTGAGATGCCGGAGCATCCTACCCTCCCGGACAGGGCTGTTCCTCAAGAACCACCTAATAGCCTGGCGTACCAGCAGCCAAACCTCACGCCGCACAGCTCAAATCCGTTATGCAGGTATACGACCCTCATGGCTTTGACAAGTTTCTGCAGCCACAACCCCCGAGCGAATGTCCTCACGATTCGCAAGAGCCTCTTTTTTCTTGCAATCCTTAGTTGGTGGCCAACTTCCTCACAATTAAAGCACTGTTCCTTCCTATCCTGCCCGCTGCAGGACCTCACACGGTGCCCTAATTTCTAGCACCGTAAACAAAGTTATTCTTGCGACCGCCGCGTAACTCGGCAGGCCACCCACCCAATACGGATGCGACCTTCCGCTAACAACGCACCTGCCAAGATGGGTGGCAGCGACCGTCGCCACCTGCGTGGTCTCATACGTCGGACGCATGGAGAGCACGTCAACGATCACCGACTCCCCAGCAAACCGGCGCAGATCACGGACCATTTCCTCCTCGGTCGTGAGGACGTCAACATCTTTAACCAGCAGGTAAACCCGCCGGGCGCCATCGTCGGCCGTAGTGATGCCCTCCACCTTCTCCATTATCGCTTGTCAAAGCTTGGTTGTTATTTCCCCTACTCCACGCACCTTCATGAGAAGGTTCTCCCCCTGACCTTTGCAGGCGGAGGGATCCTCCCCGTCCGCAAAGCCGGGAAAGGCAGAATGTATCGTCTTCCTCGGCGATACATTATTCTTGACCGTCCGGAGAAGATCTGCGTAAGTCTTTCCGTCCGCCCGTACCACAACCGTAGCCGTGGGCGGTCCCGCTGGCATGCTTGTCGGAGAACGACCTCCCGCAGCTCCCTCCACCAACGACTTCTCGAGATATATAAGGTGCGTACTTCCACATCTCATCCCTGCGTTTTCTACTAGACGGTGCAAGATTTGCTCCACCTGCCTGGCAGGTCCACAAAAGCAAACCGAAGACTCTGTTTCCACTATCCGTGAAATGGCCGCAGCAAGGCTGGAGACCATCTGAACCTCACCTTCAGATGTATCAACAACGATAATTTATCCCACATCACCAGCATCCAAGTTTCCACCAGTAAAATCAGCAGCACTAGTGTTCCTGGGTGTTTGACCCTTCTGCAGCTTGGCAGAACGAATCAGGTGCCCCACCCAAAGCACCTGCTCCAGGAAGCGACCCCGCTGTCGATTGCCCACTTCTGCCGCCAGATCAAAGATCTACACCTGCGGTGTCCTCTGTAGACTACTTACATCCTCCCCCAACTTTGACGACTCGGAAAACGTTCTTCGGCCACCTCCGAACGACGAGCTGAGTCAACTCATCGGCAATCACGCCGCTCTCAAGCACTTGTCGAAGATCAAAACTTCCAGGCAACCAACGTATCCCTGGGGTGAAGTCACCCTCCGTCGTCTGAGTAGCCGTGGTCCGAAGAACACAGGTGTGGACGTAGCAACATCCACTACCTCAGCCACCGTGTCGTACCAAACATCGCGGTTAACGTTGATATTCTCCGCGACTCTACTGAGCTCTTTGGAGCACGTCTTAATTTCCACTTTAGTTTTAGGATTCCTCCGGACTAGGGACTTCAAGCTCCTAATACTATCAAGCAAATTGATTATATGAGTCTGAAATTTCTTCCGACAACTTAGAGGCCCTACAACTTTGTCCGTATCGTCTGTTCCCTCCCCAACCTTCATTCCTGCCGTCTCACTTTGCTCCTTGTCGGACGCTCCACCACCACTGTGCCTTTCATGGACAACACCAAGCGCGGAGCGTAACGAGACCCACGCGCACACCTCGCGACTTGTCCTTTGTTTTGTTTCAATATTACTATGTTATTGTTCCGTGTAATATTTTTATGTTTCGTGTTGTGTGTTGAACTCGCTTTTACCTACTACGGGAAGGTAGTTCAGTTCTTTTGTTTCGTTAAGTCATTTCAGTCTTACTTAAGACTGGGTAAGATGTGTTTTGTTTTTAAGTCATTGAATAGTAATACACCAATGGGAATGTCACATGTGGCATTCGCATCGGTGGCATCGTGACTGAGGCAAGAACGAGGCTGAGAGATGTCTTTCGCCGAGGTTTTGAAGATGACCTCCGTAAAGCCCATAAAGGCTAGGAACGGATGTGTGGGCGGAGGGTGTCTTCCCCTACGGGGGTCAGGATGTATAATGAATAATGTTTTCATTTTCCTACAAATTAATTTTCGTAACTCATATCCTGATCTGTAACAGTATCTTTTATACTGGAAAGAAAAAAGTTATTTTGCTATTAATTTCAACCACGGGAAAAGTTATTTTGGACCGGACGAAGCCTAGTACAACAGCTAGTCATTAATAAAATCAAGAAAATATTAAAGGGCGAATCATGCTGGCAGCCAATACCGATTTTTTTTTATTATTTAAAAAAAATGTAATACATACAGTAACGTAACGGCAATCGAAAAATCATACTTTGTATTCTTCATGATTTATTCATGATAATTTAGCGGTTCACTTGCTACAAAGATAATTTATTAAAAATTTACAGGTTTGCGTAAAAAAAATTATAAAATAAAAACCTGAAAAAGATAAGTTTAGAAATAATAAAAATTATTTCTACATTCATAAAAAATAAAAATTCGGCTTCCAACGTTCGCCGTCCTGATCTTCTCCAACGTAAGCAATTCGTCGATTAAAAAAAAGAGATTATATTTCTTACAGTAAAATAATTTTATGTATTTAGCCTGTAAAAATATATAACAACAAACGCAGGAATTAAAAAATAATCACACCTGATTGGTGAAGAAAGGTAAGAAAATTTTACTTGAAGTAATTATTTAGCTATAAAAATGCTAACTTTTTAATATTTTCGGCTTCCATGGCGCGAATGGTAGTGTCTCGGCCTTTCATCCGGAGGTCCCAGGTTCGAATTCCGGTCACACATGGCATTTTCACAAGCTACCTAACATTCATCTCATCCTCTGAAGCAATACCTAATGGTGGTCCTGGAGGTTAAAGAAAAAAAATTTATAATATTAAATTTTTTATCGGTTTCATCAATCTAAGTTTAACTAGATGGAAAGGTTGATTTTTTACAAAATTTAGGGATGTCAAAAGAGAGTAAATGTAGAAAGAACACAGTAAAAATGAACTAATTCTCGAACTGATTAGCTAGAAAGTATAAAAATTTAAAAATCATTTACGCACGTAACACTTCTAATATAAAAATGAATGAATATTTTTACTTCCTTATACGAAGTAAAGGATTGCCAGTATTGTAATCGCGAAAAATTTCGGTTATCAAATTTCAACGGATATATCCGTTGTGACCATCCCTCATTCCATTTATACTAGTTTCGGCGTGACATCTGTACGTACGTACGTACGTATGTATCTCGCATAAATTAAAAACGATTAGCCGTAGAATGTTAAAATTTTGGATTTAGGACTGTTGTAACAACATCTAGTTGTGCACCTTCTATTTTGATTAAAATCGACTGAACTAAATGTCCAAAAAATCCCAAAATACCAAAAAATCTGTATTTTGGACTTTTTCTTAACTGCAGTAATATTTTTTTATTCTTCTCTTGTTCTTAACATTTTCTTCCTCTTCATATACACCTACTTGTCATTTTTTTGAAATATATTTTTTCATGTTATCCTTCTTTTTCTGTAAGATTGTTTATTATCACTTTTCATTATTCATCAAACAATCCAATAATAAAAACTGAATATTTTACACGGTAAGGTTGAAATCAACATTTGTAATCAGTATACAGGAGTTCACTAAACGGCATAATTTAATTATTATTAACTTTTATTTATAAGATACACTAGACATCTGAAACTTTTATTAATCAGCAACTCAGGAAGACACAAATAATACTGATCTAGTAATACGAGTAATAAAGGTACATTTTCTCTATCCTAATATTTCATATTAATAATGATTGTTGAATTAATAATTATATAAATATTTCATGTTAATAAAAACTAATATTTCAGCAATTGTGTAACTGCTCAGTTTATTAAAGAATTGGAGGATCTCACTTTCAAATGAAATAACTTTAAATGAAATGCAGCAAAAATGTGTATATGTAATTAAATAGGCGTACAAGGAAGTCATGTGGTGTCCACATCAGATTTTTTTTAATATTCAACAGGTGAACTATTTTATTTTTAAAAAATTGTACATTGGCATATCTTTTAACAGCATAAAAACTTTGAACACGAAATATTTTTCTTTAATTCACACTGAATAACTGTGGATACCTAATAAATTTCAAATTTTTATATTTAATTGTGAACGAAATCTATGTGAAACAGTCAGGTAAACAAAAAACGTTTAAGATAAGATTCCATTGACAACAATACATTTGTGTGATTTATTAAAATATCTGTTACGTATCACAGATAAATTTTCTATTCGCAATAACTCTCATAACAGTTAACTGTAAAATAAGAAAAAAATAATACATATTTCAATAAAATATACAAAATGTACACACACACACACACACACACACACACACACACACACACACACACACACACACACACACACACACACACACACACACACACACACACACACAAACACAAACGCCATTTTTATTACGAGCATAAGGGGGAATAGGCATTGCCAAATTATAATTTTGAGTTGAAAGAGGGAATATTTTTTTCTAAAGAAAAACATTTTTACTTGAAATAATATAATTTCAATTTACGTAGCGACCCGCAGTCTTCCTTTGAATACAGCAGTGAAGTTTCATTTCATTTTGTGATACTTGAATGATTTCAAATATCATATATGTAAGCAAACACATTTTATAATATTTTCTACTTATATTCCTACATACGAGTAAGCAAGTCATTTGTATATTTTTTAAACAGCAAACGATATTATGTTATAGAAAAGTAAATTTGAACACAAAAGTATTTACGTATTTATGAATTACAGTAATTTTAAATGTAACTTAATCTTGTTTTAATTTGTAATAATTGTTTTTACGTCAAATGTTATAAACGATCGGTTTAATTGGATATACTCGTTCCACGGCTTAGACACCTTTTCTCCAGTGTTCCTCAGTCCATATTGGTTTTAACCTCCCAAGAAACCACTCTTTGGGTAGGGAACAGTTAAAGGAAATCTTAAAGACAGTTTTAGCCCTTTTATAAATTATATCAAAAATCCAGTACCCGATCCGCTAAGAGGTCGCCGATATGCTAAGGCGAATCAAAAGTGTATTTCCATTCCTGATATTTAAAAAGGCTTAATTTAAAATACAATACTGATAAAGGAACGAAAGTATTTTCAAGTAGGAATTAAAAGAAAACCCTGGAAAATGATAATTCAGATTTAAAACGAAATTGAAACATTTATTTTCCGTAACTAAACAAAGGCCGTATTATCGAGAGTTCCTATCGAATATATTATACTCGCCAAAGTTTAATAAGTGTAAACACACTGATTCACATATTCTTTCTCATGTATCTGAATTAGTGTTCGGACTTAAGTGGAGAGGTCAGTGTACAACGACTGGACATCATAGGTAGCAAGAAGGCAATGTCAGTCCAGCAATTCATCTTCACCTTGCACGTAAACTGTGCTTTCTAAACAACGAGGAGTAATAATTAACAATTTTTTGGTTGCAAGTTTATTACACCAAATATTGCGGTGTTAACAATTTAAGCGCAATGTTTTAAAGTTAATTATAGGATTTATTATATTTAAATTGAACGGTCACTTACTGTAAATTACTTATATTTACTGAAATTAACAGCGTATCTTTTACTTTCATATGCATACTAGGCTTTTTTGATGAGAAAGCCGCCATTATATAAATAAAAAGTTAACATACCGATCTTCTTCTGAAATTACAATCTGAATTCTTTTCTGAGTGATATATTAACATCTTTTTCAAATATCAATTTTTGTGAACTAATCCTTTTTTAATTTTATATTTAAACAAAAATGATCTAGCCAAAAACATTCTTATAATTTTAAATATTCTTATCAAAAATACTGAAGGCCATCCTGTGGTAAAATCCTGGAAAATCACACCGCCTAAGGTCGTAGAAACATGGAAAAATTGGATGCAATTGACAAAAAAGATATTTAAATAAAAAACACTGTAATAATAAATGTCTGATTTGTTATGTGGTATTTTTTTAATTTTAATTTTATGAAAAATGTTATAACCAAAATTAAAAAATAAATTGCATCTTACACAGATAAATATGGGTTTTAATTTTAGTTAATTTTGTGAAAATGAATAGAATAATACATAGACTCGTTACAATATAAATCGTATGAAAATTATAAAAGCGGTATATTTCAGCAAGAATGTCTTGTTTGTTGGAATATTAAATCTGAAAATGAAGTTGAACTCTCTTTCAAGTCAGTAAGAGTGTCTCATCAACATTTTGCTGTTAAAGAGTAATACCGCTTCACAGAGAGACATGTGCTGGTGCTTGCAACCCGCGTGTAATTCGAGTCGGCGTTTGTTACAATATCTGTCATAATCACGTGTCTCTTAAATATTACGTAGCATAATAACAGTTTACAATTCATGAAGCATAAAATATACGTATTTGTAATACTAAATAATAAATTTCTCTCCTTTGTATAATGTTTATAAATCTAATTGGTTCTAGATTAAAAAGTAGCAATATTCAATGTTAATATTCCGTATTTAATATTAAACTTAATACAAACGTTAAACAAGAAAATATTTTCTCGGAAGTTAAAAACTCTATAAAGATACAATTTTCAACTGCAATAACAATTTTTCATAAAAACTGAAGTACGTTTAAAACATTGTAAAAGCTGTAGTATATTATATATAGAAAATAAATACTGCATAAATTTTGATAAGTAAATTAAGTTTCATAAATTTTGTTAAGTAAAATAGTTGGAGGTAATAAAATCCTGTATCATTATTTACATTAATGGAACGATTTATCTTAGTTGATCTTTGTAACATAAATTATATGAATAACCAAGTTGGATAGATAAATATATAAAAGTATAGTTATTTTATGTTTTGGAGAATGTTTTTAATAAAATTATATAAAGATTAGTCAGTAAATTCGTTTTTGTGTAAAAATATTATAAACGATATATTTTTAATAAAATATTAATGAAAAAAATCATTTAAGAAATGGCAGAGTTTCATAACTTTTCTTACTTTCTAAGGGGATCAACTACCACGTAAAATTTTTTTTTAATTAAAAATTTATTGCGATCAGTGTTTTATATATTTTACGTCACGTTATAACATTTTTAACGAAATTCAGAGAAATGAAAAATAAATCATCCCACTCTACTTCTGAAATATTCATCAAATTATGACTTTAGAACCAAATAATTAATATTTGACTGATGCGTTAATTCCCACCTTGTACGTGGGAATATAAAATGGAAATTTGTAGGGTACAAAAATAACATAAGCTTGATCCGGATTCGAACCAGGGACCTCCAGATGAAAGGCCGATAAAAGTTATTATAAATTTTCAAATGTCCAGTGATTACTATTTGTATTAAGTTTAAAAAAGTTATTAAGTATTGTTATTTTTACGTAATATTAATACATTATTTGAAAACGAGAATACCAAATTTACTTAAAAAAGTAAATTTTGTTGGTCTGTGTAATATACCAATATTCTCCAACTAAAATTTATTTGCATTTTTTTTAACGTTTCAACATGATTTCAAAGGAAAGAAAAATTGTTGATGAAAACATGAAATTTAATGATCGCTGGGAAAAGATTATTTTTTCACAATGCAGAACTCAAAATTGATGTGTTTAATTTGTAGGCAGACACTCGCTGTACTCGCAGTACGAACATAACGTTAAAAAGAATCATGAGACAAAACATGTTGCATATGTAAACTTCAGTAAAGAAGTAACAGGTTTTAAGTTAACTGCGCTTAAATCGCATCTGAAAGCTCAGCAAATGATGTTTGATGATGTCATCATTACAACAACCATCTGCCATTGACAAAGCAAGTTATTCTGTTACCATGTTGATCACAAAGAGAATGAAACCTTTATCGGATGGTGAACTGATGAAGGACTGTTTAGAGACGGTTATAAAATATGTTTTATAACACATATAACATATAACATATCTCAGTTATATGTTTTATAACTGAGGTATTCTTCGGCATTTGATGAAAGTATAGATCTCAGACAGATCTCAACTTGTGGAATTTCCCAAAGGGAAAAAGTAAAATTCCATGATGAACTGCAACACTAGCGCTTCTAGGCTAGGTGAAAGGGAGTACTATTGACGCAGTTTGGCCGCTAGTTTAGAGAATTTTTTGGGGTGGAGGTACGATTTTGCAAACATTATTTTGCAAATATTGTTATTTTTTAATTGTTAACAAATGTGTTTAAGAAAAATACGACCTTAACTAGGCAAAATCCCGAGATACTGTAGGTGATCTTGCTCTACAGCCTCACTCCTTTGACCTTTTAAGTTGAAAATTTAATGGCATCAATACCCCCTGTGTAGAAGTAATTTGACAAAGTTTGATCAAATTCGTTGCAGTGGTTCTGGATATATAAGACGATTTAGAGGCCAGCACCGAAAAAACACACTTCCATCCGGTTTTTTAGGTTCAAAACGTCAAAATCCGGTCAAAGGTGTCAAAAAGTCAAGATCCGGTGAAAACCGCATATACCCAAATTTGACCGATTACAAGACTTTCCCGTCTAGAGCTATACTATTATTATGGTCTCGTAAGAAATATTTTCAACATAAATATTAGATTTTAATTAAATATTTATTTATTAAACGTTTTAGATTTTAAATAAATATTGTTTTGAACGGAATTTTGTTCGTTTTCTTATTTTCTAATTTAAATTTACTTGACTGTCTAGGAAAATGAGTTGATTGAGAAAATACAATGAACGTTAAAGGATCAGAAAGACCGTCTGAAAGTAAATTTACATCATCAAACATTGAAGGAAATGGCAGAGCAGAATGGAGTCGTTAATGCAATCAGTGAGAGCAAAACACAATACCTTAATTCTAAATTTTACATAATACCTTAAGAATTTAAAAATTTGAAAAAAAAAATATATATTCAATATCAAGAACAACGAAACCGTCCAGATAGAAAGTAAAATGATTTACTTAAAAAAGATCAGTTTTTTAGACTTATTACATCATAATCAGAGAACTACTGTTACAGATTAATACGTACTTAATTGAATAACAATTGTTATACAGAATAGTCAATTTTTATACAGCGTAAACGCTGTATGAAATTACTTATATTAAAATTTGTTCTATTTATTACTACTGTTAACAGCTAGATGAATTGTAGTATGCACTTTAATATTATTAAAACAGTGTTACCAACTCTTAAATTAATTTAATGTTTTATAAATTTGCGTATATCTTTATGCAGATTATTTAAACGTGTAACTTATCTACGTCTTTCATAATTTCATAATTATTATTATTTTATTTAAATTATTAATATTGGTAATGATATATTTATTTTTTTAAATAAATGGTCCACTACATAAAATTTTATCTTACTCCCCCCCCATCAGTTTCTTTCTTCAATATAATAAATATAATCACATTGGCTAGAAGTGATTTTAAATATATCAAATTTATCGTAATTATTTACATGATTTAGTATATTTGTTTCTAATTAAACGGATTTTTATCTGGTTTTTACACTAAAGATATTACTTTTATCATTTCTTTGTTAGTTATATAATTTCATGATATTATTACAGAAATAATATTTTAATGGCAGTTAGGGATGCGTGATAATACTTAATAAAGTCATTAAATTACTAAATTTATCTAGATTTTTAAAATTTATATATAGCTTTATATTACAATCATTCTGTGTGTTTTACTTAAGTAGTTAACCTGCCAGGTTGGTTTAGCGATTAAACTCGCAGTCGTAAATCATCTTCTGATTTCGAAGTATAGAGTTCTCAAATTCGGATCCTAGTAAACGTAATTGCTTTTATTCGGATTTGAATACTAGATTGTGGATACCGGTGTCTTTGATGGTTGGGGTTCTATTATCCATACGTCTCAAGTATGGTCGACCTGAGCGTAGATTACACCTCAGTTACACGTCACGAACAAGGGACGCGACGCCTACGGGCCCCAAAACCAAAAAGCTGCATGAGATATCTGGAGACTTCTGGAATATTCAAAATACTTAAATAATTTAGCTTACTGCTTACTTTCTAATTCTGGGTTTTCAGTTATATGTACGAGTATAATATTAAGTCAGTTAATTATAAGAATGATCATTTTATAAACTGTTAGAATAAGTAGTGTAGTAAAATTTATTTTCATATCACCGTTCTAGTTACTACGAATTGAACTTCTTTTCTTATTGATATTTGTTGTAAAACAAGTTTTTATTTTCCCATCTAGCCGTATAGCAGAGCTATAGCTTTAGAAGGGAAAGTATTGTAATCGGTCCAATTTGGGCATATGCGGTTTCCACCGCATCTTGATATTTTAACACCTAAGGAATGCAAAAAACCAAAAAGCCTGGTGGAAATCTGCCGGATGTTCGTATGTACGTGTGTGTATGTGTTCGGTCTTACATTCCTTATATCTCCAGAATTATTCGTCCAATTTTGACCAAACTTGGACAGATTAATTCTATTCACGGGGAAATGATACCATTAAATTTTCTACTTAAAAGGTCAAAGGAGTGAGGCTGTCTACAGCAAGGCCATCCTCAATATCTCGAGATTTCGCCTATTTAAAGTCTTAGTTTTCTTAGGTACATTTATTAAAAATAAAAAATAATAATATTTGCAAAAAAGCTTTTGCAAAATCCCCCCCACTTCAAAAAATGATCTAAATAAACTAGCGGCTAAGTAGGTATACTGCCTCAATAGTACCCCCTCTCACTACAAGGAGCGCTAGCGCTAGTATACCACAGAAATACAGCTGTTTTAGTCGGCTGCTATGTTGTGACGTCACATATGAGCGGTAAAATTAAATAAGTATTTAAGTGTAAAAAAGTATTTAAAGTGACCGCTAGTACTGCCACACCCGGGCGAATGAAATACGGATGCGCATGCACTTTAGTTAGTATAATTGAATTAAATAAATAAAAATACTATATTTCAATCAAATGATAAATATTTCAAACTAAGTTGTGTGTACAAGCTGTGCATCAGTAAAAAGCTGCGTGATGGGAAAGTCCTACAGCTGCGTTGTCACCTTTTTTTTATAAGTATTTGATAATTTAGTTTTAATAATAGTTTTATAGGTTAAAATATAACAGATCGGAGGTAAATAAAATATAATTACAAGTCTTAATATTTTATTTAAAAAACAATTTGTGTTTCTTACAGGTGTATTTATGAACGAATATTATAGAATTAATAACTTGGAAAAATATTAGTGTGATAACGATGCAAAGAAAATGGCTATATATGTATTTTCAGTTATTTCAAAACTCTTATCACAGAAATTGAAACTATTTTGCCAAAACGGAATAACTCCCAACATTATAGTCGATGACAAACTAAATCGGTTGGAATTACATTGTCAATGACTATTTGATATTCCTTGTACACCTAATACTAATAATAGGGTCATCAAATGGTTTTCATTACAAGTAATTGCAACGAAAGGTCAAGTACCACCTGGGGAATGAGTTGAACATTCTATTCCGAGCGTTAGCTTTAGCTTAAAATACCCTTTTAACATTAAGTCAATATAATTACTAAATATATATATGTATATGTATACTATAGTAAAGATCGAATTGAAAAATGAAGCTGCTTCAATGGAAATCCCTCAGTAACAGAGAAATCCCACAAATCTATTGTTCTCTAATAGGGAAAATTATCCCACGTAATAACTTTGTATCCCAGTAAAAGCTAAAACTATTATTAGAGAAATAACTGATTTTATACGGCTTCATACATAATACAAAATTACTACATAAATATGAGAAATGTACATGTATTGTATAACGTTTTATATATAATTATTTATTATACGATTTTATTTTTGCATATAATATATAATACAGAATATAATATTATTTAGTTGAAATAATTTGCCTGTGGGACGAGGCAAACCACTTCATTCAGAGCTCAATTTCAAATCCCCTCTCCGAAAAAACTTCAATCTACCGAATGATACAGACAAATCTAAAAATACAGTTTGATAGTACACATTCTTTAAAGATTCATCTTTAAAAACAGACATTTCCCTATGATGAGTCTGATTCTCTAGAGTTGAACGAATCAAATAGTAAACGAATTAGTAAAATTAGAAAAGGAATTCAACCAATCAACAATCGAGATAAGTTTCTGAGATCCGGTTAATATTATGTTTAAAAAAAAATTAAGAAAAATCTAACTTGAAAAATACAATAAATAAACGAAAAGATGACTGGTTTAATGGTTATCGTATAACGTGAGAATCTTTAAAAATAGTTTATAAAAGAAAAAAAAAACATGGAAGAATGCATCAAAAGGCTTATGGATGCAGTTTTATGTAAATCAATATATAATGCTATGTGATAATGAAGGAACTGGTGGTGAATTAAACCCTTCACTAATAACAATTGTGAATTAAGCTACATAACAGCAGGGAACCAATTAGAAATCTGGTAACAAAAGATCATAATGCAAAGGAAAGAGGTATTATTTACTTAAAGTACTGCGTATGTTGTCAACAACTATTCGTGCAGTTTTCTTAAATTACGCTATTTGCAACGATTTTTAGTAGTAAATATCAGCACCTATTAGTGAATTTTTCTTAAATTAGATATCAGTGTGAAATTCTTTATTAATTCCCATCAAAATTCTTATTTCAATGTTTCTTATTATTCAGGGTTTTAAAACTTTTCTCGTTTTTTTTTTATCAAAATGTATCCCTTATTAGTTACCAATTATTTTTTTATAATCATTAATTATTATTTGGAATCTAAAATACAGCAAGAGCTATTTAAAAAAAAAATAATAACATTACACGTTTATATAACAATTAATTTAATTGCAGAAGACTTTCATTACACAAATTTATGATGGCAACAAACGCGTTCGTACATAAAGCGTTCAAGCGTGTGTATAAAACTTGTCACTTGAGTTATAGAATTGTCATTATTACTTGGTTAAAAGATTATAAAATGCTCTTATATTCATTGGAACTAATACCAATAATCTAATTATACATCTTTTAATTATATTCCACTAGAAATAATTTTATGCATATCTCTAAACAAATGTTTCATCAAAATGATGACATATAAATCACCATAAATTCATTTTAAATATATAATTGCGATATTCTGAATTATGTAAAAATGCTTTTTTTTTAAATTTATTGAAAAAATATAATGTTCAGTTTTTTTTTAATGATTTATATATATTTATCAAATTGTTCACCATTCACAGGCAGGCATAATTTATTAATTTTCTAAGAAAAATATCTAAAAAGAAAAAAGTCTCATTTTTACTATAAAAAAACTTTATTGCCATTGTAACATTTTTACAACAAATATATATTTATATGTTTTTTGTTTCAAACAATCTCACATAGAATGGCTTAAAATATAGATTTTTCATAAATCTAGTCACGTGTTTGTTTATTCGATTACGACATAAGTTAAGTATCAACGTTTATGTTTTTTAGTTTTTGTTTATTTTACCCTCTTTAGTTGCGCATTCAATTCACATAAATTTTATTAAAAAGATTAATCCCTACGTGTTTAGATATCCAATACATTTTTTTTTTAGTGGGAGGGGGCTAAAAATATAGCATAGTTGCTGGGGACATAATAAGTATTTAATTTAACACTAAATTCTTGGGCAGAATATTCTAATAATTTTTATTAAAAAAAAGTGTTTCCGAATACCTCATGAATACGTAAAACATGAAAAAAATGAAAATAAAATTCAAAGTCTACATAAAAATATACTTCCAATATTTTTGTATCTGTTTACATAAAATGCAATGAAAATCTCTGAGATAGAGTCAAATTCATATGATCTTCAAAAATCTAAACAAATTCCAGTACGAATAGTGCTTATTACTTACACCCCGACAGACTAGGTAGTACTGATGTTTCCATCTTCAACACTGATTTTAAAACAATAGTGTACATAACAACAGTGTACAGTTAACCTTTAAAGTCGGTTTTATTTTACGATCATTATTTAATTTTATTCTTACTCTTATTTTACACGCTATTAATTCAGTTTTATTGTAGAACCCGGTTTATAGAATTCAAACCAAATGAAAGAGGTCTTTTGTTAACAGACCTAGTGGTTAAAAATTTATCATTTTTTTTATGCGGTTGTTGCCAAGATAAAATTAACAAAGGACTCCCTTTACAACTGCAAATAATTTGATTAGTAATTAAAATTCTATAATTTTTTTGTGGTGTCCTTTTATGTTTCTTATTTAAAAAGGATTATATTTTCAATTATTAAAACGTTTTTTATCTTTATTACAGTATAAAAGTAAATTATTTTTATAACCGACTAGTCTGATGTAAATATCGATTATCCTCTATTGGGTAATAATCCTTTAATCTTAGATAGCATACAGTACTATTATTATTATCCATTAATGGCTCTCTGCTGGACGAAGACTCCTCTCTAACTTTTCCATCTCTTCCCGTCTTCTGCACGCACAGACCAATAAATTTTAGCTCAACTCCTTGTCTTGTCCACCCATCTACTTTCATAGCACATAACAGTAAACTACTTCAATATTTACATTTTAATCTCAAATAAAATTTCACTGAATCATTGGTAAGCGTTTTAAGGATAAATAATATGAACTAGGTTAAGGTTTAAGTTTTAATAAAACAGTTTCAAAAAAGATTTTTCTAATTTTCAAGAATTTTTTTATATAGTCTACAATTTATTACGCAGTGATAAATAAATAACAATTTATAAAATAATTTTAAAAGAAACATTCACTTAATTACTATGCATGGACTTTGGATTAAAATATATCAAAAAATATAGTTACAAAATTTCCCAAATACTGCACTGTTTTGGGTTATTTGAATAAAAATTCATTAAAATAAGCTAAATATTCATTTATTCTTATGATAGAAAATTTTCCACCTTGACACTGTAACACTTAATCTTGAATGAAATTAATAATTAAACATTTTTAAATACGATAAGAAAAATAAGATTAAATATGAAGTATGATTAACTTACAGTGTGCAAGAATCAGGTAGACATAATAATAATAATAATAATAAGCCGGCCTCCATGGCGCGAGTGGTAGCGTCTCGGGCTTTCACCCGGAGGTCCTGGGTATGAATTCCGGTCAGGCATGGAATTTATTACACACGTTAGAAAACACTCATATCTCATCCTTTGCGAAAAGAATTGCTTGACTGAGCACTCGGAGGTTATACAAAATAAAAGATATAATAATAAAAATAACAGAACAAGAAAAAGAGGAAACTGAAAGTGCTGTTCAAAAAGAAGGAGACGAAAATATAGCCTGAACCATTTTCAGGGTTATTCCCGTTTATTTTTTATATAGAGGCAGCAAAACTAAATAATTTTTGATAACATAAAAAAATATTATAACAGAAGGTATAATTCTGTCGATGTTGTTATATTTTGGGCTAAGACAAGAAATGAATAAGAAGTAACGACAGATATGGATTCATTGCTGGTGAGGGAGAAGAAATTTAATTTGAAAGTAAAAAGGAGTAAAACAAAGATAATGAAATACGATAGAAAGGATGTTAATGACGAAAAAAATAAGATTATATAAGAGGAGAGAAAAAAAGATATATCAGAATTTTTCTAATTAGGCAGGAAAACTGAAAATTAAGGATTAAATAAGTTATAGATTAGATAACCGAAAACAAATCCTATCGGTATCAAATTCAAATACAGAAATTGAAACATTTTAATGAAACGTGTCACAGCTTTACAGCACTGATGCAGAGGCAATGCGGAAACCATAAAAACAAAAATAGAGGTTTTTGAAGTGTCATATTTTTAAGATACTTACTTACTTTCTGTGATAGGGAATAAAAATACCGTCATATTTTCTACTCCCAGTACTGCTGAACGGCTTGTCACTTGATATCAGCAACTTTTACCTTTAAGTCACACAAAATCTTCCGTTTTTCGGCATTGCTTTAACAGTGTTCATAAGCTGGGAGTAGCGTAAGCCGCCTCAACGTGTCGCACCTTGGATAACACTTAACGGCTTACTATGTAGCTAATGATGGAAGCTCTCAATGGAGATCAATCAGGACGTAAAACAGCCCTTCATTTGGATGTCCCAGATGGATCTAGTTGGTTTAGAGCTTCCTTTTTCATAAAATCATAAACATTATTGATAATTTCACGTACTTGGCCCTAAGATTTTTTTACGGATTTAAATTCAGCTATTACAAACCGCACTAATAACACACGAACAAAAATAAAACAAAAAATAATATATTACAAAAAATTTGCGAAAAACAGTGAGTAATTATAAAATAATACGACCGTACAAAAACCCTATCCGAATACCTTCACTGAACACGTTATAAACTGGACTAAATTTAATTTCTTTATACACACATTGTTTACTACGAATGACGGATCTAAATATAATAGTGTTGAAAGACATCATTTCTAATTGCAAGCATAAGGTTTTATAGGCCTATACATAATACCAATCAGATCATTAGTCATTGGTTAAGAAATTATTATTGTTTACAAGATTGAGTCATTAAGCATATCTATCATGTAATCAACTCAAGTGGAAAGAACTGAACACACAATAACATAAATGTATTGTTTGGGCGTCCGTATTGTTTGTAATTCGAAAAATGAAATAAAAATAATAATTACGCGCAAAAATAATATTTTGGAAAACAATAACAAATAAGATGTCAGCATGTGACGTCACAAGCTGGTAGATTTGCTGGGGCAACTATACATGAAGTCGGATTCGAACCGATGTGTCTTGTAAGATCCAAATATTACATAAATTAAACTTTCATGTGACAATAACTCTGGAACTAATGAAAGTAAGTGCCACTTATAATATATCGTTGAAAAGCTCTCAATAAGGGCTTACTACTGCAGTTAAGAAAAAGTCCAAAATCTAAATGTTTGGGATTATGGGCTTTTTGGACACTTTTGGTCCAGTCGACTGCAATCGGAGGTGCACAACTAGATGTTACAACAGTCCTAAACCCAAAATTTCAACATCCTACGGCTAATCGTTTTTGAGTTATGCGAGATACAGTCGTCACGCCGAAACTAGTCAAAATGGATTCAGGGACGATCAAAATGGATATTTATTTTGATATCTGAAAACGGAGATTTTACTTTACTTCGTACAAGGAAATAAAAAGGCGCACAAATCTTGCTTACGCAGCCATCTATACAACCTTAACATTCAAAAAAGCTCTTTATTAACAACAAATTAAGAATTTTTACTCCACAATACCTCCTACGTGTAGTGATAATAAAAGATGGTCGCTAGTAGAGAATGAAGTTATTATAACTGACAGTCCTAGAAGGAAACGTACGGCCATGTTCAAGATAAAAACTGGTTATGACTTTCTTGACACCCACCTACACCGAAAATATACATATCCTATATCTAGATGTTTCATTTTTGAGTCGGAATATAGTGTTACGAACTGGGAGCATGTAGTGAATGAATGTAATTACTTTTAAAATTATAAAGGAATGTCTGTTGAAAAGATTTATTGGTATTACGGAAATTAATGACGTTGCATAAAAAAAAATATCAAGAAATTCTTTCTGATATTGTAAAGCTTAACTAGGAGTCGTCGGTGATTAACTTTATCATATTCTGCAGATAGGTCCACAAAACGTTGGCTACACTTGACATATTTTCCACATCAATTTAAATCTTTATAATGGTAATAAATAAACGGTTTTTTAAAAACGAAAATGAAACTCTTCTTTCATCAACTGATGAAATTTAATCTCATTTCTTTTTTACAGTAATGAAATAAAAATAAGCTAATACGTTCATGTTGATATGATGAGTTAGAAATTTTGACTGGATTTTAAAACAAACGGTTATCTCAAACTGAATAAAAAATATAATACGATTGGATATTTTTCACCAGAGCAGGTGATATTCCTGATATATATTCAATAGCCTATTATCATCTATATATGCTCACAGGAGAATAGTTAACAATAATTACCTTAGTTTTATAAGCAGCAGCAACTAATAGTGCAAAAAAAAATCTATAATGTGGTTGTTGCATTTTCAAAAATATTTCCTATTTGCACTAATTTCAAAAAAATAAAAATTTCTGAAACGTTAATTCTTTCCCATCGTATTAATTATTATATTACAAACTACCTATCAATTTCTTTCTTGGACATCAGATCTAGTAACATTCATTACAACAATAATAGTGGATAAAATTACATATCACATTCAACAGTATTTTACTTTCATTTTTTTTTGAATATAAGAAAGTGTGAGTTTGTGAAACATCCTGTTCTACATCAAATGATATTTTACCGACTTTTTGAAGAATAGTATTGTATTACTTTCAGTCGCATGGTGGGAATAGAGGGTGAAAATTATTTTTTTTTTAGGTTTTGAGGTACGAAGAGTACGAAATTACCATTCACTTAAATTGTAATTTTCATAGTTATTTATTTATAGGCCTATGTATAAAACTTTGTGGCTCAAAGATCTCCTAAATTACTAGATTATTATCACTTAAATTTATATATATTGTAATAGTATATCTGAAAATATGTATGTGAAAATTTTATGAGGATTGATGCAGTCGTTCTTGAGTAACGCTCAATTTGAGACTGAAAAAATTTCAGCAGGGCAAGTTAGAAGCATGGTTTGTTATAATGCTACAAGTTGGAGTGTGGAAACAAAATATAATAAAAAAATTCCGTTTTCTTGCACAGAACGGCACAAAATGTTTTTGATACCTCCAAGCCTGATGATAATATCATCTCAAAAATTTTTCTGCTGACGATATACTTATTATTTAATATTTCTGATTGCATATTACCTAATAAGTTCTTCAGATTGAAATAATATAAAAACTAATTACAGAATCTTTTATAACGCTAGAACTAATTTCATAGTTGACATAGTATTTTGATCAGTCAAGGAAATGATGTTGGTGTTTAATAAATAGTGTTATTAATGAGGTATAACTCGTCTTTTTCTGGCTTCAAAACTGGAAAATTTTCCATTTTCCAGTCTAAATATCGAAATCAATATTGTCGCACTAGACTACGATCACAAAAGGGCACGAAAATTCTCATATACAAATCAACGGCCTGCATTGTAATCATAAAAATTCGTTTTTGTTTCATTCATGAAAGTAGTTTTGTTTTATGAAGTGAAATAACAGTCACGACTACGGTTTTACGGATCGGGAATCAAAATGTGATACGTGATTTTTCAGCTGTTATGATCTAATGATCTCTGTTTTTGATCTAATGATAGATCGAACAATCATCTAGTGATTTTACTTCTTTTATACGCAAGAAAATATTCAAATACAATGAGAAAAAAAATTAATTTAAAACTAAATGCCTATTCTGATAGCTAAAAATCATTATCAGTAATTACTGAGGAAATATTATATTAAGACATAAATAAGCTAAATAAAAAAAATATATACAAAATGGAAATATAATAAATATTAATAAGATAAAAGTACAATTTAAACATTTTTTGCTAGCTCCTTAGACCCTCGATGCGTTCGTTGTCCTCATGATTGTGGAGAATACTGATAAATAACAATAAATCCTAAAAAGCTAGCTATCTTTCCTCCAAGGTTTCCATCGTTCTTGATTCCTTTTCGTTTCGAACCTTTCCTTTTCGTTTCCGACGATAGTAATGCGGAAGCGTTTTTCGCTCAAAATAAAAAAAAAACAAACAATCTTTTGGTTTCCCCCTTCCACTACCCTAGAATACCGTAAATCTCGGGAATAAGTCACGGTAGGTGCTGAAAATTGCACGAGTTATAAAACGCATAGTCTATTATATCGAAAAACGAAATCAAATGTTTCTTTCGTTATATGCATTTTCTCTTATTTCAGATACTTAATAATTAAAATGGAATTATTTTTTTAATGGTAATGAACTGACTCAATAATAAAAATACAGATTTAATTGAAGAACACTTTTAGATTTGAAAATATTTTTACATCTATCCATCTGACAAATGTTATCTTTCAAATATTCATATTTGTAAATGAGAAAGTGTGATGAATACGTTTCTGCAACATAACAATACAGACGGATTAAATTTTAACCTGACAACATATTAAAGTATAGTATATCATTGCAGGTGTAAATATAAGGGATAATCTTCATATTTGTATAAAATGTGTTTACGAATTTTTTACTTAGAGGAAAATTTATGCGGATGTAATTACAAATTTTAAATATTAGCATATATAGAAGTGCGCGTGCGCATGCACGTGCGGTGTATGGATTAGTTTAAATTGTACAGATAGTACTATACAAACCGTAACAAGCTGTACTGAGATATAAAAACCTTTTTCTTCAAGTGCTGTCTTTGAAGTACAAAAGTACAAACAAGAAACTTCGTATTCTGACGTAAAAACTTTTGCAGCTATTTAAATGCAAAAGATTCTTCTACTAAATGTTAACATTTAATACAGCTCAGTTAACAATATCTTTATTTTCTAAAACCAAGTTTGTTCTTTATTTCAAATTGTAAGTTGAGTGTACGGAAAGAACATCTTGTAAATATATTTGACTTACTAATGCTTGAAAGAATGACACACATAAATGATACTTTAAATACTACACCTGGAAGAATTCATAATTCTTTTTAAAATTTATAGAGCTTGAAAATTCAAAATTAAAATAAGAATTTTAAAACAAAAATTGTATATTTTTGCGTCTACATAATAAATGGTCGTAAATAATAAACTTTGACATAATAAACGTGTTAATTGCACATTTTGAAACCTGTTTGAAATTAAAAAAATAATTCTATTACAATAGTAATTTACAAAGGGTACAATTAAAATTAAAATTAGAATAATCAATTCATAGGCATAATTTTCCGGCTTCGCCTTTAATAGACCTTTATTTTAAATACACCATTGGATTTTTAAATACCAATGACTATTATTTTTACTTCAAATCGAAAAAATAAGTTGCAAAATACGAATAAGAAATTCTAGTTAAAAAATTCGATAAACTATTTTTTAAAAAAATCTGTTTTATAGAGTGTTCCTAGAGATTCTGGTAATATTTCATTAGCTGGAACCGAATGTAGTAATGTTACCTCATATAAAGATTAAAAAGACGTTATGTATTTCCCTTATGAGAATACGATTTAATTAAATATCACGCATTAATATAACATCTAATTCATTTTATATTAATCTGTTTAATTTAATTTTAATTATATTAGAAAAAACTAATAAATGTGAAATTAGGTACCACATTACCCGCTTTTCTGTAGGGGTAAAGACTGAAAATTATGCAGTAAGACTTTTATACATATTTTCATTAACAAATTTTACGGCTCACTTTAAAAACTTCAGTCATGTAGTAGTTATTTATCAATCTATTTGAATAATGAGGTATAAATGGGTATACAATAAAAGGGTTAGCAATCTAATAAAACATTATTCGATAAATGTAATATTTTCACAGCTATAATGATAAAAACATTTTAGTGGTTGACATTTTGACATTTTTTAAAAATAACATTTTCATAAATTTTTATTAGTAGATTTTTAGTACATATATCAAATTTCATTAAAATGTTTAATATAAATATAAAAATAAAGCGAGATAGAACTTTTACGTTCATGAAGTTTTTTGTTTATTTTTATGCCGGGAATGAATTCCTTAGATGGCCGACACCTCCCAGGGTATCCGGATGGGGTAAAAAATATGGGTACCGTGATGCCATCTTGTCTAATGGATCAAAAATTAAACTAAAACTGTTATATATATATATATATATATATATATATACCCACATATTTCTGCTGCATTTAAAATTTTTTAGTCAAGGATTTTGAGATACAGTAAAAAAATGTTGAATATTCACCCACCTCTAATTCCGATCGACTTAAAAGTTTTAAATTCTAAATAACTAAGAAGTATTTTCATCGTACTAAAGTTCAATTCTCTAAACCACTATAGAGAAAGCTAAACTCTCCTTCTCTATTTTTAAGTCTTACCCAAAGTTTTATATCACCAATGCGACATTTAAAGAACTTTTTTGTCATTTTTTAAGAATTTATGTTTAGCCAGTTCGGAGATGTTAATCAAAATACAGGGAAATGCACATACGTAGATACATACATCTTCCGAAAATTTTTTGTGCTTTTTTACATTTTTTGGACTCAGGGTGTTGTGATACGTCAACATTCACAAAAAGCCTGATATAAAAATTACAATTTTTTGTATACTTTCTCTTACAGCTATAACTGCTATATATAGCAATAATAGAGCTACAGACGGCAAAGTAAAAATTACTTCATTATTCAATATTTGCGGCAAAATTATAAATTATATAGATTGAACAGTACTTAATTATTACTGAAGCAGATATTTGATGTTACAATTATAAAGCAAAATTACTCGTAGTTACATGATTTTATATAAAAGAAAAATCCCGAAATTGGAATAATGTAATCCTAAAGAATAAAAATAAATCCATGTCATGTTCGATTAAGACGAATATAAATGTATAGTTTTCTCGTTACTTTATTCACTGGGCTGAGTATTCTATTACGTACTAACATTAAACGTTAATCGGTGATATTTAAATCTATAAGCGACTGTCAATCTGCTCACTACAGGTTACTATAATTACATTGCTACCTTCACCTAAAGCAAATCTAAGCGGTGCTTGTTGTATTTCAGTTGCTACATGTGCATCACAGCCATAAGAAAGATATAGTCAGAAATAGTAAAGTAACAGATTAATGCACTCTTCATGTCGTTAAAATGTTTTAATTATATTAACAGAATGCCTTTACGCAGAAGCAAAGCATTTTATTAAAAGCGTTTGTTCAACAATTATTAAGCAAAAGAGATTTTTTAAAAATCAGAACAAAAAGAAATAAAATTAAATATCCAGACATATCAGTACTTTCCTCCAATTTTATATTTTTTAAACCGAATAATAAAATCTGATTATTATAACCTGAATTCCCCCCAAAAGATTGATAAAGAAAAAGATCCATTCATAAAAAATTAGATTTTAGTTATATAAATAAAAAAAAGAAGATATTAGAGATTACAAAATGTTCTCGAATGAAAACAGTAAACACAAAACGAGAGCGTAGAAAATAACAGTTTACAAGCTACAATTTATTCACCACGAAAGAGATCAATGAAATCTACCAAGCAGAAACACCACCAATAAAAACGTTCTTTAATAACCAATATTCAAATAATTCTAAGAATATAAATTTTACTCATATATAATCATTAAAAGAAAATTAACCAGGCGAAAATGTAAAGAACTCTTACCTGAATACAGTATTAAATCAACTTTACAGAAGGCTCTTGATATTATACATTTTTATAATTTATTTAAATTGAGCCAAATTTTTGTCTGAGATCCGCCTATTATATATGCTGTTTTTGATGTAATATTTTGAAAATTTGTGACATATATATGTATACAGTCAATTGGACTTTTATGAAAAGGTACACGAAAATTCAGTTGTCAATTGAACCTTTGTTATGATAATATAAAAAAACATGGAGGACATTTTTTACAAAATATATACAAGATAATATAAAGCCTTTAAATTATCAAAATACATTAATATTATATGAAAAACAATATAATGTCATCAACATGTTTTAAAACAAAAACTACACTTTTTATCGTAGATAAAGAGTTATAATAACTAAAGATATATTTTATAAAACTTATTAAGAAAAAAATCAAGAACAAAATTTTAATATTATTAAAGGAAACAAATCTTTAACGAAACTAGCAGAAATGATTTAATAGTAAATAAACTTTTATATAACTTTTTTAACTAACTAAAATTTAAATTCTGGATACATCCAAGCATTTATTATTTTTTTAAGCAAACAATCAAGCAGGAAATTATTGCCTGAAATTCGCCAGAAATATAAAAAAACAGGGAGGAAAAAATTCACTAACTATAAACGTTTTGTAAACTTATGTATCTAGACTATTCTGGTATCTTTGTTCATTACTGCTAGCTGTGTATTTGCAAGGCATCCGAGTATGAGGGTTTACAAAAGCATCTGTTTGAGAAGTTGTATATATTGCGCCTATGATGTGACTGTATAAACGTCATTTCCATTATCTAGCAAGTACAGTGTGCGTAAAGCAACTATAACAAGTAAATAAACTACATATTTAGGATACCAATTTGTTTTAAAATTTACTAACGAAAGGATAAGTTTAGCATTACCTAATTTACATAATGAAGTATCATAATTATTGCAAAATAATTGTATTTGTTGGTAAGTCTTTATTAAACAATTATTAATTTAGAAATATTTATTAAATAAAAATATTAAATTAATAAAGTTAGTAAATCAGTCTATTAAATTAATAATTTCATGAAATTATCTTTATGCTTTTTTGTACCGTTTTATGTGCAGGAGACAACTCAAAATCAAATAGAGAGATAATTTTACAGTGGGAAGTATTCTCACGTTTCGCCTTCATTTTCTACATTCAGTAACGGTTAGGTAAATTTAAAAAAAAAAAAAAAATAATAAATTTTTTTTTTTTTAGACGTATAAAACACGAAAAGAGTAATTCTTTATTTCTCCTCTGAAGGTCTGGCCGAATCGACGATAGTTCAAGAAAATAATTAATACGCCATTAATCCAGGAATCGACGAGGAGTTCATTAAGAAAACTGAGCTTTGTTGTTCTGCTTTTAATTAGCAGGCCAAAAAGACAAGCATTTGCTAAGCACGTAACGGTGTTAATAAGTGTAATTCACTGATCAACAAATTATGCTGCTTTTACCTCGGGAAAAAGAGATCCAATTTGTTGTTCAACTATGAGTAAATCGAACCCTTCTCGCTGGTTTTTCCGTTATTATCGATGTTTTTCTTTCTGATGGCATTTTGGGGTTAAATTCCTTACTAAAATTTTGAAGAGATGGCTTTGTTTATCCGGAGATTTTGTATTCTATTCGGAGGCTGTTTAAATAATTCCACCAGAGACTAAATTATTTATCAGTAAAACAGAAATCCCTAAAAACCCTAGTTGCACTAGTAACAAACTTTAATCTGCACATTTAATCTACACAAATATGATATTTAAATGGGTATGTTTATTGGTTAATGTAAGTTTCGTTTTTAAGAGACTTCAAATAATATGTTTTAAATTGACTTTTTTGGCGTAGATCTTCTTTCTTCTACGAATCTGGACGTTGGAATACGAACGAACATTTTGATACCAAGAAAAAAATCCCTTTTCGGCACGCCGGAAGGCGGAGGTAGATTTCACCGGTGCTAAGTAGAGGATAAAAAAGATTTCCTCCTTAAAGTTAAGAAAAACTTCAAATTTACTCAATACGACAATGATTGGATGTGAAAAATGTTCACATATTTACATATGACAAGCATACCATGTTACAGTACCTAGGCTCGGTACCGATCGTTTCATTGTGATTTAAGATACCAAAACGAACATTATATCTTCCTACAATTCCAGCAATATTTTGATCATCCTTTGACGTAAGGGTTGGTCACATCAAAAATTGTTTCAGACAAACGTTTTAGATAATGTTTAGGAAACTAAGGATCACTTTAAACCGATTCAATACTTTGCCTATTATGGGAGATATGATTTTTTTATCTTCAAAAGCCCATTTTTTCCACCCTCTAGGCCAGTGGTGGGTGATATCAAAAACCTTTACTTACTTAAGTTTTAGGCCCTTATATAAAAAGAATTTAAATGAATTCGATATTTTACATAATAAGAAAGTTATTGCGATATTTTGATTTTTCGCAAAAGCCCCCATTTCTACCCTAATAGTCCCATTTTGCCCATTAACGAACTCGACCGAGGGTTTGAGTCGTTATATTTTATGTATCAATTCGAAAGTAACTGGCGCAAAATGACAGCAGTTACGTGTCTACAAGAAAGTGAAATATATATATATTAAATTTTGAGCTGACGGTAGTTTTGGAGTCTGGGGATGTGAAGATATGTCGAAATTTTCCGGAAATCGAATCATTTACCCGTTACAATAGCTAGCTTTCTTATGAAATCTACCTAAACAAATCTGACAAGCTTACTGTAAAAAAATTACAACAGCTTGAAAATTTATATACCGCAGGATAATGAAATAAAGTTGCTTTATATCAATAAGTAAATCGGTTGAGCGAGTAGCAAGATGTGCCAGGAGCGCAGCGGAAGTTACCATGATACGGTACCTAGGCTCGGTACCGATCGTTTCATTGTGATTTAAGATACCAAAACGAACATTATCTCGTTCTGCAACTTAAAGATAACGGTGGCAGTGGATAATAACACCGTTTATCTGCGAGTTAAATTACGAGATTAACAAGAGTCACACTAAAGTGCAAGGAATCAGAAAAAATTATATATTTCAAAAGCTGAACAAAAGCGAAAATACTGGAACCAGTTAAGGTCACTCGCGAAACTGTAATTCCCTGCGCCCGACCACACCATCACAACCATCATTACTTTCAAAACAACTAAACATCGCTGTTTACCTGTTGTTGGTCTGTTGTAAACCACTAAACCAAAGCTGTTGGTCTGGTGATTTAAGAATTAACCGCTAGACCAGCCCGGTGGGCTGATTACGGATAATGGAAGGAAGAAACGGTAAGAGAATTATCCTCACAATTTGGACGGCCGATGAACAACTTGGAAATTTAGGATTTAGGATTATTGTTACACCTGCTTGTGCATCTTCCCTTTTGATTGCAACCGAATGGACCAAAAGTGTCCATAAAAGCCCAAAATCAACCTTTTTTGGTTTGGACTTTTTCTTAACTGCAGTAATAAGCCGTTATTGAGAGTTTTTCAACGATATATCATAAGTGGTACTTTTTTCATTGGTTCCAGAATTATAGCCAAATAAAATTTTAATTAATGAAATATTTGGATCTTACAAGGGGTAGACTCATCGGTTCGAATCCGACCTCATCTCCTTTCTTTTTTTAACTTTTCTTTTTTAATTTAAATATATTGATTTATTAATAATTATTAACCGCTGATTGTAAAAAAAAAGTTACAATAAATAATAATTTAATAATAACAATAAAAAAAAGAATATGAAAAAATATCCGAAGTTATTAATGAAATAAAATTTAATGTACATTACATTTTAAAATAATGTGCCTATGTAATTTAATAGGCATACAAGGAAGTCATGTGCTGTACACATGAGATTTTTTAAAAGAATATTTTTATTTGAAATAGAATCTCTTGTATTATTTTTAAACATATTTTATTGTTTCGTAAGTAAACTCCTGTTTTCAACATAAAAATGATTGAACAACTAAATTGATAGAATGGGCCTTGATTCAACCACTAAAAGATATCTGTTGATAAAATAAATAGTAATAACTGTTATCAGCATATTTTTTAAAATATCTACCGATAATTTATCAATAAAAAAAATAACTTGGGAAATAAAATTACTCATTATAACATAACAAAATAGATTAATAAAAGATAATTCGTGTGAAATGTTTTTTTTTATACCAGCATAAATAAATGAAGGTTTGAATATTAAAATTAATTTTTAAGGGATAGATGTATATCATTCTTTAATTATTTATTTATTCTATGATGAATAGGTATAAAAAACAGTACAGGTACTTCAACCGATGCCTAGAGAAACATGAGTTAGTTCAAGTAGGTTTCCCACATAACAGATGTTTTTGTTTCGGAAAAGTGGTTTTGCAAAGTGAATATTATCATTTGATCAGTATACGTAAGTATAAAAGCGACGCTTCGTATATATCTGATTTCAGTGGAGCATTGACATCATATCATATTCTCGTTCTCTTTTGTTTTTAAAGTGTACGTTTTGATTCATATTTTATACTGACAATTTGGGTTTTTATACGAAAAATTACAATGGAAAAAAAAATCAGTATTCATTGAAAATAAATAGTAGTAATAAATATTTATTACTTGGATTGCAACTTTTTTTGATGTTTATTTTGTTTTTTTTAATTTGTAGATACAAAAGAAATATAGCCAATTAATTCGTTACGATTTTTATTATCTTTTAAGTTGAAATTATTGACCTACGTGGTTTATCCAAGTCATCTGCTTTTGGAACCAGTTATATGAAATCTGAAATATACAGATACTTTTTCGCATCCAAATTTCAAACCAAATATTAAAAATATCTTTTATAACACTTGGTTTTTTATTTCATTAATTTTACACAATTGACGGTTGAAAATTATTACTAACTGATGAATATTATAAGTTAGAATGATAATTACAACAAACGATAAAAAGTGTTTTTTTTAACGTTTATTTTTCCTGTAAACTAAAAATAGTAAAACATTATAGGCGTAGTGAAAATAAATATCCAATTATAATGAAAAATTAATGATACATGAAAAAAGTTTAAAAAATTCAAAAAACCGATAAATTTTTTCATTACAGATACTTTTTTCTGCTCCCCCAAAATCAACTACCAAGAAATCTTTTGATTTTTCTACCTTTAATATGTTAAATAGAAGAAATTAAAAAAATTCCACTGAAAAATGTACAACCAGTAAAAAGTAATTTATGATTTTTTTTGTGGTTGGGGGTAAATTATGATGAAACTTTATTGTAATAATATTATTAAAAGTTTAAATAAACTAAGCCTGTAGAAAGGGGCCCGTGTATGTCGGAGCATGGGAGCCCTGAAAGGTTCGGTGAGTGGAGACCTGGAGTCAGTGCAGAGATTGCGCATCTGGTCTCTGCAAGGACATATGCCGGTTTCCCCATAGTACTGGGCCAGACTTCCAGAGTTGGTACCCCCTGAAGTGAGGGTGTACAACGCGGCTAGCTTTGCCACAGAAGGCAAAACTTATACGCGTAATCTTAAATAACCAAACGTGGCAGAGTTCAATAACCAAAAATAAATAGGGTTCACATGTGGTGAGGCAAGTCATGAGGGCGAGCCGTGCAGAGATCCTCCTGTTTGTATCAACTGTAAGGAAAAGTATAAATGCCGTTAGCTATAAATAAGTTAGCTACCCTAAAGCAAGAAAATTTGTAAGCAACCAAACGCCTAGACCTACGTCGACTTATACACAAGCAGTTCTATCCCTTCTTCGTCAAATGTCAACGTAGACAAGTAGTTTATACTATTGCACCTAGTGTTGCAGCTACGATTGAAAGAATCGTAAATAGTAGGATGGGAGCTTCTCTGCCAGAAGAACTAGCAAGATCTACTAAGATACGGCCACCAGTGAACGTTGTACATACGAATGTTGAAGAGACCTCTGAAAAGACAAAAAAAGGTGAAGGAAGATGTGGCATTCATGAGAAGTCCGAGACTCGTGTAATGCAGGTCTACTCAAGATAGAGAAGGTCCTGGATAGGGAGAACAGAATGCTATGGAGCCTCCAAAACACAGTAGATTCCAAAAGAATGGGTAAGCATTTCAGCCGATTTAAATTTTTAGCGGGGGGGGGGGTGCATTCAGTTTAGAATTGGATGAATGCAATATTCTCTGCACCGCTTCAGTCATTCGGTATCGGCCATACAGTATCCTCTCCACCACCATCGGAAATAGAAGAAGATTCATCTCTGAGGTCTCAAATATTCTGTCTAGGCCGTAAGGAGGGTGAGAAAAATAAATAAAAAAGTATGGCCTAAGAGTAAACTTAGGCGATAAACCAAAAAGATAACTTATTTAATAGGACTGATTTTATCCTTTTTTTTGATTTTATGCGTTTTGTAATTTTTTAAGTTTATAATATATATTTATTTTTAAGGATATTTTAAATAATTTATAGTTCTTTTATCTGGGTGAGAAAGTTTCTTTTACTTAAAATTTTTTTTTTGTTTGACAAAAGTGCTAATGTCAACAACAGTTGACTTCCGTAACCCGAAGAAAAAAGATAATGATGAAAGAATAATAGTAAAACAAGTTGTTAGGATGAAATGTTAATAAAATATAACTTCAAATTTTGGGGAGAAGTAACATTTTACAATTTCTATTCTAACAAATAAATCATCGACTCGTAGCAAAATGTTTAGCTTATTTTATTTGCTAAAAAAGAACACATGACAAAAAGTTTTTAAGATTTTATTTCATTCCAGACAAACCAATTTTTCAAAACGTATTACTGTAGACTCAATCCTCCTAATACACAATTTGAAATATCACATAAATATTTATGTTTCTAAGTTGAAATGCAGAATTTTTCATATTTATCGAACTAAAGGATCTGAAAAGTCAATAATCTTTTTGTAATTTTTATAGGAAAACTAGGAAATATTTAAAAATGCATTATTTAATACATTTTTAAGCGTATTATGTAATAAAAGTAACATATAATCAAAGACTAGAAGATAAACAAAGATTTAATAAAGAAAGTGAACATTTTTAAATGACCCAAAAAAAGCCTTAAGATTCACCAAAAAAAATAATAAAAGAGATAGTTATAAAGAAGTAAAAATAAATTTTAAAGAAGTATAAAAAGAAAATATGAGTAGACTAGGTTGACGAGTAAACGCTCTCTGAAAAACTAACAAAATATTCTGCATTAAGTCATACTAACATTTCAGATTATTATTTCTACACCTACAGCAATATAACTTTATTTATAACTTAATTAGTTCATTAGTCAGGAATGGTGTCACTAATTTGTAAAATATTAAAAAAATATATATGAAGCCAGTAGTTATTTCAGTTAGTTTACTTACGAAAATAAATTGAAGATGATAAAGCATTAATTTCGTTTTAGATTTTTCACGAAACAATTTTGATGAAATCTTTTATACTAAAAAAAACAAACTATTATTCTTAAATAAACTTTGATGAAAGTTACAGTACAATTAACTAAATTTAAAAAATATCAAATAAAAAAAAAAGAAAACGAAAAAAGTTAAAAAACCTATCAGACGTATACGGCTGTTTATTTAGTGGTTTCGTTAAAAAAGAATTGTTTTAAAGTAGGACGTTATATTTAATTAACAGACATTTGCAGTGTGACTGTAATTTAAATTTGTAGTCGATTACGAATCCCATGGTGTTAAAGGCATTTTAGATTCTGAGATTAACTGGAATATCAATAGACTTATTTAGATATTTTACTAATAAATTCTGTAATTAGTTTATTACATATTTTAACAGGAGGAAAGAACGAACAGTATTGTTAAATTATTCTAATACATAAATTTGTTAACGTAATTGTTTTAATATTTCTACTTCGTTTTTTTCTTTGTTATTGTTCATAAGTATTTCAACTAACTTAGTTTTAATTATACAAAACTGTTTTGTATTTATGCGAATTGATCTTATTAAAAATCGGATGTCATTTCTTAGAAACATCCCGTTTTTGATTTAATAAGAAAAGTGAGAAGAGATGTTTACAATTGCCTTTTTACTTCGAGTTAAGTATGTTTCGTATGAGAATGAGAATCTTACTGAAATGCTGGTGATGGTTAGAATATAGGTAATGATATCATCCTATTTTTGACAAATAGGTAATTCCTTACTTTATTAAAAAAGGAATCCACTACTGTCCGATTAAATGTTACGTGTGATAAGTTTATAAAATAATATCTTGAAATGAACGGTCAAATTTTAATGAAGTAAAAATAATACTTAGCTTCTTTACGTTTACCGTTAACTGATTTCCTGCAATAAAATTTTCAGTTACTCAGCTAAGATATTAATCCGGAGAAAATGATACTTTTAAAGCACAGATTTTGATGATATTCTTTGCCTGATATAACTTTGAAAATTCATGATGAGATTTATTTCATATTTGAAGCGTGATTCACGGTAGGGCTTTTCAACAGATCTTCAAAATTTCTAATCATCGTACTTTTTATATTTTTTACAGTTATTTTGTCTTTACGTGAAAACGTTATAGCTCCATAACAACTCGTAGAGATGTGAAACACATTGTGTTACCATTTCAAGAATTCAGTATTACAAAAGTTAATAGTAAATTTAGATTGTAATTTAAACGTTTTATTAGATATTTTTAAATTTATTTATTTAAATCAGGTTTCCATGGCGCGAGTCGTAATGACTCGGTCTTTCACCCGGAGGTCCTGGGTTCGACGTGGCAGACATGGTCAGACATGGCATTTTCACAAGCTACAAAAATTGCTATTTCATCTCAATCTCTGAAGCAATACTTACACATCGTGGTGGAAAAGGGGTTTAGTATTATCAGATGTTTTGGGGGAAAATCTATTTATTTCCAGAACTGAAAAGGAATCTGGTTTTCATCATATGTAGCATGCAATAATAAATTAAAAATTTTTTTTTCTAAAAAAATTGTTAATCACTTCTACATTTTTATATTTAACTTATAATAATGAATCCACAAACAGTATATCCGATATTTTCACGAGTAATTACAGAGTTATCACCTCCTTCTAAAAAATTACCGATCTGTCATATCCATTAATGCAGTAAATACGATAGGTGCAAAATTTGGAACAATGTGTTTTTAATTTCGCTAGTTACAAGCAGCCAAACGTTATTAATAATATTGTAAAACGACAGATAAATGTAACTTGAATGAGAAAATATCGTACGGAATATTTTTTCACAAAAATTTATTTTAATTAATTTTTATTAAGTGTACAAATTAGTTGTCAAATTCATTGAATATTAAAAAAAATTATATATATTATTATTTATCTGAAATGTATTATTTTAAACTATAAATACGTAACTAGAAAGCACAGGAAAAAGTAATTAAATAATTTGGACGCTACGCAGTTATTGAATTTGTTTAATCGATGCTTATTTTTACTGTACTATCAATTAGGCCAAAATTAAAAATAACTAATGGTACTACAAACAAAAACTAGTCGGTCTGTTATACGAACCACACCCAACCATAAAAAATCAAACAATTAGCCCAGTGTTTGTTGAAATATTGCTAGAAAATATCACAAATCAAATTTTTATCTCTTTCCTTAAATATCGAAATTAAATTTTACCATTTACATGCATAAATGTTGATAAAATCTGTTACAGTGCTTGTTTACGAGCAGTCAATATGTAAACATCCATGGAGAGATTATAAACAAATATTATCGAATATTATTATTATATATATATATAATAATATTCGATTTTATATATATATATATATATATATATATAAAATCAAGCAAAGGCATAGCTAATCACACCATAGGTTGGTAAAATACGTAGAAGGTCTCGAGATACATTTCCGGAATTGACCAGAGATTTGTTTATTTATTTATTTTCTCTTTCATTATTAAAAAAGTATGAAAACGAATAAATTTATAAAATAATTACTAAAATATATCTGAAACCTTTCAGTGTTTTTAAGGGTTTTGAATTAATCCTTCCTTCAAATCGAAAGTTACTTTCAACTGGATTATTGACATATTTACCCTTTAGTCCAATTTAACTTTTCTAATTTTCTCATTTATTAACTCAGTCATAAGTAATTTTTTTACTTCCTTTACGCAAGGAAATATTGTAATCGCGAAAAATTTTGGTTTCCAGATTTCAACGGAAATATCCATTTTGACCATCTCTGAATCTATTCTTACTAATTTTGGTGTGACGTCTGTACGTACGTATATATCTCGCATAAATCAAAAACGATAAGTCGCAGGATGTTGAAATTTTGGATTTAGGTCTGTTGTAAGATCTAGTTGTGCATCTCTCCTTCTGATTGCAATCGACTGAACCACAAGTGTCCAAAAAAGCCCAAAATCTAAAAATTGGATATATTTTTTTTTTACTTTTTTTAATTTAAATATATTCATTTATTAATAATTATTAACCTCTGATTGTAAAAAAATTACAATAAATAAAAAAAAAGGAAAAAAAATAATCATTGAAATTCATATTCAAAGCAAATATTTTTTTTTTTGAATATATGTTTATGAACATGAATATTGTTTTTTTTCATTGTTTTTTCGATAAAAAAATCAAAAAAATCAGAAGTTATTAATCGAATAAAATTTCATGTACTTTTTATTTAAAAAAAAAGTGTATGTATAGGTGCACAAGGAAGTCATGTGATGTCTACATCGGATTTTTTTTATAAGGTGGTAAATCACATGGAAAAATTTCTCTGAGTCAAGACTAACAAAATCAGGAACACCAATAAAAATGAAAAAAAAAAAAATAAAATACGTAAAAATTTAATGAAAACAGATTGTAAAGAAAACTATTCATCAGATTGTAAAGAAGACCCTCTTTCCCATCACCAACAAAAAAACTGTTTTTATGAATCCTGCTGCTTGATAAAGGTTAAAGACTGTTTTCAACTCTGATAAAATCTCATTTAGAAAAAAATTAAAAACTTGAAACTATTATAGAATGAATATTAGAAATATAATTTTTAGGACTGTTATATGTTATATGTTATTTTTTGTTTTTTTGTTTTTAATTATTAAATCTTATTATATTTTGATAAAATAGCACTACTAAGTATTTTAGCACTATCTTATCCAGTTAAGTTTAATATAATCAATCCCCTGAGAGATTAACTGTTATAAAATTTTATGACCAAGTTAAAATATTCCTGTTACAGTAAAATAAAGTAGACTCCGAGATATATAATACTTGTGGTAGCAGACTGCCTCATTCAAAGCTGGTATAACACTAGTATTTATGATCTTACTTTACTTTAAGTCATTAAATTGAATATAAATATTAACATCTTTAACGAGAAATAAAATAAACATAAAAAGTAATGAAATTTACTTTAAAATGTATTAAAAAATGATTTTAATGTCTAGACAAAAACAAATTAAAATCATTCCCCGATTCAATCTTAATTCGGTGCGGACTTCAAACAGCTTAAATTGTTATTTGTATTATACATTTTAATGGTTTTGATAGATGTCAGTTTTATTTGTTAGAAAGGTTTTGTTTTTCAGATTTTAGCTGTACTTTATTTAAAATACGGATAAATAAGAAAGAAATAAGTTCTCTCGAAGAAACCCATTTCCAAGAAACCAAGACCAGAAACTTGCACCTTTATCTAATATAAAGAATATATTGAAACCGGGCAAAAAAAATTGTTATTGAGATTGCTATCCTAAAAGAAAATGAATTGCTTTTTTCCTAAAAGTGTTCTTGCATTTTTAAACTGGGTAATAATAGGTATCGTAAAGTCAAAAAAAAAAAAATAATGAAACGAATTTACAACCGCAAGGAAATGATTTGAATATGATCAAAGCAAAGGCAATATTTCTGCTTTCATGCCAAAATTTACTTTGTACAAACGAAATTTATGTCGAAGCTAATTTTATCAGTTTTCAAATCTTTCTTCAATGGAAACAACTGATGACGACATTCTGGTTTAAAGCAGAATTTGGAAGCACTGAAAGAAGATTTTTCAAATAGATTTCAAGATTTACTAAACGTGACGATTCCAGGCTGGGTCCTAGAACCTTTCTCAAACTTTCAAATAGCAGAATTATTATTGCAAGAAGTATCGATAGAATTGTCAACAAATGAAGAATGGAAATCGAAATTAAAAATAGACATCGAAAATTTTGGCTACAAAGTCAAATTCCGCATCAAAGAAACTTTTTATTGCATACCCATCATTATATTTAACCGAAAGACGATTTAGCATGGCCACCAGTCTATAACATAGAAAAGAAACAGCAGATTATCATTAGTGGAACGCGGCGATTAAGATTATTGATGACAAAAGTGGCATCAAACATCCAAAAGTTAGTTCCATCACATCAACTTCAGGTCTATCATTAATAATATTGTATTTATTTCTTTAACCACATATTATATTTCATAACACATATTTGTTAAATCGTACTGTGAAAAATACATAGTATTATTATTATTTTCTAATAAAATAATTTAAAGAATTTATTCTTGTTTTTCAGCATATACAATATAGTTTACTCGAGCGGCGCTATTAAATCACTCTCAGAAAAAGCGATGTAATTCAAAAAACGTTGGGAACCAATAGTAATAAACAATGCTGGTACAAGAACCTAGTTAGTTAGTTCAGTTAAATTTCTAATTAATTTTTAATTAAGTTTTAAATCCTCACGTTCTGAATTACATCGAACACTTATATAGTTTCAATTAACTACAAATTGGAACCAAATAAATGATTAGTTTCGATAAATAGGAAACTTAACTAACTGTCAAGTACTGAGAGTTTTAACTCTATTTAGTCCGATCTTTAAAAAGCATACTATTCCATTCATCAGCAACCAGAGCTTAATAATTACTGTCAATTAATGATCAACTTTTAAATAAATAATAATAATAAAAATGTACAATTAATAAATGAATAACATCTGCTATTTCTTTCTTATATTTTTTTATAGCATTATATAAATATAGGTTTAAATAATTAAGATTTGTTTAGATCATTCAGTTTAAATTCATAAACATGGTTTGAAAATCTAGATATTTTGTTGGTTCTTTTTAAAATATTCACGAAATTTACGTTATTGTAAGAAGCAAATGTAACAGTAAAATTCTGTAAACATGTTTTATTTCTTTATTTAATTAACTATATTTGTTTGATTTTATATATAAAAGATGGTAAAAATTACTGTGAAATTTGAATATATATGAAATTAGTCTTTTTTAAAGCTTTTTTTTATATGCTACCAGTAATTACATAATAACAAGACACATTTTCTATACGTATACTTGTAATTATACTGATACAATATAATACAATGAAATGGACGAAATAAAAGTGTGTGTTTTATTATAAATTTTAATAAATTAAGGATATTAATATAGAATTTGGTTAAACAACGCGGAATAAATAAGTTTATTGAGAAGAGTTACATTAAAAAAAAAAGATATGGATTGTAATTAACGGATTGTTGTTAATTATTGGTCAATAAAAAAGTAAAAAAAATTTCTAATAATTATAAAAAAATTACGTCAAACAAAAGGGTAAAAAATATCAACACGCCATGATGTGGGATACTCAAAACGGCTACAAATAAATAAATAAATTCCATTAAGAAGTTGTCGCTTGTTTGTTGTCTGCCGACTGAGTTTTGTGAAATTTTTTATTGACAAAAAAGCAAGCAAATAAAAATATATCATTAACCTTCTGCCTTTCTTCTCTTGTATACGAATTCAAATAATGACCTTACAAAATAAATATTTGATTTTTAAACATATTACGAGAGTAAGTAAATTATTATCTGCAATTTAGTTATAAATTTTTTTATGTTGGCAGTACTGTCGTGTTGCGTAGATGACGCATGCGTGGTTTAATTGTTGTTATGTCTGTGCAGGTTTGATGCTACTAGGTTAGTTCCATTATCGTTGCCCTGCCGTTAACCATGGCTGCTCCGCTTTCTGTTTGCACCAAGGAAGAGTAACGTTCAGCGATCCGTTTTTTGTGGTCGGAAGGTGTATCAGGGGCCAAAATCCATCGAAGACCTTCGGTACAGTACGGGAACACTGTGTTGCCGCAACGGAGTATTTACGAATGGATTGAAAAATTCAAAAATAGTCGCACAAGTACGCACAACAAAGCAGCCGGACGAACGCTTACCGCCACAAATGAAGAAAACATTGAGCGTGCACGTGACATGGTTTTCTTAGACAGACGAGTAACTATTGATGAAGTGGCACATCGTCTGCAAATTAGTCATGGTTCTGCCTACGAAATCATCCGCAACAGACTTGGGTTTCATAAAGTCTGTGCAAGATGAGTCCCAAAACAACGTTGCATAAACAAACGCGCTTGGAAATCTGCCAAAAAAATTTGGATCGCTATAGTAATGAAGTTCTAATGATCTTCTCAGACATAATCGTCACTGGTGACGAAACGTGGTTCCATCATTACGAGCCGGAGAGTAAACGGCAGAATATGGAATGGAAACATCCAAATTCGCCCAGCAAAAAAACGTTTAAGACCTAACAATCCGCAGGAAAACTGATGCTTACGGTTTTTTGGGACTTACAAGGCCCACTACTGGAACATTATGAGGAAAGGGGCACGACAATAAACAGTACGTGTTACAGTGAGATGCTTACTGCCAAGCTGAACCCTGCAATTCGAAGCAAACGCCGAGGACTGCTGTCGAAAAGTGTTATGTTGTTGCACGATAATGCCTGTCCACAAACTGCTGCCCACACTGCTGAAACGTTCCAGAAACTCAACTTTGAAGTACTGGCTCATCCTCCGTAAAGTCCTGATCTTCTAAGCTCCTTCTGACTACCACTTGTTTGGTCCACTCAAAGAGGCATTAAGAGACCGTCGATTTAGCTCGAACGAAACAGTGAAAGAAGCGTGCATTCCTGGCTCACAGCTCAACCGAAAACCTTCTTTTATGAGAGCATCAGGAAACTTGTGCAACGATGAACCAAGTGCGTTGAAATGAAAGGAGACTATATTGAAAAATTATGTATATGTAAGTTTCCTATTCGTATTGCAATAAAATTTATAACTACATTGCGATAATAACTGACTTATCCTCGTACTTACTAAAAATAATCTATTTTTATTAATAAATTCAACTGTATTGAATCATCACAGTAATAGGCAACTTATTATTTCAAATATTATTTCTAAAATTTTCTATAAAGTTGGTTTTTTGAATCATTATAGAAATGTTATATTACTCGTCAAAGCTTAGAGAGCTCAGTTGACACGAAGAGTGAGGATGGATTGCTGGACCAGCGGAAGGTCTCTTGTTATCTACGAGGGCCCTGTCACTTCCTATTAGCACTACGAAGATAACAACTACTAGTATTACTATTAGCACTATTAAGGTTTACTATTACTATTAGCACTACGAAGATTATTTCACCCTTTAAAGGTTGAATTTGAAAAACCTAGAAATTATTTTTTAGACGTTCACATGAAGATTACACACTCCAAAATCAAGTTCATATCTTCATTTATTGTTGAGAGAATCAAAAAATAGTAAATTTCACTGATACTCCGTTTTAAACTTTTAATTCGGAATTTCAAAGAATCCTTTCTTATTATGTATACCGTATACCGTATACGTGTATACCGTAAGAAGAACGTGTGCACAAATTTTCAGCAACCTATCTTCAGCAGTTTTTGCTGGGCGTTGATTAATGACTCACGAATTATAGATAATCAATGAATTATAGATATAGATTACTTGTTTTATTGTATTTAAATCTTTTAAGATTCATTTTTTAAGCCAAGATGCTCCTAAACAAAATAAAGTAATAACCAACATTTTTAATATTATTATATTAATATCACAATTTTGAAAAGTATATTTTAATTTTTTTTTAAATTTGGGGGTCATGCATCTGGGGGATTTTTTAATGATTAAAATATTCACTAAAATTGATTTTAAATAAATTAAAATAGAAATTAAAAAAAAAATGTTTCGATCTTTCTTTTAAAATTTGGCAGCACCTCCATCACGGGAAGGGTATTAATAGATGTAAGTGATTTCATTGTTTAACAAAATACTTTATGAGCATTAAAAATTTGAAAAGAAAATTTTTTTTCACTTTGGGGATTACCATACTCAAGGGAAAGCATTCCGGTAAAATTAGTCCCTAAGTAGTGAAATAAATTTAAAAAAGAACCTTTAAAATAGTTTAATAAATACAAAGGTGCAACCATAATTCTAAGTAAACAAAGTTGTAATTTGTTAGGTAGGCATGTACATTTTTGGCCTATTTCTTTTTTCAAGAAATATTAAAGAATAAGGACAATCAAAAAATTAAGATTTTTTCATTTTAAATGAAATGGGTAACTTGGGAGATGAATTTAAATTTAAAATAGAGAAAAAATATTTTTTATTACCATAGACTATTGGAGTGGGAGTGTCAAAATGTTTTTATACTTATTTTAAGACCTACTGATGTTGAAAATATAGATTCAAAGTCCTTTTCTGAGCAAGGTATAAAAAAAGAAAAAAATTAAAAATATATGTTATTCTTGTTGAGGCGGGGGTTGTGAATATTAAATAAAGATTTTTAGTAGTCTGTGACATTAATGAAAAAAATTAAATGAAGAAAAAAGTTTTTCTAAAGTGTCCCAGTAAAACCTTGAAATCTTATTTCGGCCAAACATACTCACCTCCCTTTTTCAAATTTTGAAAATAACATAATACATTCTTTCCTCCGAAGGTAAATCTGTCTGACAAGACATTCAAAGTCTTGTCCGAGAAAGATAGATATTTTGAAGTTAGAAGCATTATCAAAACAATTTTGCGCGGATATTAAAATAATTTTTTTTATTTATTTTTTTTAATGTCTCCTTAAGGTAGAAAATTTATAAGACCAATATTTCTAGATTTTTTTGGTTATCTATAGGGAGTGTTTCGTTTAATCGCCTTAGGCGATTTTCTCGTAAAATACACACAATACAAAAGAAATTACCTAAACAAAAGTTACTCAAAGGGAGAAACCTTATGGTAACCTTTTATTTGACCTTGATCATATTTTAAGGATAGCACGATTTTTTTCCATATAAATTGACCTATTTTTGATGTCACCAATGAAAAGAGCAGAAAATTTTACATTGGAATACGTGAACACACATATGACCTTGGACGTTTTTGAATATCATACAGCTAACCATAAGGGATAGTTGTACATGTAAGAGTTAAACGCTTTTGATAATACATACAATATTCCTGGAATATTTATATTCCAGGCAATTTATCTCGCAAGCTATGGGAAAGAGCATAAAATGACTTTACACTACCGTGTAGCGCCATATCAGATGGTTAGCTAGGTCAAAAAAAGGGCCAAGGTCAAATGTCTAACTTCTATTACAATGAAAAGTTTTTTGCTCTTTTCATTGGCAGGACAAAAAATAGGTCATTCCATTTGAAAATATCGTGTTAACCTTGAAATAACGGTCAAGGTCAAATACAAGGTGTCCCTCTCCAATCTAGGTAAATTTTGTTTAGGTCATTTTTCTTGTGTTGTATGCCTGGGGCGATTAAAATGAACACTCTATATATATTTTTCCATTGTAACTAGAGCTTCTGCAGTAATATGTATCACTACAGGCTGGATAGTAATAGAGTACTTTCCGATTATTAAGCTTGCATGCGCTATGTTATTGGGGATCATTTCGACTGCGGATCATGTGAGACCCCGGTTAAACCGATTTTTAACAAAATTAACCAATGAATTTTATGTCAACCATGAATAAAAAATGTCAAATTAATTCAAAATGTTTACAGAAACTCCTAAAGCCATTTAAAAAAATACACATTTTTTTGGATTTTTTCTCACCACGATACGTTTAACTGTATAAATTTTATCCGTGGTGCAACTGATTTCATAAGTATAATTCCTTAAATTTTAAATCAAATAACTCAATTTTCAAATTTTGTTGAAATCATATTTCTTATTTATTTTCACGAAAAATTTCTTTTGCAAGTTTGATAGGAATTCCTTTACTGGTAATAGATAAAAAGAAATACCAGTTAACCTTATTAAATAATAATCACTTCCTTAACATTATATGTTAAATTATTGAAAGAAAAATAATATAAATTGAAATTTTAACAAAAGATAAATGAAGTGTTAATAAAATAAATAAATAGTGGAGTTTATTGTAACAACTAGTATAAAACAACGATATTAGTTAACATTCTCACTTTTGGGTACGATATTCCTTTTGCAACAAGCAAAGATACACAATTTTTTTAGTAAAAATTAAATTACACTGGATCAAATCATAATCGAAAACAATTTTTAATTCTAAACAAATTGTAATTTTAAATTTCAACTCGCTTTACGATCTTTAAAATCATAAAGACTTAAAAAAACTAATGTTAGTTTTTGCCTACTGCTTATATTCTCTCATCGGATTTTTACCTCAAGCTTTTTGATTTTAGACGAAGTTTTTGCATTTCGTTGTTTTGTATAATGTCAATTTGCTAGAGCAAATTACATAAAATTTAAATTTAAATGAACAGTCGGCCATATCCGTATTAACTAATCAAGACTGATTAATGTAACTTAACTTGGATATCAGTATAAGAATAGAAGTGCATATAAACACAGTAAATTTCCCGAAGTTTACCGTGTTATGTTTATGTTTATTTTTCCAGAAATAGATCGAAATAATTACATCAAATTTTTGTATATGGTCGATTTTTGTATTATGGTATTTTAATTAAGCTATGAAATTCCACACCGGATTCATAAAATAATTAAAGTATACAGTCTTATCTTTCTTTCTCTTATAAAGCAGTTGTATATAACGAACGTTCATAACACTTTATATGTACAGCTTTTAAATTCAAAATATACGTATGGTCAGATTAATACTGCTATTACATCTATGTTTCTTATTCAGTCCATTTATCGATAACCTTTCACAGGTATTAAAATATTCATTCCAGGACGGTATGTATCCTGCCTGAATTTTGTTTTTCCCCTAACGCCAGTTATGCACTCTAATGTAGGGGCAACCACAGCATAATAGAATTTTAATCACCCGTCTTTATTTATTACGTAACGACTAGTAACTATAAAATATACACATATATACGTACGTACGTAGCTTATAGATGCGTTAAAAGTTTTTCTCGAACGCAATATGTTGTTCTTTTCATAAAAACAACATAATAAAAAGCTATATTATATTTCATTACATTCTTCCAATGAAACCTTAAAAAAATAACTATCACGAATGAATGGTAATAGATATACGAGTTTATCGCCAACTGAAGCCGTATACTACTGAAATAAATGAACTATAATATTCGAGGAACAAATACATCATCTCTAATAGTTCTATTTAAAATTACATCATTCGTTTTAACAAAAAATATATATTTATTCCGATCAAGCTAACAATGACGTAAAGCAAGATTTTTATTGTGGCATTTATAAAAAAATTTCTAAGATATTACTGGAATTTCTTCGAATACGAATTTTTTAAAATTGAACCTTTTCATCGTGTTAAAGCAATCCTCATAAGTTTTTTTCATTTACCTGTTTTCTTATATAAAGGAAAATAATTTACAAGTTCTTGTAAATAAAATTGTACAAATATATAAAATCGTTCTGTAATGAACGATTATATATGTCTGTGATCATTATGTCTATATATATATATATATATATATATATATATATATATGTTATTTTTACATTAAAATTCATATAAATTAAATCCAGTATTAAATTATTACTCGCTCTCTTTCTCTTTCTCTCTTTCTCTGTTTCTCTTACGGTGTTTAAAAATGTAATTAAAAACACCTAAAAGTATTTTTGATCATCTGAACAAAAACAAAATTAAGAAAAAAAATGTTATTCCTCTCTGATAACCTGAAAAATAAAAACTCTGATTTACTCTCTGTTAATAGAAAATATTTTCCTCCTGAAATCTAATCTCTTCTTATTTTTCAATAAACGCTATTGGTCTTTTGCTAGCACATTGGCTACTATCCTCATTATCCTGATCTTTTTAACAGATGCTCGAATTTGAGCGTCAAATCTGTCATGGTTATTGTTCATGACATTCACCTACTTTCGGAAATCTGAATGGAAAAATATAAACTTCGGATGACTTTACATCGAACAAAGCCATGCCATATGATTTCCTAAGGATATATGAATTTCTAATCATCAATAAAGTGGTTATCCTTAATGCTGTGGATCAATTATGTGGTTCTTCCGCATTTAGGGGTGATTTCTCACCACAAGAACAGTAGAATACCCTGACCCTTACCTACACCGTTGCTCTGGTTGTAGAATTTCCTTCTTAGTAAGAAAAAAAGATATCTCATATCGGCAGTTACTCGACTGGCTAACTGTAGTGTCTAAGACAGTGGACAATGGATGTCAAAGAGAAGTCAACTGGTTGTAAGAGAAAATGGAAACAATTATACTTTTTCTATTTTTAAGAAGGTTTATTATATCCTAAAACCCTTTAGATTGAAAACTGCCAAATAATTAATTATTTTACAATTATACAACATAATTATAATTCATATTGAAAGGCTGATGAAATAAAAAGTTAAAATAAAACATAAAACTCATATTTTTATAGGGGATGGTGCTCTTTTACTTACAGAAAAATTTACGAATTCGATCCATGATATTTAAAAAAGAAATAATAATAATTTGTAGACCTACCCGGAATCAAATACTCGGATTTCAAAAATTACTACTTTTATTTTATACAGGAATTTCATACGATAGTACTGAAGATTGGTTGAGTTGTTTAGTTACGCTCAATTTAAGATCGACAACAGACAACATAATCTCAGTTTGGGGTTATGTTGACTTTGTATTGCTATATTTTTCGTATGTTCTTATGCAGTGAGTCACAATGGTGAGTGAGTTTAAAGTTGATGCTTGTGTGTAAGATCTATTCGTTATTTTAACGTATGTAGTTCGTTGTAGTCGGAAGATCAGTGCGTTTCTGACAGTGTGAGGGCATTGGAAACGAAAAGTCTGCCTTCATGCTCTGAACTGCGTAAGAGGTTTCTTTAAAGGAAGAACAAGCAAAATTGGGAAACTTAAAGTAGAAAAATAATATTATTGCATGACAGATAGCCATACTTTAAAAGATTATACTCTTTTCAGTAGTTATTTTTGAGTTAGTCTACATCCCTTTAGATTCTTTTAGCACCTGGAGAACCCGGGCTATTCCGGCGGTAGTGTTGCTGGATGTAACGAATGCGTTTAATTCGCTTCTATTCGGGTGGGTTCTTCAGGAATTAAAGAGAAGGAAGATCAGCCCGTACTTTTACAGGGTTGTGAAGGATTACTTTAATAGTAGGGCACTTGTAGGCAGTGCAGAAGGGGCTCTAATTGAGATTGGAATGGAAGCAGGAGTGCCGCAAGGGTCGGTCATTGGCCCGCTCTTGTGGTGTATCGCTTATGATGGCCTGCTGCGGTTAGGTTTTCCAGACGGGATGTCGCCAACTAGTTTTGCGGATGATCTCTCCCTGGTCATTACGGCTAAAACTGAGGAGAAGGTTATGGCCCGGGGGAACGAGGCGGTAAAGATGGTTCACGATTGGTTACAAGAGCGACAGCTCCATCTAGCGTTTGAGAAGACGCAGTTGGTATTAATGGAAGACGACGGCTCCAGAGGATTAGTTAGTCAGTAGGAGGCACAGAGATTGTACCAGGGCTAAATATCTGGGAGTATCGTTAGATGACAAGTGATCTTTTCTGCCGCATGTAGTGGAAATTGTGAAGAAACGGTAAGACTGTGGGGGCGATTAGCAGGTTGTTGAGTAAGATGGGCGGGCTTAGCACAGTGAAGAGGAGATTATTAGCATCGGTGGCTAGGTCCGTCGTCTTGTACGCCGTTACAGCCTGGAGGAGAGGGTTAGATAAAAAGATTGTGAGAACGAGACTGCTCTCTTTGTAGAGGTCTATGGACAGGAGAGAGGTGGAGCATGTTATTGGTGTGATACCCCAGATAACGTGTTAGAAACTATGTTGTTTAATCGGCGGAATCGGGACGCCATTAGTAATATGGTCATTCGTATAATGAGAGCTAAGGCTAGGGAGGAAGTGGAAGACGAGGAGGACGATAGGGAAACCTCAAATCTCCGTTTTTTTCAGAGATTTGGGGTTTGAGTTTTGATGAGTGAAAGGGGACTCCAGGGGATTTGTTAGGGGGTTAAAATGATAAGACTAGAGTCCCAGTTGGAGGGTCCTCTAGGGGCCCTCCATTTAGAGCCAAGGCATAAAGGAAGACCAGAGTCCCGGGTGGAGGTCCCTCTTGGGGGACTTCCGCTTAGAAGCAAGGCGTTAGAAAAGACCCAGTCCCGGCCGACCGGGTGGTAACGCGTGCTGGGAACGGCATAGCCGGGTCCAGCATGGTCACTCGGTATGTTAGAGCCAAAGGCACCCTTGGGATTGAGTCGTGCTTCGCCGGTCTAGGTCCGGTCCCAAGGGGAAGATGATGAAAAAAAAAGGATTCATTTGGCACGACGATAGCCTTTTGTGTTTCTTGGTAATTACTTTTAAAAAAAATGCTATTAAAATTTTTATATTTCAACAACCTGAACTCGGCGTTAAATTAAGGGTGACTAATCTAAAATAATTTTTGATTAATTACCGACTTCAAGAAATTATGATTAGTTTCTATATTGTAATCGGCTTCAAAAAAGTGAAGAGAGATTCTCAATTCGATAGGCACATATATATATCCTTTTCCATATGAAACATATATATTGAATGGAAAATACTCAGATGTACGTTTATATACAAACATCTTTGTGTGTTTATTTTTACCAAATGAACCGACTTAGATGATATTTTAAAAAGTATTCTTTCTTTATTATTTTTTCGAAAAATTAAATTTCCTACATACATGTATATTTTTAGATACTATTCGTTATTTTTTCGTAAGGCTCTGCTTCTTATGTGGGCTGTATAAAGTAAATGATATCTACACCGTTTTCATTACGATAAAAAATCTATTATCGTGTTAACATGTGAAATTTCAAAGAAACGAGTTTGTGAACTTACGACAAATTACTTTGTTACTAAAAGAAAATATCCTGCAGATTATGAAAATTCATGTTTCAGCATCAATTTAACCTATAACTCATGGTCGGTAGGAGACTGATTTTTAAGAAATAGATTTTTGAAAAAAAATAAAAGTCTAGAGAAAAATAAAAGATGTTTAAAAACAATTCTATCAACTTAAAAAAAAAACACCATGAAATAAAATAAAAAAATAAAACTTTTTCAATTACTTAAATTTTTTTTTTCTAAATTTTTTGATTATGAAGCCGTGTTTGAATTAAGTGTCGGTTGTTGATGGTGGTTTTTAATATGGTGGAAATTTAAAATTTCAAGAACTGAAAAAGTATTAGATTTTTACTTTTTAGTGTGGTTTTTATTATGCTTACTTAATTATTTTTAAGTTAATTTTATTATTTAAATTTTGAAATTGATTTTGTTCTGTTTAAAGTGTTTCATAACAGTTAAGTACGAAAGTTTTATCAATGTTATTAATTCTAACTTTTGCTGACGTTTTAATTTTTTTCAAATTAAAAGAAAAAATAGTAGATTAACAGCTGCATTTATTAGAGATAGACGTATTTAAGATCTGTTTTAATATCTGGTATTGTATAACATAAAATATTATTTATTACTAAGTAAAATATTATTATATGTCAAATTTAAGTTATATAACCAACTGTTCGGCGCGTTGTTATGGATCAGACTTGTTATGGACTAGCGAGCAAATCAAACAAAAGAAATATATTAAACCCCCTCCAACAGTGCTTTATGCTATTATTGGCATAATAAAATTTATTAGTTGTTAGAAACAGTTGTGAATAAAATAGACTAAAATGTACCAGTAATTAATAAGAAACAGATAATACTGAAAGACACTGATGCTTACAAAATAATTATTCAAGTAATCCAGGAGCACATACTTTTAGAACACACTTTTACAAGGCGAGATTACAGAGCATTTCGGCTAGTGCTAAAAAATCTACACTACTCAATTCCAATAAACATAATCGAGGAAGACATTGAAAATTAAGACCACAAGGTTTGGAACATTATCAACGCCCGCCATCGGATAACGAAAGAACCGTTAGCTACAATTTGTAAACTTAAAACGGCAGGAAAACAAAAAAGAGATATTCGATTTGAAATACGTTGCCAGCTGTAGTGTTAGGCGTGAAACGCCCAAGAGATTTCCTGGGATATTGCAATTGAAATTGCCAACAAATCTGCAAGCGGTTGCAATCAAAATAAAGCGTCCGCTGCAAATTATTATCTGAAGCATATAATTGCCGAATTTTGATTTGAAGTAGGATAACATAGCATGATTAATGGCTAAGCTTCCCCCATCTGTACTGCTGGTGGATAACTTTAATGCGCATAATTCTCTTTGGAGGTTGGATCGAGTAGATCTCCGTGGAAAAGAATTGAAAAAGTTCCTTCTGAATTCTGATTTCGTTTTTTTAAATGATGGTTTAGAAACGTTTTTCAATGCCAGAGATGAATCGATTTCCTGTATAGATGTAGCACTTACAAGTGGATCGATAGAACCGAGGTAGACTTTACATGTTTTAGATGATCAAGGAAGTGATCAGTTTCCGGTGAAAATTGTAACTGACGTTACAAGAAAAATATATCCCATCTCCCAAAGAAGGCTGTTTGATAAGACAGATTGGATGAGCTTTACAGCTAGGACGATACTCCCTGAAACACTTGGAGTTATCAGAGTCGATGTTGACGCTATAACTAATGCCATACGTGACTCGGCATCAAGATATATTCCCAAAACATCTGGGAAACTCAAGAAGCGAACAGTTCCATGGTGGAACAATGAAATAAGTGAAACTATTTAAAGAAAGAAAAAAGCGTATAACGCTGTGAAGAAACATCCAACACTAGGAAACTTAATTGTCTTTAAAAAATACAGTGTATGCAAAAAGACTTATGATAGATGCTAAAAAACGATCCTGGCAGTAATACGTGTCATCCATTAACAGAAATACGACTGCGTCAGACGTTTAGAAAAAAGTGAGGGCTATTTGTGGGCGTGCAAGCTTTGCTCCCATAACTTGCCTTTAATATGAAGATGACGTTAAGGATATTCTAAACGAAATTGCAGAGCTACTAGCCAATCACTTCGAAGATGACAGTAAGACGGCTTATTACAATGAATATTTTAGAAAGCATAAAACAGAAATTGAGGGTTTATTAAATTTTACAACTGAAATAAATTATTCATATAATGTACCTTTTAAAATAGAAGAACCTGTGATAGCGTTGGAGAAAGCCGGCAATACAGCTGCTGGTCCGGATGAAATCCATTATGACGATCAAGCAGCTGAATACCACTGCAAAACTTAGATTGTTAGAACTGTATAATGATATATGTCGGGGTGGAATGTACCCGCAGCAGTGAAAAAAAGCACATATTGTTCCAGTTCCAAAGAAAGATAAAAATCTAACAGATCCCAATAGTTACCGTCCTATTTCTTTGACGTGCACTATGGGGAAAATATTTGAAAAAATTATAAATAATCGCCTCGTTTGGATTTTAGAAAAAGAAAATCAGTTATCCTCACATCAAACAGGTTTTTGACAATACCAGTCTGCTGATTACATGATCAACTTAGAAACATCATATATAACAGCTTTATCACAAAAAAAACATTGTGTCGGAGTCTTCTTTGATCTGCAGAAGACAATCGATATGACCTGGCAACATGGAATAACGCTTCAAATACATGAATGGGGCATTCGTGGCAATCTGCCAGTTTTACTCAGCAACTATATGAGTGACCGTACTTTCCAAGTACGCGTTAACAAGGAATATTCATCAGAAAAAAGATTGGAAAATGGCATACCACAAGGCTCGCCGTTGAGAGGTACCTAGTTCACGATCGCCATTAATAAACTAATATTAGCCATTCAAGCAGAAATCAGCAAAAGTGCCTCTGTTGATGATCTGGCAATTGTGTATGCCAGCAACACTGCTTTGGTGAAGTATAAGCTGCAATGAGCGAAAAACGCCCTCAATGAAGTTGCGAGGAGTAATGGATTCAAATTTTTACCAAAGAAAACGTGTTGTGTACACTTCTCTACGAAGAGAACTCCTCAGCGAAGTCCTTTTTTGACCATCGATGACCATCGTATACTATACAAGGACAATGCACGATTTTTAGGTCTAATAGTGTATAAATCTCTTAGGGATTACATATACAGGACTTGAGTGTTAGGTGAAAAAAAGCTCTCAACATTATTAAATGTTTATCCATCGTCAATTGGGGCTCAGATAAATAAATGCTATTGAGGCTGTATAAAGCATTGATTCAATCGAGCTTGACTAGTGATGTATTGTATATTCATCCGCTAGAAAGTCGCATTTACGAAAGTTAGACATATTACATAACTGCGGAACAAGATATTCAACAGGAGCAATCCGTACAAGGCCGGTGACTAGTCAGTCTAATGTCAGAAGCCGGAATAATACCACTACATTACAGAAAAGAGATCATATTGCAAAGATATGCAGCAAATATTTGGGCCTTCCCTACCCATACAAATAACATAATTTTTATCATCCTTTGGGTGTATTGTATGAACATCGTGCCTATTCCAGATCAGCCGGAATAAAGTATCACGATTTGACAAGATAATATGACACTGCTTTACCAGAGACATTAGAAATTCCTATAAAAGAAATACCGCCATGACTTTTATCAGCGGTAAACACACGACTGGATATCTCTGGTGAAGAAATAAAAAAGAAGCCAGCAGTAATCATCCAACAGGAATTTTTATCAACTCTCAGTAGTTGCGAAGAACACATTAAAATTTATACTGACATCTAAAACCGAACAACGTGTTGGATGCTCCATATATGTAAATGGAGAAGCCCATTTTTGGAAACTGCCAGATGTGGCCAGTGTATATAAAGTAGAACTTATTGCCTTACAGCAAGCTCAATGCTAATCGAAAGACTACTGCGAAGAAAGAGTGCTATTATATTCCGCTTCTCTAAGTGCACTTACTGCAATTCGGAAGAAGAACATTAAGGAAGTCCTTATTGCAAACATCCTGTCCAGTTTGACAGCGATGTGTATTTATATGGATGCCAGGGCATGCTGATATTGCAGGGAATAAAAGAGCAGACGAACCTGACAGAAAGCTGAGAGAAAGCTGATAGACGAAGATGACAGATGAAAGGCGACAGTCTGTGATCATTTTTTTACAAGTAACAGATCTTAAAAATTGTCTAACCAGTACAATAAGAAACCGGTGAAGTAATGATTGGAGAAGATTAAATACCAAACCAAACGCAGTTAAAACTTTTTCATATAAATAGAAGAGCAACGTGAAGCTGACTCGCCGAGAATTGGTAGCGATAACCAGACTTAGAATCGGTCAAACGCGAATAACAAATTCATATTTGTTAACCGGCGAAGAAATATATGAGGAACTCAGAAAAAGGTTCAGGTAATAAATAATATTGCTGCTGATTTGGAAAATCAGAACCGGAAATTGCAGCCTTCCCGCTAAGGGGTTCTTTGGCTGTCCTGAACAGGTGGTCGGAGTGCTCTTATGACGCAGGGGGGACCTCAATGGGTTACGTCCTACGAGATTATTTATTGGGGGGGAGTCAACTGCCACGGCATCTTGGGGCGACCGATGTACTGTTTAACGGCGGCTCCGGTTGCCCCGGGGGGTGCTTAAATAAAATAAGGGGACAAAAAAAGTAAATATTGGTATTGTGGAGCCGTTATTTTTCAATTATATTTTTGTGTTCCATTTATTTTTAATTTTAATATCGGCGCCCTTTACACCCTGTAAGTGATTTCAGTGTTTGTGTTTAAATGTTTTGTGTATTTTGGTGCTCTAAATAAAATGTAAGGGCTTTTTACACCCTTACATATAACGCACCTGATGGTGATTTAATTACTATTTTAAAGAATGTGACGAAGGCTAATGACCGTAGAAGTCGATGCCGATATAAAAAAAAAAATGAGTCAACAACATGCCGTCTACCTTCCATCTTCGTTATATTAGTTTGTATAAAGGCCAGTTCTTCTGTTTATGTTCCTGTCAAAATGGATTTTTCCCTTCTCATTTTAAAAATACGTCTAGCATTAAACTTTTACAATTTTTCAGCTGTCAATAAAATTTTCGGAAGTAACTTGTATCAAATCGCCTGAACAAATGTTTTGATTATAATGACATGAATTCATTGCAAAAAATAATAAAATATAAGTAAAATAACCAAACCTTTTCTAACACTGCTTAAAATTGAAGTTATAATACACCTTCAATTACATTTTATATAATTCAGAACACTTAAAAATCAAGATAATAATATTTTACTAAAGGAAATAAATTTAAATGCAATTTAATTTGTATTTACAATTTAAAATTCGAATCAAATCTAAAAGAAGTATCCAATAAAAAAAATTAAATAGAAAAATAGAAAGAAATCCATAAAAAACAGGCGAGAGATAAAAAGCCAACTGATTTTTATCATATAAAATCTTTAATAATATAAAGAAATCATACTTATTATTTTACGGTCCACCGAAGAAGAGAATTATTCAGCCCTCTAGTGTAACTGACTCGTTGAGATTTATTTACGCATAAAGTTTCCTCGCGCGTGTACATCAATTGAGAAATAATTTCTCAACGGAAGTAGCTTTAATAATTTTTTTATTCAACAGTACAAAAGTATTTATGTGAATTTGCTCATAGCTGTTCTAGTCGATCACATTCTCGCTGGAATTTTTTATGATGCTGCAAGATTAAATTTCAAATTCAATTAAACGTATTACTTCTATTTAAAATTGAACTATCTTTTGAATTATTACTGGTATATAAAATTTGATTTATTTTTTGTCCCAGAAGAGAAAACGGATGAATCTTATAGCATTTTCTGAATTAAAATATGGTTTTATAATTAGTCTATTGCTTAAGGATTTTTAGAAACAACAAGAAGTTTTAATTTTACAACATTACGTATTTAAAATGCACTCCTAGTATAATATAATCTCATCTATCGTGAGCCTAAAAGTTCTGCCTTTTTTGATAAATTCACATCTCGTAAAAGATCATAAGGTCTCCTTGTGTTAGTATGTGGTTCACCAGACGAACACGAAGCTTCATAGTTTAGATTAACATTTACATCATCATTATTCTCTGCGAAATTTTTCTGCTGTTGATCATAGCATAGTATGGTATTTTCTGGTGGTTTAGACACAGGCAGTTCTTCAGTGTGAACCACAGGCCTCATGGCAGATGGTAAATTAAGGTATAGTGTGCTTTCGTTTTGAAATAATGCCCGCAATATTAGTCACACAAAAGTAAAAATCGGTGTCATGATCTTTTGGTTCCCGCCAAATCATTGGAACAGCAAAGTTCATTTGCCGTAAACCTTTTGACCAGCGTGTAAGGAGTCTTTGCAACTTTGCAGCCAAAATAAAACTCATAACATTTTTTGATGAAATGATTAAAATTGCGTTTTTGAAATTTAAATGTAAAAAAAGCTGTCTGGGTGGGGGGTTTACATAATTTCTAGGCATTTTGGAAAATCACACAATATAGAAACACTACAAAAAAAATTCACTTCAGTCTTGAATTCGAAAGACAAAATATAAATTTAGAATACGTCGTAGCTGAGGAACGTTTACACTGAACTGTATTACATCAGCACATACACGAACGTCGTACAGATGTCAACAGAGTGAACACTGAACACAGACTCGCTATAACTTGAACAAGTAACTAAGCAGGAATTATAATCAAAACAGATCTTGCGTGTGACATGGCTTTGACAAACAATGATGACTAAATCTGCAAAAAGCCATCTTGTTACTCATTTTAGAATTGCATCCTCCAGCAGTTATGACTAGTTATATTGTTCTATGCCATTGGAGACATTACTTCATAACAAAATAATCAATCATATTTAAATCCTTAATCAGTAAAATTATTTTTATTCACCTATGTATTATAAATGCGTAATAACATAACATAATTGTATAATTTCCATAGTGTATGTAACAACTGAACAGGGTGTAATTTGAAAACTAAATGTGATAAAAAGATTCTGTTAAAATTTTTAATTCAAGGGGAAAAATACGTATAGAAGGCACATCTACTTGCAGCGGGACAAAATTTTGTATACCAGTTATTATGCAGCTTGATATTTATGATTTTAAAACTCTATTATTTATTTATAGAAAACAACCCATTCAGTCAATTTTTTAATTTTTTTTTTGTAGCAAAGTACATGCATCATACATTTTTTCACAAAACGGACCGGTTCAAATAAACGCTGAAAGTTTTGTATTTTTTTTATTGTTGAATTAAAATAAAGCTGTCCCTGACAATGCTGAATCTTCTCATTATTTGCAGATAACTCGTATATTAACTCCATCCAATCCCGTGAATTAACCTGTTAAGGCTAAATCATTAAACAGTTTAATAAAAATTGCAAAAATTCAACTTTATCATATAAAATATCATATATTTAGTTAAAAATTGCTGAAATTACAATATCTAGGTTATTTTTTCAAAGTACCTACCTAATGATAATTACTCTTAATCTGAAATTCATACTTAGAGAATCGTAATAAAAGTTTTTTAAATTGTTAAGATGAAATGGTAAAAATAATTAATTACCGATAAAATAATGAAATTTTTAAACAATCTATGGGAGTGGAATAAAAAAAAAACGGAGAATAAAAAAAATTAGGTGGAGAAACAGGCTGAAAATAAATTTGGTATATGTTAACAATTAGACTGCACTGAGAACTGACTACTTAACACTGAATAAAGATATGTAAACCTCAAAAAATTTACAAGTTAAAACACGACTGTTTAAGTTTGGGATAAAATAGGTTTTGTTATATTTCCAATTTAACAAATAAATCGTTTTAAAACATCTTGCAGAAAATTAAATTCGGAGAAATCTTATTTGAATAAAGATAATACAAAAACAAAATACTAGTTGGAGAAATTAGATTTCAATTTAATTTACATAATTTGAATTCTATGTGACCTGGAAAATCTAAACGTATCAAATTTAAAAATGTTTTAATGTTGAGGGTGTAATTTAAAAAAAAAACAACAAAATATACAAGTAAAATATATAGAAATCTCTTTTTAAGAAATATTATCCCATTACATACTATTTAAAAGTAATAAAAACGCAAAATATTAATTGCATCAAAAATATAATACTAATCTGGCCAGATGTTGGGTAATATCAGCTGAACCGTTGAAAGAAAGAAGGAATTATTTATACAAGCCTTCCCATGGCAACGATGTATTTTACTTCGTTGAACGAAGTAAAGGAAGTATCGCAATAGCGAAAAAGTTTGGTTTTCAGATTTTAACAGAAATATCCATTTTGATCATCCCTGAATCAATTTTGACTACTTTCGGGGTGACGTCTGTACGTACGTATGTATCTCTCATAACTCAAAAACGATTAGCCATAGGATGTTAAAATTTTGGAATTAGGACTGTTATAACATCTAATTGTGCACCTTTCCTTTTGATTGCAATCGTCTGGACCAAAAGTGTCCAAAAAAGACCAAAATCCCAAAAAATTGGATTTTGAAGTTTTTCTTAACTACTGTAATAAGCCCTAATTGAGAGCTTTTCAACGATATACCATTAGTGGTACTTATTTTCATTGGTTCCAGAGTTATAACCAAATAAAACTTTAATTAATAAAATATTTTGATCTTACAAGGAGAATGCACATCAGTTCGAATCCGACTTCATTTCTTTTTTTTTTAACTTTTTTTCATTTAAATATATTGATTTATTAATAATTATTAATCTCTGATTGTAAAAAAATAAATTACAGTAAATAATAATTCAATAACAATGAATATATATATGGAAAAATGAGAAGTTATTAGTGAAGTAAAATTTTATGTACTTTTCATTTTAATTCTAACATTTTTACAGATGTACCCTAATTATTAATTAATTAATATAGTTAAGTTAAAAAAATAAGTTAAATATAATATGTGTATGAAGTCAGATTTGAACCGATGTGTGCATGGTTATAGATCCGACACGTTCTCACTTACACCACATAACTACTTGAGTGACGTGAAACAAAATTAATATATAAACTAATATAAAATGCGAATAGGACACCACATAAATATATGATGCAATGTGGTGCCCATCACAATGTAATTGTCTATGTGTCCACGTTATTAAAGAATTGGTGGATTGTAACTCACTTTCAAATGAAATAAGTTTAAATGAAGCGCATCAAAATGTGTGTATGTAATTTAACAGGCGTACGAGGAAGTCATGTGATGTCAACATCAGATTTTTTCTTAACGATATTACTTACTTCCTGCATATTTTACTCCTGAGGACACCTATTGACAGAAACTTTTTTTTATGCTTTCGCAAAATTAGAACAGTACATAAAGATAATTTAATAACAGACAATTATTATCTTTTAATATTAAAATTATTATTTTATGAATAGGATATTCCACAAAGAAAGTACACTAATTTGGGAGGTTATTCTAGAACTTTTTTTTTAGCCTCCGGGACTACTTTTAAGTATTGCTTTAGAGGATGAGATGAATGGCAATTTTGTAGTGTGCGTAAATGCCATGCCTGATCGGGATTCAAACCCGAGACCCCCGGGTGACAGGATGAGACGCTACACTCGCGCAACAGAAGCCGGTAGGTTATCCTAGAACTAAAAATTTAGGAGTCATACAAACATAGGTCTGGAATTACTTTGTGTTTAAAATACGGCTGACAAAACATTTCACCCTGTTATCTACTTTGTAGTTGATATTAGATACGGTGATATTTTACCTAATAGGTAAAAACGTTAGTGTATTTTTATTTCATTTGACAGAAAATTATTTAAAAATGGTATCATGAAATGTAACTGGATAATTTTTTTTTTGAGATAAACTAAATTTTTTAGAGAATTAAATTGTGAGTAATTTTACATGATTAAAAATTGTACAAAATAAATTTTTTGTTGGAGAAATTAGATTTTAATTTAATTTACTTAATTAAAATTTTTGTGACCTGGAAAATTCACATTTATTAAATTTAAAAATGCACCAAAGAAATACAAAAGTTTGAGTTACTAATGTCAAAAAAGACGATAGCAAATTAAGTTATCTAAATAATCTTTTTTACTTCCTTGTACAAAATAAAGGAAGTATTGTGATCGCAAAAAATGTCGGTTTTCAGATAAAATATTCATTTTAATTATCACTGAATCCATTTTTGGATCCATTTCCCTGGATCCCAAAATCAAAAAAAAAATTGGATTTTGAACTTTTTCTCAACTGTAGTAATAAGTCCTCATCGAGAGATTTTCAACGATATATCATGTGGTACTTATTTTCATTGGTTCCAAAGTTGTAGCCAAATAAAATTTTAATTAATGAAATATTTTGATCTTACAAGGGGAAGGCACTTTTCTTTAATTTAAATATATTGTTTAGATTTATTTACTAACCATTTGGCAACGTTGGTATTTATACAATTGTATAAATTAAAGTTCCACTTAACCAAAAATTTTAGAAATATTTATCCGAGTACTTTCGGAGCCGTTACTCCATCATCAGGGATTTCCCATAAGATGTTAACTGAAATTCAAATGTATAAACATATTTAAATTAAAAATTATTGCGTTCATAATAGTCGGTCGTCAAGAAATAAAATTAATTTTTAAGTCAGTAAGACTGTAACTTCATGTCCGTAAGATGTTTACGACTATTATGAAATAAAGTTAATATTAAATGAAGTAGTACCAACCTATTAATAATTAACTGTTATATAATTTGTTTATAAAGGTATCATTAACAAATTTTATATTATAATATAAATATAAGTAATTTTTAATCTTAATTGTATTTTAACGATAAGGACTATTAAAATAATTTTTCTTTATTTGTTTTTCTTGAAAAATAATGTGTATCGATAGAACAGAAGTTAATGTTTTTATGGTGCAAACAGCTAATGTCCCAGTAATTTACAGACAGCTAATGTCTGGAGTTGTAAAGCTTAATTAACATAGTTTCTTTATGCTTATTTATTAATGATTGCTAATCATTAAAAAATTTCAAGAAGAATTTTACATAATAACTTAAATATCACTTTAAATAAGTGTCTAGGTAGCACACTGGTTAAGTGAATACCATTACATGTGAAACGTTGACAGATGAGGTCTGCAATTGATTAAATTTTTATTTTATCTTAATTTTTTTCCCTTGACTGCACCATTCGTTCTTCAAATTTACATCATCTTTTTATTAGGAACCTAGGATACTTGTTAATTGACGAATAAGCTGGGCATCTATTTCTGGATCCCAATAAATAAATGATCAATATATATTCCCCCCTCCCACTGACTTACAAATTATTTTACCATTAATTTATTCATAAAATTTAGACAAAATTACAACTGTTATAAAAATTGCGATATATGTAGTAAACACTGTTGTAATAAAAAAAAATTCCTTTGTTTTATTAAAAAAAAAGTATTTTCTTAAAAAATAAACAGGTTAAATAAAAAAAAAGTTACCCAAAAGATTAATTTCAATGTAGAAATGATTAATTTCAAATATAGTTATGGAACTCAGAGTTAATTTTATTTAAACGTTAAATTTTAAACTGGTCTTGTATCCTTAAAAATAGGACCATAAGCTTAATAGTACGTATGTTAATAATTAACAAGATTGTTTACATTTTGCTAATTAATTTTTGAGTTTTTATTTTTGTTTAAGTATATTATTCTAGAGCATGTGAATTGTTGGATTACACGAGTTATAAGGGTATATTATTCTATACATTTAATTTTTATTATTTGGTTGACATTTTATTTTTCCCAGTTAAATCGGTTTTGGGGTTAACCTAACACATCCCGTAAGGCTTCAAGCATAGATTAGTATTCGGCTGTGACCATCGATGACAACGGGTCGGCAACCGGTGCAACGCCGTCCAGAAAAAGATGAATCTTTCACCTTCTAAAAAAGATCCTAGAAAACAGTCTCGACGCACACTATCAGGGACGATATTGTATTTGATGCATCTGATGACAGAAAAACAGAACATTATAACACAGTCCCCGCATGTAACACCTGTACCGTGGCAAATTGTGCCAGGTTTGTGTGGGCGTAACATGCCCTAGTAATCATGTATCAACTGGGGATTTACCCCTATCGAATCGATTTCAAGATGGAGGAAACCAACGTGGAAACTGATCAGAAGGAAGCAATTTAGCCATATTAATATCACTGATGCATACAGGCATTATTATGAGGCTGCACGAATTAATCAAAACAGTAGTCGCTAAATGCTAGAAACGGGGATGAAGTTAGAATATTAAAATAGCTATACGTTCTGGACCTTAGTTCTGGTCCTTAGTGACTTGGTCTTTTAAGTGTACCTTCAGCTGTGAATGCTGCACATTATCTCTCCGTTTTTATTTTCAAATTTATACATATTTTTTATTTTCCTTCTCATTGTTACATCGTTTTTCTTCCCGTTTATGATTTATTTTATTTTCTCGTTCTACTCTTACGGGTTAAATGTTCATAATTACTTATTGTAGGTGCTATTTACCACAAGAGTTCTTTGTAATACTAGTATGTATTTTTGAGGAATTTCGCTGGGAACTCCCTATCACGTGATTGCGAGTGAGATCCAATTTACTCAAGGTTTATATGAATGTAATCGATTTCAAATACTTTAGAAAAAAATATTTGATGATGTTTCACATTGGATTTATATCAGAACATATTTTAAATACCGTATAAAAAAATAAAATTTACTATGGTTTATTTGAGTATTGTGATCGAAAACAGATTTTCTTATTTTTGTTATAAACAGCAATCATATTATTAAAAAATCTAAAAGTAAGATTATTTCAATCATAAAAACAATAGTAAAATGAAATCATAATTTTGGATCGATTAAAAGAAGGTTGAACATCAGTACCGCGTTTAAAATAATATTATTACTAATAATAATTGTATACCTAACGTAAGAGCTTATTTGAAAACACAATACTTTTATTTATTTTACTGCTAAAATCCTCTAAAGATGTGATTAAGCCGGAAATTTATAATAAGTGGGGTAACGCAAAATAGAATTTATATACGTAAAATTATTGAAATATTCTTTAAATAATGTTAAAAATTAATAATTTTCAGAAATTTTATTAAGAAGTAGCGTAACAATTTGTAACGCCTATATTTTTGTTAAAAGTAAGATTTAAGCGAAGTGAAGCCAAATGACGTCTTTTCTCGTTTCCTCATAATCAGAGATAAAATTTGTTAAATTCACATAGATTCTGATCAATTTTTCTATGTCATCCAGTTGTAAGACTCATATAGTTTTTGATTCTTGATATTCACAATATCTTCAAATATTTAGGGTTCTACGTGTATTTCAATTCTAAGCGCCCCTTACCATGCAGTTTTCATCTTACTTGAAATTTCAAATCTAAGTAAACATAACTTACAGTATGTAAGTCAAATAAGATAAAAAATTAACAATTTAATGTATACAAAGAAAAATCCGGAGAGAAATTTAATATTATTTTGTATACCTACCCTTTGATATGATTTCTAAATAAAATTTCAATTTTTATTGATTTACTTTTTACGTCTACATCCCATCAATCATTAAGTTGAAGCAACAAATATCTATATTTTTAAGACTATTTTAACTAATGATACTCTCCTTGAAGCTACCGTCAACACGAAGTGTGCATATTAAATGCAATCCAATTCAGTAGGGAATCCAAATTAATACCGCTTACGACTGGCGTCCTGGGTAAGACTGGTGGTATCTGGGTAAGAACATTTTGTAATCTCCGGTCATGTAATAGTGGTTAAGCATTGATCTCACACGGCAATCATTAGTCTGCTGGGAATTTTTTTTTATCGCAATTTTCTTATTTACAATCACTTCCAAAAAGGAATCAGAAGTAAATAGAATTTCAATAAGCGCTTGATTGATCATTGGGTTTTCAATGATTTCCCTCAATAAATATATCTACATAAGACAATAGTTCATTTAAATAAATTGACTTGCACAGATTCACTCCATAAAAAGTACAAAATTCCATAAAACCCTAATAAAAAAAAAAAATCAAATAATATTACAAAACAGAAACAAAACAGTAATATAATTTGTTTATCAAAGAATTTAGGACCTTCATCAGGTATAAAAGAAGATGTTCATCACTTAAGGGATGTCGTCTCAGTTCATGAGTCACTCAGACTCCCCCAGATCCAGCACGTAAAGGCGTTTGAGTTGCCGAACTTCCTCACCATTATGTAGGAGATACAGCGCTAAACAGTTCACATGATTACTTTATGATTTTTGCACATGATTTCCTCGCGGACATAAGCCAGATAGTTATGAATTTCTTAGTTCCGTGCTAACAATGGCGCCTTATTCTGGAATCACTGTATAAACTCAATTTTGTTCTTGCTGGTCGCACCACATGTATACAACGACACGTCAAAATTGCTATCAGAATGACCTTGTATATTAAAAGTTAGTTGGACAGCGACAAATGTGAATTCCTGTTTACTAAGCAGTAGAGCTCCTTAAACGTGATGTTTAGTTGTATTTTTTTTTTCACACGGTTCTTCCATGCCAAGCGACGATCAAGGAGGAGCCCGAGGTACCATGCTTGATTAGAATGTGGAATGAAAATGTCGTCTAGGTTGAGCCGGGGACAGTCAATTCTCCTTAACGTAAACGTGACATGACTCGATCTATCCTTCACTTTACTAGCCACACGTCGATCAGATCTAACACCGACTGAAGCTTCCCCAAGGCCAGATGAGGTTCTTCATCAAACACCAGGATTGCTATGTCATCAGCAAATGAGGCGATGGAAGTTCGGAAGGAAGAACTGAGTACAGGACTGGTTTCAATACAGAACCCTGAGAAACTCCCGATCTAATGTCGAAGAATCCAGATAACTCGTGGTTGCACCTGAACTGGGAAAAACATCCATTGCGGTAGTCCCGTAAGACTAAATAGAAAGGTTGAGGAAGGCTGTGTTTTAGCTTATGGAGCAGTCCAGGCGCCATACTTTGTCAAATGGCTGCTGAATATCCAAGAAGTCAGTCTAGCAGCATTACCTGTCACCCTGTTAAGGAAGTAGAATAAATAGCCTGTTTTTATTCACCTGAGGCTTAAGTATAAGATTAAATATCCTTCAAAAATAAACATTAAAACGCATAATCGAAGTTCATCATGCGAACCGTATAATTACTAAGTCAAATGGTCCTCACGATCTCCGTACAGTCAGGAAAAACTAATTCTATAGGTGACTTACTGTTTAGAATACACTAAATATCCATTTTGAGTAATGATGATCTTGCTGTCATTCAGTTTCAATTAACTCAGAGAGTGAGGCATGATAATCTGCCGAAACTTTCTACGCTAGTTACTGTTATAGCCGTCTACTAATAAAGTTTAGGAACTGACGTCTGGCCAGATTTTAGGGCAATTATAAAAAGTCTTTGTAAACAAGCCATAATTGGAAATAGATTACCAAAATGTTACAACTGAAGAAAGTGCCCAAGATTTAAAATTTCAATTTTCCTAGTGGTAATTTACTTCTATAAAAATTCTATTCAATTTAAATATGTAGACTCTTAGCATATTACAGCTTTATGAAGGAGTTATATGCACCTTTGGGGAGATCATATGGGAGTTTGAATAAGTTTTTCGTTGTTCCCTCTTCCATTCATTTATTTTGAGCAATTTTTTATAAGATCTATTATTTATAAATACACTAGGAAGATAAATAAAATAGAACAGGTATACGTTAGGTGGGAAAATGCAGAACTTTAAAGCGCATTCAGTAATGAGTATATTCACCTTTCTTAATTTTAGAAGTATAGTTTGTTGGCTTTTCATTTCTTAGGGGTCGCCCGCTAGATTCAAAGTATGCATTAGAGTTATTATCAAAATAATTTAGCTTAACCGACACTTAAAACATTACGAGGCTAACTCTACTGTACATCCAAACCTATATCTGTTGACGCATTAGATACTTTAACGTTAACTGTACTAATGGGGACAAAGTTCCATTTGTAACAAATTGTAATCAATATTTTACAACAACAATAAAGTACAGTACAGCTGTACACGGCTTTAAATATCTATTTTGCGATAAAACATTTAAACCTTTTATGAATGGGCTTCAGTGATCCAGGATGGACCATTGGTTTAAAAATATAGTTCCCGTTCCCATTTATTTACTAACCTCAACGTATGTTATTTAATCTGGTATTAAAATAGAAACGGGTATGTTAACAAGGCTAAATTCATTGAAATAATCAATATATTATAAATGAGCAATAAAATATGTATATTATTAATCGGATTTCATGAAACGATACGAATTAGGGTAATGCATCATTAAATTTTATAAAATTAAGCTAATTTAACAAAATATAATACTTCAACAAAGATTGAAGAAGGTTTTTTTGGTACTTTTTTAAATTTTATAATCAATGTGAATTAACTAACGTTTCCAATACTTGAATGTAACACAATACTTTAATTTGTGAGGTAATATGTACACTGTAACCTACACTGTTTTATTTCAGATCCACATTTCGCAATTCAAAAATGTCTACACTTACTGAATAAAAGAGTTAAAATGGAATACAGAATGATAAATTGAGACAAACAAACAAAAAATTTGACGGTGGACTGTAAATTTACATTATATCAATATAAAACGTTTGACATTGTTAGTAGCTTCGTTGCATATTTACAATTTGCATATGTTAATTCTACTGTTCATTATATGCAAAGGATGGTCGTTGCTATGAACACCATACAAATATTTTATTAACCTCCTCTTTTTAGAATTTATTTATTTTTTTCATATTTTTATTATTCTTTTTAACTATACTATCTCGCAACAGGCAAAAAATGTCTACTGTTCGACAATCTAGTTTCAGGCAAACCGTTAATAATACATCAATTAACATTTACTGAACGTAAAGACTACGATATATTGACAACAGGGGAATTCAAATCAAGTTAAATGTACGTACATCTGTAACGAAAATTGTTCATAAAATTAAAAAAAAAAAAAAAAAAATATATAAAAGAGATTAGGAGGCACTCAAATTACAATGAAGAGAAGTGTTTTAAATATGAATAAATTATAAAAACAATTAAAAAATGCTAATATTAGGTTAAAAAACATAATAAATTAAAATGGTTGTAGACCGATAATGTTGCAAGGCAAGAAGATGGCTAGACGGATTAAGAGGTAATGGGAACAAAACTGGGGTGCGAGAATGACTGGAAGATAATTTATTAAATCGAAAGATTTATATCGACAGCATGTTTAAAATGGATGAAGATGATAAGAGACGGGTCAATGATAATTTTAGTGAGTCTAGATTTCAAAATAAAATTTATTTACTTATTCAATATATAGCGAAATAAGCTTCCATAGAATCAAAGCTAAAATAACTGCAGATCGACAATGGTGCAAAATATTTATTTACAGATAGGGTAAGTTACATTAGTGTTTTAGTTTAAAAATGGGTTTATAATGTATCATATTTACCAAATAAATTTACATTTCATCCTTTTTTTACCTTTATTTTTAATTTAAAAAGTAGATGATCAATAGAAAATTATTTGGCAAAAAAAAAAAAAAAACAGATATATCAGTAATTATTTGACTTATTAAAACAGACATTTTTAAGCAATGATAATTATTTTAAACAATTATAATTTTAAAAAAAAAATGGCATTAAATGCTTATTAATAGTAATCATTTTAAAAATGAAAAAAGGTGTATATATTTTTAATATAGTGTTTAAACTCACGAAATTGCGTTTGGTATCTTATGTAGATGAAACATTTTTTCTTATTTTTTTTTTTTTAATAAAAGATAGAATTTTTATTCTAAGGTAATTGAATATTTGTTCTGTTCTTTATTTTAATATGAAAAATTACTTCCTGAAATTTACGGTGACCTGTTATAAATACCCTATAATTATTGTAATGGGAAAAAAATAGATTTTCTTTAATGGGTATTTTTTTCACAACGAAAAATGTTAAATTTGAATGGGATCATTCACATAAAATAGCTGACGTCTTTAAAACTTGTTTACTATTAAAAAAGTGTACAATTTAAAACACTATAAAAAAGGACCATAAATTTTACGAATGATATAAAATTTTATAGAAATATTTCTAATAAACCGTAAATGAAAATCTTGATTCTAGTTTCACTGATTTTATTCAAAAAATAAATTATTCAACAAGATGGTATAAATCGGAGTTACACATATAATGCATAAAAGTTTATTAAATATTTCACATTTTTCCAAGGTTGAACTACTGATCTATAAAACACCGAAGCAAAAAAATATAGCTTATTGATTTACACACAAAATGTAGTATGTTTTCATAATTTTTCTATAGAACTATCACCTTTTCTTTAACATGGTTAGATGAAATGTAAGATACGTTGAAATTTTTTTATTCGATATTAATTTTAACGAGATAACTACCTTAACCAAATCATCCCCTTCATAATTTAATTAACGATAACATATTTTATTTTTTTATATAAATATTTTCTATGTGCGCAATTAACTTATTAGTTTCACAAATCAGTTTAAAAATTTGTAACTTTTTAGCTACATTGGAAACTTCATGGTTATTATTTGATTGATTTTAAAATTTCATCAACAAAAAATTTTCTTTAATTAAATATAATTTCAGAATAACAGAAAATAAAAAAAAAATTAAAATATCTGATAAATAATTTCTTTCAGCTTTTAAATATCCTAATCAACATACAAATATTCAATTTCAACTAAAAGTAATAAATATAATAAATAACACATTTTTCAAAACTAACGTTAGTCAATATAAACAACTAATCTATAAATGCAAATAAATTCAGAAAATAAAAATTACTTTTTAAAATTTAGTCCACCGATCAACATCCAAAACAATTCGACCACTACCGATCCAGTGTAAAACGATTTCAATGTTGTTTCTAATTCCGCAAATTTCCACGCAAAGTTATTGGTAACAAATACTTTTTATCAAAACCATGTCTCTTTCATTATACAAAAGAAGATTTTTGAAAAAGCAGATTTAAACAAAAATATTAGTGCAAAACATCTGCATAGTGTGTGAAAAAATTTTGCTCATAACCATATTTAAAACCTTCTGTGAAACATGATCTAAACAGGAAAGTTTTACTGAAATGTAACATTAATTTCTAGAAAAATGTATCGTAAACAGAGAATACGAGTAGATAACCATTAAAAATAAATTTTAAATAATTCATGATTACACAAGGATTACTCAAGTAAGCCTACATCAAACTATTTCTCCTACTATAAATTTATAAATTTTCTTCCTTTAAGTCTGCTCATGTTTACCTCCGTTTCCCAATTTATTCATCAAATTACAAGTGTCTTTAAAGTAAGATTACCTAAAAATCAAGGGATTAAAAATTTCTTCAAGGGTTAATTAATAATTTTTTTTTTTGAATGATCGTAATCGAACGTTTAATTCGATCAGTGTTTTGTTCTTAAAAAGAATTTTATTATAACCCAAGTATAAAACATTTTATAACCATGTTAAAAACAATTATATTAAAGATAGAAACATTAAATTAAAAGCTAAAATTGAGTTTATAAAAATTCAGTCTGTGAAAGAGAAAAGATGGTATAATAGAATGGAAAAAACAAAGTTATATTTGTGTAGAAGGAGAATGACGTAGGAGAAAAAGAAAGTTGATGGATAGGTTCGATAAAGATTTTAGGGATGCAAAATCCAAAAACATAATCAATAGATCATAAAATGATACTTCCAAAGAGATTACCAATTTTGGGAGGATGTAGTCACAAATGGCGAATGTTTCAATATGAAAGAATAATAACTTAAACTAAAAAAAAAATTTAACTTCATTTAAATACCAAATTGGTATTTAAAAAAGATACTTCTTACTGTCCCAACATTATCAACCTTTCTTTATTTTCTGTTGCGCCGTTAAAAATGTGTAAATACGTGTTACAAGATCAAAAAATTTCTGTTTTAACCATTAATGTTCAATTTTTAAACTCGTCATCTTTCGCATCTAAAACTTTTAAACTTTTTTTTTGTAACAATAAAAAAAAAGTTAAAAAAAAGTTTTCACAAAAAGGACGTATTAATGGCTTAAAAATAATTTGTGTTTATGATACTTAACCGCTATATCTGTAACAAGATGTCCCATCTTATATTTTCTTTAAAAAGTCTGTAAATTATTCCATCACTGGGGATTCTTTTTAAATCCATTCCAAATAATTCTTTTGTTGTTGTTTCTATAGTAGTTGGAAGTTACTTTTTACTACTATTTGCTCGTTCATATTCTTGTTTTATTCCTATCCATTTTTCAAAGACTTTCTCTTGTTTACCCTTACTTTGTATTCTAACTACTTCTTGTTGTCTCTTATTTTTTTTTCTGTTTGTTTTGCTAGTATTACTACATTTCGGTGGAGATACTAGAGTTAAATAATTGAAAACTGGTAGTTCACTGCAAAAGTCAGGCTAATTTTTTACTTATCTGATATCTTACCTTGGGGATACTGATTGTACATTAAGATGTAAGTTTAACTAAAATTTAATGTGCATATTTTGAAGAAAGGATTTTAATGGGCTGTGGTCCAGCTTGGGTATGTATACTTAGATTAAAATTGAATATGCACGTTATAGTCAGACAGAGGATTTTAATGGGCTGTGGTCCATTAAAAAACAAAGTCAAAATAATTTTAAGGGAAAATTCAGTGAAAATATATTAAGAGGATTCAAGATGAGAATAATTTTTCACTTAAAACTCTCTTGCTACTCCAAATCATCAGCCTTACTATTTGAGTGTTTAGTGTATGAGCGCGCGCGTGTGTTTGTGTGGAAATTACAATAAATTTGGTTCTGTATAAGACAAACCAAACTAAACATCTTTTAAAGTTGTACTACTCGTACAATTTTAAGATAAATTGAACTTTTTATTTTTTATTTTTAAGAGAGCAATTTTATTCTCATAGACCATGTTAAGCTATATTTACACGAAGAAAGTTTCGTCCGATACGAAATAACAATTATTTGACAATCTCTGTAAAATATACATGTAATTAAGCAGTAATATTATATTACCTGATTGAAGAAGGTGACAAACAACAAAAAATGTTAATTTGAAAAAATTACGTAAAAAAAAATATAAATAAACAAAAAACAACAAAATTTAAATTTTAATTACTAATAATACTAATCAATCAAAAATAGTGTCTGAGAATGCAATTAAAAATTTCATTATTTTATTTTTATATACAATTTTTGAGATTATCTCATCACCAACTATAGTTATTTATTTTTTTAATAATTCATGCATGATAACAACTAATGGACAAATACAATAACTGTAAATTGGCAAATGACCAATTTTATCATGCAGTAACCGTAAGAGGGCAAAAGCCTGTTGTTACTATGCAATTAAATAAATAAATAAATAAAATTACAGTTGTTACTGAAATAAAAAATTGATTTTGTATAAAACAGATTTAAATCTAAAAAGATTTACAAACAGTATTTTAACACATTATAAAGGAAGAAAGAGTTATCTAACTATAAAAGATTATCTAACTATATATTTCTTTTCTGGAAAAATATTTCAGTAGAGCGATAAATTTTGGTAGAGCGCAGCACAGAGCATACTGAGTGAATATGCGTGTTTTTTCTATATAGCCAAACCTTTGAAAGCCCTATCATCTGATTGTATGATTAAAATCCTGGTATATTTTATAATATCAATTTTAAAAATTCGTTATTTTATTTTAATTATTATAAAATTTAATTAACTCTCATGAAGGGGGGGGGGGGTAATAACCTAAAAAAGCGTATTTATATTAATAAACGAAATTGCAAGACAATTCCAAAAAAAAAACAATGTTATTAATTTTAAACTTTTACTTGCTAATTTTTTATTATATAAAAAGGAACATTTTTATTGAAGATCAATATAACAACTAGCTTATAACAATCTTAAGTAGTATAAATTAAAAAAATTCTTAATAAAATCTCAATAATTTAAAGTTATTTGTTTATTATTAATAATAATATATGAATTTACCATGATAATTTATTGGTATATTGGGTCCACTTTCTTTTCGTCAAATTTAATCAATATGATGCATTAATTATAATTAGTTTACATACACTTGTGACGGGGGTTGGGAATAAGCAGTCTCCTGCCACGGTATACCTTATCAAAATTGCCTAAGGTGACGTGATAATGATAGCATTAGTTAAAGTCACATCAAGTATATCGACATTAATGTTGATGAATTTATAATAAGATCGATCGTAGATCAAATTAAACATTTTTGTGAATAAAAATATATTTTTAGATTATCAGATACAATGTATTTAATGTAACATAAAAAAATAAAATAAAAACTCTTATCTAGAAAAAATAAATTTACTACTAAAACGAAAAGGCATATAAACTGTGTCATGATCAAAACAGGTTATGTATATTACTGTCACGTATCTACTGGTATAAAGTAAGGTAAAGTATTGATTCTGGATATTTAACTTTATTGGCTTTTTCCTATATATTAATACTGTTATACTCTAAAGTATATGTATGTATATATATTATGCTATCGCGACTGGTTTATAATTCTAAAAACATATTTTTCGTTTATTTAAATTTAAAAAAAAGTATATAAAAATCTGTTTATTAGATTATTAAACAATAATTATTACATTAATAACTTTTTAAATAAAATAATTAACAGTAATTAATAAGTGATATTTATACCTCTTTTTTTTCTTTTTCCTGTTTAGCCTCCGGTAACTACCGTTTAGATAATTCTTCAGAGGATGAATGAGGATGATATATATGAGTGTAAATGAAGTGTAGTCTTGTAAATTCTCAGTTCAACCATTCCTGAGATGTGTGGTTAATTGAAACCCAACCACCAAAGAACACCGGTATCCACGATCTAGTATTCAAATCCGTGTAAAAATAACTGGCTTTACTAGGACTTGAACGCTGTAACTCTCGACTTCCAAATCAGCTGATTTGGGAAGACGCGTTAACCACTAGACCAACCCGGTGGGTTGATATTAATACCTAACCAGCAAGTAAGTACTATTAACTTACCAGGAAATAAGTACTATTACCTTTACCAACAAATAAGTGTTAAGTTAGATTCGGAGTAACAGTACAAGGTGAAAAGATAAAGATGCTACGATTTGCTGATGATAATTCTAGCCGAGAATAAAAAGGATTTAGAAGAAACAATGAACGGCATAGATGAAGTCCTACGCAAGAACTATCGCATGAAAATAAACAAGAACAAAACAAAAGTAATGAAATGTAGTAGAAATAACAAAGATGGACCACTGAATGTGAAAATAGGAGGAGAAAAGATTATGGAGGTAGAAGAATTTTGTTATTTGGGAAGTAGAATTACTAAAGATGGACGAAGCAGGAGCGATATAAAATGCCGAATAGCACAAGCTAAACGAGCCTTCAGTAAGAAATATAAGTTGTTTACATCAAAAATTAATTTAAATGTGAGGAAAAGATTTTTGAAAGTGTATGTTTGGAGTGTCGCTTTATATGGAAGTGAAACTTGGACAATCGGAGTATCTGAGAAGAAAAGGTTAGAAGCTTTTGAAATGTGGTGCTATAGGAGAATGTTAAAAATCAGATGGGTGGATAAAGTGACAAATGAGGAGGTATTGCGGCAAATAGATGAAGAAAGAAGCATTTGGAAAAATATAGTTAAAAGAAGAGACAGACTTATAGGCCACATACTAAGGCATCCTGGAATAGTCTACATAAAAAAATGAATACACTCCATGTAGTCAAAAAATTGAAAACATTAAAAAAAATTAATATAACACCTGCTTAGACTACAAATAATAAATTAATTAAATATATTAATAATAATTATAGTAAAACAATAAACAGTAATTATTCTAACCTTAACAAATAGGGGCTATAGTTTGGGTTGTGAGGATTGCGATGACGTAAGTCGGTTTCATCAATTGTAAATTTGCTATACTTGCAAAGAACACATTGATAATATTAAAAACCAATAAACCCGAAAATTCTAATTTTGCTAAACATATTTTAGATAATGGTCATACTTAAATCCAAATACATTTATAAAGATATTAGATATTTCTTACAATCATTTTAATACAAATAATTTAGAGAAATTCCACATATATATAGTAACCAAAAGAATCTAATTGATTAAGAAAAATTATTTAAAGAAGATAAATTATTTAAACAAGTACTAAATACAACCATAAAGAAATAATAATAATAATAACTAAAAAATCATTTCTGATAACATGTTTTTCCTTTTAATTTTCAATCCAATAGAGTATCTTTATATTCTGTTCAGTATACTGTTAACATGCAAACAGTCACGACTGTAACGTATAAATTTTTGACTTAATTATAATATTAAAACTCCTGATGGTTTGAAAAAAGAAAGATCTCAAGGGCTTAACACTCATTTGCTGGTAAGGTAGATATATCACTTATTAATTACTTTTAATTAATTTATTAAAATATACAAGCGGAACCATGTTCAAAATATTAAAATTTTTAAATATACATTAATAAATATTTTAAATTAACAGAGAATATCTTTTTTTAAAAAGTGGGTTGTGTGGAAATACGGTTAGATAAACGGACGGGTACTGCACGGTAGTTTTAAGTACAGGGCTACTAAGAAATAAACCATAATATTTTTAATTAAAGTCTATTTTACTTTTTTTGATATTTTTTCCATTCAAAAAGAAATCATAACGGGTTTACTTATGGCAGGATAAAATATCACGTAATACCGTACTCTTATTTAAGAAGTGGGGAATACTTTCAATCCCCGGACCGAATTTTTTCTGCTATATATTATCTTGTTAATATACGGGAAAAATAGCATATTACGACTGTCACCAATCATTATTTTAATATCTCAAAGTTATTGCATTTTTGGGGGAAAATTTTGTTGTTTAATAAAGCAATAGTTATGATCATTTACATTTTATGAAACCAAAAATAAATAAAATCAAATTAGTTCCATCTTGAATAAGACTAAAAGTTTTAAATTGATACAACATAACAAAAATATGAATTTACGAGTAACATATGTATTTATAAATAACTGAACGATGACCTTCAAGTGTTTTAAATTAATCAGTTGTGTATAGAAGATAACTAACAGGATATACACGACCGATTCAAGTCACTCACACAGACGGTATACAGGCATCCTACACCAGGCTTATTAAAAACATGAGAAGTTAGTTTAATAAACGACTGTACACCATGATCCCAAGCCCTATGAATATATTTTATTAATTTTAAGGCCAAATAGTTAGGGATGTTATTATAGCCCGAAAAATAGAAGTTAAATGTGCAGTATAAATAAATAAAAAATCATTACTTTATCAGAGTTTGAAAATAACCGACATAAAGGTTAACAAACGAAATTTAATAAACAGAAGCATACAAAAATAAGGCTTGAAAGGGACACCATACACATAGAAATAACATCAAAACTCTTGTTTAATTCTCTCTCTGGGTGGGTTTTATAGGGAGTGGGAAGGGGGAACGAGTGAGAAAATAATGGATTGTTTAATTTTGGCACTAGAAATTTCAACTTCAATAATTTATAAAGCTAAATTTCAAAAATTATTAATCTATTTAAATAGATGAACGTATTAAGTTTAATACATTCCCTATTAACCAAAGATTGCGTAGTTAGACGATGTATTGTTTCCAACATGAATGAAATATTACTGATCAAAGATTAGCAATTCAAAAGACTTTCTCTGAAATTACTGAAATTATTGTTGCTGTGCAGCAGATATGAATAAATATACTGAAGAAGTCATTTGTACACCTGAATACATTTACATATATTTCTGTGAATTTGAAATCAAAACATTTTGGCTTAGGGGACAAGGGAATGAGAAACCATTTTTCTTTATAAACTTGCAATGAAATTCTATTATCGATCGGAGTAGTAGCTTAATTTCTGTAGTTAATTTCTGTAACTTGTGTCTCCATTTACCTTATATTCAACTGTTAGGTTAACTTATTCAGCAAACATACATTTTCTGAATAAGCTGTATATTTCCTGAATGTTGCCGATTTAAAATACATATTCGATACGGCAAAGAACGCAACAAACAAAAATTAATTTTCATTGTATAACTTTCCATTGTATACCTGGTACGGAAAAATTATTAATCTTGAAAATTCCTATGCGTTTATGAAATATTTGATCAATGGATACATTACCGAGATACATTTGACCGAGTCTGTACTTGACCGAAGAAAATTTGACGATGTATATTTGAGCGAAGAAAGAAAAACTTATTTTTTTGATTATTATTGCTGAAATAACCCAATAACGATAAAACTTGTAACTAATAATCAAATTTTCAAAAAATTCAACTTTACGATAAGTAAAGAAATATTACAGAATATAAACAAAAATTTATAAGTTATATTTTTTCAATTTTTACTATTATTTTACATAAATAATAAATATATTTTCACAACATTTTTACAATAATTTTTTTCCATTTATACTTCTAATCATACAATCATTACAAAAAAATATATATATATATATTTACTTATTAATCAGCCCACCGGGCTGATTAACAAAATTGTAAAACTAATGGTAATCTCGTCATCGTAAATCACTTGTTTAACAGTTTATTTTCTAAATAGAAGGTCTTAGGGTCAAATCCTAGTAAAAACTGGTTGTTTTTATACAGATTTTAATACTAAACAATGGAAAACGTTGTATTTTAGTGGTAACCATACATATCAGGAATGGTCGGCCTGTGTCTGTACAAAGTACACTTCGTTAACATGTCATACGTATCATCCTCATCTCTTTGTGCCGGAGGGGGAGGAGGAGTTACTTATTGTTTACCAGTTGACAGACTGCAACGTACAAATTAGGAATATATATACGTTTATTTATTTATTATTCAGCGATTCTCAATAAGACCAAATTTTGAACTAAATATTGAAGAGGATCGTTTTCATACAAATAAGTTCAATATTTTTAAATAATTTTGTTTTATTCGTCTATGTATGAAGAATATTTTTTCATGGAGGTTCTGGATCAACTCCGGATCTTAATTCCACGTTCTTTTCTTCTTCTTTATTGCTTCTGAATGCATGAATTCCACTCAAAATATATTAGGATTTTTATTGGAGAAAAAGGTAATGGAAACCAATAAGTATTTGAAACTTCCAACATTAGTGTAGTTCCATGTCGTAGAACAATCATCACAAAACCGTTTTTTGATTTTTTTTTTGTCTTTTTTTACACTGCCATTAAGAAAGCTCTTAAAAGCGGTTTTTTAACGTTCTTAAAATCAAACGTTCTATAAAATTAGTTTTTATAAGATTGTCAATAAAGTGTTCACATTTGGTCAAGTGGCGCTTCGATTAAATGTTATCTATAAATGTCTTGGTAAGTCTCGCGATATTTTCTTGAGTTATTTAAACATGTCCGAATTTTTATCGTACCTAGCCGTCTGTCTGGCGTATAATCTGGAGATGATTCAACAGTATTTGCAAAGTATATTATAAGTATATAAGATATACTGCGAATATACAAGAAAAATATACAAAGTAGAATAAAAATTACGGGGATGATAACATATAATGACGAATTTCAAATTTTAAAATTACATAAATTCATCTTGAAAATGTACATTCAAAGAAAGAAAGAAAAAAACGGGAAAAAAACATTATTCTAATAAACTAGGAATATATTTTTCCCAAAGGAATTTTCTTTTTAAAGTTCGGAAACAGCACGGTGTAAATATATAGTTTCATTTAGCTGGTAACATGGCAAGCTTTGTTCTATATATCGTTGGTGTAAGCAGCAGCAACAGCAGCCTTTGGTAATGTTGCAGCAGAGTGTGCAGTATCGAGTCCCATTGCCAGGGGACATAAACAGCATTGTTAGAATATGCCAGCAGTCTGCATACTACCGTAACGCTCCATTGAGAGATAGATAAAACTTACATGGAGGTAGCTTGGAATGCTTCCAATATTATCACCATTTATTTCTTTATTTACTCGTCATTATTATTACTTTAATATCAACCTTACATATTGAAAAAAATATGCTAATAATCCTTGTAGATAAATGGTTTTTTCAATTAATTAAAAAAAATAATTATATTAAAAACTTTTATTAATAAAAAATACCAGATTTACTACTATTACTACTACTATTACTATTATTATTTTTATTGATATTTAAATTCAATCATAACGGTTTTCAAAACATTATGTTTAAATTTATTTCTAAAATTGAGTAGATATTTGTGCCTTTGTTCTTTGGACCGCGGGGAACTCGTTCCTTGCTGTTCAGTTTGTTCTTTGGTTCCCACACCTTTTTCGTCTTTTCATTATTCCTCTTCTGTTCGTCCGTACAGTTCTTGGCTGTCCTTGGCTTTGTCTTTGAAGTTCTTATATTTCCTGAATATTTTCCTAAATTCATCCCTATCTTTTACGATGTCTTTTTTTCTTCCAGGACCTTTTGCGTTTCTTTAATCGAGTTGGTCGTTACTTTCATCTGTGTAAAGTCGTTGAAGAACCTTTTGATCAGTTTATCGTCGTCCATTCTTTTGAGATGTCCGTAGAATTTTGCACTTCTCTTCCGCGTGGTGTCTTTGAAGGTCTCTGTCTGTTTATAGAGGCTCTCATTCAATCGTATTTTCCAGGCGCCGTCTTCTGTTTTCCTAGGTCCTAATATTTTCCTGACTTTTCGTCTTTCTCTTTTCTCAATTTCTTGTATTTCTCGTTTCCTGTTTAATGTTAGGCACTGAAATGCCTAACATTACACAGCCCTTCCGGTTAGTAATGCCTGATTTTGGCTTACTAGGATATACTGTGTTTGTTGTATCTGTTTTGCGTAATTTTCGATATCTTCGATCCAATTTCTTAACTCATTCAATGTTTGCTGTTTTATCGAGTCCGCTGGGTTGTATCCATTCTCCTAAGTACATAAAATTGTCTACCCTTTTGATGTTTCCGTACTTCGTCTTAATGTATTTTTCTTTTTGGTGTTCAGATGCCACGTATTCCGTTTTTTCTTAAGAGATTTATAAGCCGGTTTTTCTAGCGATTTCTTGCAGTTTCTCCATCATTATCTGCGGTTCCTCCTTGTTCTGTGCTAGTATGGCGATATCATCTGCGAACACTAAACACTCTTATTACCACATTGTCTTTCCTTTTTCCTAACTGCATCCCTTTGATGTCTTCTTTTTTCCAACTCTTGCTTCCATGTTCTTACTTTTTTTTCTAGGATTAGGTTGAATAGAATAGTTGATACCTCATCGCTTTCTCACTTTATTTTATTTCCAACGGCTCCAATGTTTCTCGATGAACTCAAGTTTGGAGATAGTTTTGGTTATAGTTTGTTTTACGTGTATATATTTACTTTTTTCAATTTTCTTAAAATTTGTTACTGATTAATTACAAGCAGTACATGATGGGTATCTGTAAACGTTTTGTGTACTTACGCTTTTTTCACCTAATATCGAACATTATTTGTTTTTTGCACTTCGAATTAATAAGAAAAAGTACCTTGATATTAGTTACAAAACAAAAGGTAAGATATTTAATTTTATAATAAACACTCTCTTTAAATTAAATAGGAATTAAATTTGCTAACGTGAATATTTGTATTATTCTTTTACTGGTTATTTTGTATATACCAGTAAATAATTTAGACAATATAAAATCCACTAAACACGACATCTAATTTTTAGGGATGAGAAGCGAATTATTTCCAATTTGGTCAAGGTCAAACGTTTACCGATAAATATAGGAAGAAACTCCAACATTTGAAAATTTTTCAGAATATGTTCTAATTCTTTGAAATTAAAAATAATTAATGGTGTTAAACAGAAGCTTACAAACTTAAATAAATATTTTTTACCATTTCGTGTACCTCAACATTTGAAAACCAAATTTTCCTCCTTTCTTATATTCTTCCTTTCTCCATATTATAAAGTCTCAACATGGAATCCATGATGAAACATCATGAGAAAAGGTATGTTATACTCTTAATATACTTTCTAGTTTTAATTCATGATTTTGCTAGTATAAAATTCATTTATACTTACTTAGGTTTGGTTCCATGCAATATTAGTTTGAACATAAGTCGTTATTCGGATTAGACTTAGTACCTTTATTAAACGTTTAATTTACCTTGTAACACTAAAGTTGGATATGTTAAACTATATTTTTTATTGGGGAGAATCTATGTTAAAAATAAATTTTATTTTCTAATATGTAAATACAATTCAAATAGAATTTCAAGTGTCTGGATTCAAACCCCTAATAAATTCTTAAGTCATTTATAAAACTTATGTTACATGTATATGTTTAATGATTATAAAAAAAAAGAATAAAATCGAAGCAATAACTATAGTTTGAAATAATCTATTAAAAGAAAAACTAGAACTCTATTGAAAAAAACATTTTGTTAAAATAGGTTTGTGTGTGTGTGTGTGTGTGTGTGTGTGTGTGTGTGTGTGTGTTTGTGTGAATGAATGCTAAAGACTAAGAAGCAAAAATGTTCAAAAATAATTTTTTTCTAATATATTCAAGTGTAATAAAATTTTTAATAAATTTAGAGTATCGATTATGTTAAATAAATACTTTAGTCAATATAGAAAATATTAATAAACTTGTTAAAATAATAAATTTTAATATAAACATACACATTCAACACAGAACTCGGTTAGGAAGTAAAGAATATAATCCTAACATTGTATACACAGTAACTTGAAATATATTTTGCTTTTGTTTTACGGCTAATACCAAGTGCAGCATAATTCTGTAGCAACAACAGTTTATAACCTACATACAAAAAATTAAAGCTTACTCTAACACGTTTATGTATAGTTTCAACAACACAAAATCATGTTCTGAATGAATTAATGTAAACAGCTTTAACATAGATATGTGTAGCATAAAGTTGAGTGCGTGAAGTTTTAAATCTACAGGAGGAGTTAAAGTGGTATAAAATTTATTTAATAAAACCTGTTAGGGAACTCTTTTATTAAATAAAGAAAAAAGGAGAAATTAACTTTTACTTCTTTTATCCCCTTTATAATATACTATATTAATTTATTACTTTACGTAATAAATAGTAAAATAAAGTCTTGATTTGACAGGTTAATAAACACCACATAAATAAAATAAAAGATAATAAATGTAAATACAGTATACCTTTATATTAAAATGAAAAGAATGTCAGAACCTTCGTTTGTTTTGAATTTTGTTAGCAAAAACCTTTAAGATGATTACAGCTCAAAATAACCAGTAACGACCGCAATATTAATGGTTTACTTAAATCAAAGATAATATTTTTTTATATAAAAGATTATAAAAAATAGACATAAAATTTTCCAAATAAAATTTTTCAACCAGCGGTGTACATCAAAGAAAACAAAGACATTAAGAGTTGCAAACTGGTCTCACACAATTATGATAATAAAATAACACATCTAGAAAAAAAACAGTCAATTATTAACGTTAAGACAAAAGCCTAACATATGTTAGAAGGAATTTAAAAATATATCATCACATTAACTACTGCAAATTCTTGCGCTAGTTGAAACTCCAAGGCAATGCTGCGTAACATACACAATCAAGAAAATACCGATGCACAGTTATGCAGTAGTTTTCTAGATGCATATTATGTCATCATCAGATGACATGATGTATCCTTGCTTTTGGATCGTGTGTCCGTAACGCAAAGGATAAAGAATAAATTCTTCATAGTGATTTTTTATACACTATACGCCGGTTTTTTAAAGGGTAAAAACTCAAACAGATCATAAAGCCAACGTAAACCGAATAATATAAAGCAAATTATGGTAAACGTATATAAACTTTTTCAGATACTGAAGAAATAAAATAACAAGAAAAAGAACTTTTTTGTGAAGTTACACATAAAAAACACGGTAGAAATAATAACGGGCAGTTAGGGAAGCCCGCAAACAGAAAAGTAAATTACCAATGAATGAATGAAAATTTATGAGTCAGAAATAGAATTAACACGTGCAAGTGCACTTATAAAATGAAATGTATTTTATGAGTGCTTACTTTATGCTGAAAGTAATTAAGCTAGTAGTATACAGATCCTAACGAAGAAACAATATCACAAACATTAAAAAAATCCCTTTCGGTACGCCGGAAGGCGGAGGTAGATTTTACCGATGCTAGGTAGGGGATAAAGATTTCCACCTTAAAGTTAAGAAAAACTTCAAATTTACTCAATACGACAATGATTATATGTGAAAAAAAATTTCACATGTTTGGCATACAAGCTCCATCTTCTTACAATTTCAGCAATATTTTGGTCATCCTTTGCCATACGGGATAGGCATATCAAAAATTGCTTCAGACAAAAGTTTTAGGTAATGTTTAGAGGACTAACGACCACTTTAAACCGATTCGATACTGTGCCTATTAAGGTAAGTATGACTTTTTTTTCTTCAAAACCCCATCTTTTTCCACCACCTGGGCCAATGGTTGGTGATATCAAAAATCTTTCTTAAGTAAGTTTTAGGCCCTTAATCAAAGAATAGTAGGAACTTTAAACGAATTCGATATTTTACTTAATACGAAGGTTATAGCATTATTGTTTTTTTCGAAAACTTCCCCCCCCCCATGGTCCGATTTTGACCGTTAACAAACTCGACCGTTTTTGACGAGTTATTTTTAAGGAACAATTTGAAAGTGACTGGCGAAAAATTACGGCAGTTATCGTGTCCACGATAAAAATGAAATGTATATATATATATATATATATATATATGTATTTATATATATGTAAAAAACTTTTAAGCTGACGGTGGTTTTGGGGTCTGGGAGATGTGAATCGCGAAGATATGTTGAAATTTTTCGGAAGTTGAATCATAGTACCCATTACAATAGGTAGCTTTCTTATGAAATCTATCTAAAATTCAGAGAAAAGCCTTACAAATTAAATAGGTAATTAATTTTTATACAGAACATTTAGTGGTTAATTTTTCCCATGGCCAATAATGTATAGCATAGTACACGGATCAAGGAAAATGTGACTAACGTTTAGCGACAACTATCTAAAAAATATACTGAAGTATTTTGCTTGATTCCCCACACATCAATCTGTTGTTTTCTAAACAAAGACGAATTCTAAGGTTTATAAAACCTTAGGAAATGTCTCACTTTTTTTGAACTAAGGCCGATGAATGAGAGTAGACCACCACTTTTCTTTCTCTTCTATTTTTTCTTCTTTTTCTTCCATTTCCTATTTTTTTGACTTCATCAGGAGTTCATTTCATTGTCACTAATTTGTTTTCTATTCTTATTCATGTTTTTTAGATATTCTATACGTAATGAAGTTCTTATATGTAACACTATGATTGTATCAATTAAAATTTTCTTATAAACATCTTTTTTTTATTGATGATTAGTTTTTACATAAAGTTAATGTCATCTGTATATTTTACAGAATAAAAACGAAAAATACGATTAGGATCTACTGGATGATAAATTTATTTTAATTATGTTACGATGATTTTTATCACGAATATAAAAAACCATTCTTTGGAAGAAAATTACACATTTTTTCCCATTTTAGTCTGTTTTGTTTTAAATAAAGGAAAATAATTTAAAGCTCATCTGTTTTTAGCTGATTTTACTTATCTAAATTTCATCAGAATTAAGTTTAATAAAGTTAAAAATTATGATAAAATTTATATTTTTATCATAAATTTTTACTTGTTTTTAAGAAAGTAAATACAATCACGCTGTTTGTTTAACGAGTAGTTTCCAATTTTTTGAGTTTTACAACAATTTTTTTATAAACTATTACAGAAGCAGTTTTCGAACAAATTTTTTTAATGTATCAGGAAAATAACACATAAAGGTATATGTGTGTGTGTGTGTGTGTGTGTGTGTGTGTGTGTGTGTGTGTGTAAAGGTGTATGTGTTTTACTCCTTTACGTGTAAAACTCGTAAAGGTGTAAAAAACACATTTTGGTGTTTATTTCTGCTCGAAAAGTCTTTAGTATAACCTCATATTTAACGATAAATAAAAAATCATGAAAACAATTTTCGCTAGCTATAAATCTGTTTATGAAATGTTTTCATTATTATTATCCGAGAAAAAGGTCTGTAAATTTTAACAGGAATCTTATATAACATTCTGTTGAATAAAAAACTGTAGTATAAATAATTATTTATTTCGAAGGAAGAACAATTTGGGGAAAATAATCTATTTGATACTCATCAAATATAAAACTATTTGCATCTAAAAATTTCAAAATTATATAACCTGTCATTTCCTTGGAATACATATGATTAAACAGAATAACACAAGTTTTTTCGTTATGGATTTCAATGAAAGTTTAAAAATTTAGATTTTCTTATTAGTCATTTAGGGGGGGGGGGGAAGTAAATATGATAAATCTTTTATTGTGATTGGTATATAAAATACAATATATAGACCACACGTCATTAAACGATAAAAATATAAAAATTAATTATATGATAAAAAATAGGTATGAATAAAGTCCATATTAATAAATACAAACACATAAAATAATATTAAAGTAAATATAAAGAACTACTAAAAATTAATTCAGAAGTTGGTCTTGAAAATTATTTTGAACATTTATTTATTTATAAATGGATAGAAAAAAGTCATGTTTTATTTTTAAAATTTTTAATAAGTATTTTTTTAAAATTCATCAGCAGACTAATGTTTTAAAAGAGATATTTTAATTATATTTAAAAAAAAATTGTATTTTAAAAATGGGAAGATTTTTCAAAAGGTTCGAAAATTTATTAAAAAACGCCAACAGAAGCGTAAAAAAGTTTTTTTCTGGTAAGCCGAAGTATTGTGTTGAGTTAAACGAAAATAATACCTTTGTCTGATTTGGTAAAGTAAAGTTATTATTAAAAAATATTGTTATTTTTTAATAATAAAGAGACATTTTTTTTAACAAAGATTGTATATTCGTAAATATAAACACAAGGATAGATAACGATATTCCTAAATATCGATTTACAAGGTTCATACTTGGGTAATAATCTATCAACCCATTTTTGAATCTTAAAATGTGATAAAATATGAATTAGAGGGTTGGGTAATGTGGTAAACTGCATTTTTTTAAACTTATTTTTTTACTATATTTGGAATCTCATAGAAAGTAATATCCTGGTAAAGTGAAGGATATGAAGTATGAATTATCTGACAATAATTCAAAGTCTTATTTAATAAACCGGTTTAATAGATCACCGAAAATAAAAAAATCTGGTTAAATACATGCTGTTTGTATTTATAAATGCCTCATTCTCATAAGAGAAGAAATCACTAACAAATACTGTAAAAAAAATAACCATTATAATTAAATAAAAAATCTATTTTAATTTTAATTAAATTATTTTTTTTTAAATTATCGAGCAGGTTTATAATATTGAGAGAATTAACACCGTTTCAATTTCAATTTTTTTTTTTCACAGAAAACTAAAAATCATAAAGAAAGGAAAAATTCAGTTTCATGTTCACATAAAAGAATGTATTCTACTTTATTGATGTTTTAAATGACATTTCCATCTCAAAAACATTTTAGTAAGGTAAGTTTTTTTAAAAATAGCTATGTCAGTTGTAGCGAAATATGGTTAATAAATAGATCAATGATTCGTGAAATTACAAACTACGATAAAATAGAAACCGAAACTCCGAACGATTATAGGAATAAATCAATGAGTATCCAACATAATAATCCTAAATTGTAATAAAATTAGGTTAGGTTTATTAAATTTCATAATGATGAAATATTACTAATACGACAATTTAATGCCATTTAGTACAACTTGACAATGCTTGATGCTTGATTAATCTTGCGACAGTCTGATCGTTACGTATCTTAATTTAGGAGCAATATACTAAACTGAAATCTTATATAACAGTTAAATATCAGTCAATTTTAATATTTTGAAAAAAATCATCATTTGAGAAATATATATTACTTAAAATATATATATATATATATATATATATATATATATTATGTGAGTTATTCTTTCTACGTATAACGATAAAAATAGTAGAATAAAATTTTCATTAAATGTTTTACAAAATTATCCACACATATAATCATAAATTTACAAATTGTTATCTTAAAAAATTAAAAACAAAAAAAAAACAAAAGACAAAATCATAATAAATTTCTCAATTATTGAAAATAAATCTTTAAAAAATGTGGAATTCTTTTTTGTCCTACTGAAACTTAAAAAAAAGATGAATGTTAAACCGGGTCAAATGGTTCATACCATGTTTTTTCACCAACACCAGTAGCGATTAAATGTTTTATTAATTATACTAATACCTTCATAAAATTCAAAATAATCTAAAGTTTACAATTAAGACTAATAAAAAGTAATAATTTTTGTCGAACATGTTAAGAATATTTTTTATTTTATTAACGTTTCAACGATTATAAAATATTTTTACTTAATTTCCACCACTACTTACGAGTTCATATGAGGAAAATTTATATGTACCCTTATTGGTGGGGTACTTGCGTAGAAAGCATGTTTAAAATAGTTTACTAATACTGATACGTCTGTAATTCATTATCATGAATTATAATGATCACACACACACTCATATATATATATATATATGAGTGTGTGTGTGATAAAAAAGTATTTATCATTTAATTTAAATGTAATATTTTTTGTTTTTATAATTCAATGATTCTAACTAAAGTACGCGAGCATACAGTATTTCATTCGCGCGGGTGTTACGGTACTAGCGACCACTTTAAATACTTTTTACACTTTAAATATTATTAATTTATTTAACTCTACCGCTCACCAGTGACCAAAACATAGTGGACGACTACAGCAGCTGTACGTCAGTGCTACACAAGCACTCCTTGTGGAGAGAGTGGGTACTAATGATACACTGTACCCATTTAGCCACTAGTTTATGTAGAGCATACTTTGGAGTCGGGGTAAGGTTTTACAAATTCTCTTTTTTTCAATGTTATTTTTTAATTAACAAATGTGCCTAAGAAAAATAAGAACTCAGGTGAAATCTTGTGATACCTTGCTTTTAAGCCTCACTCCCTTGAACTTTTAAGTTGAAAATTTAATGACATCAATGCCCCATACATAGAAGTAATCTGATTAAGTTTTGTCAAAATCGTCTAGTAGTCTGAAAATATAATGAATGTAAGGTAGTATGCACCCACACACACACACACACACACTCGTTCATAAAATCATCCGGAAAATTTTCATCTGGTTTTATAGGTTCCTTTGGTGTCAAAACGTCAAGGTCCAGTGAAAACCGCATATGCCAAAACTGAACCGATTACAATACTTTCCTTCTAAAGCTATAGATCTGCTGTAGTGCTAGACGGGAAAGTAAAAATACCGTAAATATATCTGTGTACACAGATGTAAATAAATGTTCTGTGAACCTTAAACATTATATATTGTGTGTTATTTGTGTCGTAATGATTTAGCAGCAAGTAATATTATACGATTATGTATATTATAGTGCGCGCGAGCGTTACAGTATCAGTGTTTATATATATAAAATAAATAATTTAAAAAAACTTTAAGAAAATAGATTTAAATATATATTTACTAACAAAATTTGTTAACTGACTTATTCTAAAAGAAGCAGTATATCATCTTAAAAGAAGATCTCGTTTTTCTCTTTTCGAGGTAATATTCGCAAGCTTTTTGTCGTCTAAAATTCGTATTCTGACCTGCACTTTAACTAAACATGACAGCATCCATTTTAAGGCATTTTCTGCTGGACAATCTCAATTAATGTTACAGAATTCCACCACATTGTAGCTGGATTTTACGTGATATTCCATAAGTTATTTATTTGTTAAACATTTTGTTACTGTAATACATTTCATTTGTTATTTTTAATTATAACATTGTTTTAATTGTTAGTTTTATAATGAACATACTATAAATTCGGATTTTTGTTTTAAATAGTTACTGTACTAGGAAAAAATTAGTTAAGTTTATATTAATATATTTTTATTTAGATATTCCCGCATAAAATAATATAGGGATAAATCAATAACATAATACTTATATTATTGGTGTGAAAAGATAAAATAATGTTTACTTTATGGTTTTTTTATGATGAAAAATATATATCCATTCATTTATTTCACAATTTAAATTCCATAAAGATAATCCAGATATGAATTCTTCTACAGCCTTTTGTAGTAGGTTGTGGAATGTATATTAATGGTAAATTTACTGCCTCTGATAAATATACTATCAAATAATATTCTACTTCGACATAAATTTATTTCGATATAAATAAAAAATAATGTTAATATTTCATATTAAACCGTGACTTTCGACGTAATTATATAAAATATTCAGATCAAATAGTAATATTACAGTTATATTTCAAAATAAAATTTTATTAGTTTCAAATGGCGCAGTTCGCTTATTGTTAACAAGAATTTTAGATTAATCTAAACATATAAATATTTTACAAATGAAATGTTTCACGATCTCTATCGATAAAATATATTACAATTATTTTTTAAAAAGGCTGGTGTGAACTTCGGGATTTCTCATTATTACGTGATCATCTTATAATCGAGAAGTCAAACGCCTGGTGGGCCATCCACCAGAGAATTCTAAAATTTAAAAAATGAAGATTTTTTTACAATTAATTTCAATTTTAAGATAAATTGTATTTGTAATAAGTATTTAAGAAAACAATACCGCAAAATTTTTCGTTTTGAAAAAACTGAAACTAATTCGTACAAATATTTTTTTCTTCTGTTATTTTAAGATCCGTTCAGAAAGTCATCTAATGAATAATAGAAACATTTATAAAAATTAAAAAAACACGACTCCCAAAAAGTAAAATAAATAAATAAAGAACTAAGAAAACGACAATGACTCTAAGGAAAAAAAAAGGTTTGGAAATAAAGGACTAAACATCGTTATGCAGTATTTAATTAAATAAAGTAATAAATGACCTTCAGACAGTTTTAATTTGTTTAAATATATTTTTCATGTTGTAGAAATATGATAAGTTCTCTCCAGGTCTTACATCGGTAAGAAAATCTTGTTCTCCAACAAAACTATTTAAATACAGTTGGGGACTCTTTAATACAGAATAATTACTATTCAGAGCTCTTTCATATAAGACAATTACTATCAGAGATTGGTCAACCATTATCTCATTTAATTAAAATTCTCCATAAAGATGTTTAGTCCTTTATTTCTGTACCTTGATTTCTTTTTTTAGTTCGATTTCTTGTTTTTTTTAGTTCAATTTATTTATTTTTTTCATCATCGAGAAAGCTTCACGATTCGCAAACTTATGGATATAAGGTATTTAACGTGAACGGATAATATATTTGAGCCAAATGAGGAAACTAAACATTTCAATTTATTTATTTAATTGGCGTATACCAATCTAAACCTACAGATTTCTCAAGCGATTAAATTCCTCGAGACACTTTTTATCGCGCGGATCATATGGCAATTTTCTGATATCCAAACAATTAATGATTAAAATCTCCAACTGTCTCACGCGATTCAGTACTACGTAGACCTGGCGCTTGGTAAAGATGTGAGTTCTCAGATCTATGACAGCTCTGTCTAGGGTAGTCCCTTATAGTTTATGCGCCGTCATAGTCTGGTACAATATTAGTGGCAGCATACACCTTCTACGCCTGCCACTTGGCCCTGTCCCCCTAAAATATCAAATTCGACAATATTGGGCTCGATTCTTAATCCGATGCCGATAGCATTACCGATAATCGTACTGCCTTCAAACTATATAGAGTTTGCGAGAGCTCGCCGGTCTCAAGTTGGTCTCGGTGTAGCGCAGGACACTTATCAGTTTTTGTTTTGGTTTGATTCAGTCGTGAATTTGTATTATACCAGCAAATACCCTATTTGAATTTTGAAAATCGGTAGATTGGTTCTGAAGATCTAACAACATTTCGGAATCACCGTGGTCTATTAGATAGATAGTATAATTGATGCATGCAAAAGTTAGCCTTCAACCTACTACCAAATACCCCGTTTGAATTTTTTAAATCGGATGATCTTTTGCAGAGATATTATAAAAGTACTCCGTTGCACCTCCCAAAACAGTGACCCAGGAGTCCCCGTTTGTTACCAGTTGATAGTGATGAATGGTCTAGTCTCGCATGAGGTGCTCTCATCACCTCGCCACTCTAGTCTCACACGCAGTCCTACGGGAATCTCATTATTATTAAACAGAAACTTTTTAAATTTGTTTAATACTATTTTATTTAACGTAAATTTAGTTCTATTATTTTTGTAATATTATTCATTCGATTGATTTGAATCATTCAGTTCAAACCCAGCTAACAAAGTGATAGAAGCTCACAGTTCATTAATTCAATTCATTAAAATTTATGCTTCAACCGGAAAATTTCCACTACTGCATATATAATATAGCCTATGACATCTTGATTACGTAAGTATTCCAACGCGGGGTTATAAATCTAAATCGGTTCAGTCGTTGAACTGCTACAGTGGAACAAACATATATACATACACCCTAAATACAATTCCTTTTTGGGCAGTCATGTAAAAATAAATAATATCTGAAAAAAAACTTGAAATTTTAATTAGGAGTTGTTGACCACATGATATTTAACATTTAGGTAGGAGAACGACCCATTTTGTTTCCTCTTCACGTATTTTTGCATCAAACAGAAAATGATTTATTAATTTTAATGTTTATTCAATCTGTCCTACATCTTCTAATGTCAGTGATGCCTGTAAATTTCTGACGTACAAAACTAATTTGTATTCTGGTGGGCATGGCATGTTAATATCTTCGGGACACTTGGTTCGATGAAGGAAATACCAGTTAAATCTTTACTTGCTCTAGTAAAACTGGCATGCGATTCTTCCTGTTCATCGGAATAACTATTCCATTTCGGAAATGACTTGCAGCTATTATCATAAGTAAATCATATTTATGTTGTGAAAAATAGAAATTAATTAGTACTTACATTTAAGGGAAATCGAATTCCGTAATTTGGTGGTTGAAGTTGAAATAACACAACTGCTTTATGGTTATTCGGCTTGAACTATAATTGTGCTTACAGCCTGTTGTGAAGAAGTATAATCTAAAAATATAAATAAGATAAAAGAATAATTAATTAAATGAATGATGACAGAAAAAAACTTTTAATATTTATCAATCTGCTAAATCGAATAAATTTATAAATGCATATTAAAACATTTTGTTATTTTACTTATTCAAATAAAATATAGTTTATGCTAATATAAATGAAAATAATCATTAAATTCCGAGTTCTTCAATATAAAAGAAGAAATCTAAAGAAAGTTTCTAATTTCTAATAAAGGTTATATAGTAAAATATAGTTTTTGTTTTCTTATTAGCAGTTAAGAACTGAAAGAAAATGAATCTACAACTTAAAGTTTCAACTAAGAACCGTTATTTCACTGCAATACACTGTTAAACTTTCTTCCCAATGGACTGTTTCTTAAGTGAAATAAAGAGATTCAATTCCTTCTGCCGTTTCGGTTATGTTGTTAAACAAAAGATTAACTTACAAATATTATAGTAAAAATAAAATAAAAAATTATAATATAAAAACAAAGTTATATTAGAAATTTTAATCATAAATTTAAGACGGTAATACTGTAAATTTAATTAACAATATTTAAAAAAAAAAAAATGATAAAAAAAAACCCTCTTGGTATCTTAATTTTAATCCAGTTATTGTTTAGATCTAGTTCTAAATATATTTTTAATCGTAATTAAAAATATATTTAGGCATGAAAGTTTCATAAATAAATTAAGCAAATAACCGTGCTTCGCAAGGGTCTTGAATAGTTATAGGGAAAACCTGGTTAAGTACTATATGTGATATATTATTTAGCAGATATAGATAATGTACAATTTTTAATCCTGCTTTTTTCCTTTAACCAGGATCAAGAACTTCATTTGTACCTTTTATTTCATTAAAATTACAGGCTTATTGTTTAATAACAAACAGGAAATAAGTTTCTGAATCGTACTAAAAGTGGGACTACCAAACCACACAAGGATATTAATGATAAAGCAAGTCCTGTTATCCACAGCTTAGATCTAGCAAAATAAAACCTAAACCTACAAAACCAAAAATCAAGAGAAGAATTCAAAAATACGGGTCAACAGCTAGATTTGAGAAAGGACATTTACTCTCAGAAGAACAACAGTAAAAGAAACTGCTCCATCCAGAGGATTGATCAAAACCTACGGTTAAACTTTTGGGAGATCGTGGAAATTTTTCCTAGAGTAGCACTTTATTGATTAATGGCTTAAAATAAATATGCTGCTTAAAATAAATACATACGACAAAAAAAAACTTTTATTCTCAAAATTAAAGAGTCATTCAAGAAGGGTTTCTATAGGAATAATCTAAATCAATTCCGAAATTTTGAGACTCTTGAAATATCCAAACTGTTTACCAAAACACCACTAAAGGTGAGGGTTGGATGACCATTATTTACATATAAAATTCTATTTCTTCGGTTCTTATCCCCATGGTTACTTGCTTCGGGTAGTTTTAATTGTTTTACAGTAAATTATTCGCACCGATATTGCACCTGAAAAGTCCGTGATACGTGCATAATTAAGGTTTTAATCTGAATTATTTTCGTTAAAACAACTGATATTCATTACACAGAAAATTTCTATAAAGAATGAGATAAGGAAAACTGGTGCGGATGAATATTATTTGCATTTTGGTAGAATTGGCCACTCACGTTAACACTCCATCTCGAAGAAGTCAACTTATTATATTAAATTTTCTAGTCAAATTTCAGGGTTTTATTTTAAAAACTATAAGAAATAAAAGATTTTAATGAAAAATAACGGGAATATATTTATTTTCTAAGAAGTTCACAATTTGCAGATTGCATCTCCCTTAGTTATTTACTAATTATATCATCATTATTTATGTCAACAGTGGCAGTGAAACTGCAGCCAACCATAATTTTGGTAACTAATAAGAACCGGTTTCATTTAACCGAATGTTTTCAAGATGTTACATTTCCAGAAATTTCAGCAGGTTGGAACCGTTATATTGTAAAGAACTAAGTGCGGAAATTTCATCCAAGATTGTAGATTATTATTTTATGTACGTTTATGGATTTACATTGCATTTATATATTAGAAAAAGCTTCAGAAAACCGTTTTTAAAATTACGTGATATAGCATTAATTATTCAGCTAAATGAATACTGTTGGTCGAAGAGACAGTTTTATGTTAATGAAGAGGTAAATATTTCATAATAATCAATAATTAATACACCAGATGTTATTGAAAATGTGACATCAAAATGGTAAAATTAAGTTGCTTAGTTTATATCATTAATTAATTCAAATGCATTTTTAGAATTTATCATTACAATCGCAACAACTGTTTTTTTTTCCATAGATTAGCACTTTAGACAAAATTAAGACCTACACAAACTTAAAAAAAAAACAGCTTCATTAATCTGTTTTATTTTCTCGGCTACAGCGATATATGCTACTATAGCTAAAAAGGGAAACTACATAAATCGGCCTTAAGAAGACATTTTACATCTTTTTACAAAAAAATAAATAGATTTAAATCAATTGCAAATGAACTGTCTGAAAAATATTTCATCTAATGCTCCCAAGTCCAAAAGATTTATTCACATTTCTGCGTATGTGTATGTTGTCCTGTAACTGGTCTTATAACTCAGGACCCGGTTAATTTTCTTCAAACTAGGTAGTAGTACTTACAAGTACTACCTTCGGGGGGAAAGAATGTATTAAATGTTTGCTGAAATTGGAAAAACGGTAGGAGGTGTTTTGGCCGAAATAAAATTTAAAATCTTTACTGGGCTTCTTAAGCGAAACTAATTTTTACAAAGTTGAAGTTTTTTTTTATCCAGATCACAATTAACCGAAAGTTTAATTCATCGCAACCCCCAAAAAATTACTATATAATTTTATTTTTTTAGCTATATCTTTACTCAGAAAAGAAGAATCACAATAGAAGATTTACAAAAAAACTGACAACATAAAAATACTAAAAGAAGCAAACTCCAGATTTAAAATTAAAGAAAAGAAAACAACAACGAGGGTTTGTTCAGAATAACTCAAAAAAGTAAGTCCGACAGAATGAAGAAGTATTGGGAAGCAATCAAGAAGGAAAAAATAAGAAAAAATAGACGAACCAGAGTTGACCAAAGTGGTCCACTGTGACCTCAAAATTCTCAAAAATAAAAGAGTACTAAAACAGTTTGATATCCCTTCCGTGATGAAAGAGCTCTTAAAAAAAAATAATAATAATTACGATTTTAATTTTGAAAATTAATTTTAGCGTATATTTAACCATTAAAAAATCCCCCTGATGCTTGAGTCCCAAATTTTCAAAAAGTCTAATAATTTTTTTTTTTTTAATTTTTAACCTGATATACTATACTATTTTATTAAAAAATTAGTTCATTGCAGTAAGTTTTGTTTGATTTTTGCATTTTTAAAGCTAAATAATATTATAATTTTTATTTAAAATTAAATAAATCTTACTTTCAACTTAATTTTATTGACTATTTCAATTTTAAAATTTTGTTGGTACAAAGCAGTAAAAGTTTTGCAATTTATTGTCCGTTTTTTATCAGCACGACTGTATTTGGTAGTCTGTTACTTTTAATTAATCTGTTACTATTATACAATCGCGTAAAAAAAGCAACTCATTTTTTTTCATAAAATAACTTTTTGCTTTTATCTATTTGTGTATACTTTTAAAGCCGATATCTACACTTTTCTACAATTAAAATATAAACGAAATTCCTGACCTAAGTAAAAGATTGTGCTTAAAAAAAAAGAAAGAATAATTTATCATTTTAATGGTAAAAACAAGTATAAATAAAATTACAAAATTATTTAAAAAAAATTACAGCCCAATAATACGATGAATTGTAATGAATTTAAAATATATGAAAAATAAATTATAATTATTATTTTATTTAAATAATTAAAATTCTAATTACCTCTTAAATAATTTTTTTTTTTCAATTTTTTATTAAAGATCACTTTCTTCAAGAGTAAACATATTTATTAATTTATTAATAACTGAAATTTATATAAATTCTTATGTATTTCAATACAACACAAATTTTTAAAAATATTTTTCCAAATTATATAAATTTACTGAGATTGCTCCTTAAAGGACAAAACGCATCCAGTTTGAAAATTACATGCAGCATGTTTTAATTCGTAAGGTTTAAAAAAAAAACAAATTTATTAACGCAGATGTAGGCACGCGCTCATAGAAACAATTTTATATTTACATAAATCTTTTAATGATTTGGTTCTTCAACTACCATCAGCAATTGGATATAATGTACTTTTTATTCAGTGGTGTACGTTGGAAATAATTTCTTATATATTTGGAAGAATCTACTTAATTTCTGTTTGCTTGTGTTTACTGGCTGCAAAGATAGATTTTTTATAAAATATAATCATACAAACAGAATTATTTAACTAAAATTTAAGTTACGTTTTTAAGTATAGGTTGTAACTTTTTCTTAATTCTGTTAAACTAACTTTTTCAAATTTAGGCAATTATAAATAGTTTTAAGTGAATTAAAATATCGTTTGATTTACTAATTTTTAGTTTCTTTTGCAGAGGATTCTCCTTTTTCAGAATGGATGTTTTTTATAAAATAATCCTTTCTAAAGAAGTCAGTTGAGATCTCTTACAAAATACTCAATGGATATCACAAGAAGAAAAAATGCAGTCGAGACGGTATTTTAATACTTTAACAAATTTTTTTTTTTAAGTTTTGATTTGTACTATAATTCATTAAAACATTTTCCTCGAAATAATAATTAATGTTACTGATTTATAAAAATCTATAAACGGATAAAATTTTTTAATGAAAAATAATGAAAAATAATTCAGCAAGGTTAAACAGTTTTAATTAACCAGTGCGAGGCTCTGTTTTAAGAAAAAGCCGATCTTTAGGTATTTCATCTGTTTTGATATTCATGATGGAGTTAAGGTCAAATGAGTTTTACGATTATTGTACAATTTGTCCAATAATGTTCTTTACAATATTGGTTTTTCATAAATTTTGCGTTTAAAAATGACTGCCAGTACAGCATTAGGAAAGAACTATTTTGTATTTTTCATTAACCTCACTCAACGAGTCATCGCCTGAAGGTTGCTCTTTTTACGTAATATACTTTAAAATATTTTAATGTAAAAATAAAATAATATGAAGATGTAATGGCAGTCGTCATCAGTCAGTAATGTTTGAAGATCAAGAAATAGTTCATGTGGTATGATTATTTTTCCAAAGGCTTTCTCAATCAATTACGGCAAAAAAATCGGTTCCGTACGTTACTTCAATTTCTCCTTTATTAATTCATTTCAATTGAATTCAAATTATTTTTAGTTAAATTTCATTTGGAGAAACAAATTTGTTTAATACAAAACGAGCAAAATATACTTTCCCATAACTATTCATAGTTTAACGTTTCTGTATCTGCTGCTCGTTTAACCTTTCCGATATTGTTTTTGTAATACTTCAATTATGTTTGAGTTTTAACGCGTTTATTAAGGTTAACTTTTTTTTATTTTATTTATTTTAAATATTGCGTTTTTCTTCTTATAATAAGAAAAAAAAATTTTTTTTAGACTACTCTTAAATCAAGTTTCCCCTTTTTTAATATTAAAAAACTTACAAATACACTTTGCTGAGTTTTTATTTACACCGACTAAAATTGCCGTAAATTAAAAATCCAAATTGATGACTTACCTAATGTTTTAAAATATTCTACATCACACCATACTTAGTGTTAACACACCCTCAACGACCCCCAATTTCTATTTATCTTTCAACTAGTCCATCCATTTATTGTCATCCAGTTTGTGTCTTACCTTTTGGTAAGAAGATAAAAGAAGAAAAAACACTATGATGCTAAAAAATACTATACTATACTAAAAAACACTATAATACTAAAAAACTATACAATACATACAAAAAAAACTATACAATACTATAATACTAAAAAACACTATACGCTAAACAAAACAGAATCATAAGTACATTATCTAAAACAAAAATACGTAATAAATTCGCAAGATTAAGGCTTGTAAAATGAATTGAAATAGTTAGTAATTAGCTTAAAAAGAAAAAAATAATACGAAATATATAAATAAGTTGCAATACATATGATGATTTAATTCTTCAGAATAATTCCATCTTTTTTCATAAATAAATAAAACGTAATAAACTACAGTAATATTTTTTAGCTGTAATATCTAGAGAAGTAAAAAAAAGAAAACATAGGAACTTTGCATTAAAAGAAAAGCTAATGTCATAATATTAGATTTACCAGTGAATTCTATTTTAAAAAAAGATCCATTCTAAATAGTCTGCTTTTTTTGCTTAAGTTAATATTTGATCAAAAGAAAAGTTTAATTAAAAACTCTTCGTAAAAATAAATAAAGAAATACTTTTTTCTTCTTACTTTATGCCTGGTAATTTCTTGAAATCATTATCTATGCATTCGTTTATTTATTTTATAAAAAAAAGATGTATAATTAAAGTAAAATAATTATTTAAAAATGTATAAACTTTCATAGCAAGAAACCACCTAAATATTTGAATAAAGCGTTTCTTAATAACAGCACAACCATATCAGAAATAAAATAATTTGTATCATGCAAAACATAAGTAATATATACAATGTTTAGTTATTCAATGGTTTTTTGTTGACTCAGAATTATGTAAAATAATTATGTAAGGATTTCTGAATTTATTTTATAACCCTTCTTTATTAATTATCATAAATGATTCTCTTACGACTACATTTTTTGCTACTAAATAATTGTTAATTATCATCTAAAATTTAGCTGTGGATATTTATTTTTAAATCATTTAATTTTATATATTTTTGGTAAAACTGTAATATTAAGCAGCTACACAAGGAATTATATACATAATATTTGAAGACATAAAGTCTATATTTTACGGATATTATAAATTGTTGTAAAAGAATTATATTTAAAAATATAATAAATAGTAATGAATAATATTTATTTATATTTAATTTATGTATTTATGTATTTATGTATTTATGTATTTATTTATGTATTTTATGTATTTATGTATTTTATTTATGTATTATTAAATTACAATAATAAATTAAATATATAATATTATATATTAAAACGAGCAGAAGCTGAAAATTGAATATAATGGATGGATGAAATTATTCTATACCAAATCAAAAAGAAATTATGTAGTTTGCTTTTTACAACGTGTTTAAAGTTTGTTAAAAGTAGGTAATGTTTTAATAAAAATTCCGGTCTTAAGAAAAAAGCCTTGACGAATGTTATATATTCCACAGGTAATTAAATATTGATATGTACCGTAAATACAATTACATGAAAGAAAGCACAGGTAAATTAACCTTTTTCATCAAATTTCCTCGTTTTGGAGAGATACATACGGCCGGATGCCTTTGTTAAGTTCAACCGAAAAGATAGCAAAGCAGTTCATGATGCAAATGAACATTTTATCCATCCATCTGAACTTAGCAATCACAAATTTTTATGAATTTAAACCTTTACAAGACAGATGTAGTTGTCTTATAATTATCGTATACTTAAGTTTTGAATTGCATACTTAAAGAATTTATGCACTGCATAAATTAAAATCATAACTTAAATTGCTGCAGAAAAATTTAATTGTGTATAAGTATATAACATTTTTAATTAGCAGCTCAAATACAAATAAAAATCACTATTAACGTATTCTCAAAAAAGAAAAAAGAAAAAAATTATTACAATATTCCGGGCTCTATTCTAATAAATCTCCTTTCATGTTTCTCCCTCCCTAGTAATTTTAGAAGCTTACACAGCTGCTGAAATATCCTCCTCCCATCAGAAAGCATAAATTACTAAAACATGATTTTAATTTACTAAAGACATGCAAAAAGAACAACAGCTAACATTACAGCAGCATCACAGTAAATCTTTCTAGAGGTGAATTACTCTAAGAAACTTTATTACGCTAAGAGAATCTAAAATTTACAATTTAAATGCACAAGTAGGCTACAATTTTTCTACTTAGAATTCTGGTCAAAACTAGTGATTTTTAGTAATCGTCTATTACAACAATTTCTTCTTTTAAGTACAATGCGTATCCGTCTTAATTTTTTTTAAAGCTTTTATTGAAAATAAAAACTAACTTCTAAAACATTCTTGCGTTTTATTAACCTTATTTTGCTAGGGTTTTCGTTTGAATCTTCTACTATTTTGAGACCACGATTTTTTTGTTTTAAGTAGTAATTTTTTAGGAAAAAAGAGTTTAATCATATTTGCTTTAGATGTTTTATGAAAAAAAACTACACGATTGAGTATGGATTCACACAAATTTTGGGTTTTTTTTTTACTGACTATTATTATTTATTTTCAGTTTTTTTAGAAGACGTTTCATAATAATAGTTGTAAAAAATTCCGAGAATACTATTTTTATCCCGTAAAATATTATTTGTTCTTAAGTTTGACTCCAAGAAAGAAAAGAAAATCTAAAGAGAATTTAAATACAAGTACTTTTATAGACTATTTTTAACTTAATAAGACTTTTCGTGTTAAGAGGTAGAAAACATCTAAAACATATGCCCTGTCAGTAGCCTAATAAATAACCTTTTCTCATTGTATAGGTTTAAATTTTTTTGTTTTACTAGTAACAATTTTCTAATTATCGTCAATTTTCCGTATATTTATTATTTCCAGTTTAGCATACTTATTACTTAAAAATAAAAGTTATCCCTAAAAAAAGTAATCGTTTAAAATTATTTCTGTAGTTAGAAAAAGTAAATAATTATCTAGTGTAATACTGCACATAATATAATACGCTACTCTTTCTTTTTCTTGTAAATTTCACTAAAAACTGTCCGTACTGACACGAAATATTTTATCTCATTTTTATTTAGAAACATCGGCGAAATAATTTCAATTTTTTTTCTTTTAACCAAATTGGTATTATATACTCTATACAATATATAGAGTATATGTTATTATATACTCTATACTATTGAGAGGTGTATATATACTATATACCTCCCAAAACATAAACATTTTTTTTTGTTCAACAACCAGCACATTTACAATCGGCTTCCTAAGTGGAGCCGTAAATAAGTCGCTTCAAATGAAGCACATGATAAGGGGTTCTTAAAGAACTCCCAAAATAAGAAATTCATAATAAAAGTTATAGGTATTCCTAAAGTCCAATATTAAATCTTAAAGTCCAATCTTAAATTTTAAAAAATGTTTCTCACAACACTTCATGCTCTACAAAAACCAAGCATCAATAGATAAACAATAAAAAACAAAAACAAATAAAAAACATTAGCACTATATTTAGTGGTGTCAAATATCTAACTGTCATGCAGTAGCTCCTAAGTCGAGCACATGAAGACGTTTCAACCTTCGGATGTGCCTGCTGTTATGCTGTTATGATTGGTAGCAAAGTGGATGACCTGATTTTCAAGTCGTTGGTATTTAACACTGTGCTGCCGCGCAACCTCACGAAACATCGTAAGCTCTAGATATTCGTGAATTTCATCATTCCGCGTAAACCATGGTGCATCTGCAATTGCTCTTGTTACATTGTTTTGGAAGCGTTGTATGATTTCCATGTTACTATTACTTGCTGTTCCCTACAACTCTACACCGTACGTCCTGATCGGTCGAAGGATAACCTTGTAAATCAATACTTTATTGGATAACGTGAGGCCTGAGTTTCTCCGTAGCAGCCAATGTAGTTCCCTGTACCTCGCGTTTAGTTGGTTTCTCTTCATCTTCACGTGATACTTCCAGGACAAACGCCGATCTAGGTGAAGTTCTAGGTACCGCACACTTTCTGCTTGTGGGATCAAGACACCATCCAAGTACACACTGTGACAGTCACTCTTTGGCAAAACACAAACATGAAAAAGAATTTGTTTTAGATAGCTAATAGGGAAATTTTTCAACATTTTTGCGCGTTTTACAAGGGCATAATCTGAGTAAGGCACACTGGCACAAATTTGAGTGATGTTAAAAGATAATTAAAAGAGAGGTACTATAATTCTTTTTTTAGTTTTTTCTTCAATAGTTTTAAAGATAGATTTTAGTAATGAAATGAGTTTTACAGTTAAACAGAAAAATAGTTGGAAAATAAAATAGGAACGGCAGCATTTTTTATTATTATTATCTGTTAACTTTAAACGCAAACACAAGAAACTGTGCGATAGAATATTCAATGAAACAATATTAACATCCTATAACCCATATTTTTAAAACACCTGTTTATAACCTTAAATATTTCATGTTGAAAAGAAATTATAATCAAATTTTTGGAATCTATTTTTTCAAATTAATCCCATTAAAATCATTTTTTTAAAGTTTATTTTACTCTGTACTAGTATAAAAATATTCCAAGTCTGATGAAGATTCGATTTTTCTTTATATTATAATATTACTGAACTTTGGGTATTAAAGATTTACTAAAATTGGTTGAAATATAATACATTTATATGTTATAAATTAGGAATAAATATGGGTAATTAGAAAATTAGGAATCAAGCATGCAACCACCAAAGTTATTTTCTTATTTAAAATAGTAATATTAATAAACTGAAATAGATTACAAAACGAATATTATTACAGTATCTGGAGGTATTCAATGCAGGTAAATAAAATCCCATATCAAACACTGAAAAAACGAATATAACTAATCTAATCGATTTTTAATACTAAATTACTTTCGGAAAAAGTAATTAATACCAAATAATTTTACCTTCTACTTGAAATCAGTTTTATTAAAATTAAATAGACAATATGAAAAATAAAATTGTATTCGAATTTATTAACATTAATATTGAAATGAAATACTACACTTAGGTAGTTTTTTATCAGCATTTATTGAATAACAGGTTTTATGTAATAAAAAACAGAAAAAAATATCGTATTTTTTAAATTAATATTTTTTTTCAGATTAGTACATCGCTATACGTAATAAAAATCACGAATCGCCGTTACGTTATATGATCAGTTATAGAATGGGTATAACTACCACTTACTGGATAACAATTTGAATTTTTCAAGCATTACCATGGACGGATAAAACCGTAATAAAACCTTTATCCGAGCAGTGTTACGAAAAAACAAAATTAATTCGAACTTCAAATCTATTTAATGTTAAAAGTAATAATTTTACATGAAAAAATAATACTAATATTTAAAGTTAATAAATAAATAATACAGTACAGAATTTAGAAAACTAAATAGAAATTTTAAAGAAATATTTCAATATACTAATCGAAAATGCGAAACATTCAGGAGATTTTATCATTTATAAAACTATATATGCTTTAATAATGTGCTTAAAAAAATTACTTTTTATTACAGATTCTACAGGTATTGTTGACAGCACTACTGGAGTAAGTAAAATTCGTGAGTAGACTAATTATTTATAAGAGTTATTTATTCTCTACATTTAAATCATATTTATTTATTTATTCTTTTTTCAGTAAAAATGTTAAGTGTTTCTTTATAGTTCTTTTGTGAGTTAGATAATGTTTTTGGCATCCTAGAAATATTTACATTAGTGTGGAAAGCTGAAAACAAAGATAAGCAGGCCATTAGAAAAAAGAAAAATTATCAGAATAAAGTATATTGGCTATATAAAACAACATATTGTTGGACATTTAATTTACTACTGAAATTTCTTAGTGGTAATAGATACAGCTGCAGAAAGAACTACTCTTTGTCATTGGAATATAATCATCACGACAATTATATTAATACGCTATGTAAAACATCGATATTTTTTTATGAACAGTAATAAGTGTTGGACATTTTTGGGAATGATGAGAGATCTCGTAGTAATGTTTGGTCATCATTAAGTCAATCGCGTTTTGTACTTGAAAGTGATACGGACTCCGCTCCGACAGCGAGTGTGGCTTACCGGTGTTACTATGAACAGTTATTTTGGATGTATTGTTACTATCATTATTTTGCATTTATATATTTGTTGTTTATTGAAATTTGTTATTAAAATAGTTTATTTTATATATAAAGTATCGTCCTTTCACATCGGTCCAAGGAATTATTCCAGCCTTACTATTATTCCATGCAGCCTACTATTCACAAATTTACATAAAATTTCTACCTACATTGTATTATACTATTTATAATTAAATTCAACATATATAACAACATTATTTTTTTTTTTTTTTTTTTTTTAACCGAGTCATAATTTATTAAAACTGGAAAGGAAGCATAATAACACCCATTTTCTCGTAAATCGATATATTTTCTTATGTTACATGGAAATAATTTTTTTATCTTGTTTGATTGAGGTGAATACGTTATTCATTTAGACAAATCCATACACACACCAATGAAAAGAGAGAGAACGTACATTAATAAAAATACGTATTTTATACAAAAATTTTAAACTGTATTAACAGAAAAAATGTATGATTAGTTTGAATTCTGATATCTGGGATTTAACCACGTATTTCGCAGTCAAAAGTGTGTATATATATATATTGGTATATATATATATATATATATATATATATGCATACTAATAAGAGCTAGCAGTGCTTGATTAAATTGAATTGATTGTGATTGATATAAGCTCAATTAGACTAATAAACTTGAAATCCATCTTCGTAATTATTCATGATTGCTTTATACATGGATTATTGTTTTCATGCAATAATACTGCATTATACCGCAATATTTATTTCTAGTATGGCTATCATATATTTGGAATAATATATTGAATAAATAGGTTCTTAAGTCCTTTTATGCAGCTCGTACTGAAAAACAAAATTATAAACAATAAAATTCTAGGTAAAAGTTTAATACATCAACCAGGATAATTTTTTAAAATGAATAGATTTTGAGGATTAGTAAAATTTTCTAAAATAATAAATCAGTAAGTTAGAAAAAAAATCACGTGGTAAACTTCCAAACTGCAGTTAATATTTATTAAATAAGTAGTTATATATATTTCGAGAGTAAATAAATTACTTAGCATAAAGATCTACAAATTTAATTCCAAAGATTAATTTTATTTACTAATTCTCTGAAAAAAACCTTAAGGTTGGCTTCCAAAGTTTGCCATTCTGAGTATTATAGAACGTCTCGTAAATATGTAAAAGCGATTTAAATATCAAAACATTCCATTTGAAGTTTGTTTCATTATAATAACGTTATTAGTAAATCGGAACTAAATAAAAAAAAAACAAATATTAAAAGGAAAATCTTCTATGATTGCAGAAAATATAACTAACTTAGAGTATGAAACTATCCGGTAAAATTGATCTGAAAAATCACCAACAAATATAAATAATATTATTTAACTTAAAGAAGTAATTAGAATGGTTTTTTAAATTATTCTTGCTACTAAACAAGCTATTTAAGCTTCGATATAATATATAAAAGAACAATAGATATTTTTGAGAAGCAAAATGGGAAAAGTACAAATTCCTGTTTCTAAAAAGCAAGAATTTCACCTTCCAGAAATTGCAATTATGGGAATAAAATTAATCTTTTAACAGCTAGAAAGTTTTGATTAAGTTTCTTTTGCTTGATACTTTTCAGCCTGAAAAATATACGATATAAATCATAGATTAATCAGTAAATAATATTTTAGCGACAAATAATATGCGGCTGCTTACGTATTTTTCGTTAGACCATTCTTTACACTTTGGAGCTCTTAATATTGGTATATTTATTCACACACACACACACACACACACATATATATATATATATATATATATATATATATATAAAATATTAAGACTACATAAAATAATATTTGGAGCTCACAGCCAATTAAATTCTGGTAATGATAATAAATACATCTATACATAGTCACGTTATGAAAGAAAAAAGCTGCTATATAACATAAAAAAAAAAAAATAATGGAGGATAAAAATATACTGGTATACATAAGGCATTAGACGGTTCGAGTAACCCTTCGTACAGTGATGGATATTACAAAACAGGCTGTCATAAAGAATCTTTCTACATTTTTTCGTTTCAAAAAATTTACGTTATTAATTTGTTGATGCATGATATAACACGTTATGTCATGAATCAAAAAATTACATCTTCGCCAAGTTGTCTGATTTTTAAATACATTAAATAATTTATATAATTATTAAAGTATGTTTATGTTTATAAGATTGTGTGTGTGTGTGCGCGCGCGCAAGCGCTGGTGTGTATTGTCCCGCGAGATGTTGGACCAACTTAAAGGTCCAATTCAAGTGAACCAAATCCTTCCCGTGTTTCATTCTCATTCTGACATTCACTTCATGTTTTTTCATTAGAAATTTATAATTAAGAACAAATTGGGTAAATTAATTAAATTTACAGTACATTTATCTAATAACATCTTCTACGAAATAAAAAAAATTGAAAATTCCAAAATAAGGAATCATTATTAGCTTTATCGAATTATGTTTTATTATATAACTATTGTCTAACCCACCGGGCTGGTCTAGTAATTGAATTAGCTCGATGCAAATCAATTAAAAGAAAGTATCTCGGTTCTATAAAACAGCTGAAGTGCGTTATTCTCGACTGACTGAGAGCGCTACGCCCAGAATCTAACTGCAACTCGAGTTGCGGTTAAATTCCTCGAGAGTTCGTGCTGATGTCATTGTAGAGCTACCGTAGTCATATAAGAATAGAAGTGGTTTTAGCTATAATATACAGATTAAGTATGCTGATCATAGACATATTGGTGCTACGACAGAAATGTGTTCGTATTTTCAAGCTTGGAAATGGAAAGGGGAACCAAATGGGATACGTCCGCCTACAGCAGGAGCGTATGTCAAGCGTCTATGTCAAGAACCAGGGAAATGTTGGAGGAAAGAGAGGTTTTCAGAATAATTATTATTTGTCAGTATTTTTCCCCAACCTTAAGGATAACGAACACAGCGGGGGTTCAGGGCGGAGTGCCCTGGCTTGACGGGAAGGGTGAAAGAAGCGAGCCCTGACCTGTAGTATAAAATAAATGAATCAATTTAAGACAAAATACTTAAAAAATGAATAAATAATTTTCATAAAATTATTTTTCACACTTTATATTTATTAATAAAGTGTGAAAAAACGATAATAAATTATTATTAAATTTAAAATCTTGCCGCCCTACGTGGCGCAAGTGACAGCGTCTCGGCCTTTCATCCGGAGGTCGCGGGTTCGAATCTCTGTCAGGCATGGCATTTTCACTAGCTAATCATCTCATCCTCTGAAGTAATACTTAACGGTGGTTTCGGAGGTTAAAAAAAGATTTAAAATCTCAATTCTTTTTATCAGATATCAAAATTAAGAAAGATAAAAATAAATTAAAATCGGGTATCTATCGAAAATCAATATTGTCAGAAACAATTAATAAAAATTCAATAACGCCCCAGACCACCGAAATATAATCTAGCTCCTATAATATGATTTAGATAGCCGTAACTATACAGATTACAGATATTGAGTTAGATGAAGAATTTAATTATGTAAATCGGATGTTAATGTTCGTTCGTATATACGTGTATGTGATCGGTGTTGGCCAATAAATTACCTTACATCTCTACAACTGGACCGATTTTGACCACATTTGATCAGATTTCTTCTATATATGCGGCATTGATACCGTTAAATTTTCGACATAAAAGGTAGTGGGGGCGAGGCTGTAGAGCAAGGCCACTTTCAGTATCTCGAGGTTTCGTCTAATTAAGATCCTATTTTTTTTAGGCAAATATGTTAACAATTAAAAAATAACAATATTTCCAAAAAAATTGCAAAATCGCATCCCCATTCCAAATGAAATACTCTTAACTAGTGGCTAAGTGGGCATACTGAGTCAATAGTTCCCTCTATCACCACAAGGAGCGCTAGTGTCGTAGTCAGCCATCTTGAAATTTCCTTTTTCCCTGCGGGAAATTCTCTTTTTCTTCGTCTTCTTTTGACCGAGAAATTTTAAATTCCACAGGTTGCCAACCAACTTATTTTTTTACATTTTAAATATTCATTAATTATTATAATTAATATTTCAAAGGTTGGTAGTAATGACGTAGAGCTGTTGTAGTCGGCTGTTATGTTGTGATGTCACAGGTGAACGGTGAAATTAAATAAATTAATAATATTTATAGCGTAAAAAGGTAACTCGGTCTGGCTTGGTCTCGAACTCCATAGCCCGGTCGACTAGGTACCTTGCGATAATCCTTGCGGCTACACTAATCTACTGACCATACAAGCGAAATTTGTTCTAAGTAAGTTGTGAAATTACATTATTTTAGTTAGTTCCAGGCGTCGCCACTTGTATCGCTGCACCCATGCGAATTAAATACGGTATGCGCACGCGCTTTTGTTAGAATCATTGAATTAAATAAACTAAAAAATATTATATTTAAATAAAATGATAAATAATTTAAATGAAGTTGCGTGTGTAAGTCATGGATCTGAAACAATCCACAGTTGTCGGACTTTCCCGGAACGCGACTTTAGAGGCGTGACGGGAAAGTCCTACAACTGTGTTGTCAGCTTTTTTTTTAACAAGATTAAGATCCTAAGTAAATAATAAATAAATCAGTTTTGAAGTGGCTCAATAAACAGGAATTTAATATTTTAGATTAGCAAGCACAAAGTCTAAATCTTCATTGCAGAGAAAAATTTTCGTCCCATTAAAAAGCAACTGCTTGCATGGATCCACACATCGATAATTTAAACAAACATCGATATTTTTTTTGAAAGAGAAAAAATAAAATTATTTTTCGTTATATAAAACAAATAATTTTCCTAGGTTTCAAGGTGGGTCCATGTCGCTTGGAACAAATCCTTTTTTGCTCTCCGATAAAATAGTTTTTAATTTATTAAGCGTAAAACTAAATCTGTAAGTAATTTCAATTACAAAATAGTATTACAGAAAAAAAGTACTGCTATAGTTTTTTTTACCAAAAAAAAAAGAGCGTTGTATTCTAATAGTCAGGAAAAAATCCAACAAACAAAAAAAACATTTGCTTGCTTTTTGAAAGAATTGGGAACCACATATTCTGCCCGAATCAGAGTGTTTCATTTCTTTCTCCCTTTCAAATACAGTAGGTCTTTCTCACTCACGCAATTCTCTTCTTTTTTTTGTTCGTGTTATCTGCTTCACCTAGTATAGCTTACAACAAAAGCGGCTTGGTTACACACTCTACTACTGTTAGCTGTTTCATATTTCCTGCCTCCTGGTCTTGGAACATAAATTACTTTTATAAAATGAAATTTTCATTTCGTCCAATATTCGTTTTTATTATAAATTCGGTATCATTTAAAACTAATCTTAAATAAAAATTTATTCCATTATTTGTTATTATTCATGGGCTCACTTTTTAACTCCATGTGTATTTATGAAGCAAATCTAGTTAAAAAAATTGCATATTTCATTTCATATTGATTAGTTTACAGGTTATTAATAATTTACTCTCTACATATTATTTAATTTTAAATACTTTACTCAAAAATATCTATCGCTTAATTGATAAATACCAAGCATCGTCTCTGTTTACATTATCCAACAGAAGTTAATTTTATCTTCATTGAACACGCCTTCCAGCTTACATTCTATTCCTCCATAAATTAACTTACTTAAAATTTTTATTGCATTAAATGTCAAACTGATAGTGCAGTAGTTTTTGCTCCTATTTGCTATTATAATATTTGCCATTGAAATTATATTACTTTTATTATAATCTCAGATAGTTTTTTTCAATTTGATTTATTTTGGATACTTATAACTTATTTAATTCTAATTAAAGAAAACTGAGAAGTATTTTTTTATTTTAGGCTTATAACATATATCCCTTTCTATAAATTTACATTCCTTTTTATGAAGTTCTGTTGACTTCAGGGCTCCTTCGGCATCATATTTTAGTAAAAATACAAATGTAAAGACAAATAAATAAGCTCAAACATAAACGCAGACTTACAAATTTTATGATAAAGATTTTATTAAGTTTACTTTTATTTTAAAATAAAATATAATATAATAAATAAATTTTATAATATAATGATTTTATGAAAGAGTGAGGTCATTTTTACATTCCCCTTCTGTATAACAACACGAGATATAAAAAGTAGGTATCGTTTCAATTGAATCTTTATGATTAAAATACATGAATAAATACAACTAATGTGTTTAATAAATAAATATAATACGATGTACAGAAATAGCAGATGAAATATTTATACATTTAAATGATTTCATAACATTAAAATTAACAACGTAAAACATTCATAGCCAAGATATTTTATTTAATCAATCATTTACATTTATGTAATAAAAATTATATTTTTTTATTTTCTATAATAAACAACGGATACAGAAAAATTCAGTTAATTTTAATATCAAATAAAATAATAAGTATTACGTTTTTAAAATAATTATTCTCAATGTAGATATTTATTTTTGAGAAATATTAATTCACACAAGAAAAATTCTAGCATTTGAATTACCAGTTATGATTTTTTCTAATTGGCAATTGAGATTTGTTTTATCATAAACTTTACGAGGATTCTATCTAACATGCACAATTAAAATTCATTACAAAAGAATAAATAAATCAAATGAATAATAATAATAATAATACCTTGCTACGGTATTTATTAATAATAAAAACAAGCTACGACATGATTATATCAGATTTTGATTAATTTAACTCTTGTAAAAAGAAAGTAAAAATATAAAAAAATATATGCGTAATAAATATATTTATGTATATCCGAATAAAAAGGTGAATCGATGAAATACATAGTGAATAGGTCGACTGGAAAGAATCAATGAAATATTTTAATGCTTTACTAATGAATGCTAGTTGTTAAAAACCTTTGATCATATTTTACGATTAGATATTTTATTAAATCCTTTCACAATGTTACAATAAACTTTCACATGTGAAAATAAAGAATAAAAAAAAAATTAATTAAGATTTTTACTGGCATGGTAATTAGAAGTTATTTTATCGCTGTTAAAAATATTCATTTTTAACGTATTTTGATTAGGAAGAGAGACGTTGAATGAAATAGTAAGTAAAAAAAAAAAAAAAACGTAGAACCTTGTTAGCAATTCATCCTGATGCCTCAAGCTGATTTTAAAATATATTATTTATTTGAATACCGATAGAATAAAAAAAAAAAAATTCTAACAGATGTTTGTAGCTCATTTTTAAATAAAAATATTGTTCAAATATTCAGTGACACCAAGTGACATTCCCTACATACATCACATGGGTGTTCTGGTACAATAATCTTTGAAGTTATTTCCTCCGTGTATCATGTATTCAGACGGCACATGATATTTTTAATTAGCTTTAACGTTTTTTTAGTTATTAAGTGAGATAGGCACACGTAGTGTAAGTGGGTAATACAATTATTCATTTATATACAACACGAAAATTCTATTATCCGACACCTTTTTGATTTATGAAGTCTAGGAATTAAGCAAAACAGATATTAAAAAACATGATGGGAGAGTTAGTGCCGCAATCTTTTATACAAAAAAAATTCTGGGTTCAAATCCCGATCACACTAGAGATTATTTACACTGGAATTATTAAATTTCATATATTACCATGCAAAAAAAAGAACATCTAACAATTCAAGAAATGTATTGTAATGAAGGAACTGAAAGCCTAATGAGAATTAAACAAGAAAAAGCTGCTTAATAATGGCTAGAACTGTAAAAAAAAATGTAACAGTAAATTGTCGTATAGGGAAAAAAGTATGAAAATAAGAAAAACCGAAAAAAAAAAATTTTTTTTAAATTGAAAATGATTAGAAATACAAATATAGCGTAAAAAAAAATAAAGAAAAAAATCTAGAAAAAAATTATGAGTTTAAATAGGAAGAGAAAGAAAATATGTTTCAACAAAAAAGTAAACTCAACTAAACTAGACGTAACACTAAAATTGTCTGATATAACAAGAGATAAATAAGTGAATGGATCAACAAATGAAACTTATAGCTCAGGGATAAAAAATTTTTAATTTCATAACCGATGACATAATTTAAAAAAAAATCTGATGTGGACACTACATGACTTTTTTGTAAGCTTACTAAATTACATATACACATTTTTTGCTATAGTTCATTTAAAACTATTTCATTTGAAAGTGAGATACGATCCTCCAATTCCTTAATAAAGTGAACAGTTACACAATTACAGAAATAGTTTTTATTAACATCAAATATTCATACAATAATTAATTCAACAATGTTACATGAAATATTAGGATAGAGTAAAAGTTCGCTTATTATTCGCATTATTATATCAGTATTATTCGTATCTTCGTGAATTGCTGATTAACAAAAGTTTCAGGTTTCTGGTTCTTGTATAAATAAAAGTTAATAATAATAAAACTATTCCATTTAGTGAATTCATGTATACTGGTTACAAATGTTAATTTCGACCTTACGATGTAAAATATAAGTTTTTATTACTAGATTATTTAGTGAAAAATGAAAAAGAAACAATCACATAGGAAAAAGAAAGATAACATATATCTAAAAAAAAAAAAAGACAAGCAGATGAAAATGAATAGAGAGAAAATATTAAGAATAAAAAAAATAAGAGAAGATGATAAATCTAAACAGAAAGAAAAATGTTAGACCAAGGAAAGAATAAAAGGATTAAAAGAGGATGATGAATATGAAGAAAGAGAAAATTTTAAAACTAGAGAATGTGTATACAAATTAAGATCAGAATATCAAATCAAAGAGCGATTAAATGATTGGCAACAAAAACCAAATGATTACAACTCCTACTTAGGGAGAACTTTGTCCGAAATCAGAATAGTAATGAATTAAAAGATAGAAATTTTTGCATTTATTAAAGATCGGGCATGCATGCCTCAGTGTACATGTTGTTCTTGTGAGGATCTATTTTTCAGTCACTCTGTAGTTAACTTTAATGCAGATAAAATTAAACAGAAATTCCAGAATAATTAAATAAAATTAAACAGGAATTAAACTAGAAAGTCCAAAAATAATAATATCCTAAATTATAATTTTCAAATTAATATTAAATAATCAGGTGTTTCACTAAATCAATTAAATATATGCATATGTAATTCCTATTAAATTACATATACGCATTTTTAAAAGTACGTAAAATTTTATTTCGCAAATAATTTCGATTATTTTTTACTGTGAAACATTTTTACAAACACGGGTTAATAATTAATACTAAATCAATATATTTAAATTAATTAATTTAAAAAAAAAAGTTAAAAAAAGAAAAGGAGATGAAGTCCGATTCGAACCGATGTGCCTTCCCTTGTAAGATCCAAATATTTCATTAATTAAAATTTTATTTGGCTATAACTGTGGAAACAATTTTTAAGTAAAACTTATGATACATCGTTTAAATACGCTCAATGAGAGTTTATTATTGTAATTAAGAAAAAGTCCAAAATTCAAATTGTTTTGGATTTTGGGCTTTTTTGGACACTTTTGGTTCAGTCGAAAAGGGAAGGTGCACAACTAGATGTTATAAGGTTCAAAAACCCAAAATTTCAACATCCTACGGCTATTCGTTTTTGAGTTATGCGAGATACATACGTACGTACAGACGTCACGCCGAAAGAGTCAAAATGGATTCAGGGATGGTGAAAAATAAATATTTCCGTTGAAATCTGAAAACCGACATTTTTCGCGATTACAATACTTCCTTTACTTCGTACAAGGAAGTAATAATAAAATGACATAGAAAATAAAAGGGGAAGTCGTAGAATTCTCTTATTTAAAAAACAAAATAACAAAGGATGGACGAGATAGTGAAAACAGGTTACTTAACATCTCTTAAGAATTTTTGTTTTAAATGCAAAACGAAAACTTTTTCATAAAACCTTCTAGTAGTGACAATTTAATATGGATGTTCTGAAAATGTTAAAATAATTATTAATAATTTCCTATCACTCGCTTTGTAATTTTATTTTCAGCCAATGTTTCACCGATCATAAAAGTAATAAAAGAGGTTTAATTCCGGTATCTTTGATAGTAAATGAATTTTTACTTATTATTAAAAAAAAAAAATGAGAACAGATTGTTAAAATATTTCAAAGAAGCTACTCCTTAAAAGTATAACATTACAGTTTATTTTTAATAATTTTATTAACATGCTTATGTCAAGAGTTATTTTTTTTTACATAAACTTTATTTATTTAGAACTTTAAAGTTACGTTGCATATTTCTAACAATTGAATCTAACAATCCAATAATAAAAAATGACATGACTGATAAGAAAATTAACCGACTGAGAGAGTTACAGCATAGTTATAAACTGAGCTAATCGAAATAAGTTACATTTTTACAAATTTTAATTTTTTATCACAAGTGATCTTTAAATTGAGATTTTTAATTAATAAATGTGTTTGTGGTCTGAAGTATTCAAGTATGATCTTACAGATTATTTGAAATAATTTATTATGTTACGTGTTGCAGGGAACGAAGAAAATCTGTGTTCCAGTTACGTTGGAGCCGCCTTCTAATTGGTAGGTCGAGAGGCAGAGCTCGTACGATATGTTGTTATGTTTAATGGTTTTCATGTACATTAGTTTTGTTTAATTTAGTAAATTACGGGTGGCAATTTTAGCTCTTTGTGTAGCGTTAGGTTAGGGACACAAAAGGGTGTGTTCGTAACAGTTCGAAACACCATGGATTGGTATCTTTGTAGAATGTCCACGTTAGATTTACAATAAATACAAGTATTGATCTAACGTACCCTCATAGATCTAATGAACGATTTATATACTTAGTTTTAGTTATTAAGGAAGTGCTCATTTTCGGCCTAATAAACAATACATTATTGATGGAATCTAGCGTTGATAAGCTAGAAGAGTACAATTTTTTCTTTCCCGGCCAATATACCTAAAATTTCTATTATTAAGATAGATTGTATCAAGAACGGGGTATCACGTTTTTTGGCAATATTTACGTTTTAAGTTCCTCTAATTCATCTACACCAAAAAACATACGTTTGAGTGTCGCACTACTTTTGGCCTTATACCTCAAAATCGACCAAATATTTGAATTTGGCTCAAATATTTCTATACATAGAGCATTATACATATTTTTCAAAATTCATTAAGTGGGTTGAGGGATATCGCAAAAAAAACAATTTAGATTTTCTTCAGAAGCATTTTAGAGAAAACTCTATTAAAGAAAATTTGTTACTACAATGAAAATATAAATAATCTAACCATTTTTTCATACATCAACCCTCATCTCTTAAAATTGAAATATATATTTTAGTTATAATGCTGGTCTATATCCCTTAGGGTTTAATATATCTCTAAAATATTTTGAAAGTTTATCAAATCAATCAGTGCTATAAAAAAATGTTTAAAATTTGTTTAAATTATAAACCACGGACCTAAAATACACAGAAGTTTTTTGAAATTTTTTAATTTTTTTTAGCTTTTATTGAAGGACGGGTTAGATTTAGAGAAAAAATTACTTAAGTAACTTTGTTAAGCTTAATCTATAAATGAATATAAATTTAAAAAAACATTTCTTCAAATTTATTCCATATCTTTAAAAAATATATATTCTCTTTTTTGGATCTAACTCTTTTAACATTTATTTTTAATAGCAGGGAAAGAAATGTAATACTTTCCCAGAAATTTGATGAAAAAGAAAGTAAGAACGTGCAATTTCTAATGGTTAAATTCTCTAGTTCTGAATTTATGAATCCGATATTCAAATCACAACTTTTTTATAAAATTTGTTTTTTCGTTTTATTTTTCTTCTAATATCAATTTTACACTAATTCTAATAACTTTCTGTTGACTCGATGCAATGCTATCAATGACCACAAATGGTAATTTGCAATAATGTTGCATTTATCCCCTCTTTAAATTTTAATGCAAAATATTGTAAGGGAATTTCCTAAGATATATATATATATATATCCTTATGAAGATGAGGTCTCAGCAAAAGCACGAACATAAAAAAAAATAATAATAATAAAGTAAAAGATGGACAAATTAATTTCTATAAATAATTATAATTATTAAGAGATTATGTTTATATGAACTTCTTTCATTATTTTCACGGGCAGAATAGGTTATGAAAGTCCCGGGAAAACTTCTTTATGCACTCTGTATATATTATATATATTTTAATATTATACATATATATAAATACGAATACAGATTGTTGTGCGAATTTATTTATTTGTGTGTCACTTTATATTTTTAAATGTAATTATCCAACTCAAGAACGAAATATACTATTTTAATAATAGTAATATTAGGTAACCAAATTTACATCTGGAAGTATTCTCTTATAAAGAAAATAAGAATAATATTTTTTTTTAATTTTATTTTCTTAATTACGTTGCAATTGTTCAACTAGTGAGCAATAGCAACCCCTGAAGGCCTAATTAGATGAGGATGATATGTATGACATGTAAATGAGGCGTAGTCTTGTACAGAGTCAGGCCCACGATTACTGAGACGTTACCAACCGCTAAAGTACACC